>NW_009953098.1:5303483-5322373 GCF_000747805.2 Chaetura pelagica | reverse complement strand
CTGTTCCCTGTGTGTCATAAACTCTGTCTGCTGCTGTGGGTCTGTACATACGCTCCTGCACTCCCACCTCTGTGAACTGGGGTGTTTTGGAGCTGCTCAGGGCTGGGCTGTGCACCGGGGCAGGGACACCAGCTGCCTGAGAAGTAACCTGCTAAAATGCAGTTTATTTTTTTTCCCTTCAAGCTAGAATTCTTTCCTGACCCAGTTGATGGTGAGGTCGCAGAAACAGCTGGGATGGCCCCGGGCCTGGAATCAGTGACCAGTTGGGAAACCAGGGATGGCAAGAGCTGTTTGAGCTAGAGGTGCTGAGAGCAAATGTGAGGGGCACCTTTGGGTCAAACTGTACTCGCCACTTGCATTTTGCTTATGTGGGCTATATGAGTGTCTCAGGTTAGATATTTCTGGGCTGTTAACTATTTCTCTAAAGTCTAATTCTGTGTGTTTTAAGTGATGATAGAAAGTAGGCTTAAATGAGTTGATTTGCTGTGTATAGCACTGACCAAGTTAACACTCTTGAGGGTTTGGGATTTGTGTGTGTATATCAGAGCATGTTAGAGCATTGCAACAAACACCTGGGCTGGAGAAAGTGCCTAACAATGAGGGGCCACGAGAGAGCTCTCAAAGAGCTCAAGCTGTGTATTTTAGATAAGAAAATTGACTGGGAGACACCTGGATTGTAGCATGTAAGAGGGGAAAAAGAACACCCCTAAACCCCACAAAACCACCTAGGTGATAAAAGGATGTGAATCTGCTAGAGGAATGCTTAAAAAAATCAGTATCTGGAAGTGGCTTCCATTTCAAATGGTGAATGAGTGAGGAATGGAGCTGACTGCTTGTGGGAAGTGGCAGGAGTTCATATTGTGTTTTCAAACCAGAGCCAGGGGCCTTCCTGGAAGAGATGCTTCAGCCAAATACCATGAGCACAGGCCAGAGTAAGTGATCTGATGGCCTGTTGTGGTCCTGATCAGCTTTAATCTGTTCTAAAATACTGTATTATTTTAGGCCCCTGAGACATAGGAAGTTGCTGGGTTTCACAGGAATTCCTCAGCAGAGCTGCGAGTTGATCACAGATCTGTAGAGTCCCAGGTCAGTATCTTGGTTTCTTTTTATACATTTAAGTAACACTTTTATTTGTGTGTGTGTATATCAGCATTACCAGAACGTGATGACAGAAGGCGTGCAGATAGCAAAGGACAGTTCAGGCTGCAGTTATTTTAGTAAACCCTAGTGGAAGGGCAAATGTGTTCCTGGTGTTATAATCCTAGCAGAATGGCTAGAAGGAAAGAATAATTTGGTAAAGGGGTTGATTGTCAGATTCCTAGTGATTTATCAGTTGAAACAGCTAAAACCTAAAGTTAAGACAACAGCTTATTAATGTGTCAGGGTTGATTATTCCTGAAAGCTATGCTGCTGAACAGCCAGTGGATCAGCTGGTAAATAATACTGTGCTTTATACACCTTTTAGGCGTGCAGATAGCAAAGGACAGTTCAGGCTGCAGTTATTTTAGTAAACCCTAGTGGAAGGGCAAATGTGTTCCTGGTGTTATAATCCTAGCAGAATGGCTAGAAGGAAAGAATAATTTGGTAAAGGGGTTGATTGTCAGATTCCTAGTGATTTATCAGTTGAAACAGCTAAAACCTAAAGTTAAGACAACAGCTTATTAATGTGTCAGGGTTGATTATTCCTGAAAGCTATGCTGCTGAACAGCCAGTGGATCAGCTGGTAAATAATACTGTGCTTTATACACCTTTTTGTGATGAGAAATGCATTTCTGATGCTTAATGCTCTTGGCTGAAGAGTCATGAAGTCTTCATGAAGAAGAGTGGGGAAGAGCAAGGGTGAGGGTCTGCACTGGCAAATCACTAAAGCTTACCCAGCTCCATGAAGGGACTTTGGGCTTGTTTTTAAGTGATGGTTGCAGTTGCAGCCATGATGGCGTAAGGATGCAAGTGAAGAAAGGTTTGCAAGGGCCAGATAGTATCAGTTGGTTTATCAGTTAGTCAGCCTTTCCTGACAAAATTGTGGTTAATTCTGAGTGCATTTGGCAGCAGTTCCTTAACAGGGGTGATTCAGTGCTGCAGTCTGTGTTGTAGTTGCTGCTTCCAGAGATTCCCTGTTGTTTTTTTGTTTTGTTTTATTAGATGAGCTTTTCCTTTAGTACATATGTATTTGTCAGTCTGAATAAAGTGTAGTCACCCTCTTTCACCAGTCAGCTTCTTGCACTGCACTTGTTTTCCCCTGTGTCTTCCTGTATTGAAGGCGAACAGGCATTTTTCAAGTAACAGCAGTATAGTTTTTAACCTGTGACAACAACTTTTTCTAATGTTACTTCAGTGGAAGCTTTTATGTGGCACTCCTGCAGTTCTCTGTATATATGGGATTTCTCCCACCTTTGGTTTAGTCTGTATTTATGTTAAAATGACAGCAAAAAAAGAAAGGAAAATACAGCATATAGACAGCATTAAATTATACTAACCGTTATTTATGACTAGCTGCTGAGATTTTATGGAAGAAACTGCCACAGGTGGTGGATTGCCAACTTCTGCTCTTTTTTCCTTGAAGTTAGGCCTAATAAGCCCTTTCTCACCAGTGGAAGCATCTCTGAAAACATTTTAGACACTTAAGCATATGAGGGGAATAAACATGATTGTCCTGTTTGTACTGGATGTAGAGATACTGATAGATGAAATTCAAGCATCTGAACTTAAATCCTTTAATCAAAACCTGGTGGTTTACTGGTCTGGTTTCCTGAAAAAGTGGTGTGGGTAAGGTAAAAAGTTGTCAATATTTTCAGTGTGGTTGGCACTGAAAGTGGGAGATGATCTCAGGAGCTGGTGAGGCTCTTTGAAAGGTACTTGGTTTCTTACTGTTAAGCATGAAGTACCTGCAGCAGCTGCTCTGCTTCAGGTGATTCTTGGCTAGTAAAGGCTACCCTTTCTCTTTGTATCTTTTTGCTGAAGTATATGGAGAGATGAATCCATTTAAGTGCTATGCTTAGCCTGTCATTGTAAAAGAAAACTTGGAATCTGTAAACTTAATTTCAGCAGCTTATTAGTTTACCTCCATAAGTACTTATTAGGGTGCTCCATTTTGATTTATTTTTCCCAGCAGGTGATTTCTATACTGTGACTCTAGAATATGCCTTTGTGCTGGAAATAACACCTATTTATAATTAAATTTAATTTAAAATAATTAAAAATTAATAAAAAGTACTTACCTATCTTTTTTGGTGTGGGCAGACCTTGATACAATTTTCTTGAGTGTTTTCTTTTAGTGTGCACTCATCTGGGCATTTGAATATGATTACATGCAGCACACATCAACAGAGTCCATTAATTTTTAAGCAGGCAAGCATTTGATCCAAAAGATGTTGCTCTAAGAGTCAGTGAATCTGGTTTTGGCAGCACTGCATGGATCCTGCAGCCAGGAATGCTCTGCTGAACATACTGAACTTTGAGTCCCCAGCAAAGCATGCCAGGAATGAGTTTGGCCAAAGGTATGATGTCATATTGTGAACCCTTAATGTCACAACAGCAGGAGGAGATATTTGGGAGTGGGGTTTTTGAGCCTGATTGACAACCCAGTGTGAACTTGAAAGTGGTGTTACAGCATGCCAGGGTAGACAGAGACATTCTCAGGGATGCAGGAGTTTTTGGTAGTCACCTGGGGTCTCTCACTTGCTCAGCAGGTTGTCTGTGTTTGTATAAATACACGGCAAACTGGACTTCTAAGTCTGATTCTGCTTCTTCTGTGACAGGTGATTTTTTTATACAGGAGGTGACTCCTTAGTGAAGGAGCCATAAGAAAGAGAAGCCTGGAGAGACTAAAGCTGCAAGAACAAGAGCACATTTGAAAAAGGGGGAAAAAAGAGAGTGGGTTGAAAGGTGAGAGTGTATTTTTAGAGAATGTCCCATTTTCTTGTGATTTCTCACACTACCTTATACCAAGTAATATCCAGCAGGAGTAGCTACTGTAAAAATTCAGGCTTTGAGGAAGTGAGTTGGAGAACTTGAAGCAGTCCTATGTAGTTTTTAATTTATGTGCTACTGTCCATGATAATTCTGTGTGTGAGGTATCAGATGGAGGGGCTGGACAAGGTTGGGCTAGAAGCATCCTGAGGTCCCTTTCAGATTGGATTATTCTAGGATTTTGTGGACCTGGAATTAAATTGGAGAGCTGTTGGTCTCAAATTGATGTGAGGCTCGATTGCCTAAGATTCTGCATGTAGACTTTTTATATTGCTCTATGCAACATCACAAATTAATGTCTTTATGCCCTGAAGGGAAATTAATTACTATGTTGTACATTTCTAGGTACCTCCCAGTTGACTGGAAGGTCCAAAGCCAGAGATGAACATTTTTTTGCATATGCGTAGTATATTGAAGTTTTAATTCTGTAGATAATGTGTTTGGATGGCATCTTAAACTGTCACTAGGAATTAATCATGTTACACACTTTCATCTCTCAAAAAACCCCAACACTTAATGGAAAGCATAGTGACTCTGATGTTAGGTCTCTGAAAACATTGCTATGCTTCCGTTTTCAACACCATCTTACTAAAAAATATTTTGAAACATATTTTTAGACACTTAATTGGGTGAACACATTGTTTATTGAATTTTCTGGAGTTTTCTGTGGCATGTCATGTTGGTTATTTAGTTGATTTGCTTTCTACAGGACAAGTTTTCAAAAACTTAGTGGCTGCTTGCTCCCTCTTGCCACAGTGGGATGGGAGAGAGAATCAGAAGGGTCAAAGTGAGAAAGCTCAGGGATTGAGGTGAAAACAGTTTATCAGGAAAAGCAAAGTCCCATGGATAAGCAAAGCAAAACAAGGAATTAAATCACTGCTTCCATCAGCAGGCAGGTGTTCAGCCATTCCCAGGAAAGCAGGGCTCCATCATGTGTATCAGTGATTTGGGAAGACAAATGCCACCACATTGAACGTCCGCAGCTTTATATTGCTGAGCATGATGTCATATGGTATCTCTCTGGTCAATTTGGGTCAGCTGTCCCAGCTGTGTCCCCTCACAACTTCTCATGCACCCTGGTGGGACAGTGTGAGGAGAAGAAGAGGCCTCAGCTCTTTGTAGGCACTGCTCAGCAGTAACAAAACCATCCCTCTGTTAGTCTTGTAGTATCTCTTAAATGGGACCCTGATGCTGATCTGTAGGGGACATTTGTTAACTTAAGAATTAGACCAAATGATTAGTCTCTAGTTGTGACCTTGGAAACAAAAGATGATGTGGCTGTTGTCTTGGCAGTGCTTATAAAGAGAACCCTAGCATACAAGCCATTTGAAGAGATAACTTTCTAAATGTGTGTGTCAGTTGGATCCACATCATCTATCTGCCATATTTTTTTAAACATGTTATTCTAACAAACAAGATTGCTTGTTAGCCACATGCAGATTCTTGGCGACTGGTTGCTTATTATTAGCACTTCAAAGACTTGCATCCAATCCCCCAGGACTCAAAATGTAAAGCAAGTGTCATCTAAATTGTCCCATATTGATAATTACCTAGAAAAAGACGTGGTGATGAAAAGAAGTTCAAGAGAGAAAAAAGAAAGCTAAGCTCAAGAGAAGAGAAGAGAGGCAGATAGATGGAGATGAGAGACATCCCCCAAAGCAGCAGAAGGTACCAGCTGAAGAACAGCAGTGGCCAGAGAATATGCCTGAATGGGAAGAAAGGAAATCCCTGCTAGCTCAGAGAAGAGTGGAGTCTGTCAGACTGCTTACAGTGCTGTTAAACCGTGTGAAAGTAAGACTATTTTAAAACATATTTTAAATTTTGAAGGGTATTTATTAGAGCTTGAATACTTACCTAGACATTGGGTATTTTGATGCTGTTCAGAAGAATGCCTTGGGACTGAGTGAACACTTGAAGGTCAGAGAAGGCCTGAAGGTCTGTACGTGTTGTGAGAAACTGCTCTCAGTCATGCCTTGAAAGCAAAGGTAGGGCATTTCCACCCAGAAGGTGTCTTTGATGCTTCTTCAAGGCCTTGTTATTACTGGGTAAAAATAGGGCTGGAAGGGCTGTATCAGCTCTATTAGACTTGATTCAGCATTGCAAACAAGGAGTTTTAGGGAGTGAACACAAACGATGCTTCCTCTGCTTGTTTTGGTCTCAGGTGTGGAAGTGGCAGAATTAAACTGACACAGATTGTGCCAGTTGCATTTCTAGTAGCATTTGTTTTGTGGCCAACACTAAGCCAAGTTTGATTCAGCTAATGTCTTGAGAAAGTCAGCAAAGGAGTGGTAACATTTTGAGTGGTAAAAATTAGAGCACACAGTTCAATATTTGGAGGTTTATTTTAGTGCTTTGGGCTAAAAAAAAAAGGGGGTTAAATGCAAATAAGGTTTTGTTTCTCAGGGGTGCTAACATGGCTTTATCTTCACTATTTGCTAAGTAAAAATTTGCTTGCAGCTTTAAAAAAGTGTGTTTTCCTCAATCCTTATTGATTTCCAAAGGGCTATAATTTGCAAAGGGTTGAAGTCAGAGGCTACCTTTACCATTCTGCAGAACTTTTAGGGCCCCATAATGTCATCTTAGCCTTCTCAATTATGAAGGTGATGTGTTAAATAAACTTATGTTTTCTTGGCTTTAGTATTTGGGGAGCTTTAGATTGGTTGTATTTGGATCATTTAAAAAAAACAATGTGTAACAAAGTAATTTATCCTAAATAAAATTTTCAATCTACACAAATGTAGTAATTTTACTGTTGCATGCAATACTAGTTATTGTGATGCTGTGATCAAACGCATAAACGTTTTCTTATGCAGCTGCAGTGAGATAGATGAATTGGTTGAAAGGACCACTTTCCTATTTAATTGAGAGTGCAGCTTTCTGAGATGATGAAACATCTGATTTAGGAGTAGTGAGATCGTATGATGGAGCTCTGAACTAAGCCAAACTTATCCCTCATGTGTATAATTCTTCTGACCACGGGACTGCTTGGTTATGAGTTTGCAGTTTAGCAATCTTTATAGCATAACGTACATAATAATTTTCCTGATTTATTTTATTTTATTTTATTTGAAGGATTTTGTGCAGTTGGCAAGTCAGAAAGTAGATCCTTCATTGGGCTTAAGGAAGATCAATTCGTTTTCTGAAGCAGCATTAAAAGACACACATCAGGAACTGATTAACTCCCTTTATCACACACACAAAGAGCTGAAATACAAGGAGCAGTTTAAGTGCCCATTAACTCACAAAGATGGCAGCTTACCTGGTGAGGAAGGAGATGAGAGAAACTTCCATGCCTCTACTTGTCATATAGTCAGGACAATTGTAAATGATCCCTCTGCAGCCCTGAGTCCTGCAAGACTGCCTGGCAGAGATGAGTGCCACTCCTCTGGTTGTGCATCTTTACTGATTACAGTTACACAAGACTGCAGGGTCATCGAACCTCTTGATGGAAGGAGCTACCCAACATTGAATGTAGTTCATGCACAGACAGTGTCTGATGAAGGCTGTTGCAAAAAGCAAAAAGTTTATGAGACTGATGAATTCATCCATTATTTACTAAACTACTATCAGACACCATGCTATGCACGTGTTTGCTTAGAGCCAAAAAACACTGTGAACAAGTCCAGGTGGAAGAGAGTAGTGTCTGATGATGATAGTGGTTTTGACACCAGCTTGAGTAACAAACGTGGTCAGTGCTTCAGAGAAGTGAGTCCTGTACAGACCTTCAAGAGAAATTGTAGTAGTGATGATAATTACAGACTGGTGATCACTGTTGGGGAGCTTGAGTCAATAAACACTGTGTTAGAAAACAAGACCTATGGGGGTAAGCTTGAAAAAAACCTGCAAGTGCAGAGGAATGACTCACTTGCTGTTGATAACTTAGCACATGCTGGACTGAATCATTCTTTGGATTGCACTGCTGTTACTCATGATAAGGAATTTAGACAAGAAGATGGTAGCGATGAAGGTCCTGTACCATACAAAGTATGTGGGTCTGCTGGCAGATTAAAGGATTTGTTGGAAGAGATCAGTGATTCCCAGTACTTTAGTGAGGCACATAGAGGCTCAATGAAGAGAACAGAAAGAAGGTGTGAAGAAGTTTACAGC
Organism: Chaetura pelagica; assembly: GCF_000747805.2. Classification (NCBI taxonomy): domain Eukaryota; kingdom Metazoa; phylum Chordata; class Aves; order Apodiformes; family Apodidae; genus Chaetura; species Chaetura pelagica. The sequence continues at coordinate 5,314,297 of NW_009953098.1, read as the reverse complement.
AATTGTAATAAAAGGTGCTTGCCTGCAAAAGCCAGGGAAAGAAAACTACTGGTTTACCTTAAAAATGTAACTCTGGAAAGTCAAGAGAAGGAAAGCAGCAATTGTAGCTTTTGTTGTAATTCTGTCCATGAGGGCTTCACAAGGCAGTGTGAACATAAGCTTAAAAAGTCATGCAAGAGGTCAAGCAGTAAATTAAGACATGAAGAACAGAAAAGTGACACACCACCCAGGGAAGAGGAGAGAAATGCTCACAAAATGAAGAAAAGGCAAAAAAAACTTTCTTCTAATCTTTTATCTGATGAATGTGGCTTTTCAGAGACAGACAATTGCATGCAACTGGAGTCACTCACAAAGATGCAAAGAAAATGTAAGAAAATGTTCCACAAAAAAGTGAAATTCAAGACACTTCACCCTACCGTGGCAGAACCAGGTGTTACCCCTTGTGATGGCTCACCACTTCAGGAGACCCTCCAGAGAACAGGTGAGAAAGAGGGACACCAGAACTGAGGTGACTGAATTTGATAGGTGAGGCTCATTGCTACAGTTCTTACGGTGATGGATGGTAAGTGTTTTTAAAAAGAGTTTTTAAAAGTATAAACATGGCATTAAAAAACCCAAAGAGTATAACTTCTGCAGTTCCAGGTTTGTTCAGTTTAGCTTAGGAATACGATGCAGAGGAGTTTGGTATTTGTATGCCTGATTGGATAGCAAAGTATCTTGTCATGGGCATTAGCAGACTGCTGGTTGTTCTGTTAATAAAAATGTGCATGCCAACAACTCAACATGCTTTAGACACATAAAATGGTGTTGGGCAACTCAGTATGTGGTGTATCTGGCTGGAAGCACTGTCTGAAGTTACTGAATTTATATATAGGTAGTCACCTGGTCTCCATACGAGACTGTCGTGTTTCTGGCTGTCGCTCACAGCCCAGATCACTGTGCTTCCAGCCCGTTGGAAGCTACCTCCCTATACCCCTTTCCTCCCCACCCCCAACAAACTCATTTCAAGTAACTTTTTCATATACTTATCTACAGGAGATGAGAGGAAATTAATGTTGAGAAGAGAGATGGATGCAGATGTCAGAGGATGTTCTGTATTTCCTCTTGAGATAATTCAGACAAACCCCTGCTCAGATACTTTCTGTGTAGCAGAGCCCAGAAGAGGATGCTGAACAGCTACTATATAATAGCACTGATTTATTTTTGTATAGAAGTGGGTGAAGAAAGCCCTTTAATAATTTAGAAGTATATAAAATACTGGGGTTAATTTAGCTTAGGTAATTCCTTCAGTTAGAATATCTAACTGCTGAAGTGAGCCACAAAACCTGCATCTGTGTTTGCTTTTTGGATAACAGAGGACCAAAACTTTTCCCAGGGCTAGACAAACTTTCATAGACAGTTGCTATGGATTTGAAAGAATACAGAGTAAGATCTTGTAGTGTTGAACTCTGATTAAATGTAGGGAACCATGTACATATCAAAGTTTTGGTGTTTAGTAATAATGAGTAACTGGAAAAAAACATAGCTATGTAAATACTAGAGCAAGCTTATGAAGTGCCTCCTCAATTTGATTGTTAAAATGACAAGACTGGAAGGTGTGGGGGACATTTATACTCAATTATGGGAAGTAATAGATTTCCAAAGATGAAAAAAATCCCATCTTCTGTAAAACCCACACTGGAAAATGCTTGGTTTGTATTCACAGTTCTAGAATTGTTTCTGAAAACTTGCTGGTCTTTGGGAGGAAGGATTTTACTGAACTTGTGCTTGATGTAGTACTTCAGGAATCTGAATGATTGTCTAAGCAAAGCTTTGAATGTCAGACAGTGAAGGGGCAGTGCTTGTCAGTGTGCTGACAGTCCCCATGTGTATGCAGGTTAAAAACTTGTTTACAAGATTTTGAAGGCACATTTAGTGTGAGTTTGCTTACAAATAATTTCCAGAGAAATTGTGAAATGTCAGATTTGTGCTGCATGTAGGTAAAAATGTGAAAACACGCTCTAGGAGCTTGATTTATATCCTTATTTATTCAGCTGACTATATTTAGAAGAAAGCCACAATTGCTTTTGGACAAAGTCTCTTAGCAAGATACAGAGAACCAGTTCTATGTTCAATACATGGAGTATTTCAGCTTTCATTTTGATATGCTTTATTTATTACATGGCAATATACCAAGTTAATGTGATAATTTTGCCTTCATTACTTAAATTGCACCCATGTTTGTAACTTCTGCTCTAATAAATTGTAATTAAAAAACAGACAAATTGTAATTGTTCATGGTAGCTTTTCCCCCAGTGGTCAATACTGGTGATTCCTACAGGCTTCTAAACCAAGTCTTATCAGTTCATATGTTCAGATGTTGAGTGCCTTTTCAGGGTCATGAATGGCAAATGGTTGCTACTCAAAGTACTGTTAATCTGTTACTTTTATCTAAAAAGATCTTACTTTCTTGACAGAAATATTTTCTATTCTGGAGAATGTTTATGCCCCTCTTACGTCTCCTTTTTAGTATTTTATACACTTACAATGCAGATCAACTCCTGTATTCATTAACCATGTAAAATGTTTCAGCTGCATTGGTATGCCATACCAAGGGTGTTTTCTTTCCCTCTATGCAATATTTGCAGATTAAAGATCACAAAACTTCCCCTTCTGCCAATCTGTAGGCAGTTGTGTGTCTGTAATTACCCATGTCCCCTGAGACAGGCCTTTTGAGGACAGGTGAGGAAGTATTTATTTTTGTTAATCTGGGACTTCCTTAGGTGTAAATTTCCAGTGTTTTGTGAGCATGCTGCAATATTCAATAACAAATAAATACAGCAGTTCTGTAATTGCATCATGTTTTCCTGTGTTAATTGAAACAAAAAACAAATCCGATATCCACAAGTCCTTGTTATGTGTAAAACATTGTTAGTAAATAAAATGTGCACACTTTAAAATGTGAGATACCATTGTAATCTTCATGCTGAAACAGAACTCGTGTTTCCTATATGTTTGCAGGTGGCATTATTTAGAACCTGTTTTCAGGTGTTTTAATATTAATTCCTTTTTCCTATCAACACACTTAATTTGAGCCCCATCCTTTCATACACTGAACTGTTCAGTATAATTTTGCTTTTTATCCTGAACCTTTTTTTTACTATCATAACCTTTAAAGATCCATAAAAGTTTGCTTTCAAATTTTTAAAATGTATAGCCTTGTAGAAGAAACTTCAATAATTGAAGGAATGACACATCTCAAATATGAAGGTTACAGAACGTTGAGACAATTAGAACCTGCAGTAGGTTAAAAGATATATTAAAGACAGTGTTTGTGTAGTTCAGCAACACAAATGTATGACATTGCTGGCACGATTAATTTCACATCCTTCAGTTTGAGCCTGGCATGTGCTGGTGTTTCAAGAGGTAATGGAAACCCTGTTTGCTCTGACGTGTATGAAGCAGGGCCTTGAGATTGCAGATCTTGCAATCAAATCTGACTTTCTGTACAGAAGTAATGAAAACTCCTCCTCACAGAGCTGGTGAGAACAGAAGTCCTCAGGGGAGCTGTCTGAACTAAGCTTTGTTACTGGAAATACGTGGCCAGTTGTTTGTACCTGCACCTGAATGCTGAAGTCAAAATCCTACAGGCTATTTGTGAAGTAGAAATACACAATGCCCATTATTACATCATTCCATCTACTTGAAATACAAGAACACAGCAATTATGATATAAAGCCTTTTCTTCTTAATCCAGAGATCCCAGGCAATGCATAGAAATGCCTCACCTTTTGCAATACCCTTACATAACTCTTGACATAAGCATTCCTCTTTTTGTTTAACTGAAACACCATGAAGTAAGAGCTAACAAAGATGATTAAAAGGTAAAATAATCTCAGAATTTAACAAAGCAGTTGACAGTATGCCAAGACTGGTTGGAAATGAGATGCTGCTCAATTGTTTTGATCTATCCTGGAGCTCCTTCAGTGTGCCATTGTGCTATACATGAGTGAGGGGTGTTTGGGCACTTCATATGACTGAGATTGATGACAGTCTCTGCTCTTGGTCTGTCATGTTCTACTTTGTTAATGTACAGTCTGGTAAGCCACCTGGCACAATTCTTACTGCTTAGTCATTGCAGCCACTCACTGTTGAAGGAATGGGTCAACTTGTCATTTACAGAGAGTAAAAAAGAAGCTAAAGCACATCCATTTTCTTCAGCACTTCATAAGAAAATAAAATCTGTGCCTGCTGCTTCATGAAACCACTGCTTTTGTGACTTGCTTCTTCCCCTTTCACGAGAAATTATCTGTTTTCTCTGAAAAAGTTCTGGTCTTACCAACGTGTAATACTTCCTTCCCAAGAGGCATGGATGCTTAACATAAAGCTTTGTATTTTGTTAACGCCAGTTTTCTATGTAGTTTTTATTTATTACTACTGTTCTCTGTGACTAATCATGTTGTAAGATACAGATGAGTAGCAAAAATAGCGTTGAGTTCCTCAGGATATGGACTTCAGTTATGGACTAACTAAAGAGTCAGATGGTTGGGTCCACTGAAGGGTAGGTTACAGCCCAGCCTTGTTCCACTACATCACAGGTTTCCAAAGCTCCAGCTTTTGCTCAGTGTTAACAATTATTTTGGCCTTTTTATGTCTAACTCTTTTTGCAACAGCAGGAAAGCATGTTAAACGTGAACCTGTTCTGTTAAAGTTATACCCCAGAACTGCATTTACAGGCATTCAGTTAGAACATATTTCACTCTATGCTTTGGATAATGTAAGACATTGGAAAAAGACAATATAAAACTTGAAACATTGGGGTAGTATTAAGGACCACATTCAGTTACAGTAAATAAAACCAACCACCACCATTATTCAAGAATATTTTATTTTTTGCCTTAAACAAATAAAAAAGCATATTTCCAATTTGAGGTAAACCATTAGTAGTAGTTTGTAAAGAGTATAAACGTCTCTAAAAATAAAATAGCAACACAAAGGTCATGACAAGATTTACATTTTTCTCTAGAACTTCACTAGGTAGTTCACAAACCACTTTACCTGAGCTAGCTGGATCAAACAACTGTACTCCTCATCTGAAGGGCCTGTGCAACCAGAAGAAAATGTCATGACAGTGTTGGGACTAAGGGAAAGTCACTGGTTCTCACCACAGATGGTCCCAGGCACTTCAACATGTTGTGTCAACTTGTTGATGACGGCTGCTGTTGTGCAATGCACTCTACTTCTGAACAATTTTGCCTAGTTTACACCTTCCTACTCAGGACTCGCTTCATTGTTTTGATCACGTTGTCAAACTGAAACAACTCAGCTGAACAGGAGAACTAAACAGAGGGAGCTACACCAGACAGGCACCTAAGCAGAATCACCTGGACAAGAATCATGTTTATGAGTGACAAGCAAATCATCAGTTGTCTCCTTGGAAGTTATGAGGAATTTTGCAGAAGTTTTTGGATGATGAAGGAACACATGGACATTCTTCCCTTCCATCTCTGGTAGAAGACTAGGTCACATAGTCAGAAAAAACCTAATAAGTGTAGATGTGAGCTAAGAGAGCAAATAAGTAAAAAGCAATTCAAAGGTCAAGTCCCCCAGGCATAGCATTGCTGTTCATGTATGAGATTGTGCTGTTTCTTTTAATGGCAACCTTCCAAAGCAACAAACCCCTCCACACAGAAATGGCTTACACCATGTTATTTTATTTTGTACAGAAAACTTGTATAAATTACATTGACTGGTAATAATTTTCTGCTAGTTAAAGCTGTGTGTACAAGAGCACTTGTTAATCATGCCATACCAGGAAGTCTTTTTTTTAGGCGTAGGAATTAATAGCAGCTGATCATCTCCATCATTAGGAAAAAATTCTTTAATATGAGGGTGCTGGATCACTGGAACAGGTTGTCTAGAGAGGTGGTGGAGGCACCATCCCTGGAGACATTCAAGGTCAGGCTTGATGAGGCTCTGGTAAATCTGTTCTAGTTGGAGATGTCCCTGCTTATTGTAGGGGGGCTGGACTAGATGACCTTTATAGGTCCCTTCCAACCCAAGACATTCTATGATTCTAATTTCATTAAAATTCCTCAAAGCGTTTTACTAAGAGGAAAAGTGAATGAACAGTAGTCCAGTTGAGTCACACTTCATGGTGTAGCTGGTTTTTAGGGATGCCTAGTTACACTTTAAGGCTTTGTAACACTTCAGATGTGCTTTAAAAGTAAACAATATTATTACATGCATAATTATGCGTGACTGAATACATCAAGTTCATCAGTCCTTACTAAATTTGTAAGTATCTAAAAGTAATTTAACCTGTAAAAAATTCATGTATTTTTAAAAAGCAGTTAGTGTTTAATCTGTAACCCCTGATGTAACTCCTTGAAAGCCAAATTATTTTACATAATATTGAATTACTTTGCAACACAAATTAGTATGATGCTTCATGGACAAATAAAATATAATCCCTTTTCTAAAGGAATCACAGCCCAAGGCCCAGATCCTGCAGATGCTAAGACAAAACAAGATTTTGTGGGATTTGTGCTGGATATGGGAAGTTATTCTTGTGCTTGTGTCCACAGTACCACGTTGTTAATGAAAAACTGGATTTCAACCTACTTTGCACTAAATGGTGATAGAAGAAAAACAGTACTAATCCTTTATTGCCAAGATTGCAGTTGAGTTTTACACACCTATTTTTTTGTGCATACTTCAGGTTATGCAGGTTTAAAGGAAGACAGATCTTAGCCAGTTAGTCCTTTACCACTGAATTTGAGAAGGAAACTTTTGAAAAGAAACTATTCATTCTAACTCTGGACCTTTTGCAAGGCGCATTGTTGCTGTTGCAACTTATAAAAAACAAGTGGAATGTTACAAATGATCCTTTACCATTAAAAAATAGACAGTTTCTCAGTGTACTCTCTAGTCTTTCTTGGCATCCTGGCCATCTTTTTCTTCATCAGAGTATACAGTGGGTTCCTCCCCTTCCTTCAGCAGCTTACCAACATGGCGATACTTAACTGGGAAAAAGAAAAGAATCCAAGTCATTATTCTGCCCTGAAGATGGACCTTTTTAACTCCTAGGTCTGTTTCCTGAATTAATAACATGCCTATATTATAATAAAACAGCTCTCAGCGACTAGTTCCAAACACTGGGGGGAAGAAGAAGAGCTGAAATCAACTACTTAAACTACTATTAATGTTGTAATTAGTTTATGGAAACGTGCAAAGTGAATGTAACTATAACTCTCCTGTTGCCTAAGACGAAAGATTAATGAATATAAAGACGTGTAAACTGAGGGACTTATCCAATGAAGAAACAGAAACAGAATCCTGGACTAGATTATTCCTCTTGCCCAAGCTAATTTTTCAACCAGTGTCACTGTTAGAATATTTATGTTATGTGTTACACATGAAGGCATACACATATGTGCACACGTGTACTCAACTCCAAGGTTTTTATTTTTTGTAAAGGATGTTGAAAATATCCAGTTGGACAGATGAGAGATCCTTTCTCCCAAAAGGAAAGACAGATCTGTTATGTAGGTAAAAGTCTCTGCCTTACTTTATATCTCTTTCTGAACATGTAAAAATGCCAAGACCATATACATGTAAGAACTGAGAGCTATACCATGTTGCCCATCTGTCAACTTCAACAAAGCAAAAGATGCCTCTGACTACAAGTATTACAGACTAGCTTTGTTGTTATTATTCATAAGAATTTTAAGTTGCCCAATTTACTAGAAACATAGTAATAAAAAGAGTGCAGTTCACAGTCAGTCCTGATGCTTGACTTTTGAAAAGGCAGATTTAAACACTAGTTTAGGTCAGATATTTGGTAGCAAAGTTCTGGTTTCTGCAGTGTACTTGTTAGCATCATAAAACAGGCATTCAGTGTGGCATGATTAACAGCCTTGATTAAGACAGGGAGAGTGCCAAAATAGTAGGGGCACATCAGGTCAGGACTGTCTAATGACATTATGTGAAGAAAAGCTCCATTCCAGCTAGTGATAATAAATCTTTAATAACAAACACTAGATTAAAAAAAAAATAAAATATTTCCACTATACTACTTTTTTTGGTATATGAAATTCCCATCATATATGTATGTATATGTAACAATTCATGAAGACAAACAACTGATACATAATATTTTTCTGTCTTATCTGACAGTAGAAGGAGTCCCTTTGGTGTTCACTTTTCTAAAAGGCATCATGAGATAGGAAATAATTATTTTTCATCATCAAGATACACAATAGGAGAAAAAAAAAAAAATCACTCCAGTAGGCATGCCCTGGTATCAGGTCAACATAGCAATTTCCATAAAACAGGTTTGAAGTTCATCTTTTTGAGCAGCAAGTTTAGGCACATGACACAAAATAGTTGGAATTGCTTCTTTTAAGAAACATTTAATACTAAATGTAGAAAGACAAGGCAACTATGAGACTGACTTGCTTCTGTTACTTTTAGAACAAATAGGTTAAGCATGCAAGTTGCCTTTGTCCCTCTGCCACTCTAGCCATTGCTGTCACAGTAATGACCAGGCTGTGTACAAGTGCAGAGGTGGCACTTACCCATTGCTCATCACTTCCTAGGAGAGAAAGTCAGCTGGACTGAGTTGTCCATGAATCTTACAAAGCAAGACCATGCAGTATAATTTATTTAGAATAAAAAAAAGCTTTATCAAGATCTCTAAGGGGAAAAGGCCTAGTTTAAACAGTCTTCAAAACTAAAAAACCTCAAGAAATAAAAAATTAAAATATTACTTGCTTCTGAGAAGCTGAACACAACGTAAGCTTTCCTTTTTGAGAGCACCGAAATCTAATTGTCTCTGTAGATGGGGTATTAACTATATCAAAAACATGCTCTTTATTTCCAATTCCTGTCAATGTTTTGGGTGGTCTTACAGATCACATCCTATGGCAGAGTGTGGTTCTGTAAGAGGCAGAGGGAGGGAGAACACAGAAGGAAAACCTGACATTTCTTAATTATTTTGAGTAACAAATTCTAGTAATAATTAGTGAACTGAGGAATTAACTCAAAGTAAGTTTCCAGACTGATGCTTCTAGCTGATTACAGCCTTTTAACCATTGTTTCCCTTATTACACATTAGTTAGCTACTGCTTTGTAAATAGGTTTAAAATTGCTTACAAGTGAATTGTGACTCCCAGTCCCTCAAGGTCTCTTGCTGTGTAGCATCGAGATCAGAGAGGTCATCATAGTCATCCCTCAGAGCCTCCTTGTCCAAGCAGAAAGTGGCAAGACCTCGGGATGCATCTCTTCCAGCAAAAATCCCATATGGACCATCTTTCAAACAAAAACACAAGCAGCATTATTACAGAGGTAATGGATTCTGTATCATCTTCATGGATCAGAAAGATGATGGTTCCTACCCTGATCTGTGGGTCAGAGGTCCCTCAAACTTCTGAAATGTTTTTTAAGTTTCATTCTAGTTGATAACAAAGGAAAACAGAAGAAGAGGATATGAAACAAAAGCATGGGAAGAGATAATGAGCTTGCCAAAACATCCGAGACAGTGAACCACAAACAGTGCAGGGAACATAAAGGCAGGGCAAGAATAAGTGTACAAATTGGGAAGCACCTCCTCAGAAAGAGGAAGAGAAGAAGGTTTTGAAGTCTGAGGTGAAATAGAAGCTAGAGATGCTTCTGATTTAAAAAGCTGAAAGGATGGCTTGAGAGGAAACATGGTGAGATACAATAAACTTAACAGCTTGGAAGAAGCACCTATTCAAACTTTGAAAATGCAAGATGAACTCAAATGACCAAAACATGCAACTCAGCAGATCAGAGATATCAAGACAGACTCTTGCTAAATTTCATTAATTATTAACTTGTTTGCATGACAAGCTGAAAACAGAAGTATCACATGTTGCAATTAGACATTGAAAGTTCTTCTTAAGGGACCTGACAAAGATGTGGACCCTGTTACTGCAGAGCATGCCACCTTCCATGCCTCCTCATGTGAGCTTTTCCTAAATTAATCAAAAGAATCTTACTTTTCCTTTAAAATGAAAACCAAACTAGCCAGACACTGTGAAGAACCCTTCAGCAATTACCAAATTAGATACAATGGGCAGCTTTTACTGTTGTCCAGGAAGGTAGAATCCGAAGTCAGGTGGTTTTTAGTAGGCATAAACACAAAACAGCACATCTAGCTCAGCTCTACATACCATCTTAACTGCTGCAGAATGCAAAGCTACAGTCCAGCATCATTCCATGATGGTTTCCAGTCTATGTTTAGACCTAAAGTAATAATCTCATGATTATTACTTCCAAATATGTGGTGTCTCCTGCATGATTCTCCTTGTCTCTGAGTAGCACTGGCAGCTCACTTCAGCAATCTGAGTGTGCTTATGCCAGACAGATGTAGTAGATATTAGCAAGTCTCAGAAGCTTTTTAACAGGAGGCTTCTTTTCACTGCACACACCTCCACCCTCCTCACCACCAGCTGCTCTACAAGTCTCCACACAGCTTGTTCAATCCCTGCGCATTCGAACTGCCTGCACTCCTGATGGGAAACCGGTTTAATCTAAATTGCTAGGTATTTAGTATAAGTATTATGCAACAGAGCGATGTCCACTGAAAGCTGGGAACGGAATGCAAACTGGAAGAAAACTTTGCTGCTGCGTCCTGGCATCAGGCAGAGGCACCGAGGCCGAGGGAGCGGCCCGGCCCCTCCCGGTGCCTGCGGGACGTGGGGCCGGCCCTGGGGAAATACCGAGAACAACGAAGCAAGGCGGGCTGGCTCAGGTTTTACAAGCCCGAGGCCCGGCGCCCAAGGGCAGGGCTGATCCTGCCCCGCTGCCCC
>NW_009953098.1:5296988-5301525 GCF_000747805.2 Chaetura pelagica | reverse complement strand
AGGCTGCACTGGCTTGATACAGCTGCTGGACTCAGCGCTCACACGGAGCAGCTGGGCCCTGCGTGCTGCTGGTGCTGCTGGTGCCGCTGGTGCCGCTGGTGCTGCTGGTGCCGCTGGTGCCTGCTCCTTGCTGTCAGGTGTGCCCGAGAGGGGATGTCTTGGGCCTGAGTGGTTGTCTCTGCAAAACTGTGTCCTTGCCGTGCTTCAAAAAGATCAGTGCCCAGCCAGAACACCGTCATTCCCTCTGCACAGTGAGCAATGTCCCTCAGGGTGCACATGGAGAAGAAATGCAGCGTGCAGATACTGATCTCACACTGCAGCTTGGCAGGTGTTTCATGTCACTGCTTCGGTGGGTGAAGCCATGTTTATTGAGCCCATCACAGGGACATTTAGTTAGACAAATTCTAAAGTACTGCATTGAATATGCTTTCTAATTGTCAGTTTTAGGAAAATTTTAACTCTGTGGGCTAGCAGGGCTACTGATAAAGAGATTTGCCTTTTGGGATCCACTCGTGACCTCTCAGTACTGGGGTGTTTAAAACACGTTGGCTCTTGCAAAGTAGGGTGTTTGGTTCCACCTGCTGTCTGGCTTGGGAAGCGCCTTGTTTTGTCGCTCAGCCGTAATGAGCCGTATGCTGACTTTTGCTTCCACCTGCTATGTTACTTAAAAACATCATTGTTTCATTGGTCTGATGACTGAGATTTGTACTTGGTAATAAAGTATGTCTGGTATTTGACCCTATTTAGGATACTAGATACATCTCTGAAACCTTAGAATTATTCAAACTAGGAGCTGTATTACCTAGATGACAGTTAATTCTGTTCAATGTAGATGTTACACTATTGCACTTCATCACGTTGATCTTACATGTTAGAGGACCAGAAGTAGAAAAAGTAGACATTTGGAGGGAGATTTTTCTTTCATTTTTTTACAATACATTTTGTTCAAGAGAGGAAAAAACCCAGACTACAAAAAAACTCCAACTCTGAATTTGACCATGAACCAGATACTGAAGGGAGGGAAAAAGAAGCTCTGTTTATGCCTAGTATCCTAGAGAAACCAGCCAAGAACAGTTCATTCTCAGATAAGAAAGGCCAGGAAACATTGCCAAGATTGATAGAATCTCAAGTTATCTGCCACATGAGCACTGGTACTGCAAGTTACAATTGCCCAACTTCAAGCTGTTTTTTCATCTTGCAGCATATAAAAGAAAAAATGATATGCCTCAGAATGTGTCTTACTTAAGAAAAAAATAGGGTCAGATATTTATAAATAAATGGGTGTAAATAAAATTATTATAATCAGTCAGACTTATCTAAATTAATAAACCCTTTGTTACCCATTTCTCACTAGCAAGCTTACTTGGCTGTTCCTTTAAATAGAATGGAGGTTCTAGTCAGAATGGAGTTGGCCCCAGCTCCAGTCAAATACCATAGGCATTAGCTCTGCTCCCACACAGGTTTTCCTCTCCATTCTATAGACAACAATAGCTTCCTTCTCAAAACATTATGCTGTTAATAACATCTATGAGATGGGTTGATAAAGCTGTCCTATTGATATAATGCTCTCCTTATTAACTGAAGAAAACTTTGGAACTCAGATAACTTTCATATCCTTGTAACACAGTAGTTCAAGCAGTTTAAAAATTTTCCTACTTGTTTTTTTAATAACCAGCATAAGTCTGTTAGAGATGAAGCAGAATCAGCTCTACAATACCTCTGCATTTTCCTTACTGCTCTATTTTGGAACTTGTCTGATAGATTGAATCAATCCTTTAGAGTATATTTAATAGTTCTAAACAAAGCATGCCTTGCCTTAGTTCCCTATGATATGCTTTGCCTTGGCTGAGTACATGGGGACCACTGGTGCCAAGCCAGTTTTGGTCCTCACAGTCTCTCATTGTTCCTTTGGAAGCCCTCCACAAGAATTTCCTCTTTTCTCTGACTTACCTGACTGACAATTTTAATTCAAACTAGGACTGCAAGAAAGTGCTCAGATGTTTGCAAACCTACTGATGCCTGATTTGCATTACTTGAGAGCAGATTCCCAGAGCTGCTGGTCACCTGGAACTGCAGTTAGTGGCTTTCATTGGCCCTGCAAGGACCCAGGGTTTCTGAAGCAGAGATGAGCTATCATAGTCTCTGAGCTTACTGAGAACTGTTGGTGAATAAACCCTCTGTAGACTTCTCAGGACACTATGAAACTAAAAAGCAAGATTAAATGTGCCTTACAGGGCTGGAGGGAATTCAAGCTGTCTAGAGAGAGACAACATATTATATGAGACCATCCAATAAATATACATAGGCAAGCTCCATCGTACCTGTTTCTCACGGGAGGGAGAAGAAATACTCTCCTCCCCCCAGCACTAATTTAACTTACTTGCAAGGAAAAATAAAGGAATGATGAGGAGCTGTAATCTTTCTCTTCTTTCACTGACAAGTGCCAAACACTGGCAGCAGGCACTATATTATGCTGCCAGAGTGGGTCTGCTCGAGGTGCACACACCCTTTTTCTGCTGGACTTCCTTTTTTTTTTTTTTTTTTTTGTTTTGTTTGTTTTGTTGCTTTGGGTTTTTTTGGTTGGTTGGTTGGTTTGAGTTTTTTTTAGCTTTTATTACCATTTCTGTTTATTTATCTGTTCCATCTATTGACTTGCTAGCTGTGTTCTTCATCCAACTAAGTGCTAGAAGAAAGAACTTGCAATGTGAAGGTGACACTCTGCTGGAGGCTATGAAGATCCTGTCATTCCTGGAGATGTATGTATAAACATCTGCAGCATAAAGCATAAATTCCAGATGGGAATTTTAACCAAGTTTTAGCATATGAGTCAGAGAAGGAGGCTGGAATGGCAGAGACTGCTCGTGCTGGTGAATTGCTTTCCTCAAAAACACACTGATGTCAACTTGCAACTAAAATATTTGCCTGCCCTCTTCACCTTCCCCCTTGCTCGCTTGTTTTTTAGGCTGCCAGGACTATGGTTTTTGATTCAGTCATGCTGAACAGGACTGACAGTCACTGTGACAAGAAAGCTTTCTTGGTCAGTATGTACGGCAACTATGCTAGGAAGTTTTGGAGGTGTCTTGTCTTTTAGACTGTAGATGAAAATTTAGGTGTGAAAACTCAGCGTGGGCTCCTTTTTGAAAGGCAGCAGATGTCAAAAACAATCTGGATAAGCTGTAGGTATTTCTGGAAGAAGCAAAGAAAAATGCAAAGTCTGCATGTGATGCTTGCAGTGTAAAAGTATTCCTGGAATCTCAGTATGCCTAGAAAGTGCACCGATTGATGCTGAAAGAGTAGATAAAAATCCCTAACTTTCTGACCACAACTCACAGTTTTGCTTACAGGTCTGATGAGCCAAAATAGCCAGTTGGCATGGAGGAAACTTGGTGCATTCACAGATGGAGTGACACTAGTGGCACTCCTAGAGGGAGCAGGAAATGTTCTCTCTGCTCTGTTAGTGTTGGATAGGGAAACAGTCTCCATTGCATGTACCTGTGTTCTTCAGAAGGACCAATTTTTACTTACACTGGAGCCATTCACTTTGCATTTTGGAGTGTATGAGCCATCTTCACTGGTATCACTATATCCCTGAAGCAGGGCCTGCTTTTCCTCCTAGTTCTGCTGCAGGGCAGATCAGTCTGTTTCAATGGGAATTGACAACTGACTTCAACATTAATAGGTTTAAAGGTTAGAACATGGGAGGTATCAATAAACTAGGATGGCAGAGTTTTATAGGTGTGACCTTGTAACGTTTTAGCCAACAAGATAGAAATGGATTCTCACCTCACTTCGAATTTATTTAGCTGAAATCTGCTTTTAACCCCCCTAGTTGATTACAAAGTGCTTTTGCTGCCTTTCTATGGTCTGCTTTAGTTAGGCTGCCAAACTCAAGGCAGCACAGACAAGATGGGGGTGGTTGAGTAAAAAGAAGCAAGCAGCAGCAAGCAGACAGGCAGCTGGAAGGAATGTAACTTTTTTTCCCCCCAACATCGTCAAGATGTCTAGTTAGATTAGATGCACTTCCAGGTGCACCCAAAATTCCTTCTATTCCCCAAATGGTTCCTTTTAGCTTTGGTTTTGGGATTTTATTAAAGAGTTCAAGACAGCTCAGTCATGCTTGTTTTGGCACAAAGTTAGATAGCTACGTAATGACCCAGTGGGATCCAGTTTTCAACACACTGAGGAAGATGCTCCGTTCATTTCCCAGCCTGATGCTTTTCCAGCTGCTTTCACTGTGCAGTGTCCTCATTGGGAAAATCTTTCAGACCCTCAAAATCCTCTCTCAGCCTGGAGGTTGTTGTGCAAATCACGGTTGCTGAGAAGCTGCCTTGCACTGTGCCCCAGAGCCCCTTGGCGATGTGCTGAAGGCAGATGTTGGATGGAATCACAGACTGGTTTGGGTTGGAAGGGACCTTACAGATCATCTGGTTCCAACCCCTCTTCACGGGCAGGGACACCTCCACTAGGCCAGGTTGCTCCAAGGCCCATCCAGCCTGGCCTTGAGCACTTCCA
This sequence comes from Chaetura pelagica, assembly GCF_000747805.2. Lineage (NCBI taxonomy): Eukaryota > Metazoa > Chordata > Aves > Apodiformes > Apodidae > Chaetura > Chaetura pelagica. Next base: position 5,297,013 of record NW_009953098.1, on the reverse strand, counting down.
GGGATGGGGCAGCCACAGCTGCCTG
>NW_009953098.1:5281152-5296306 GCF_000747805.2 Chaetura pelagica | reverse complement strand
CTCAGGTCCCCTCCCTCCTGCCGGCTCAGGTCCCCTCCCTCCTGCCGGCTCAGGTCCCCTCCCTCCTGCCGGCTCAGGTCCCCTCCCTCCTGCCGGCGAGGGACCCGTCGGGCTGACCGGCATCCTCGTCCCTCCCGTACGGACCTGCCGGCGTCCCGTGCCGGGCCCTACACCGGTCTTTAAGCCTATGTTAGTTACCTGGAGCAGTCACGGTTATTAATACCTGGACCTTACTCCGTGCCTCGCGTGGCTGGTGGGACTGCTGGCCGTGTCCCAGGTGTGCAGTCCTAACCCTGGCCTGGGGGTGGGTGAGTCCGTGTGAGCCCGGAGCTCCTTCCCGTGCAGCCGTGACGGGAGAGAAGTATCACAGAGTCTTGTTAAGGGAGCAGGTCGGATCTGTAACTGTAGTGAATTATTTTGCTGATACACTCTATAGTTTAAGAGCTTGATCTTGCAAACAGCTGTATCTAGGTGTAAAACCTTAAGAACGTAACAATTGTGATGAATTTCTTGTGATAACTGTCCAGTGTGAGCAGGAGTGGCTCGTGTAAGGGCAAGTGCTTTCATCGACGTAACAAGCTGCAGGCAGGGTACGAGCACAGAGTATCCAAGAACCCCAAAGAGTCGTCTCCAGTCTTTTCTATGCTGTAATCCAGCTGCCTTCTTGGGAATGTCGTTTGGAATGTCCCTTTCCCCTTCCAGCCATTGTGCTGTGTCCTTGCACCACGTCCCACGGAGATCTGTGTGAGTGGGCTCCTCTGCCTACACCCACACAACCATCAGGTCTTGTCTGATGCAGATTTGGATGGGATTTTATTAATTTCAGACCTGCTGTAGCAGATTGGAGAACTGGGAAGGGGTAGCCTAGCACACATTTTCTGAGGTGCTTGGGAATACACTCACTGTATATCTTTTACACTTTGTGTTGTCCTCCTGATACATGGTGGAAACTGAAGGAGGTTACAGGTAACTTGAAGTATGCTGTTAAGAACCCTTAAAACAGAAAGGCAATATGGGGCATTATCTTTTATTAACAGCTTCATGAACATGAGTTGTCTATTTCTTTTTCTCTCACACAACAGAGGATTAGGATTCCAGTACTTTTGTAGATACATTATAAGATAAGAAATAGAAATAGATATTTATCTTGCTGTTACAAAACAAATACAATTAAAACTTGATCCAGTGATTTCATGGGCGTGGAATCACTTTTTGCACTGTCCACTTGGTCAGTTGTTTAAAACTTGCACTTGTAGCTGTATAATGTACAGGTTACTGCTTCAGGCCAATTCCTGAAGAATATTGCACCTGAAAAGTTACAGTGACTTAGAGAAATTGCTCATCTGTTTCTAAAGGCTGTCACTAGACGACTTATTACAAGTTCAATACAGTTACATGCTTCTCCAGCCTGAGGTCCTACGTAGTCATAAAAAATGAAACCCTGTTGCACAGGTGGGGTGTGAGGCTTGCAAGGATTCCAGAACTGTCCAGCCCATATCTGCAAAAGTCACTTGGCTCAGTGCTTACTATAGTATAAGAAAGTGCAAAACACTTCTTCTTACCTTGGACTTTATAACTAACTCAAGTTTAATATATATAGATTTAAGCAATTTTTTTGTATATATAAAAATGCTTTTTCTACTATGCAAAACCAAGGTACTTGCATGTTAAATGAACCAAAAGTGAACTCCTCCATTTCTTGAGATCATTCGGAGTTGGAAGACTTTTCCACTAAGCTGTTTGCTTGTGTTTCCATCAAAGATTTGATGGAAGTTTTCTGAAAATGAAATGCTTTTTTCTTGACCACAAAGATGGAGATATGACTGGTGCTGATCTGATGACTCAAAACTCTTTGGCTTTTAGAATGCACAGCACAGGTTTTTGTCTGTATTCAGACATTTGGGATATAGATCCCCTTTTAGACTTCTTTTTAGTCTTCCCAAGAGCCAGTAAGTGCAGATTTAATGAGTAAAAGTTAAGTTTTACAACTTAAGAAGTTTTATTTACATTGGCTTCTGTTTCAAAACTAATATTTGTCTTCACTTTAAATGCATCTTAATTTACCAGTCACGGAATTTGCTGCAGACAAATGAACAGTTATGTTTTCTTTTACCAGAAGATGATGTATGACAGTCAAAGAAAAAAAATAAGACATTGTACTTGGTCTGAAGACCTATTTAATACAGGCCCATTTATTTAGATTCTAAATAGTTACTTAGAATATTTCACAGGAAAGCACTAGCAGCAAGTGCAAATACTGGGATCACACATAAGCATGTGAGAAGAGACAGGCTAAGACATTACTCAGTTTTGAACAGCTGTGCAAATGGGCCCACGGTGAACAATACTTTGTGTACGTGGTAGAGAATCTAATACATTTAATACCAACAAACACATCTTTAATTGTTACTGCTTAATCTCTGCAAAAATCCACTACAACTTTAACCAGCATGCTGACGGTGTCTGATACTGCTGAAATTTGTCAGAGATACATCCATATATATATATTTATTTATTTATTTATATGAACTCTCTCTATGTAAATGAAGAGAAAGTACACATTGGTTTATTGAAGTGGGGAGTTGATTTTTATTTTTTTCCCCTGAGGATTTTCAGTAATCCTTATGTTTGTGCTGTGGGCAGTGTATGTGGCGTGGTTGGTCTGAATATCTTCAGTTATGTAACATAAACACCAAGCTGTGCAGTAAGTCAAGTAGGGGACAAAGCAGCGTGACTGGAGTCCCTGCTGTACATCAGACTGCAAGCCTAGGCTATGATAGGGGGAGATGAACTCAGTGGAAAGACTGTCATTGATTTTAATGAGCTCTGGATATGGCCCAAACTCAAGAATCGGTGGCTTGACTTTACTGGAATGCCACCAGCATCATGTTGAGTCATGCGTGCACAGACACATATACATCCTCTTAAAGTTTAAAATAGTTTTCAAAAACAATGCCAATGCCACAAGCATAGATGCCATTTGAATTTCATAATTTTCTGGATGGGTTCGAGCACATTTAATATGTTTTAGTTACTTCACATTGTTTTAGTGGCTGTGCAGTCCTGTCCCTCCAGCAGTCCCTCAGATGAATTTCTGTGGCAGGTATTCTGTCTGTTTCAGGTCAATCAGTTGTGTAGTTTAAGCATAAAGCTAAACAGATTTCTCTTTGTAGAGGCTTATCTCAATATCTTTGGTTGACAGCTTGTATGTGCAATAGAAGGAGTGCTACAGGTTAGAACCTGAAACCACCTCTTTGGCAGACACTGAGATTTGATGTTATTAACAAGCATCATTTTAACTACTGTTCCTCCCTCACTTCTGCTGACTGTTGCAGTTCCCCATGCCTAAATCTCATGAGTTTTCATCAGGTCATAGCTCCTGCAGCCAAGTGATCATGTAAGACTCTGAACATTCTTCTAACCAACCAAAACCAGGCAAAACTGCCAAAATACTTGTCCATGAAGCTTAAAAGCAGGATCGTTAATGATTCAGAAACTGAAAATGAAAACAGCACCAAATATCATTTTCAATATACCCACTTGTTGAAGCCGTCACATAGTTCTGCTGATTCAGAAATGCTGAATTTGGGGTTCCTGCACTACTCAAAGCTCTTAAAACTGTAGGAAGTTACAAGGGTCTTATTTCACAGCTTCTTTTTAAATTGCAGCTTAAAAGCCTGTGGGGGAAAGTGGAGGTTAGTGCACATACTTATTTTGCTTACAACTTAGACTCCTTTTCTGGAGCTAACCTCAGCAAAACACCATGTTGAGGAATTAGCCTCTCCTGCTTCCACTGTCATTCTTTGGCTTTTCATCTGCTGTTCCAGCCCTTTCTTCTTTCTGCTGAACATGCATTTCTTACATTTAATTGATATTTACTCTTAAGAAGAGGCTGTCATCATTCATAGAAGTTAATTAAATATTATTACTGTAATTTGCCAGAAAATGTTACAGTAGTTTGCAGTCAAGTTTGTCACTTTACAAGACTATTTCTGTATTCCAGTATGTTAAGGAGGAAGGATACATGCTGGCACATAAGGGGTTAATGCTGCTGTAGTTTGGTTGGTTCTTTGCCAGTCTTTCCTCTTTTGAGTGCCAAAAGTTTTTTCTTTTAATATTCCCAGCTTAGGAGAGTTGGACCTGCAGCCTTACCATGCCATCTGGGGACATTAGTCTCACCCTGGATCATGATATCTGGCAAACCAGCGTCTTTTCCCAGGCCTGTTGCTGACTTGCTCCACATGGCTGCAGCCAGATAGCAGGGATCTAAGGTTCTTCCTTGGAATGGCAGGATAAATTTTATAGTTCAAGGAACTATGAATATATTCCTAAGCACTGGTAATGACAAGAGTGAGAGGGTTTAGAGAAGATGTATTCTTTCACCCTATTTTCTTTCAAAGCAGTGTCAGGAGTTCCGACTTCTCTTGAATTTACCCTCTGTTTTTTTATACGATGCATTTTATTATCTCAGTAGGAGGAAGTGAAAGGGTGAGGGAAAGAAAGCAGGGGAGGTAGACTGTGTGGTTTACTTGACATTTGAGAAATGGCCCAAGAGTTTCTCTATAAATTTAAACTATAGACCTGTAATTTAAGTACCCTGAAAGATGCCACAAGCAAGGAGGGTGTATGAGTGATGCTTGCTTGATTTTGTTGCCTTTTCAATCTGTGCATTATATTTGAGTCTGGCAGCAAGTGATTTAACACCTCATAGAGAGCTTGTGGATTTATATAATTGACTCTTAAAATTTCAGTTTAAAAAAAGGGAGATGTGAACACAATGCTACAGAGAATGGGTCATAGAAAACCTTCCTGTGTATTAGGAAAGTAAACTCAGCTGGAGATGCCATTTCAGAATTCCCTGGAGTACAGTACTAATGGAAGTTCTTTCCAAAATCCTTCATTCTTTCCTTGCAGATATATTAAGCACACCTTATTTACAGATGCATAAAGCTTTTAATTTTTTAAGATTCTGGTCCTTTGAAAGAGATGTAGCTATTCCATGTCAGAGTAAGTTTCAAAACCACAATGCAAAGTATGTGCATGCTCCTGAGAGTTCAAGAGCAATGCAGTGAGCTGAAGAACAGTAGACTGTTTATACACCTGTTGTTAACTACCACCATGTATTTCCAGCATTTTTTTAAATACTTATTTTCTTTTTCTTAGATTTATCTTTCATAGGTTATCACTTGGATTAGAGGAAAAAAAGGAATTCAAGCAAATAACATACTCTGGTTCTGGTCATCACATTTCTTCTGTTCTGCTGGCCCTTAAACCATGGCCATGGTCACTAGACTTCATTCTGCAGTTACAAGAGGGATAAAAACAGTCATAGGGTGTGAGTTAGGTTTTATTCTATGATACATTACACAGCATCAGCACAATCATGTGCCCTTGTTCCTCCAAAGGAAAAATGACAAATTTTGAAGGGGTTTTAATTTTGGTGGAAGGAGTGTTACATTCATAGCTTGTATGGGACTCTTCAGATAACATATTTGCTGCTTTTGTAACTGATTTTGCTAAGAACAAAAGCTTGATTGTATCATCACTAATACAATTTTTACTGATGACCTGTTATTGTTCTGCAACACTCAGTGGCATTTCCCTTGGATGTTTTTTACTAATATCCCATTGTATTTAGCAATTAGATACAAATTCATAGTCAGGAAACTGCACAATTGAGGAAAAAAATCCAAAAGTCTTATTAGCATTGTGAGCTATTAAATCTCCTCTGCAGTGAGAAAATATTGCAATATAGGCATTGTGTCATCAAGGAAGCAGTGTAAATCCATCTTGTAACTTAGCTCATCAACCTTTAGTTGCTTTTAAATACTATCTAGTCTCACACACATTATGTAGAAATAGTCCTCAGTAGACAGGGGACTTGCTTAGTATTTTCATGATGAAAGGGAACTAACTTTCTGAGTACAGAACAAGCATAGCTAATCTGTAGACTTCATACTAGCTTATCTCCAGGAAATATATTGAGTCCCTTGAGGACTCAATTAGTACCATGCCAAACACTATCAGTTATATTAGCCTCTATATTCTACCCAGAGGAGTGGATGAGAGGATCTGAATTTGTGTTCTTGTGTAGAGGGGGTTGGTGTCTTTTCAATACTTGGGGCATGGTGACAGCTGCCCTTCTTCCTGTTTGGACTTGCAGTGTCAGCTGGGATTTCAGTGTGTGGAAACTACTTAGAGGGAAGGAACTGCTTAGGAGCAAGGATTCAATACCTGAAGCCAATACCAGTGGATCTCCAGTATGTTCTGTGTAAAGACCAGCAACAGGAGACAGAGGGGTGAGGCTGAGTGCCATTTATCCTAGGAAAGTTGTAGGTATGCCCTAATCCCCATAGGAAAGCAGAAAGATACTAAAGCAATGGATTTAAATTTGGCATGACTCTTATCTATAGCTTTTTCAGATACTACTGATACTGGGATGATAAGTAGACCCATCAGCTCAGTGCATTACCTAAGGGCATGCCCAGCTCTGTGGTTGCACTCTTTGAAATGGAAAGAACAAGGAAGACATCCAGTTTAAGCATGTGATTATGTGACTTAGTGACACAGAACTGTAGTTTATTCAACAGTTTTAGGTAAAATTCTTCTGCAATTAGCTTACTTCCTGCCTCTGTATATTTATTAGATATTTTCCCTTCCCATTATGATGGGAACAGCTCCAGCATATTTAAGAGACAATTGAAAGCACACTGGGATATTTAAGGATTCCCAGAACTTGAATCTGAGTAATACATTGGGCTGCCATGTGAGGACTCTGCTGTGTTCTGGTGAAATTGGCTCAGTATGAGGTATTTTTTATTGTGTGATGATTTTAAAACTCTGAACAGGCTGGGCCAGATCATTTAGTGCAGTCATTGATTTCTAATTTAACTCCAGATTTTGATGCCAGCGATCCTGTTAAGAGTTCCCACGGCTTAAGGCTGGCTAGAGAACTTAAGTTATCTTGGATATTTATAGGGTGTCTGTTCTTGAAGGGTTTTTCTGGCTGTCCTTATTGAGTGAGGGGTGATGGGGAAAGACTCTAAAACACAGTTCCAGGCACCAGGAACTTCGGGTTCAGTTACAGTTTATGGATTCTGGAATGATCACTGAATTACTCTGCCTCAGTTCTCCCAGCTGCATCTGTAGTATGGAGTAATATTATATTCTGGGCAGAGGGACACAGGTCTGGTGCTTGTGATTAATCTTGCAGATATCGAGTGGTAGGAGGAAATTTATTATTACTCGAGGCTTTCTACTTATTTTGCAGTTTGTGGGATGAACCAGGTACTGTACTTATGCCTTTATACAGAGGAAGGCTAACAAAGAAAGCGAGATGCTACCATTGCCTACTAATTTGTGTTAAATGTCAAGAGTATGCAGTTTTGACTTTTATTTTTCCATTCTTTTCCCCTTGGAGCACTAAAACCTGCAGGCAGGACATTCTGGGACCTCGCTGCCCTTCTCTGAAGGTTAATGGTCACTTTATCTTCAGCCTTGTGTTTGCAGGCTCTGGAATCAGAGAGCCTTTTCCCCAGAGCTGTGCTTCCGTGATTTCCTGTATTATTACTTCAGCTGACAGCCAGGGAGATGGTATCAGAGATGACCTTCACTTTTGAATTTTTATTTCAGTCGCTGTTGAAATTTAGTATGTTGATGGTTTTAGGAATATTATTCCAGATGTGTGAGTCCCTGGTTTTCCCCTTACTTTTACCTGTACAAACAAATCAGGAATAATTTTGTTGAAGAGCTGAGCCTACATTAGTGCAAAACTAATATACATGGGAAGTCATTAAACTTGATTGCTGTTCACAGCACAAGCATTAGTGGCAATGCCAGTCTGATGTGTCTCCAAGAGAACTTGGCAAGAGTGTTGCAAGGACATTGACAGGATCTATCCCTAGAGGGGAATTTGGGAAGAATGGGGTGTAGAAAACTCAATTCGTTATTCACATCGTCTCAGGATATTGGTTTAGACTCAGTAACTGTTACCTCTGATGTTTGACATCTAGACTAGGCACTGGTCCATGTGCCTGTAGCTACATACTGTGTTCTCACATTTCTTTCCAGATGGTCATGTATATTGGTGCCTGCCTGGACACTGAGAAGGAAAAGTTGTGTTGTTGGAACTCAATATTTTTTAACATGGTATTTTCTTAAGTCAGAATGTGTAGAAATAGAGCTCCTTTGTTCAGCTTCTGCACCACCTACACTTAGACAAAAGAACCACAGTTTCCCAGTATATAAAATATTGACCATGCTAGTATTTTCACAGGAAATACCAATCTCTTCCAGTGTGTCAAAAATAATCTGCTTTTCATTCAGACTCATTAAAATCCTAGAGTTTAGATTTACGATCTTGGATGAAAAAAGCAGATATCTGGGAGGCAGCACATCCTGGCTATATTGTCTATACAATACAGGGATGCTGTTACTTTCTCTGTAAATTACATATTTATATGTAAATCAATCCTTGTAGATTTGAAAAATATCGAACAAAGACTTCTGTATCTTTATCTGTATTATTTGTTTGATAGTTATTTTCTGACACTGAAGTCTGAGCATGCATCTGTGATCCTGCTGCAAATCTAGGGGAAATTACGTTTTGAATGACACGTGGCCTGACCTTCATCTCCAGATAATCCAGGAAGAGTTCACATTTGACTGTGGGGACACAAAGGACAGATTTAGCATACCAGTATATTTTTGGGCATATTTTAGAATTTAGTAATGCTCTGGGTACCCCACACTGAAGTTTATCTTCACTCCTTCCTTAGATGTGAAGACAGTGTTTGTGGTAAACTGCAAGAAAAACGATTCAGGCTCAGAATTACCAAACACTGGAATCAAAGAGATTAGATGTATTGCTGCTTTCTTTGAAATATTCTTTTTATTGAAGGCATTTGCAGGAAGTTCTCTGACAGGGAATAACAACAACAAAATCCCCCCAATCCCATACATTGTACACAAGTGTAAAAATAGACTTAATTAGAGCAACATACAGTAATTAGACTCCAGAGCAAGTATCATGGCAAATTCTTCAGGCTTATATGCATGAATAAAAAGCTTACATAGTGCATAGTTAGAGGCCCTAGACTACACTATCTACTTTCAGTTTTAGAGATAGGCTTTGACCCTCATTTTCCTCCTAATATTAATCACAGATGGATGTATAAAGTCTGCAAGGCAGAAATCCTCTTATCTCCACTTCTTTGTTTTCTGCAGAGTGTTGTGTTTGATTCCAACCCTGTTTGTTTAAAGCTCTGATACTGCAGCTTTTTCCAGTGATGCACGTTCAGTTGTTTCTTTAGTACTACTGAAGGGTTCTCACTGAAAATTTCCAAGCTAGGCTTATTTGCCAGTCTGGGAATCTTAGTTGTAAGAAAGCTGAATCAATTTCTGCTTCAGAAAGTGTTTTCTGAGAGTCATATTTCTGTTAGCATGTGGGTGAACAATCTGCATGCCAAATGCAGAGAGAGTGGTGGCATGGGAAGAGTGACTTGCAGTGTTATGGTTCTGTGCAGGGTTTATTCCAGGTTATAATGGAAGGAGTGGTTTACATACAATTCAGCTGGAATGGCACATTTGCATAAATACTTGGGCAAGATCAAGTGCAGCATCAAATTTAGCCTGAACGTTCTCGATTAACCTAAACTTAATTGGTCAATGGCAAAGACACGATAACTGGAAGCTAGACTTGGATTCTGCTGGGTTTGCCCCAGTGCCTCATTTGGTGTGCAGATACCAATGGGGATACTGTTTCAGAGTTAAACAAATGATTAGAAAATGCCAGTTGTTTGAAGGTATGAAGCTCTGCCCTAGAAGGAGGATCTGGTCTGTGCAGCTTTGTGGCTTCAGCTGTGTTATGGGGTGCAGGAGGGCACGTGAGGCTCAGACTGACAACAGCTGGGAAAGGTGGAGAAAGGCAAAAGAACTGAAAAGTGCAAAGGGGTACAAATGCAACACACATGTAAGAAACACATGGAATCTTCATTCTATAAAATCCAAGTGTATCTAGATCAGTATGTGACAACCCTCCCCTTTGCATTTGGGACAGGGAGAGCTGCAAATTTCCTTCAGTGAGTTCTTACCTGAGAACAGGTTTTTTTTGCAACAGCAAAACTTACCAGAGGAATACACAGTCAAAATGTGACTGTTACAGTGATTAGGAGAAAGGGAAGCAGTCTGGATTTTGGTCGAGGCTAAAGGCCAAAAATGAGAGACCAAAGTGGGCCTTGTTAACAAAAAGTCACTTCAGAGACATCAAAATATACAGGAGATCTGAAATGCTACTGTCTATCAGTTTGCTGTCAGATTTCTACTCTTACCTCAACGTTGGGGTTTTTTTGTGAAAAATTCACATGAAACTTTTGTCCCTTTCTGGGGAAAAAAAAAATAAAAATTAAAAAAATCAAACATCCACATTCAAACACATTTTGTGAATCATGGGATTTCCTCACTGTGTGACATCTGGTTCATCCCTACTGCTTTGCACAGTGTAAGTGTCCTGACTGCATGCAAGCCAGCTTTGGATGGACATTTTGAGAAGTGTGAAGTGTTCCCTATCTGAGAGCCAGGGAGTCAAGGACGTGGTTCACCCTTAGAGATCTAGTTGCAGAGGCTGCAAGAAAAGCAGTAGATCTGTCGCACACAAAACATATTTTGAAATGCTGGTTTTGTGTGTAGCTCCTGACACCTCTGCTGCCAGGCTGCTGGCATGTACCTTGTGTACCTGTCTATGTGTAGGAAGTGACAGTGGAAACATGCCAGTGGTTTTTAGCTCACTTTTGAGTTCCCCCCTTGGATTTCTAGTCGCTGTTAGATATGTATGGTGAAGAGACCTTTTTTGCAGTGACACAGGTCAAAGTGCCTGTGAAACAAATAACTTGATGATTTTAGGAGCTATATTTTGGTGCGAGCATTTCTCAGTGGTTGGGTTGCTGAGCCTTGCTCAGACTTGCCTTCCTCATTCCCTTTGGAAAAATTAAGAAACTTGTTGGGAAGTTACCAGGCGCTGGGAGCTCTTCCTTGCTGCTGGTGCCGCTGTGGGAGGGCAGCTTGCACCTGGGCTGCTTGTTCTGCCTGCAGCCTCTGAGGATGAAGTGAGTTGCATTTGGATGTGCAGTGATCACAGGGGTTTTGGTGCAATGTTCAGCTGTGAAGGGAAAGCAGTGACAGTCAGTTTGAAGAATTCAGTGGGGAAGGCCATAATCTTCAAATGAAAGTGGGTCTAGACTGGGCTATTTCAGTCAAGCCAAGCCACAAACTTTAGAGGAAATCCAGATCTGATTTGACTTCCAGGTGTCTAAACTTGCTTTCTTCCCTATCTTTAAAGAATTATCTTTACTTTGCCCAAGTCTGTATTCTGTGGTTATTTGGTGTTCACTTTCCAAGCTGAAAACAGCTTTAATTAATTAACTAGCAGTAGAGCAGCCCATTTGCTTTAGCACTTGACAAGTGAAGAGCTCATGTCAGGCAGCAACTGTTTGGCTGTCAGACCTGGGGTGCAGGACATAATTGCTTGCTTGTACCAATGTACTGATGGATATAGATCCATGATATTTATCAACATCTAAGATTTCAGATCTGTACCCAAAATGCTCAGTGTGTAACCATTTGGAGCTGTGCTAGTGATAAAGAGACAGAGCAGTTAATAATAAATGCTACCATTAAATGGTTTGGAGACTGATATGAAGATAGAGAATCAAAAAGTTCTAAATCCTGAGGTGAGGTAATTATTTTTAATCACTGTTTACTAGTCTTGCTTCTTGGAAAGTAAGGGGGTTTCTAGATGGTGCAATTTGTGTTGCTAAACTGCCAGTTCATGGGAACAGGACTATATGTGACCTAAATGGAACCCAACAGATGAAGATTTACATGTTCCAGAAAATAACGTCAACACAAAAATACAGGAAAGAAAGAAGAATAATGAAAGGAAACAGTCTGAGGGCAAAGTATCTGAGGAGGTTAGAAACAGGGAATCTGCTTAAATGTTAGCAAAAAATCTGATATTTTGAAATTCGTGTGCCATATTGTGCACCAATCCAAGTGATGAAATTCTTCACTTTTGCACTGGCTGTAGGGATTGAGCCTTCCCACTGAAAGGCCGTTTCATCTTTCTTGCTTTCTTACTATAAATGTCTCCTTTGGCAGCATTTTCTGGACTAAATGCCAGGCAAATTTCAGATGCAATCCTGCTTCCAAGGTTTTGTACATTAAGTCAGTCAGAAAGTTTCTCTAGTGATCTCCAGGAATTTCTTATTGGTGGTTGTTACTCAGTAGCTGGAGCCTAAATTTTGACTTTTTCTATGTGCTTTCTCTGACAGGTGAAGGGTCTCTAACTGGCCTGTTTCTGTTAGGAGTTCAGCACAAACTCTTTATGACAAATGTAGCAGTTCAGGACAACTGTGAAACTCATTTTGGGTAAAACCTCAAGTGGTGTTACTATATTTTTGCTTCTTTGTCTTTTCATAAGAGCGAGAAAATGTATCTGCTTGGGATCAGGCTTGATTTGCAATTCTGTGGATGACATTGAAGTTGGCTGCTTGTAGAGGCTTTCTTGTTCCTGCTAAGTGGGAAACTTGACTAGATTATGATTTGGCTTCTGTTTGTGATGGCTTTTGCACTTGCTGGCATTTATTATTTGTGTCATGGCTTTTCTTTGTGTAGGGGGCTTTACAGAAACTAGAGAAATGGAGTTATCCACTCATAGATATCGAAGTTCTGTGTTATGAAACTGCTGTAGCTGAGTCAGTTATGGCATTCTGCACCAGAGGTGCAGTTCTCAAACTTCATGTCTCTGTTATGGAAAAGATATTAAAATAAAGGGGTTTTTTCCTACTATTCCAGAATAACTTTTCCACCTTAGATCTGGTCTTGCTACTCAACACCTTTAAGAAGAGCTCATACAGAAATTGTCATATAATACTCCCTCTTACTGGCTTGCCAGACCCAAGTGTTCAAATATTATGTGCTAGCTGAGGGAGACAAATAAATGTGGTTTTCTTCTGATCTTTTAGGTTTGAGTGTAAATCTTTCCTTTGCAATTATGAGAGTTATGAACTTACCACATTTAAATATGCATGCATTTTGAAAGGCAATGTCTGAGGCTCTCACCAAGACATATGTCTCCAGGAACAGACTAACACTGTGCTGCTGGCTGTGGATACTCCCTAATTGTGTGCAGGCAGCTCCAGCAGTGTCTTGCCTCTGCTTTTACCTCTCCAGAGGTCATTGGCAGCCATGATGCAGACGCATTCCAATTTAATGTCATGTTATGTCAGAAATTAGTGCAGCTGTGTTGTCCCCAAGGCTTGGGTCTCCCCTGTGAATGAATCTGCTTGAGATTTGTGTTCCCCAGCATTAAATCATTGCTGTTTTCCTCCTTCTACATCCAGTGAGGGTCTCCTTAGTTCTGGTAGTGAGAAACAACTCTTAATGTATTGTCAGAGTGCATCACCAGGCAGGATTTTTCTCAAATGGTTGTGCAGGTTACTTGAAACTCCAGAGCTTTTGCCTAACCTTGCAATATTGCAGGGATATATATATTTATTTTACTTTTTATTTCCCCCCCCTTGTTAATATGCAGAATAGCTTGTTAGAATAGATTGTGATTTAGAGTAAGGTGGGATAATGTCTGTCTTGGAAGATCCTGTACACCCCTTTTGTGCTGGAAATTGACTACAGTTTTAAGTGGTTATTTCCAAGATGTTGCAAGTATTTTCTGCAGCCTTTCTCTGTCTAAAAATTAACAATAACAATTAATCTCCTCAAGGCTTCCTCACATCCTAATTACAACCAAGCCTCTCATTAGTCCCACAGGGAGACAGAATCAAATGCCATATGGTATTTTACACTTAGGATGCTGTGCTTACCAAGAGCTGGAAGGAGACAGGAAAAGGGGGAGTTAACAATTCACAACCATTTATGGAACAGGCACAGCCCTCCTTGGACCCAGTTCAGCAGAGTCTGAGGGCCTCAGATCAGGAACTTTATCTGGCTAGTAATTGCATCGGCACGCTGGCTCTCTGGGGTGCGTGTGCGGGCATTTGGTGAGCAGGAGACAAAGCTGCAGAAGCTTTCTGCTGGCATCCACACACAAGGATGAATTAAATGCACTCACGCCTCCTGGGAAGGACCATGGCTGGATTCTACGGTTGCCTGAGAAGTAAAAAGTAAGTGCCATGCTGAGCCCTCCCCTTTCCAATGTGAGGTGAGTACAGTGGGTACTTTGAAATTCTGTCTGTTGTATTTCTGCAGCAGCGCTGAGCAAAATGCTTCTGCCTTGAGACTGAAGTACTATTCTGAGCACAAAAGTGCCCAAAAATCAGTCCTGGCTGAAACACCATTAGTTGTGTTTTTACTTTCTGAGGTATGAACATGAATTACTGAAAAAGGAACTAAGAACCTCTTCTTGTATAATAAGAGGAGAAATTTCCTCTTCCCTAATGATTTGTTATACTGTTTATGTATGAACAAATGCAAATGAGAAATGCAGAAATGCACATTGGCTTTTCAAAAATGTTCAGATAGAAATCTGTCTCTTTGAGAATTTGATATGCTCAGTTTTAGCATAAGCAACCTGAGGTTTGTTTCTGTAATTGCTCTGTGTTGAGAGATTTTGTTGCATTTAAAATAAATATTTTTTATTGCTTCACTGACATGTTCTGTGGGAGCAGACTGTAAAGGGAGAAGAGAATGGGACAATGCATGTTAGTATTTGTGCTTTAAATCACCATGAAGATACATTCTGCTGTTCCATTGACATTTTCCCTGCTATGGAATGGAACTAAATTTTCTGCTGCAAACACTGAGCAGTGGTTTTGATGTTTTGCATCAGCAGACTGTAGAGGGCTCTATTATTGCATACAATATGGGATTTCAGAAAGTGAAAATGCACAGTGAAAGGCAAGCAAAGTTGAATCTTGAGTCTTAAGATGGAATGTTGAGAGTTAAATGTGTGGGTAAGTCCTGGGTAGCAGAGGGGAAAAAATAATAGTTCACCAGTAAAGCTGGCAATTCACTTTTTCTCCTTTTCTCTCCCCTAAAGGTTGTACCCTTCATACCAACAGTTGGTCTCAGATTACTCTGGTGAAAACATGAATTTTCAAAGGCACACAATTCCTACAGTTAGCATTTCCATCTTGTATTGACT
>NW_009953098.1:5265142-5281104 GCF_000747805.2 Chaetura pelagica | reverse complement strand
CTTTCCCTCCTTTGAAATTTGTAACAGTGTCTATGAAAGGGAATTAATGTTTGGAAAGTAAGCCTGCCTTAGATAAAGAGGGGTATGTGATCAGAACTAGAGGAAGTACTGAGTGAGTCTTGGTGAAGATAGGGTTGACACTCAAAATGACAAAAAAACAAGTTATTTGATTTATGTTAAATTGTTTTCCCCCTGTATCTTCCAGCATATCAAAGGCCTTGTAGAAGTCCAGATAGATGACATCTGTAGGTCTTCCCTTGTCTACTGATGCATCATCTGTGTTGCAAATTTTCACTGTGCTTAGTCCTAGTATGGAGCCAGAAAAAACAATTAGATCTGGACAGATATGATGAAGTTTACTAAAGTCTGTGGAGGAATCTTTTCATATGTCTCTCAGTTTTTTTGTACTTGCCAAGTGCATAGTTATGAGCTAAAAATGTGGTTACTTGAATAGCAAGGTTCACTGATGGTCAGTGCAAACTGCAAGTTTCCAAAGACAAATGTGGTGTGCTAGAAGCTATATAAAATATTTGTCTGAAGGCTTCACATGCCAGCTCAGAACTAGTTTCTATAACAGACTACAAGGAAATGTATTTAACTGCTCTGTACTTAATGTGGTCACTTAGGATTTCATTATACCTTTTGCAAGCAATCCCAGAATTATGGACATATTTCATTTGGAATGTCCTCTGCTATGCCAAGCTCTGCTCTTCCAGTGAGACATTTTATTCTTTTCTTACAGTTCAAAATTGTAAAAAAATGCTGATGTTTATTATCCTGCAAAAAAGTTCAGCATTTGGGTAAAAGAAGTTGATCAAGGGATGTATCAGTATAATTTCCAATATATGTTGGATTGTTTGAGATTAGTTTAATTGCAAATGTAAAATGATGTTATGACCAGGAAATGAAGCAAAATGTGTTTTCTGGATAAGGTGCTGTTGCTGTGTTGCAGTAGCTGGCACCGTTGCCTGCTCAGATGAGTGTCAGGAAGAGATTTTGGTGTTTACTGGGGTTAGTGCAAAGCTGGTGCAGTGCTGTCCACCTGATGAGTCACCAGCTAAGCTGAGATGTCTGTTCACTGCTCCCTGTACCCAAGCCCTGTAGCTGGAGAAGCTGATGGGCCAGTGGAAGGAGTCCCAGAAATCCCTTCCTCCCTGGTGTGTGGTACTTCTTACAGCTTTTATCCACAGCAACCAGCTGCTGTTGTAACTTGGACACTGGGAAATGAATTGGAAGTGGTTTAAAGCTCCATCAACTGCTACTGAAGTAGCAACTTGGCACTGAGGGGATGATGGGGCAGTTTAAAGCTGTTTGCTCTTTTCTGTCAGCAGCTCGTTTGCCTCCCAGGGCCTCTCTCATTTCTTGGAGGGACGTCATCGCTGTGGGGCCTAAGTAGCTGTGTTTGCTGACTGTCCACGCTGCACCACGCTCTGCTCTTCGGCACAGTTTTAGATGTGGAGCATCTCTCCAGGACCCAGAGGCTCTTTCAAGTGAGATGCTGGGTTCCCTGGCTATCCCTGCCTCTGGCCTCTCCCAGCATACCCGGGCTTGGCTCAGCAGTGGTCGGTGGGCTCTGTGGGGCTGGCAGGAGGCCTGTGGCTTTGGAGCCAGCGTGTGCTGCCTGGGAGCTGTGGCAGGGCTAGGGCCATGGTCCCCTGGTGGTCTGGGGGGTCTGTCTGTGTGGCCAGTGAATTTGGGTGAGGTGAAACCCTTCCCATGAACACGTGGATATCCTGGAATGTGTCTGTTTATATGTCTTTATTGTATCCCACTTCAATACAATATTTCTCAACAAGAGCATGAATTGCTCAGTAACAGGTTTTCACCTTTTTTTTTTTTTTTTTTTTTTTTTTTGGGTCACCCCTCACAGGGGTGACAATACCAGGTTTCAAGAAATAGCTTACAGAGTGTGCAAGGGACAAAGCACTGAACAGAGAGAAGGGATGTGGTTTTGAGGAAGGTGGAGAGCTCTCCCCATCCAGGCCCAAGCCAGGGAGGGTGAGCTGAGGTGAAAGGACTTTCCAGGCATCATGAGTCTCTCAGGAGAGTCTTTCAATGTGCAACCTATGAGCATGTTCCTGTACATGGCAATTAGACAGAGCATTTGAACATTTGTGAGCATTTTGTCTTCAGCCCCCAGGGATCATTCAGTCCTATGCGTGGTATTAAATGTGTGCAGGCTTAAGACCTGTTTTCTTACTCAAGAATAGTAGGGAGGGTGAACAAAAGCAGTCAGGAGGTGTCAGAGTCCTGGCACTACAGGCACTTAAGCACAGTTATACAAGGGTGCTGTATTATTAACAAAAAGATCAACTACTTCTCTTCATTGATTCATTCCATTTGACTCATCTCTGTGCAAGAAGTTCAGTTCTGGCTTAATACAGCAGTGACTCACTCCACATCTCCCAGTCCTCCTTGTTCTGTTTGTGCTTCTCTCTGGATGGTGTTTGTTTTAGCAGCCACAGTGATGCAGTGCATTTGCTAGGGGCAGGCAGAGGAATGCCCGTTTGTTTGACTTCAGCAGATCAGCCCTTTCTCTGTCACCAAGGTGCTGAGTATTTGACTGACATGCACCCCTAATGCTGCCTGTCCTATTTCTCTTGTGCTGAAGCAGAAGCTTCTTAGTTTGGGACAATGCGCTGAATGTGATTCTCACTCTTCTGCACCATTTGGTTGTCAGATTTTTTGTCTATGTTATTTTGCCAGACTGAACCATGAAAACATCTTGTCATAATTTTGCCTTATGCTCTTTTCTTGTACAGTAACTTCTGCTGCTCTAAGTGTCTAGCTTTATACACTTACAGCCAACTGGGGAGATTATTTTTGCATTTCTTCCTTGTGCAAAAGTCTAGAAAGTTTAAAAATTGTGATGTGAAGGCCTAGAAATGGCTATAGAAGCTGAAGTCTTATTATAGGTATATGGGACAAAAATGTAGTAGGTCCAAGCTGTACTTTCAGTAGATAACCTACCTGAGCTAGTGTAGGGCAGCTAGAGCTGATTACCAGCCAAACTTGGAAAATCTGAGAGAAGTCTGTCTGAGGGGAAACAGGAAAAAAACCCCCAAGGTAATTCCAAGGATGAGTTTTTATTTCTTCTTCTTTTTTCCCCACACCCCACCCCATATATCTTCTGAGGGTTGCTGCTATAAGGGAGAAGTTGAGCTCAAGGTGCTCTACTCTAATGTGATCCAAGTTCTGCATTAAATCTGTTGTAGTTTCAAGGTTGGCAAAACTATTGTGGATCAACTTTTAGAGCAGCATTTTGAATACAGCAAATACCAGCTGCAGACTTTTTTTTGTCTGTGTATCTTGTTATATTATTAATAATTATTTGTATAAAGATAGCAGGTGGCCCTCCAAGGTTCCATTGTGGGAGTCACTATGCAAACAAAAAAGTAATTTAGTTAATATCCTGTCTGAATTTGCTTGGAGATGCTGAGCTGTCACTGCTCATCACTGTGGTAGCAGCCAGGGCTGTGCCAAAAGCTCAGCATTTCAACATGATGTACATGAACAAGCTGTGACCTGGGCCACACACGATTCTTTTTTGAACTGTATCTTTATGGCAGTAAATGCTGCTGCATTCATAGGCGTGTACAGGTACCAAGGTGTGCTGTGGTCTGCTGTGTCCTGTCACTGTGCTACAGAGTAACTTGGCTGTGCAGACAAAGCTGCCTGATTCTGCCCTTGCACCATCCAGCCAGAGCTAAGGCGCCATTCCAGCTTCAGCTTTTTGTGGTGCTTGTTTCTTTTGGCCTCCGAGCTTCCAGGATCTGGTGCTAATTAGTGAACTAAATGTTTGACTTTTATTCACGACGAATTCACTTATGCTTATTCATCCTCAGAAATATGTAATTGTGTGCTTTTGCCAGGGCTTGTAGTTATCACTTGTCTAACAATGCAGTTCTGATCCACACGGTAGTTCGGATGCAAATGGGATGTCTTGGAATGCTCTAGCTCAGAATTACTATGCAGATATCGTGTTAATCATCAAGTTATCTGTATGTGGGAAAATACAGATCTGACAGAGGTGCAGAGGAATTTTTTGCTCGTTCACTCTTGCAGTCAAACAGCTTTCCATCATCTCAGAATAGTGAAAAGAATGTTCCAGAAGTTGAAATTTAATTGCTTTCCTTGAAAAAGTATAAGTCGTCTTATCAATTCCTTTCTTGCAGCCTTGGCTTGTGGAGACCTTACAGAATGTCTGTCACTGTTTGATTTCACACACACACCACACAACCCCTGTCTATTTGTCAGTACCCCATCTTGCAGTCCTTGTTGTCTTTGATGTCACCTTCCTGGGTTTTTCTACTGTCCCTGCTCCTTGATGCTGCCATACTGCCTTCTTCAAAACACGGTTTCCATTGAAGCAAAACAGCATTAGGTCACATAACCTTATTTTAGATGATCCTTTTTTAGAGAGGGACTTGGGGCTGTAATCCCAGAGAAGCAGGATCCCTTTTTAGTGGTTGCTCATTAAAGAGAAAAGTTGGTAGATGCCTTTGGGACAAAAATGGCTCAGGGACCACTTTAAGCACATACATGTTCTTCCTCTAACGTATCTTCGTGTGCTTCAACACTAAGTGTACTTCAGAAGTTGCCTAACTTGAGGCTCCAGAGAGAGTATCCAAGAGAGAAAAGCAGACACAGCATGAGGTTTTAGAGCAAAAAAAAGGAGACCCTCAAACCCCACACATAGCTCCTGAAGAACTCCTTCTGCCAGCAAGGAAGCCACCCTGACCTTCCTTCATCAGCAGCCAAAATAGGGTCTGAGTTGTAGAAATACCCATGGCCAGTGAGAACTCAGGAGTTTTATCCAGGCAGCCACAGTATGTTTCAACATAGGAGGGAGCTGGCCTTGTTTTTATTTCTGTGTGTGTACAAGCAGTAGATGTTGCCTCAAATAAGTTTTGGGACTTCACATGAAAAGAGATTTCCTGAGCTTCCTGCCAAAGGCAGCCTCTGAGACCACAAAGCCTGTATTTTATTTTCTCTCTTATAGCCAAGAGATGGCTGGCTTTTTTTATGACAGTTTGATCTTCAGAGTGAAAATTCATAACACAGTTCATCCTGGAAATTTCTGTTAGCCTTGCTTTTTTTTCCAGTGCTCTTTGAGTTCTTGGGCATTAAATATCTATTTTATCTCCTCTTGGAAGAAATTTATCCTGGGAAATTTGATTTATCTGAAGATTTTTTTTTTAGTTTTCCCTGCCCTTAAGTTGTTCTTAAACCCACAAATTGAGGGATAAGTGACTGTTTTGGAAAAACCTTACAAAAAAGAAAGCTTTAGACACAGCCTAAAGTCCCATGTTTCAGTTCTGGCATTCAGTTTGCTATTGTTTCAGCCTCGTTTCCTCTGAAATATTCAGGCAGCTTAATTGGTAAAAATGTCTCTAGACTCTTTCTTTCAAGCCCAGGATATAATGACTCTTCACATTTTGTGAGGATAAGGTCTTGGAAATCAGTGTGAGACTCAAATACAGGGACATGGCAGATATGCAGGTTACTCTTGCAAAATGTTATGGTGTGTACTGGTACCACTTGATAGCAGTGTCTATTGGCCTGATTCCAGCATGCTGGGCTCCCATAGCAGAGGTTGTGCTTAGCTCTGTTAAGCTTTCCAGGTGTTCAGTGTGACCATCTTAATTCCACAGGTAAAACACCTCAAGGCTGGGTGATAAATAACTTGGCTACTGTCAGAAATCCAGTAATTTGCCCTGTTATCCAGTGATAAGAGTCAGGAAAAACAGCCAATTCTCTGAAGTCCCAGCCCAGTAGTCTCTGTTTGCTAGGATATGTTTAAAAGATGAGCTCTGTCTCAAAGTTTTCTCTGTCTAAAGTAATAATTGTCACCTTCACAGTTTGCAGATATTGGCAATTTCCAGGGAGTTTTCTTAGACAAGCCCCTGTAGAGCATATTGAAGCCAGATGAGGGTAAATTCCTTTCCTTAGCTATCTTTTTCTCATCCCTGTGGAGCAGCCCGTGGACTCCCAGGGCTCTGCACCCCACAGATTAGGTATCAGTCATCAAACTTTATACTGGGAGGCCACAGGTAGAATAAAATGAATTAGGAGTTTAGAGAGAGGGTAAAAAGCACACACACAGGCTAGGAAACAGTGGTCAGATATGCCCACCAGCCAGGTCTCAAATGGAATATCACACATACTTATTGAATTTGCCACATGAAGAGGCAGAGGCAGTAAGCTTAGCTTTTATTCTGATACTTGACTCAGTGACATCTTGACTCTGCTGGCATGAGGCATCTCTGCTGTTCAGTGATAGTGGCCTGAGACTTCCTGTTGCTTTGCACTTGGAGCTGTTCCCCAGGGCAGCCCTGCTGACTGGGTGTAGCTCTGTAACTGGTAAAGGCAGCCTTTGGTTACAGACTTGCTGGTTGCTAAATGCATGTTCCCTCTCTGTCCCTACTACACCAAATCAACACATGTCAAGTAGATCTGAGAGTGTCTCCTGCTGGCAGTGTAAGTAGCTCCTTAGCATGGTTGCTGGATGACTCTGCTGCTTCTTTTTTGGAAGAGTGGAAGAAGATCTGCATTCCAGCTGTTTCCTGAAACTTCCCTGGTGTGGTAATGTAAAGAAAAAGTATTACTACATGGGAAAAACACTAATTCCTGTGGTAATGCCAAATGCTGCAATTCAGCTGGGTTGTTTAATATATGTTCACTTAAAATGAAGGTGGTCTGGGCCCAAAATATTGGCTGGGCTCTTGTGTGTGCTGAGGTCATGACTATGTTAGTGCCAGTCTTGGTTTGAGCAAAGTTCAGTCACATTTCTCCTGATTGATGCAAGCCAGAAAATGCATTAGAAAAACTATGTGATACATTATTATCAGGGATAGGCTGTTCAGAAACATTTTACGTAGCTTTTGGCAAACAAGTAGATACCTGTTTATTCTCTTAGCAGATACAAACTTGCAGTGGAGATCCTTACGCTGACAGCTCCTGCACAAGGTCATGCTGATAGGCACTGCAGAGTAATTAGGAATATGAGGGCAGCTCAAAGTGGCATGTCCAAAACAGGTCAATCTGGCATGGGTGCCAAGTGTTGCAAAGCTGTGGTAGCTTGGATTCAGTTTGGCCTCTCAAGCTGAGTACAGACAAGCAGCTGCTCTGCTACTGGTACCAGCCTCAGGTTTAAGGTTCCACAGGTGTGTGTGTGTGACACAGTTGTGTTCCCATGTGCAGGGGGGGCTGTTCTGCAGTGATTTAGCAAATAGCATGACTGCTGAGAGGGAGCAAGGCTGTGGGGATGGGATGGGATGCAGGGGACAGGGACATTTACTCTCTCAGTTCCTGGACTGGTAAAAGTGCATTTCTGTAGTAGCTTATGAATGTTTCTATCTCATTTGCCCTTCCCCCTTCTTATATTTTGGCTTCTCACACAATTACAGACTGAGCCTGTGTGACTGTATGAAAGGCATTTCCTCCAGTTACTTTTTCTTTTTTTTTCCTGAGTCGGCTTCAGCCCACCAGCTGCTTTCCATTAGTGTTACACACACACACACTCACGAGGAGGGCAGCACATAATGCTTCAGGCACTGCTGAATAGCAGAAATCCTTCAGAACCACTGTCAGACAGAGGCTTCTCAAAGCAGATTGTAGGTCAAAATAGTTCAGCACATTGGGACCTGTGTTCTGGGAAGCCTTCTTGGAGAAGCCAAGGTGTGGGGACAGAGGGCAGTGAGGGGGTGTCCTCTGAATGCAAAGTGTGAAAGCTGTGAAAAGATCTCTTTATGTGAGTGGTTGTTTGCTCTGGTTATCTCTTTGAGGGTATGAGCTGAATATTGTCTGTTGCCATGGGGAATTATGACCCTCTACTTGATCCTGGGAGAGTATTTTATTGATATTAAATATTATCTAGTCGCTTCTCCAAACTTCCTGATGGCTACTACAGCTGTGTTATTTGTGATCCTTGGGAAAGGAACTTAAACATTCTTAAACTCTCCCTCCTTCCATGAAAATTACAAGAGCAATATTCATTACCTTTGTAAACTCCTCCCTTCACTGTTATTAGTGGAGGCAGTAGCAAGAGTCCTAATGTAAACTGCTGTTTGTGCTGTTCTCTTACATCTACACAACCAGTCACAGGCTGGCAAGGGACATACCCATGAGGGGCTGGCAAATAAATCTGGGAATTTCATCTTAGGAGCACTACACTCTAGAGGAGTACAGTGGGATCAGTTCTGCAAGGTCAGATCCCAGTTCCTGCTGTCATCTTGGGTCATAACCTGTTTCAGCAGTTGTTTGTGGGATCCCACACTATTCTGCATGTTCCTTGAGCATGCACCTTGCTTGGTTCACTGCACAGAGAGCAAAGGGTGCTTTGTTTGTTGAGTTTCTGATACGCTCAAGGGATGTGGAAATTGAATAGAAGTCTTGCTGGCTCTGCTGTTGCTTTATGATTGACTCTGAAATCCTGTTCTGTGGAGTTGCAGAGGGTGAACTTCACTTCCTGTAGTTGAATTAACACGTTCATTAATAGTGAGCTTGTAGGGTTCCCAGAGAGGAAAGCAATCGACCACATTTTGTCAGAACAAAGTCCTCTAATGTGCTTTAATAAGACACAGGAAGAATTTAACCTGGCACTCTCCTTTTGCTGTGGAATGTAATTGAATATTAAACCATCCTGCATTTTGTGGCTTTTTTGAAACTTGATGCCCCTGATAAAAAGAGGGGCTTTCTCCAAGGTGCTGCAGTAGCTTGAACTGTGTTCTGGGGGAGGCTGGCTGCAGGTTGGGGACCTAAAAGACCAGCTGAGGGGCATGTATTTTCCTATGCTGATCCATCTTGCTGTGCTAAGTGTGTGTCCTGAAATTTGGTACATAAGCTTGATTTCAAATAATTTTTGTAGCATGAAGGAAATTGGTCTTTAAAAGCTCCATAGAAAAAATATTTCACTTTTCTCTTGGCTGCCTGCCATTGTCTGTCTTCTATAGGCTCTGCAGATGCTAACTGAATGCAGTGCCTCATATTCTTGAGTCTTTATTTCCTCAAGCTTTTATTTGGTAGGGAAGAGGCTGTTCAGGGTTCAGCATCTCCTTTGATCTCTCTGTCTAAGACCTTCCGGAATGCTTATGCAGAAGCATGGGGCTGAAGCTGAAGAAATGCTAAAGGTGGGGTGTTGCTTGCTTGCTTGCTTGCTGTGGAGTCTCCAAATATTCTGCTCCACTGGAGAGACAGCAAGGAGGCTCTGTTCCTTTCCTGAGGCTGAGCAGAAAGTGTTTCTCTTTGTCTTGAGCCTTTGTTAAATGCAGGAAATTTGAGTCCTGTACAATGCTAACTTCCCAGGAGTCCTTAAATACACAAACCAGTCAGTGAAAGGGAATTATCTTTTCTTCTTTTAGCATTCTGCCCCCCATCTGATGTACATATTCAGTGATGTACTCAGCTGAGAAGGGAGAATGGTCAAAACACCATCCTGGGGCTTAATTTCTTTTGCCCTATCACTGATCTCCCATAGAGCACTCCAAATATCTGTCCAGTTGTCCCAGTTTGTAAAATGGACACAAGGATATTTCTCCTGTTCCCGGAGATTTCTTTTAAGACTCATTAGTTGTTTCAATGAATTGAAGAGCCCCAAGAGAATGCAACACAGTAGGGTAATTAATGGAAGTTTTGTATGGGATAGCAGGGAGCCTAGATCTAAACCAGCAAGCCAGGTGAGGGTTTTGATGATTGCTAACTAGGTCCCATTGGCTGCTTTGAAATTAAAGAAAGCACTGCAATTTTGTAAGAATTTTATTGCTTTAAAATACACCCTGGCAATGTAAATAGGGTCTAGTAATGTCAGGTTTATTGTGATTGCATTTGTATAGGAGGCCACTTCACTGTTTCCAAGTAATTAATTAATTCATAGGTGTAATAATCCAGCCCATCACCCTGTGCAAGGAGAGGTGAACATCCTCGCTGCTCTCAATAAACTTTCAGCTTCTTCCATGGCCTTACACAGGAATTGCTGCAGTGGACTTAGTAGGCAGGGTCAGGCCTGGCTTGAAAGGTTTTCTAGCAGAGACTTAGCATCTTGTTTGTACTGTACCTCTGCAGCAGGAGGCCTGTGCACATGCAGGGACTGCAAACGCTGTTTGAGAGAGGATTAAAAATATTGTTAGAAAGTTGTAGGGTGGGGAAATGTGACCCACTGTTCCACTTGTAGTAGGAAGGAAACAGTAGCTGGGACTTGACAGCTCTGCTACCTTGGCCAGCCAGAGCTGTCAGTCTGTCACTCTCTGCCTTGGCTGTTCCCCACTGAGGACAGTCTCTGTCATCCCTCTGTGAGCTCCTTCTCCCAGCTGTCCTCTAGCATCTCCTAGCCTGGAGAGTATCAGAAATCCTGCTTCAAAAGGCCATTTATTTAACCTGATATTTTTATCACTAAAAATCAATCTGCATACAGTATTTGTTTAAAACTTTGTCTCTAACAGCCTGATGCTCTGGAAAAGCTCACGTGGATGGTACAGCTGATTGAACTGAGCATACATGGCATTGATACATCCTGACACTGCATCAGTCTCCTCTCATCAAGGCTTGGAAGTGCTGAATGTCTGAAGGTTCGATCAGTTAATGCCTGTGCACTCACATGTATTTGTTTTGATGGGGTTTTGTCCTCTCTCCACTACATTGAACCTCAGGCAAGGGTTTGTTGCTCAGAACATTTGCTGGCTGTCTCTGTAAAGTACAACTCACTGCTACCAGAATTTGAAGTCTAAGTGTAATCTAACTTTCTTTCAGGTGTGTCACTGAGTTTTAATGACAGAATTTACACTTTGCTGTAAATATTATCTTTTTTCTTGGCATTTAAAGTGTTGCTAACTTAAACCTTGGAAAAATCTGCAATGGTTTCCCTCACCTCAAGTCAGTGTTCAGTTCACTGGAAAAAGATGATAGGGCACCAAACCATTAGGTCCTAAATGGGGCACATTTGCAATCAACTGATGCACCCTTGCAGTTGATACTTGGCCTCCATATGCCCCAGAGAACTGAGTTATAAAACTGAATTAATGCAGGAGCTGATCTGACTGTGAAGAAATTGCCTCAGAGCTGAAGTGCTTTCCAATTACTGTTCTACTGGTATAAAAGATATACCAACTGGAAATAAATGCTTGCAGTTGTAACAGACACAGCAGTCAAAATATCTCCAAAGGCTGGAAGGATTTTGACTGAGCAGCTGAGATGATTGAGTAATTTAAATAAATGTAGAGCCACTTAAAACAAAGCTGGATCTGAAAGCAGTGATTTCTCTTTCTTTGATTTTACTGAAGGAGGGCAAAGCAGAAGTTAGAAGTCTAAATGAGCCAAGTGACAGGCCCACTCACATTCTGTGAAAATAAGCTCAAGTCTGGAGACTTGCCAGTTTCTCCTTGTAAATTTGTTGAATGCTTCCTTAAATGTTTTATTTCAAATGCTTTTTCTTTTCCGTCAAGAAAAATGTAACATAATTGATATGCATCTTGTATAAAGTTGAAGGGGAAAATTGAAACTGAATTTCTTTTTAAGACAGAGTGTGAGAAAGTCTGCTGATGACCACTTTAATCAAAATATGTGGGAAATGCAGACATTTTCATGGATAATTGATGAGATATGGGGAAAAAATTAAGAACAGTGGAATGTTTATGATAAACCAAAAGGGACAATCTTGAAAGTCTTATTTTTGTTGCTTCTCAATATAATTTAATGATTGTTTCAAAAACACCCTCAGTGCATCTCATTTGGAAAGGATATAATTTTCATAGATTTTTAGGAAGTTAAATGAGATTATTTGGAATGTCAGTGTGTTAATGCACTCCTGTGTTCACTGCTCACCAATGAGCTGTTTTAAAAGGGAAGAAAACTGCATTCTGTCTGGTCTCCTCCATTTCTGCCTACAGTTTAGCAGCACAGCAGTTTGAAAACCTGTGTGGACAGTACAAAGAAAGCTTACTCTGTGGTCCCTTTTTCACAAAGAGCCTTGCCTGTTTTACTTTGATGGTCTGTCTTTTTACAGTCCCATCTCCTCTGCCTCTGATTTTGTGCACCTTATCTTTTAAAGTTATCTGGGCTCATAGGAATGTCCAAGTGCTTTTGTGCATGACAGACTATAGAATGTGGGGTGATACAGAAAAAATAGATTAGTGGGTCCAAATTATTATAGAATCATAATCTTGCTTGATGTAGAGATAATTAACTTGGCAGTAATGTTATACCACTTCGAGGTTGTTAGATGAAGTCTGTGCAGAAAAGGGAGCAGGATTTTTTTCTGGGTATTTTTGCATGTTTGTAAAGATTTTTTACTCTTCGAGACCTGACAGGGTGTGTTGGAACTGCTAACCATGTAAATGTATCACCTAGATATCTTCCATAACAAAGGACACTATTTATGAGCTACCCAGCTAAACTGTCACGTTTCCATTGTCGTTTGACATTTGTACTGTAACTCTTGTGAACTGCTGCTTAATTCCTTTGTCTCTGACAGACACCCATTTAGAAGTCTTGGAAAATACAAAGTAGAGCCAGTTAACATTGAATGATCTTAAAACTAGGCTGAACTTTTGTTTTCATCAGGGAGGAAGATGATGCCATCAGCAAAATAGCTTGATCAATAGCCCTGCTTGCGATAAGGTTTCAAAGCTTGTGGCTAAAAGCTAATTGCACTGGATCCAAAATAAATTTGATCTATTGGTTTCCACAAATGTAGTACAGGCTGGAATGATGCTTCAGTGCTGATGCTTAACTAATTTTAATAATGCTGACAGACTAGCCTGGTGCCTGCTGTGTGGAGGCTGTAATACATGGATCCTCGGCACCAGAGCCCTTACTAAGATGTTTTTCAGAGTACATGGAGCTGTCACTCTCTAGCAAAGAGCAATCGTAAAGGTTCATCACCCTGAGACTGGGAAGCATTACAGTCTTTGCTGAGCAAGTTTCACAACATCTTTCATTCATTCTTTCAAACTTTGATCCTCGTTTTCCTAACAAGAAAGAGATAGTGGCAACAAATTAGAGTGGTTAGTTTTGTCTGGAGAAATAAGTATTACTGAAAAATGAGAAGCTCTGTGGCTGAAGTGCAAAAAAGTGTGCAAGCCATGTTTGTGATAAGCATTTCATAGGCAATGTCAGAAAGGATCTAGGTGTGTTTTTCACGCTGGGTAGGACCATATTGTTCTGGGAAAGTGAACTAAAATTTAACTGATGCTTTCATCTCTATTTCAGTGACTATATCATGGCTACGGGGCCAACAGAGGTCACACAGTCACCTGAAACAGGAGAGACAGTCGAAGAGTACACAGGTAAGCAGTTGTTCTCCAAATATACAGCTCACTTGGAAGTCAAGATTTAGTTTCTTCAGGCTGGGAGGTGTGTAGTGACTTGTTTTACAGTGTTATTTTGGTTTTTGTAGTGTAGAAAACATTCTGTGTGGTTTTGTCAGCTGGCAATATTATAGGAAGGATCCTTTAATATGCAGTGCTGGAGAGTTGTAACCTGATGGAGGACATTCTTTTCCAGTTCTGGCTTGGGTTTTCAAAAACAGGACATGAGAGCTGGAGGGGCTGAGTTTTGTGCTTGCTTTGATGGATCCTAGAGAGGTGGGAGGTGAGCCTGTTAGCCAGCCTCTGTCTGTGAGGAGCTGTGTCAGTATCCCCACTGCAGCCCCATCCTCTGCTACTGGGCATAACCATTTGTTAATTATTCTTTAATCTGTTATGGGTTGATGCAAACAGCCATGTGGGAATGGAATAATAAGCAAGAAAGGAAAGATGCCAAAGAGCTGGCTTAATTAAAGTCAATCTCCTTTGCCAGTGTTCAGACTGTTCTTGAGGAGGCAGATGAATACGAAGAACCTCATGGCTGAGGCACAGGAGAAGTGGCTGTCATATCACTTTTTTTTTTTTTTCTTTTCTTTGGCTGACATCTTGCCATCATCTTAAGTGTTTATGTTTGAAAGTTCATCTTACTTTGTCCTTTAAAATTCCCAGCCTTTGTAGTCTAGTCAATTAGATTAATTTCTTGAAGTTTACCTTATTGCCAGACTAGTAGTAGAGGACTTCCAGTGCATGCTGCTCCTTGATGGCAGTAGCCAGCTCACTGTCCAAAACCTGCTAGCAACCAAAGTTAACCTTACAGAATTTCAGAATGTAATTGCCTTTCTGGCAATATCAGGTTTTTTTTATGAAGCTAGAATAATGGTGTTTTCTAAGAATCTTGTCTTTGTGGTTTTTCATCATGTGTTTTTATTGGGGAAAGTATTTAGTCCTTGGATTTGGGGAAAAAAATGTAAGATGTGTCCTGAACATGCCCTAGGAAGTCAGAGAGAATAGAAGATCACCAAATTAACTGTTTAATTAGAAATATGATAATTGAGCTCTCAAATCAGATGTTCCCTATGCTTTTTACAGTCTCAGTTTAGCACTAGAAAAAGCATATTTTTCTGTCTTCTTACAGGGAAGAACCATGCAAAGAGCAGTGCATTAGTTCTCTCTGTGCACAGGAAAAACAATGAAATAGTCAGTACATAAACAGTAACAAACTTTATAGAGAAAGCAAAATGCTTAGTCCTGCTACTTTTGTGTTATAGTGGGCTAAATAATAGCATCATCAACTAATTTTTGGGAGGGCTTTTGCTTTACAGAGCAGCAGCCTCTCAGATTAATCTTTTCTTTTTAATGCAGTAAAATTGAAGATTGGTATCCATAAGGATTAAAAAATCATGACTCATTATTCATCAGTGGGTGAAGGGGAAATGGGAATAGTTGCCTGAGCCTGGATTTTGTTTCTTACTTTGACTGGATTTTTTTAATGTAAAGATTTTTTTCTATTTTAAATACTAAGATCCTTCTGTATCTTATTAGTTCAAGTATCACTGAGTACTCCACCAATTTAGTGACACGTTGAGCTACTTCACAGTGCACTGAAATGTAGGCACTTTTAAATAAAAAGCAGCATCCTTGTAAAGGTGTGTCAAATGGGCGCGTGTTTGTTTTTTAACATTCCCCTGGTTGTTTGGAAGTAGCAGTATCTAATTAAGCTCATAAGTAATACTTGCACTAGAATCAAACTTACTTTCTGTCAGCTGACAAGTGTATATGACAATGTCCTTGTTTTCCATTTAGACTGCCTGTAAGCTGCAGAGCTTTCTGCAAATAACAAAGTCTGCCATTTTGTTCAAGTCATTGGACTGTGTTAGCAGACGTTGCTGACTTGATAATTTTGAAGCACTGCTTTCCTGAAACTTTTAAATCTTTTGTTTTGCTCATAAAAAATGAAAGCATTTCAGCTTTGTCAAGTTTTCTGAAAGAATACTATATATGTTGTCTAATTGCTGATACAAATGGCAGGAGTGGTAAGCAGGCATTGCTAAAGACTCTAAAGAACACTCAACACTTGTTTTATTTGGGAGGCACCATGGTCTTCCTGCTGCTGTGTGGCCTGTCTTCTCTTACCAGTTCTTGCCACAGGCACAGCATGCAACTCATTAAGCCCTGTGACAGTCTTAACAAATCCAAAACCCTTAGGGTCAGCTCTGTAGTCGGGGCAGGCAATATAACCTGCATGTTTTCTGTGATATCTCATTCACTTACTACCTGATAAGCAGCAGTGGAAGATAAAAAAGTTCCACTGATAAGCCCTCCAGAGGAGTGTCACATCCCAGTGTTATTCAGATGAGTGAGACTCCATCAACGGTTTTGCTCTGCATGGTTTGAGAGATATTTTGGTCTTGGTGACAGCCCAGAGCCCTTGGACAGCAGTGTCCTGGCCTCCCCTGCCCAGGGAGGTGGCTGGTTTCACCAGTCGGTGCTGGACAGTGTCGCACCCTTGTGTGTGTCCTGGCGCCTGGTGCTGGCACCGCTCTGGAGAGCAGGGAGGAGACAGGGTGAGTAGATCTCAGTATCATTGTTTATTTCTCAAAGTGGCCACTGTCTAGTGCAGCTGTGTGGTGGCACAGTTTCAGCCCAGATAAGGCCCTTTGGCAG
>NW_009953098.1:5243599-5265076 GCF_000747805.2 Chaetura pelagica | reverse complement strand
TACACGTACAGGGCACAGGATGAGGCAGAGCATCAGCGACTAAATCATTGCTGGGAGAAGACAATAATTGTGCTGAAATAATGCCTTGCTTGTGAAGAAATCCACCAGCTGTGGACATTTATTAGGCCAATTGCTGTAAAGTATTAATTGAACAATGAATTTGGCTCAGATATGCAGTGATGTTATTGCTCTGCATATGTATTTAAGTCAATCTCAGGGGTCTTAGAACAATAGTTTTACCCAAACTACTCCAAACTGACCCCTCAATGTAAGGTCAGTGACAAAATACAGCACTTGTGTGTTTAAAGAAAATACAAACAAGAATGTTAAAGTGTCTTAGGTAATAAAAATGAAAGAAGTCAGTGATGTATAGTTTATTTTGTTCTTTTTGTATTTGGACAATGGAAAATCTGAAATCAGATGAACAATTTTCTAATTGTGTTCTTAGGGCTGCTGTGTTTGGGGGTTTCTTGTCCTGCAGGGCAGTGTCTTAATTTAAATTTGTTCCATTGTCCTTGGAGGAGTTTTTTATTTTATGTTGGGGCAGTGGTTTAATATGGAAGTAGATATTTTGGTTTTAGAGTTTATCAATTCTTTTGCCATTTTCAATCTTTTTGCCCTATGTTGAATATCTTCAGGGGTTCTCTCCTTACAGCACTGAGTAAAGAGAAAGCAGAACTGAACCAAGCTAAGTAAAGAACAAGAGTTAGGCACTGACTTTTTTTTTTTTTTTTTTTTTTTTTTAATGGAAAATATATCACTATGATTGGCATGGCCACTGTTCAGTTGTAGGTAGATACATTCTCTGTGCAAGGTGTGTTTTTCATAAACTGGAACCTAAGTAGGCACCACTATTGTCGGCTCAATGCCCGTATTGCTTTATAGGCAGCAAATGTAAGAACTGCAGCTTCACCTTTCACTGGACTCCAGCACTGAATTATTTACAAAGGAGCTGACTAGAGCTGAATGGGCTGCTCTGCCATTGAGGCTTCCTCCAGAATTTAAGATACAGTGTTCCCCAAGCTCAGCAACACCTCCAACTTCCGTGCATTTTCATTTCTCTCATGTTGCAGGAAAGAAAAAATCCAAATTTCAGACGTTCAAGAACTTCTTTGCCAAGAAGAAAAGGAAAGAGCCTCCACCTCCCAGGGGAGAGAGTAATTTAAAACCCAGCCAGTCCAGCAGCGATGTCAGCGTCCCTGTGCTCGGCGCTGCTGCGCTGCGCCCGCCGGAGGAGGCTGGGTAAGCTGGGGGGAAGGAAAAGAAAGAAATAAAAGCGGACCTCTCGCAGCAGTAGGATGAAAGCATGAGCTGGCCCCTCAGGAGCAACTTCTGTCCAAGTTTGTGCAAAACAAGCCCTAATGCTGATGAAGGAATTCCAGGAATTTCCTCTTTCTTTGCCTGGAGAGGAGGGGGAGGGCAGCCGGGGCAGGGGGGATCCAACCTCTTAGTCTGAAACTGCAGATAGCCCAGATTGTTTTAATTGGGTTTAGTGCTTGAAGTCTGTACTGAAAGGTCTGAGCAGCAGCAACTTTAAGAGAAGATGATGGTTGAGTAGTGCTAGTACAGAGAACACATGTCGAGTCGAGTTGCTATTTTACAGCATAAATGGTGGCCTCTGCCGTGGCTGGGCTAAAGGGAAAGAAGTTTTGGTGTATTATCAGCATGACATTGCTCCTTTAACTTTCTTATGTAGCCATTTAGGGATAGATAACAACTGAAAGCCTCTAGTTTTGTGTCAGCTACCTCTGCAGAGCCGTGAGTGAGGTTTGCAAGTCCTTAAGGTGTGTCCTGAGGAATTCTCAGATTGCTGAATGATGTTGATTCAAAAACTTGTCCTTTTTTTTTCAGTTAGTGCAATACAAGCACTTAACTTGCACTGCTAACTCTGCTTCACTGGTAACCTCAGGCCATGAAGCTACACAAAACTTCCACTTCACATCTCTGAATCTGGGGTAGGAAAAGCCTCTGGACATGGTGATGTCTCTCACCAGTGGTGTCACGGATCAGTATCTGGCAACATATAATTTGGCTGTTTTCCAACTCTTCAGCCTCCTCATACTCTTCTTTTAGCTACTCAGCCAAAGGCCTCTTTTCAGAATAGGCTAAACCTTGGGTTGTGGAGCTGCAGACTAAAGAAGTGTGGCAAAACACCAGCCACATCCTATGGTTTGCAGATTTTTGTTGGAGGGGACATTGAGCAGGTGTGACTCTGACAGAGGGCATGAATAGGTGACAAGGGACATGCTGAAACCATCAATTATCATTAAAGTCTTTGTATCATGAAATAAGGCATCTGGTGGAGCCCAACACCACTTTTCTTCCAGTGTAACAGTTTATAGATGTTACTTTCTCATGGGTGCTTGTTCCTCCTTGCCCCATCTTCCCCACTCTCTCTGTTGTGTTTATGCAACTGTATCATGGAAGTGATCTGGGAATGGAACAACCATCTCTTTATTTTGTTTGTTAGCATAACAGCAGCAGAGTAAGTGACCACACAACCAATTCCCTGGGGTAAGGGGAATTAGAGTCTCTGACTCAGCTAACCCAATTCAAACAGCTTGGGAACAGCTGAGCTTACCCCATCAGCCCATAGGAGGGACCTTAAAAATCAGCTTAAAATCAGCTGTTGGCTTCTGCAGCAATGTGGGTGCAAACTCTTTCTCTTGCCTTCAACCAAGTACTTCATGTCCAATTGCTGTTTCCCTCAGCACAATCCTCCAGTGATTATGAACTGTTTTGCAGGATTGGAGATCAGGAAGTGAGTAACAACCTTCTGTTTTCCCCTTAAAGATAGGATTAGATGGACTATCAAAAAAAGTTGGAGGATATGTTTGTCCAGACACTGCATGGCATAGGCATGCTTTGTAAGTAGCCAGAGAGACTGAACAACATAATCCTTTGGGAAAACCTGATGCTCAAAGCCAGGGGAAATACATCTTGTGAAAGGTTTATAAGGAGTCCTGAGCTTTGCAATTTCTGGCACTCAGAATATCAAAACCAATCCTAGAACAATGCTGCTGTTTGTTTGTTCTTGAGGCAGAAGCAGTGGTTTGCTTTTTTTTTTTTTTTTTAAACCACATAATATTTTAAAAATTTAACTTTTCTGGACACTAACCAGAGACGAAACCCCAAGATGTGCCAAATGCTTCTTATAGCAGGCAAAGGGTTGTGCTTAGAAGACAAGAGGATGTAGGGAATCAATCTGAGCTGTAAGTTTTGAATGGAAATTGAAAAATCTTGATGGGAAACTTGCAGCATGTGCCATGGACAACTTTCTGTTTGTTTCATCAAAAGGATACAAGACCTGACAGAGAGGAAAATTGGGTCCCAAATAGCCTTGTTCCAGTTAAAAAGCTTTGAGCAGTGAAAGTCACTGGGACAATATCTAAAATTGTTCTGGTCTTTGTAATGAGCACTCACTCTTTTGGCAGGCTGCAGTTGTTTTTGAGAATGGCTGCCCAAAGGAATTGTGTCACCTTTCCTCCCCCTGCCTCAAACACTAATTAAAGTTGCAGCAATAAGAAGTGGGAGATATCACAGGCCATGATGAGCTCAGGAGTGGCTTTATTGCCGGCTGTAGAGTCCCATCATTTCCTCAGTCAGGGCAGCTCAAGTATTGTGACACATGAATGAATTGAGCATTTGAATAGGGAAATCAGGGTGGAGTCACATTAAGTAAAAGATCTGAGGCTTTAGCTCTCAGGGCATCTTTACCTTCAGCACAAATACAGATAAACTGCCTGGAATTACACATGAATGTGTATTTGCACATAGGAGACTCGTATACGAAAGCTACAGTTCATTTTATATTTAATCAAATGCTCTTATTCTGACTGCCAGAAGAAAATCCATTAATTCTCTTGCAAACACTTGATACATAGAGAGAGAGAGATATGTTGTAAAGGCAGTCTCAAGAACAAGGAAGCCTCAGCACTTATTGCTAAAGAATTCCAAGTAAAGGTATTAAGGAAATCCCCAACTGAAAAGGTTAATGCATCTTAATGCACATGCATTTCTTGCAGTACATAAAATATGCCAGCTAATAATGAATATACATTACAGTAAATAAGAGTTGCATGACACTTTCTGAATGCAGTAAAATTATGTATTGCACATATGGAGTGTCTTCCCTGCCAAAAAGGACTCTGACATCAAACACACAAAAAAATGAGATGACTTCATTCCCTCTAATGATGAAATAAGGCAAGTGCCTTACTTGTGTGTAGGACAGCTTTCCTTATATAAGCCAACACAGACATTAACTGTTACAAATGATGGGAGGAAACATGAGCTCTGCCCTGTGCTCTGAGAGAAAGAGCTCAGATTGTTTTAGGTACAACATAAACATAGAGCAAAATTATTTTCTCCTACTATGAGATTTGGCACAACTGTGTACTGATTGAGTACACCTTTGGGGCAGCAGGAGGGTTAGTTGAGCAGACAAAGGAGATGTTGTCTCTGCAAATGTAAAGAAGGGAGATGCAGGAGGAAAAAGAGTAATTTATTTGGGTTTTTTTACCTGGTGTATTTGCTTTATGAAAGTTCACAGTATTTCAGGGCTTTCTTCTAAATAAAGAAAGAATCTGAGGTTAGACAAATAGCAGAGACCTACTCTATTTGATTTCCTTGCAGAAGAGTGGTAGCCTTACTAGTTTTTAATTGCCAGAGTTCTGTGCCTGATCACCCCTGTTACTCAAAGTCAAACTTGGACTGCACCTGAGCCAAGGAATCCTTGTAACCTGTGGGATACAAGACTGGCAGCCAACAATGTGACAGTATTCTCTGTTGCTTCCCAATTAAGTCCTAGAATTAAATCCTGGTAGAGGCCATCCTTGTGGTCTTACAGAAAAAGCAATGTACAGACAGTGCCTGCTTACACTGGTGGAACTTGAATAAAAGGTTTGGAGCCTTCCTTGTTGTGCTACCCAAGTGCAAAACTTGCCCTGTGCAATGTAGTAGCCCAACCCAAATCAACCCCAGTTGTTTACAACACAGTTAATAACTTGTGGGAACTCATCAGTGCTTCACTGGGCTGAACACCCAGTGAGCACAGAAGCAGAGCAGGAATATCTTCCCTGGGTACCTCAGCTTGGCCATGGATAGGTATGTAACTATGTCTCTGGACACTTGTCCCATCTACATTTTTTAACAGGCAAGGGATCTGATGATGTTAATGATACCATTGAACAGAACTATTTTTATTGTTGGACCTCAGAGGGTTTGATTCACGTTTGTTAATGTAGTGGACTAACAATTTCTGCCCAAATTTGCAAGAAGGAGGAAAATAGTTCACAGTCTTTGGCACGTATGACACACACCAGTGTATCCTTACTGTCTCATGCCAGGCACATTCACACCAAAGGAGGTACATGCAGAAAACTGACTTTAAACAGAGCTACTCACTAGTAACTAGTGATAGGGTAAGAGGAAATGACTTCAGGTTTTACCAGGCAAGGTTTACATTGGGTGTCAGGAAAAACATACAGAAGGGGTTGTCAAGTGCTGGAATGGGCTGCCCAAGGAGGTGGTTTAATCACCATCCCTGAATGTGTTTGAAAATCGTACAGATACAGTGCTTAGGGACATGGTTAACAACGGGCTGGGTCAGTAGAATTAGGTTAAAGGTTGGATTTGATGATCAGGTCTTTTCCAACCTGACTGATTCTGTGATTCTCTAAGATGCATTCCACCCTGACCTCTATATGGTCACTCTGCCATGGTGAAGTAGTGCAGAGAAGTGTTGGAGGACTTAATGCAGTGCATTGACTGCTCTTCCTTCCGTTCTTCCCAGGCCCAAAGGAAGCATGGGAAACAAAGCCTTGTCCCATGACAGTGTCTTCATTTTTGAGTCTGCAGCAGGAAATGTGGCAAGCAACAAGTTATCTCAGGAAAGCATACCTGGAAGAGTGAAAACTTTGCAGGTGAGGACATCTTCCCCTCATTCATGGTGCTGCTTTGTATTAGCTGTCTCTTGGGAGACTCTGTTGCTTGATTCCTTTGCTGAGTGCCTTAAGACTTCGTTGACTAAAGAGTCCAAAGCCAGACTTATTGCTTTTGGATCTATTCTGTCTCTTGGAAGCTGCATCTCTGAGTAGTCCTGGTGCTTTCAGCCTTGCCTGGGTCTCATAGTGTGTGAGTAACATTAGTCCAGTTGATAGACTCTTTGAAACTTTACTCAATCAGCATGTCTTCTTCCAATGGGATTTCTTCTCTCTGCTTTATCACTACTGCTGTTGGGTTAAGGCCATTTATTAATACTGTAGCATGTCCCTTACACTGTTATTCTTTGTATATTATTTATGTTATTCTTTTTGGCAATGTTGGGTATGATATTTCCACTGTACATGGTACCATCAGTGGCTGTGAAGGTGTGGGGGATGCAGGGTATGTGAGGGCACTCCTGGTGACAGCTTTATTTATATCATGATTCCTTCGATCTCTGCCAGCAAAGGACACTGTATTCTGCTAGGTCATTTCCTTCTTCCAAGGCATATATTGAACCCTCCTTGACAGATCCCTTATCAACTGTTGGTTATATTAGTTGTAGCTCAGCTCAGAGTGCTGAGATGAAGTTTAACATTTTTCCAGAGACTCGAAACAAACTGTTGATAAGGCAGCCAAAGGCCATTGAAATTCTTCCTTTGCTCAGTGTGAACTTCATATTGCAAAACACAATTGCATCACATGTTAAGTAATAAAAGATGCAGAGGGACTTGTTCCTCCCTAAGACTGCAAAATAGGCTAAGCTTCAGTCCAGGGTATTTTTTTATATAACAATGGGAGTAGCAGGAGAAATCATGTTTATATATGACCAAACTTCACTGGGGAAAAAAGGCTCTTTTCATGTTATCTGCAGTCCACTGTGCCCTCTCTTCATCCATCCATCATCCTGCATGGTAATGTAATACTGCCAGCTCTATTTTTATAGCTATAGAAGTCAGCCTTTTTCTGTGAGCTTGACCCTTGTCAGAATAAAAGCCAAGCACTAATTAAAGCTGTTATTTTCTTAGCAATGTAAATTAACTTCTACCAGTAGAAGACAGATTATAAATTCAGAATTTCCCCCACAACACTTTGCTGTCTGCATGTAATAAATTTAATACATAAAAAATGGGAAGTTGTGAGAAGAAGGAAAAGCAAAATTTACTTTCTATATTTTCCTTCCCATGAAGTGCACAGGTATGTTGGTCTGGCTTGTTTTACCCATCTATTGCAATCTTTGTGTAGTTTGTCATCAGTCCTGCTTCTGCAGATTATATTGGTGACACTTCTTTGATTGCTGTGAGAGGCCAGGAAAACTGTTTGAACTGGGGCCTGGCAGATTAAAGGGTGACACTGTGTCCTGTGTGGCTGTTAGATCTATAGGAATTACATTCCAGGTGAATCTTGCTGAATAAGAATGGCAACTGTTCAGATCTCTTTGACAGAGATATAAATGAATACATAGCTTGCAGAAGAATACAGAATTAGGCCTAGAATTTCCCAGTCTGGTTTAATAAGCAAAGAAACAGGAAAAAAAAAGCCTGCATATTTATCTTGGGAATATCTGATTGAAACGTTTTTAGTTGAAGTACAAAGTTTCTGTTCAGACTTGTATCTGTTCCAGCTTTGACATGGCTGACAGACTTAAGCCAAGAATTTTAGTAATGGTGTTTCCTGGGATCTGAACTTTTTTATTTTGAAGAAACATCTGGCTGCTTGTGAGGTTGCAGACTTTGTTTTATTTTGCTCGGGTCAGGGCCTGCCAGAGGATTCTTTTGTGCAATCTTGGAAAAGAACCACCACATTTCTTTGGAAAGTTGTTCCTGGCTGCTGTTGTCATTCTTGCTGTAGACAGGACCAGGATATGATGCTGGGAAAATTAACAGGCCATTCATTAGGGTGCATCAGAAATCAAATGAAGTTGTCATGGTATATAAAGTGGGACTCAGCTGCTTTTGCAGGAGAGGCTGATTACAAGCTCTCAATATTTGGAAGGACTTTGTGTAGGACAGCTGACCACATAAACCTGGGGCTAGGAACTGCTGGCTGACAATACTTTGTGTAACTATTTGGGACATCCAGATATGTGTAATTATTTAAAGAACACTTAAGTCTAGAATTTTTAAAGTTTTAAATTTAAATTGAGTTAAACTGCTGTCAATTTTCTGGAATGGTAAATTTTCTGCCTTTGGTAACTTACTGAATAAAACTTTGATTTTCATTTTGTACCAAAGCCAGTTCTAATGATGGGTCATTGATGAATGCAACTAAATGAAATTTTACTAATGGCTTTTCTCTGTAAATGGCCTGTTTCTTCAAGTATTTCTGTTAACTAAGACATTCTGCATGCCTTATGGGAGCAACTGGGGTGAATGTGTCCAAAATGTCCCTTATTAATAATGCCATATAAGGATATATTCTAAATTCCTTTTCAACCACAGCTTCAGTTGCAACAGAACATCAGACTTGGATCACCTCCTCTTGTTATAGCTGGGAAGAAGCTAGAAGATGCAGGTGCTGTTTCTGAAGATGATGGTTTACCTAGAAGCCCTCCTGAAATTTCAACCCTTCATGAAGTTCTGACAGATTCACCAAGCAAGGTATAGTTATTATGTCACTTTAGTGACCATGATAAAATCTGCTTGAAGAAGAGGGAAGACCTTTTTGATTGCTTGTGATAAAATCTGATGGTACAGATCAGTCAGAACCTGAACAAGTCTAGGTGTGGGATACTTAGGAAGTGACCTTAAAAATACCCCTCTGAGTACAATTTTCCATGCTTTTATGTAACCAGTGCTGGGACAGTAGTGACCAATTTCGTTAGGTAAAGAGGAGATAAGTTCAGCTGATGTGCCACCCCTCAGTGCCTTTGGGCAAGGCAGTCTCCTCTGGCAGGTCTGCATGGCAGAAAGCAGAAAAAGGGTGAGTGTTGTGTTACTGTGACTGTTCCACTTCCAGTTGGGAACAAGCTGAGGTACTTGCAGTGCACAAACAAACTTATCATGTCTTCCAGCTTCAGAAAGATGCAGAGATTGGCAATTTCCTGCATCTGTGAAAGGGGAGGAGTTTTGGGGTGTTTTAAAGCTGGTGAGAAAAAACAAAAATAATGAGGATTGCAAGAGAATCTTAATCAGTGGTTTTGGAATTAAATACCTCAAAGTCAGGGCAATATTAGTTGAATTGACAGGAAAGGGACAATCCTAAGTCTGAGGTTAACAGATCCTGATGGGACTCAGAGGAGGTTGGGTTATCTTCTTTATTAGGAATTGCCTTCTCAGAGCAGATGCATGATTTTGGACTTGAGTGAGCATATGAGCATTTATAAAATTTATGGTCTTACAACAATAAGCCCAAATAACTTTATAAAATGTATTGTCTCATGTGATCAACCCTCATGGCATATCTCGTAACAGGGTGAAGTTCTCCTGCTTTATGTTTGGTCCCCAATGAGCAAACAAAACCTATTCTGTGAAGCAGTGACTCAGTGACCCCTCCTTTACCTTTCCTCTTGTGTTTTCTCATGGTTAGCACTGGATAGCCAGTCCCAGATAATTCAATGTGACTTTTCCCCTGACTTACCCTCTTCCTTATTTTATCCCACAGTCCTCCAACCCTGTTCAGCGTCATAGCTCTTTGAGTTTAGGCGGGACAGACAGTGAAGATGAACAGGTAAATAGCTGCTTTTCCTGCTAATGAACTTTCCCAAGATGGCATAGGTGGTGTCTGTGTGGAGCCAGTACAATTATATTGTCTTTTTAATTAGTTCTGTATCTTAGCAAACAATTAATGAACAGTCCAGAGTGATGCAAATGATACTGAAAATGTACCTCTCACAGAGTTTTGAATAAGAGGCAGAAATAGAGGCAGAAATCTACCTATAAGTGGTTTGTGTGTGCAGCATAATCAGCTCTGTGACACCATATGGATCTATAAGGTTGCACAACAGAAAGTTGGACAAAGCAAACCACTTCAGTTTCACTTCTGTGTCCCAGAGCCCCAGTACTCAACAATAATAATGTCTTAATAACACCTGCCTGTCACTAGTGGCCTGTGAGCAATGCTCTGCGTCTCTCTAATCATGGTAGACAACAAGAAAAGCTCTGTGTTCATTTGCAGTTGTCTTTGGATGATAAGTGACCAGCAGCAGCAGGTTCTGCTGTCAGAACAACACAGTCTATTCCTTGACCAGCTCAGAAAAATATGAAGAGTTCATTTTTTTGGAGAGGGACCTGGAGGACCTCCACCTTGACTGTCCCAGCTGCCTGAAGCTGGGTTGAGTTCTTGCCCAGCTCATGCTTTCAAGGCAGGCCTGCAAGGTTTGCTATATTGCCTTTCTCCAGTGTTAACACAATGTCTTAAAGACCAGGCAGACCACAGATATCCCAATGGGGTCTTCAAATGCCTGTAAGAAAGGCAACCACCACTCCAACAGGGCTGATTTGATTTGGAGGGTAGCCCTTGCAATTGTGTAATCATAGAATCTTAGGTGGTTAAGGTTGAAAGGGACCTTAAAGATAATCAGGTTCCAACCTCCCTGCTATGAGCAGAGACACCTCACACTAGACCAGGCTGGACAAACCTCATCCAACCTGGCCTTGAACACCTCCAGGGAGGGCACTTCCACAACCTCTCTGGGCAACCTGTTCCATCACCTTGCTACCCTCATGATGAAGAATTTCTAAATCTCCCCTCTTTCAGTTTACTACCATTACCCCTTGTCCTATCCACTACCTCCTCTCTGGTGAAAAGCCTCTCCCCAGCTTTCCTATAGCCCCCTCAGATACTGGAAGGTGCTATAAGGTCTCCCCTGAGCCTTTTCCAGGCTCAACAACCTGAGCTCTCTCAGTCTGTCTCATAGCAGAGCTGCTCCAGCCCTTTGGTCAACTTCGTGGCCCTTCTCTGGACCCTCTCCAACAGCTCCAGGTCTTTCCTGTGCTGAGGGCTCCAGAGCTGTATACTGTACTCCAGGTGTGGCCTCACCAGAGCAGATGTGTCACCAATGTAAGTTCTCAGGCACTTCCACATTTATAAATAGCTACTTTCTGAGTAATCTAAAGCAAAGTGTGAGGCTGTTGCTCAGAGCGAGCAGCAAATAACTTCACAGAGACATTACCCAGCCTTGCCCTGCCTCAGCCAGATAGCCTTCATGGAAACCTTACTTCCTTGTTGGCATCTTCAACCCAGACTGATTAAAAGCAAAACAGGGTCCCAGCTTGTGGAGCTGAGGACAGTGCTTTGGCACAAACACTCTTTAGGAAGTGGGCCTCCCAGCTGCAGGATTCTCCTTGGGCAAGCTCATGTAACTGTGCAATAACCAACAGACACCAACTTTATCATACAGTTAAACACTGTTGGGGACATCCTGTCTCTGCTCCACTGTCTTTGAGAGGAGATACCAACTGTCAGTTAGTGCTCAGAAAGAAAAATATCCTGAAATCCTTAGTGGAGTAGGGAATTTGTCATATATGTATAGAAGTAGCTCAGGTACTAGCTTCAGTTGTTTTTATATTAAATAAACACAATTGTAATTTTATAATTGAAAGCCAGAAGAACTTGTATGTAGAACTGAGTTACTAAAAAATGTTACTATTTTTGTAAATTCTAGTGATGCTTAGAGGTTTATCATTAATCTTGTAGAACTATAACAATAATTATCTCATTTACCAACTGTGTTCTACTTTCTCTCCTCCACAGTGTGTAAATTTTTCCAGAGAAGAGTCTCTGTCTGTCATAATACATTTGTTGTGGTGTATTTCAGATCTAGGGACTTAAAAAAATTCAGTGGAGAACAGGGAAATTAGTTTTAGGTACCTTGAACACAAAATAATGTACCTGAACAATGTTTGTAGATGAGACAGGAAGGGACTTTCATTATCTTTAAAACTTCATCAGCACATGTTTTAGTTGCTGTGTTATACCCTAAGCTTAGACAGTGCTAAAAGCTGGATGCAGGGTGAAAGGGCTGTTTCCCCTGGCTTCCTGGGCAAAGCCAAACCTGCAGGTGTGTTACACTGAGTGATGTTTCTCTGGCGTGTCTGTGAAATTCTGCGAATGTTCCAGAAAGTCTGGTCTGCGTTTCAAAAAGTAACAAAACCAGTCAAACTGCATGTTTGGGGGTTTCTCTACAAACAGTTCTGTAAACCCTCTTTTTTTCCCCAAAAAATCTGAGGTTACTGCTGTTTAGCT
Source organism: Chaetura pelagica (assembly GCF_000747805.2). NCBI lineage: Eukaryota > Metazoa > Chordata > Aves > Apodiformes > Apodidae > Chaetura > Chaetura pelagica. Next base: position 5,252,905 of record NW_009953098.1, on the reverse strand, counting down.
CCCCACAGCAACTCTGCTGAAGGGTGAGATCCACAGCACTGTCTGGGAGATGGTTCTGGGATGTTAGTTGGAGAGAAGCATTTTTTTTCCCAAGGGGACTGGATAATAAAAGAGCTAAGTGGCTATGGCAACTTTTTTAGAAATAGAGATAATGAGGAGCAAGTGTCCATGCTACTTTCGTGTTTTTTTAACGACACATCCCTGCGGCTTGTCGCGCTATAGGGATGAGAAGGCAGCGGTAAGAACTGCACCAGTGTCTCCTGCTGGTGCGTGCACATATTGCAAATGGGTTTTCAGGTAAGAGCTGGGAAGGGGACAGCTGAGGCTCCTCCTGTGGGAAAGGGAGAGACAGGTTTTCCTCACTTTTGTGTAACATACAGCTCAACACACAGAATTGAGTAATCTCAATGCAGAGACAACACCACGCATGCGTTTTAAGGTGAGGATTTGTGTCCAAAAATACAGCCATTTTGGGCATTTTACTAGCAAAGGAATTGTTTCAGAGATGTGGAGAAGCTAAGCAAAAAGTAAAGTGTCTTGTTTGTTTTACAGATACCTTCTGGAGCATCCTCCAGGCCCATCAGTCCTTCATCCCCAGCCACTCTGGGAGCCCCCAGCTCACGAGGCAGCACCTTCCTTCCTGTTGACTTCACCATCCCTGCCAGTCCCCTTGGCTGCCTGGACACCTCAGCAGCCCGGCACAGGATTGCCCTGAACCCCCGGAAACAGAGAGGCTTCACCAACAAGAATCAGCAAACCTCCCAGGTGAGTGTTTCCTGGGAAAGAATCACCGTGCAGAAGGAACTGGATGGGAATTTTTAGTTGCTATTTTAAAGATTTTTAAAATTTTTTTTTTTTTCTTTCCTATTGACATTCGTTTACTTTTTTTTTGTTGTTGTTCTTTCATTGGAAGAAGGGAAACCACCTATTTTCTACCAACCAGCCCAACAAAGAATACTCAGAAAACTTCAGTGTTGCGGAAGCTGAAGAAACGTGCAAATTTAGTTTTCCGTTATTTAGTAAAAAAAGTTGCAGGTCACATTTCATTTGTAAAAACATTCCTCCTGCTTGGAAGCTATTTTTCAGTTTTTGAGAAGCCTGAGTCTGTTTCTACAATCTCTGCTGGATATTCTTTGTGCAGCAGCTGGTACAACTACAGTGCTGGAGGAGAAAAACTGATTTTGTCTCAATCAGAGATACCAAAAGTGATGATAATGTCTCTGGCTTGGTCTATGCCACTGGGTACCTGAGGTGACGTCTTAAAATCATTCTTGTTCACTCAGAATAGGTCAATCCCAGAATGTTTCAGATTCAAGAGAGGTCAATAGGCTGCCTTTGGCATTTTAAACATTAATTCTAGTTTCTTAATTGGAATAGTACATCACCCACAGTGTTGGTAAACTACAGGATGGGGGGGTATGTGTCTATGTTTTAAGTATCCATAAACATATATGTGCATAAAATACAGTTTTTGTGCATTATTCTTTAAAACATCTTACTGCTCCTCATTAGGTGGAACAGCTGGAAAATGAAGCATGTCTTCCTGCAGTCCCAGAAAAGAAGGGAAATTCAACAGAATTACTTGAAAGTGACGAGCATAGAAGTGAGTGGGGAGGTAATGCAGTTTTACATATTGCTCCTTTGGATGCTTGAACTCCTCTACATAAGGCTGACAGGACCTATTTGAATTGTAAGTTCTTTCAAATGAGGCATCTTGTGGTTTAATAAAACCAATCCTGGCTACTGAAGTGTTACGGTGGAAGAAGCTGTGTACTCCACTCCTCATGGTGGTGCTGAAACTGTGAGCTTTAAGGGCAGCATTAAAAAAATACAGGGGGTGAAAGTACCATGCTCAGAAGTGCTTGTGCTACACAGTTGCCTAGATCTCGTTGGCTGGAGATCCAAGTTCCTTGAAACTCAGAAAAACCCTGGCCTCAGCATTACATCTGCTATGTGTGTAAGGTTACTTCAATTTGCTTGTGTTTGCTAGATCTTCCTTTGCTACCTTCCCCCTTATAATTTGAGTAACAGCCAATTACCAGTGGTAACACATTTGTAATTGTAAACTGTAAAAACAAATTATATTTCTCCAAGACAGCACTGAAGACTTTCCTTTTTAGCATTGCATTACAAATCCACTGGCTGATGGTAACACTTTAATGTGGTGGGAACGTTAGTACTTTGTTGTCAGGGCAGCCTCACAGCCTGATCCTGTCACGCATCAGAGTTACTGTGTGTGCAGCCACACCTAAGCTATCCAGATGTTCAGCAACCCTGCTGGAGCTGCAGGAGGCAGAGCTACCTGATGCTGAGATGTTCTGCTTAAACATAGAGAATCCTTCAGATCATTCTAGACAGCATTTCTAGGCACACAGATGAAGAAATGTTTAGGGAAATCTGGCTAGAGGTTGTACAATAGGGCTATGCACAGAAAAGAAATAAACAGCAGCAGATTTGGTACAGCTGAAGCATAAAACAACTTTGTCATTCCCAGGATTAGGTATGTTCAAACTAAAGACTTGATCAGTCCTTACTTGGACAGCCCATTTCTAAATATGCTCTTAAGAGCCTTAAATTATCAAACAACAGTGGTCAGACGTGGGGAATTCGTGATAAACGACTGCACTAGCTGGAATGAGTTACTGATACAGATGGTGCTTGAATTGTAACCTTTAAGTGCACACTTTTCTCTGTTTAATACAGGATTATCAGCCCAGGTGGGACATTGTGCAAAGGGAGGCAGTTCTAAGGAGGCACCAGGTGTAAAAAGTCCCACTGATACTGCCTGTGACTTTTGTGATTCCACACTTGTGGTGGAAGACCCTTGTGCTTTGCTGCAAGAGGATGCAGGCTTTCCAGACATGGACCACCAGTGTAAAGCAGCTGCACCCCTTCTGACACCTGAGCCTTCCCCAGGGTACTTGGAGGAACACCACAGTGCAACAGGGTCATACTGTTCAGATGAGTCTGCTGATGACTTGAGATTGCACCAGCAAAATTCCAGCACTGAAGTATCTGCACTTCCAAAACAAATTGAAGGAGAAACTGTTGTATTTCCAGTTGTACTACCAGCTGACCTGTTTAGTAATGGTGTGGAAAAAGAAGGCATGGATACATTGGCAGATGTTGCACAAAGGTCCTCAGTAAATTCTGTGGACCTGAACATGAAAGACCAGGAAAAGGGGGATGCACTGTTTATTGGCAGAGTAGAGGCCTGCTTGGGTACTTTTGAGAATCATTCCAACCACACTGTCTCAGATACTGCACCAAGCACTGCACAGGTTGTGGGAGCCAATTCAGAGTCATCTTCTGACATCAAGACAGTGACTGTTTTGAAGCTTGAAAAGGGTTCAGTAGCAAGAAATGACAAAGAAGCTTGTGAAAGAATGGAATTTCAGCCATCCAAAGGCAATGCAGGAAGAAAAATAGAGACTGCTGCATCTGTCTGGGAAGCAGGTTGTGTGCTACCTCCCAGTACCTTGGAAGCAGGTTTTAAAGCAGAAACTGTGTCTGTTTCAATGGGTAACCAAGGCAGTCAACAGGCCAACACACCGTACACCTCTGAAAAACCTTCTGTTGGATATCTTGCCTCTTCACATTTGACTGGCTTGAAGAGTAATATCTCTTCCAGTGATGCCAGTAAGGAGTACCAGGTAAGCAGTGCAGCTTCTCACAAGAAAACTGTGGAAGACAGTCAGTGTTCAGATGAAAATGTGAAAAGTCCACTGAAGACTGCTTCTGCTAAACCAGTCAGATTTACCATTGCACCAGCATGGCAAAGGTCTCTCTCAGGTGGTTCAAATTCAAAGGAAGATTCCTATTCCAGAAGTTCCCCAACGTCCCCTGTAAGATCAGAGTGGTTTGAAGGAATGACAAAAGAACACACACGTTTTGAAGCAGTCATCCAGGAATCAGCAAAAGCCAACTCAGGTAGATTAGATCAAGATTGTAAGGACAGTGATTTGCCTTTCAGTGCTTCTATGGAGTGGGCTGACCATGAAGTACAAAATGTTGAAAACCCATTTGGGGTCAAACTAAGGAGAACATCATCTTTACTGAAATACCAGAATGAAAGATGTGCTGAGTCTCCAAAGCTGATCCCCTCAGCTGTTCCCACTGCATCTTCTACTTCAGTCAAGGAGGATCAGAAATTGGTGGACAATGGGAAGCCATCTCCAAGGCTTCCTGTCAGCACAAAATCATGTGTTAAAAAAACAGATCATCTAGAAGACAAAAATCCTCCCAAGACAAGAGCTGAAGAAATGACAAAAAAACAAAATGGTCATAAACCTTCAGGTATTTATGCTGTATTTTTATCCAAACATTCTAGGAAAACAGTGGTCATAAGAACCTTGGCAGAGTGGAAAGTGAAAGATAAAAATCCTCTTGATGAGGACCAAATTCAGCCTCGAGTTTGTCAGCACCACCATTTAATTGGCCTTCATGATTTGGCCAGTCAAGAGAATTCTTGGCTTATCTTAATGAGGGGTGTGTTCCAGCAAGAATAACAACAGAGTAAATAGCTTAAGGGCCTTTGAAGCATTTCTGGTATGACCTACCTGTAGTATAGTTGGATTAACACAGCTTTTTAAAACTTGCTGCTGTTTTGTAGGTAGTTTTCCAGACAGCAGCATCTGAAACCTTAACTAGGAGTTGCATTAGGTGTGATTATTTTTTTTCTACAATCACTTAATTTAAAATGTTTTAAAAGTGAAAAGGCAGACTGTATTTTACTGCCTACATGAAAAAATAACAGTTATCATACTAGTTTAATCTGCAGTGTAAGGATGTTGTTTCTAAGGCAAAATCTGGTTCACAATGATCTCAGTGGGAATTCTGTCACTGACTTAAATGGAGGAAGTCAGGTCAAAAACTCCAGAACAAACAGAAAAAACAGTTATTTCCAAGGAAAAAATAATCAGGGGAAGGTAGTTGTATGTCCACAACGTTCAAAGGGTATTACAGATGTTAAAGGATTTAAAACACAGAACAGTAGCTTTAGACTGACTTGACCTAAATCCCTTCTTCAAAAATGCTTCTTTTGTAGAAAAAGTCTCTTGTCCACATTTGGAAACTGCTTCTTCTGAACCAGCTTGGGTCTTCATGGCAAAACGGAAACAAAAGGGTTTTCAGGACCACCCTCTTGCCAAAGAACATAAAGCTGAAGACAAAGCTTTGACCAAAGTGGAGGAGGTAGAGTACCAATGTTGCATGGGTGTGAATCCTGGGCCAGGTTGCCTGGGTACTTTTGCACACCATTCAGTATCATCCTCCTGGGAGGCATGTTGTGAGCACTACTCAAAGACAGATTTTCAGGACTGGTGTCTAAAGTGTATTGGGACAGACAGATGATGCATGTGAAGTAGCTCTGTATTTGTAGCAGCTCTCTTCCTTCTTGCCTTCTCCCTCCCACAGTATGTCCCCAGCCATCCTTGTCTGGCTTTTGCTGCATTTCCACAGGCAGGTTTAGAAATGTTGCCAGATCAAGCTTTTTGAGTGCCAGTGGCTAGCAGGTTTCTTAGTTGCATTCTTTTCTTCTATCCTTTTATAGCCAGGGATCTGTGCTAGTGAGAACATACTGAAGAAAAATGTACCATCCAGCTTGAGCTCTCAGGACAAGAAAATGCAAACGAAGACCAGTGTGTCTGCTGCAGCAGGTATTCTCTCTCTTTACATCTTCACACAGTGGCTACAATTTACCTCAGTAAATAAGTGCTGTGGGTGCAAGTACTGAGGGAGACTGCTACCTTTGTGATAATCAGCACACTTGAAACAAGGCCTGTTCAGACTATTGTTTGTGTAGAAGTCAAGATGTTGGCTTGCTCACTCAGCAGAGAAGAAAGTGAGAAACTTTTATCTCCACTGCTGGTTCATGTAATGGCATATAAACAGTATGGTGATTTGCTGCTAGCAAAGGTCAGTACTAAAGAATAGCAGTTGAAGTTGGAGAGTGTCCAGAAGAGAGCAGCAAAACAGGTCAGGTCTTCTAGACCTCCAGTCAGCCAGGAAATACTGATGGGAGTGGAGATGGTTAGTCTAAAGAAGACAACTTAATTTGCTGCAGAGGACAAGACTAGTCTTCATGCCCTGTATGAGCTTAAAATGCACCAGGGGAGGTTTAGCTTAGATATTAGGAAATCCATTATGACAGTAAGAGTGGTGAAATTCAGAATAGCTTATGTTGCTTGTGGAGTGCAGTTTCCATTGCTGGATGAGTTTAATAGATCAGCAAGAATAGTTTAGGTGAACACAGAAGCTCAGTGGCCTCTCTCCTGCCCTGTTAGCTGTGACTCTCTATAAAAGCTGCAGGGGAAGAGTGTGATTCAGACATCATGACTCACATACCTCTTCCAGGGCTACTGCTGGGCTGCAGCTTATCCCTCCCTGCTTACACAGTGTGGTGCCAAACCTCAGAGACACACTCCAGCTAGATACAGATAAACCAGTTCTTCATCTGTAAAAGCACATTGTGCTGGCTGAAAGCTATTGATTTCAGATACTGCCTGAGAAGATAAGAAATGCCCCACAGTGTAAGTGCAGTGGCCTTTCCATTCCAGGTTCCTGCTGCTGACACTCATTAAGAGATGCTGTCTAGAGAGACTGGCCACTTTATAACCCAGCAGCATCCAGAATTGTTGTATTAGAGATATTAGGGGTACCTCTGTGCCTGCTCCCTGCAGTAGTTGTTTATCGAGCTGTTACCCATTTTTGAATCTGCAGAGGCTACAAAATAAGCTTTCTCCCTTACAACAGGTACTGACCAGCTGAGGATGTGCACTAGCATAGAGGCTCTGATGTCAGTTGCCAGCCTAACTGTGGCTGTGTAATTAAAATACAATAGTTTTTGAAAAGGAAAGTGTTACAGACCAGCTTCCTCTTGTGGTTTTAGGTGCAAAGTGAGAGATTAAATGTAAACAGGCCAAGATTTTTGCTCAGATTAGATGGCCTTCTGTTGAAAAGCTGGCACAGACTGAGTTTCTGGTAGAAACCCAGCAGCCTTCAGTCAAAATTCAGAACTCCACAAAGTACTCTGTTATTCATTTACTAGAACTCAGACCACTTGTGGCCTTTGCAGCAGAATTACAAGTTTTTCTGCGTCACCTTTTCCCAAACATTTGCCTAATTTCCTGACATCCAATGACTGTTTTCTCCTCTCCAGAGGAGTTGCATAATCTATTCTACCACTCCATGAATATCGCCAAGAGCTCTGACCAGTGCTGATGTCTAAGGAAAACACTACTGCTCAGAAAACCGTGCCCTATTGCTTAAGAAATGTTCAGCACTGTTCAGCCCAGGAGTAGGAAATTGGGAATCCCAAATGTAAACTTTCCTCTTCTCTGATTTGTTTCTCATTATCACAGACAGCAATTTGGCTAATTTCTTGCTAGTGGTGGAAAGGATGTTGATTTAATCTCCAGAGGAGTTATTAGTTTGGATCATGATTTTTGGCCTATGTTAACTGCTAGCAGTTTTCTTGATGGATGGTTGAGGTTTTCTGTGCAATGCAAACATCCTGCACACAGCAGCAAGAGCCAGGACAGCTCAAGGTCAGCTAAATGTGGAAGAGGATTCCAAGAAATCAGACCCTTACTTCACTGAGTGTAACTGTTTTGTTACTGCTGCGTGACAGTCCATGTCATAACCAAGGAGATGTCACTTACTCTTGCCTCCCACTTCACCCTGAGCATGGTGAGGTTTGTCCCAAAGTCTGTCTTCCCTCAAATAGGCACGAGACCATGAGCCACAGTATTGTTTGGTTGGTTTTTTTTACCATGTGCTGTCAAGAACATGCAGAAGGCCTTCAGCTAACTTTTGTTTATTACAAAGAAGGAAGTCTCTCAAAATATGAAAATTCACTTCCAAAATAAAAATTTCAGTAACACTTACATTTCTACATCACCTTAGATACTTCTGAAAATTTTGCTGGGCATGTTGAGCTGCAGCCTGTTTTTAATGGACAGTGTACTTCCTCCAGGATTTGTAAGTACAGCTCACCTCCTGCAAGAACTACCAGTAGGCCAGGATTTTTAAAAGACCAGAGACCTCCTGAGTGGATTAGGAAACTTCTTCGGCTTTGCTCATTAGTGTGACTAATAGAACTGATGGACATTTGCTATTGATTTCAGTGAAAGCAAGATCAAGCTTCTTGCATTTGACATTGCTTAAGTCCCCATGTGGCAGCTCTTCTTGTGCTGGAGCACAGCAGCCTCATGCCTGCCACATGCCATGCACAGATTAATCAAACAGCAGAAAAAGTCTAAATTTTCTCAGTTTGACTCACACACGAGTGAAGTGCTGCCTGGGTTGAAACGGATGGAGCAAGCACAATGCTGAAAGATTTGTGAACCATTGTCTCAATGAAATGAGAGCTGCATCTGCCCAGAGCTGCCTTCTGTGAAGCCCCATTCCAGGCTGTCTGTCTGAAGACTTTAATCATGAAATTTCTCAAACAAGATGGATGGTGGAGGCCTTTTCTAAACAGTTACTCAAAGCCATACAAGGAGTGTTATCTGTATTCCTCCATCCTTTGTGAGGGTGACAGGCTTGTGTTAGGCTGCATGAACACCTAGCCCCACCAGAATCCAAGTCCAAGAACACAAAGCACTGGTTTGATCCCCACTTAGTATTAAATAATATTGCTGCATCAATATTTGTGCTGGCAGTGAAGACAGAAAAAAGTCTTTGAGACTTCTCAGTGTTGAAAAACATGTACCAGTTACTTTTAACCCCACAGCAAGCCTGATCTTTGCCTTGCAGATATTTTGTTTTCATTTCCCTGCACATTCAGGAGTCTTACTCCTAGATTTTCTTGCACTCTCAGAGCAGAATAAGCCTGTGGAACTCCTTGCTGTACACTGTCATGGAAATTAAGAGTTGGAAATTATTAAGAAATTCGTTAAGAATATGAATTATAAAAATACCTGATGTGATAGTCCCCACATGCTTGAAGAATTTTGAAGAACTTTTTAACTTATCAGGGCTCAGACAGTTGCTGTTGGGAGTGAGGAGAAGATTCTTTCATGGGCAGATTATTCACTTGCAGCTTAGCATCAATTTTTCCATTGCAATAACTAGTCCTCAACACCATTGTAGCTGGACCAGACAGTGCTAGCAATACCCAGTTTAACAATTCCTCTGACTTATTTTTGAGTCACACTCCGGGCTGTGAGATGATTGCTTTAGAGAGAAGGAAATATTATTGGCAGAAATTGAGTTTTTAACTCTCTAGCCTTCCAATGAGTGATGGGTATCTTCTTGTTGGCAGGCAAAGTTGGACCTATTGCTCAGGAAGCATCTGTGATTCCT
>NW_009953098.1:5240675-5243433 GCF_000747805.2 Chaetura pelagica | reverse complement strand
CTGAACCACCGTGGCTGTCCTTGGCCAAGAAGAAAGCCAAAGCATGGAGTGAAATGCCCCAGATTGTACAATAGCAAATGACTGAGCACCCCTCTTTGTATTGCCAAGAGCTGCGTTAACTCCATTTAATTGCTTCTTTACTGTGACGATTTTTCTTAAGAAATAAGAGCCTTAAGACTTTTGAGCAGACTGTTGTATTTAAATACACAGTGAAGAAATGCCACTGCAGGCTTTAATTTGAAGTGTTAGGACACTGAGCATTTTCTGCTACCAAATACTAGGAAAACTTGACCAATTTGTTAAATCCTTTCACTTTTGACAGTGATGTTCTAAGAAGACCTGCTTCAGGCTTTTGAAACATTTCCCTTACAAAATAAGTTTTTTAAGTTTCCAATGACCATACAGTATTTTGTGCAATGTGGCTTTGGCTAAGAAATTAGTGTGTGCTATAAAGTAGATGTAATGCTGGATGCTGACACATCATGACTCATGGGCATTGATGTCATTGCACTTCTTTATCTAATGCTTTGGGATGAGCAGTCTGACTTTGCTTCTGATTGTTAATGGATCTATTTTGTGATAGCTATATGATCTAAACAGCATTGTGACTTGGAGTAGTTCTGATTTTTGGGTGGTTTGAAGTCACAACACTGTGCATCTTCTGCTTTGCTCCTTGATGGCTGCTGGAATGGCCCAGAGCCACGTACCTTCTGTTCTCTCCCATGCATTGAAAACCAACACGTTCTTGCATATAATCTACTTTTGGTTACACCTTTAGAAGTTGGGCATTCTACCAAAGAAGAAAAGTACTTTCTTTAGTTATGGCAAATAGTGACTTATTTTTTGAGATTCCTCAGCCAACTGTTGCTCTTTAAAAGTGTGTTGGGGATGGGAGCTATTTGCTACCTGGAACATGGCACCTTGTTTTCAACAAATTCCACTCCATGTTCATGTGGATGTGTATTTAGTCAGGTGTGTTTAATATGAATGATAAAAGGGGCATCTGCTTTCCTCCTTGCCTCATTAGTCTTTATCCAGTAACTCAACATCAGTCTAAGAATGTGTGGCTGGGAAGGGATTATTCTCTCAGGGCCTGGCCTTGCAGTCACTTAAATTGACAGAAGTTTTGCTATTGACTTTGAAGGAATAAGACATTTGAAAAAGAAGCTTTGTAAAAGGATGCCAGTGGCTTAAGTGACAGTGGCACTTACCAGTCATTTTCAGTTTTTGCAGCATTGCACGTTTATATGGGTTTTGTTTACAGTCAGTGCAAAATTTGAAGGCTGACTTGGCTGATGGACAGTTGGTAGGTATTTTTAAGGCAAATATTGTCTATTGACAGGATTAACTGCAAAACAAAGAATTTGGTTTCAAATCAGCTGAAACAAGACAGTTTTGGCCTGAGTTTAATATGTAGCTCTTGCAATTTGAAAACAGTATTAATTAGGAGCTAGACTGTGATTATTTTTTTTAAATCTAGGTGAAAACTTACCCAAGTAGACTCTCTGAAGCTATAGATACTGTTTATTTTGTACTAACATCAGAAAGTGTAAGTTTTACAATGGCTTGGTAATCCATGCCTATTTTACTACTTGCTTTTCTCTGTTTTAGAAAGCATATCTTCTCTGACAAAGAACTGAAATGTTTGTATTTCTCTGAAACTTAGTGTAAATGACACACCTGGCTTTGATTCCTGAAATTCTGCTGTCCCAGCACAGGCTAACTGACCCTGTGTAAAACACGTGCATTTCTATATTCAGCAAACTCTCTTCTCTTTTTATTTGTGTGGGTTGTGGTCCTTCACCCAAAGAACTGCAAATGATGCTATAATCTCTCTTTCTCTGTGCTTGCTTTTCATCTTAATATTGTTTCGGTCTTTTATGTTTGGTATGTATATATGTTTTTGTAATCCTTGTCTTGAATTGAATTGTCCTTTTGTATTCCATACCTGTATTTGTTTTATGATTAAATGCTGTTGCCAGTGATGATGATACAATTCCTGGGAAGAGTGGTAGATGCCCCTCATTCATTAAGGAAAAAAAAAAAAAGAGGTCTTTGGTCCATACAGGTTTTATATATGGGTATACTACATAGGTCTTCTTTTGGATGATTTTTGGTGACCTAGGACTCATCAACACAGCTGATCAGACTAAACAACTTTTCTAAATGTAGCTATTTAAAAGTTTAAATCTTCACCAGAGAGCTGATGGCTTTGGGAGTTGCTGCAGTGCAGGGCTGCCTTGGAGGCCAACATTTGTGTTTGCACGAAGCCTTGTAAATACTTGTTTGAATGTGCTTTGGTATTGCTGGCCAGTGGCTGTAAGATGTTTTGGAGTGCTTGAAAAAGATGATTCTCATGTGTTGTTCTTGTTAGCTCCCCAAATGCAGAGAAAGAGACTATGTTTAGGAAGGAAACTTGTTATTTATTTCAAGTTTGTGCAGAGCTGGGTGCTCAGTGGTTTCCCACAAATCAAGCACACCAGATGAGATTTTCCATTCCCTCTATATACACAAAACTGTAAAGTTAGGAAGCTTCCAAGTCCATCCTCTTTACAACGATTGGTTAGCAATTGACATACAGATATTATATGGTTTCCTCACTATTTCTAATATCACGCATGCTCAGGGGAGGGGTTTTCCCCTGGACAGGGGTCTTTTTGATTTGAGGTGTGTGATTTTTAGTATTATAATGAGCTAAATTTGCCTAAAGGACACAACATCACAAGTTCTGTAGCTTTAGCTGCCCAAAACTGGTTCA
>NW_009953098.1:5208308-5240632 GCF_000747805.2 Chaetura pelagica | reverse complement strand
TTCAGCAGTCAAATTTTTCCTTGATTTTAGTTTTTTTTTTTTCAATTGCATCCTGCATTCCTTAGGTCCAATTATCTGTATAGACCTTGAGTCTTCTTGCCAAGCTAGTGATGTGCACAAAACACCCTTGAAGCATCTTGATTTATTGCCTTTTCAAGGCCTCGTTCTTCCAGGATGTCCTTGCTTTGTGCTGACTGTGATACTAATTGTATGTCTTTCTGATTGCAAAGTTAACTTGTGTATATACTGAATACATCTTGCACAAAATAATCAGTTAATCTAAATTTCTGAGTTATTTTTCAACAATGTGATGTTACATTTCAAATGTACTTGCCTTCTGGGTTTCTGAAATTAATGTTTTCAAGTTTCTCTCTCTGCAACCAAGAGAACAAAATATGTAGAGAAAAAAATCAAAACTGAGCCCCATGTAATTACAAGAGTTTACAAGATGGGGTTTTAGGACAAACAGTGATGTATTGATGCATTTATAGAAGTTAATAGCTCTGTCAGTGTGGCCTTGATGTCCTGTCAGCCTTGTGTATTTTTCAGTTGCTCAATGAGTGCAAATTACTCGTATAAAAAGCACATTTGGGATTAGTGTTTTTAGACACGGTCACTCTTTTTGAAAATAAGCTGTCTTGAAGTGCAGAGTTCATTGCAGAATGCCACTGAGATTGTAGGCTCAGAGTCTTGGCAGAGGATCTAGAAAGCTGTCCCTGCAATTCCCTGTGCAGCGACTGTGGTTTCAGCCCATCCTGGAGGTGCTGTGCGACAGCAGAGGGTGCTGGTGCTCCCCGAGCAGCGCGGGAGGGTTCTCGGTGCTGCAGAAAGGGGAGTGCAGAATTGCATCTCTTCGTGCACCGTTACAGGAAGGAGGCTGGAGGCTTTTAATGCTGCAGAGAATTCTGCATTATTCCATTAATGCAGAGAGGTCTGAAGGAGAGGGGTGTTTCTGTTTGTGGCTTAATGGTGTGTTTGGAGCCATAAAGCATGGAAAAAATACCTTGTTACAAGAAGCCCCTGAGAATTGGTGATGACGATGGGAGAAGGTAGGTTAGGTGGTGGATTCAGTCCTGCAGTGGGGCCATGCGGGAAGGAGTGTGAATGTGTCCAAAAAGAAAATTTTGGCATTTTAAGTCTGCTGCTTGGAACAGCTGCTTCCTGGCTACAGGCTGAGCTTTGTCCCAGCCAGATGGAGAATCTGATGATTTTACAGAAGAGCCTAGAGAGACAAACAGCAGCTTGGTGTGCACCTAGCTGTAGATTGCAGAGATTCCTTTTTGCTGTGACAGTGAACTGTAAATACTTGGGCTAGAAGAGGATCTCGTGTTACATTCCAGCTGGAAATCTATTTGTAATTAAGTTGATTTGTGGACAAGAGACAATTGAGCCAGTTTAAGTGAGGGAAAAAGACTCCAGAATTTCCAAAGCTATGCACTTCCACCCTAGCATGATCTGACAACACTTTTATTACAGGAAACTTGTTCACACATCTCCTTAAATAGATCCAAATAATAAAATCTAAAATTCAGATATAACTGAGGAGCCAACACCCATTTCGATTACTGTATTTGGAAGTAAAGTCTTAGAATGGTGAGAAAAGGCTAATCATAATGAAAGCACTGAACATCAGCCCTTTTCAAGTTAGGAAGTTTGGAGGGGGAGGAAGGGTCCCCCTAACTAGTATTACATTATGTATTTTTAAGTGCTGTAGTCGAAAACATTAAATGCAATTTGTTTTGAAGTATTACAGTAGCAGTTTTCAGTTTAGAAAGGCTGTATTTCCTGAGTTTGTGCCATCTGCTCTGTTAAGTGCTTTAGAGATCAATACAGGAAAGATCTTATATTAGCCTATAAAGATACTTTGTCCTTTAGAGCTGCTACTGAAAGGTAATACATCTGAAGGATACTGGTAATGAGAGATGTGAATAGCAGGCTGATAAATAAGGCAAACAACTGTCTTTGTCTTTTCCTCCAGTGTGTGTTAGCCTATATTAGAGTTTTATCCTGGTTATAAGATTTGACAAACTTGTTTCATCAACCATCACCAAAATATTAGTAACAATGATGTAGAACCTCTCATATTTGGGGGAATCTGAGCATTTGTTTAGGATTCTGATCTTGATTTCTTGCTTGCTGTAGTTGTTGCATTCTGTCCCTCCTGTGTTGCAAGGAAGTGTTGCATTGAAACCATCCGTATTTGTTACAGCCTGGGTTAGTCCTTGGTGCAGAGATTGACTGAAACCTCTGGTTTTCATGGAAAATGTTTTTTAAATGTCTTCTATGGAAGTGGGTAGGTGACATAAACTGTGTATTCTGAACTTGGAGCGCAAAGCAGTGCATCTGCCCGGAACAAAAAGGTTGTTCAGTTATTTCTGGATGAAGGTGGATGACTAGGGAAGAATGACAGTTCAAGTTGAGAAACAAAAGGCTTAGAGTGGGAAGCTAAAATTCAGATGATTCTTCCATGGTGGGATGTGTCTAAGCCCAAGGAGAGGTATTGAAGGCGGCCTTTAAGGAGAGAAACTCTTCTCTCTGCATGTGAGGAAGCAGAACTTCATATGTTCTCGTAAATGAATGGAAATATGTCAGAGATGCTCACTGTCATCCACACCTTTTAACTTTCTCTTGCTTTGTCTGCTTGTTTTTTCCTTCATGCTGTCCAAGCACTTCCATTTTCTTTGTTTCGGGACCCCCATTCCTTGTTCTGAACCACTTCAAGCAGGTGATCACCTTGCCTGCACTGCAAATCAAAGCATGTTGTGACCTGCAGGTCAAGTCCACAGCAGTGCAGCACTGTACATGGAAGCTCCATGTGATCTGTGTGTTAAAATGCAGCTTCTCAGGAGTGAGTTAAGCAAAGTTTAGCAGCTTCCCCTGACTTGAGGGGCAGATTATTGACTGTGGAAAATGTGAGATGCTGTTATTATTCTTATTGTGCTAAGGGTGATTAAAAACTAAGCTATTTTAATAGCTGTTTATTTTTTAGAGGCTGTTACAGGAAGAAAAATCTAGAGGCAGATTGTCTAAACAGGATTATAAACTGCTAGTTCTTAGACTGGTCTATAAACCAAGTTAGTCACTAAAAGAGAAAGAGGATGTAAAATGGCTGAGGTGTAGAGTAATTCATTGAGAAGATTTTGTATGATGTAGAAATGAAAAGGCAGCAAGAAGGGATTGAGATATAATATATATATATATATATAAAAGCTACATGGAAAAGGTTGTTTGGTACCTGAAACGCTTGTTCTAGCCTTTCTTCTATCTGCCTCAGAACAGTTCTGTTAAAAAAACATACAGTTTCTCCCTCTAAGCATTCTTATTTTTCATCTGTGAGATCAAAACCACTTTTTACTTAACCTGTTTTGTAGTCAGCCATATTTTACAGGAACCTAATAAAAAGCTGACAAGTCCAAGATCACTTACCTATCAATACTGACAACACTGCCTTGTTCAACATAACCTACTTTGTTAAGCTAACACTTTGTTGTATTTTCCCTGTTGTACCATTTTGGCTCCAAATTAGTTTTGATTTACACATATTATTCCAACACAGAGTGGTGAGGTTGACTGCTTTAAAATTAGAAGCTTTCCACATTGCTCAGGAATATGTTTCTGTGGCATTGAGGTAACTTTTTCCACATTACACAAGAAGTTCATTGTAGCAACTGCAGCAATGTATGGGAAAGGGCTGAAGTCCTGGGGCTGTGTTGTGTTTCCATAGAGGTACAATCACATGGAGCAGCCTTTCCTAATGATGTCATTGGCACCGTTGAGAGCTAACAAAGCAGGAGATGATGTTGCTGGCTGGCTCCTAGAGTCTGTCATCCCCGAGGTGCTAAATACCTGGTGACTTGGACAAAGGGAGTGAAGTGATGGTCACTGAGAAGCAGTGGAGAGGGGATGTGCCCCAAAGGTGCAGCGTTTTACCAGTTCTGCATGTGGGATGAAATAACCTCACTGGACTTTGTGAGCTGTGGAAATATGTTTTATTTGTAAAGGAGTATTATCAAGTGACTTTTCTGTCACAGCTATATGTAAGAATTGGATGTATCTACGTTAAAGTAGAGCTGTGCTTTAAACACAGGAGGAATTTCCTCTGTTTGGATCCTGAATCTTAAGTCTTTCAAAGAGGAGGAGTATGATCTGTTTTATACTTTCATAGTATGCTTAATTAATGTAGTTCAGTGGGTGTCCTACAGCACAGGTGGCTTTATGGCTGCATTCCACTGGTTTGGCCCAATACATTCAGTTCAGACGTAGCAACAGCCTCATTGGCAGCATCACCAATGTCACTGGTATTGGCTGGAATTGGGCAGAAATACAATTTGTTAATGCTGGTTTATATCTTAGAATCATAGGATGATTTGTGTTAGAAGGGATGTTGAAGATCTAGTTCCAACCCCCCTGCATGGGCAGGGACACCTCCCACCAGAACAGGCTGCTCGAAGCCCCATCCAACATGGCCTTGAACACTTCCAGGGATGGGGCATCCACAGCTTCCCTGGGCAACCTGTTCCAGTGTCTCAACACCTCACAAGCAAGCAATATCTTCCTAATGTCTAATCTAAATCTACCCTTTTTCAGCTTGAAACTGTTGCCCTTCATCCTATCACGATACACCTTTGTAAAAAGTCTCTCTCTTATTCCATCCCTTTTCTTGTGGGTTTCTCCTCTGAAGGCAGTGGTTAAAAAGTGTCATGGTTCAGACATACTGCCATGACCACTCCTTCAGGAAGACAATTTCTCTCACTGGAAAGCTAATGGCATTGCAGAGGGAGATGGAGCAGTGGGATGCCTGAACCCCTCTGTGGAGACCTCAGGTGCACCAGACCCTGTTCCCCTCCCAGCTTCCCCTCCTCTGCCCTGGCCAGCAGTGCTGAAACTTGGCTTGGGTGTGACAGGGTGGACCAAGGCTTTGGCACATCCAGCCCTGCACTGGGGCTGCTGTGGGTCCCAGAATCCCGGGGTCTGAGCCAGCAGGGCTGGCAGCCCTGGTGCTGCCCCAGCAGAGCTGGGGGGCTGAGCTCCCTGTGCGCTCTGCGGGCGCTGCCGTCCCAGGGCCCTGCCTGCTATTTGTCCTCCTCTAGTGTTTCCCTTGCTGTGCTGATGTAACCGAGGCCATTGCATAATAACCTGGTCTTCAAAAATGAATTTCTCCTAGCTTTTATCATGTGAAAGAAGTTGAGCCAGCAATGCTGGCGGTGTCCAGAGCCAGAGCTGCTGGAACATCTGATTTCTTGGCCTTGGGCAGGCAGCTTGTCAGTCCTCTCATTCTGTTTAATAATGGGAATTTTAGAAGCCTTCACACACACTTTTGTATGGACTGAGCAGATAAACCCAACAATTTTCCAGACAGAACTGATTCTTCTGCTAGACTTTTGCGTTTGTTTTTATTAACAGTGTGGGTCTGCAACCACAGTACTGCAGCAGAGAAGTTTTGTTTCAGGGAGTAACTTAAACAACAATAGACTTTATACAATTGTCCAAAGACATGTAAAATAACAAGAAGGATTTCAGTGCTAAGTGACACTGTGGGATTCCTTTCAGATCTCAGGAACAGCTCTGTCAGGTAGGAACAAATTACTAAAGCCAATGGAATTAGTTTGGTCTAAATAAGTTTATAATTGGGTCTTTTTGTTTTTGCACTGCTCAAAAATAAATCTTAGTAAATAACTTGGGGTCAAGTCTCCTCCTAGCTATGTCAGAACTATGCTGAATTTGGGGGAAATTGCCTCAAATTCACAGTCTCTGATAGTCTACAGAGGAAAAAATGGTTGAAAAAATATCTGTGTTTTCTAGGTAGCCCTTTCAGGACTTAACTTGTAATTAATAGCTTTTTCTTACCAAAAAATATGATTTTATTGGCTCCTTTGAGTTCCTCAATGTCATTGCAGACTTCTCTTCCACTGTGTTCTTCACTTGTGCTCACATTGATGATGGACCCAAGATATGAAGCCAGGTACAAAGGTCTCCAGAGTGCAGCAATTGTATGAATGAAGGGCTTGGTTCTGTGTGTTCTGGCACTGTAATTCAGATACACTGCTCTGGTCCGGATCTGGATGTGAATTCCCTCAAGATTTGGGGGATATTTGGAGGTTTTATTTTATTTATTTATTTTTTTAAAACCCATGCAATTTTCCAGCTGTTATAAACAGTGTTCATTTTGGGCTCAGCCTGTTAATATAGAGCCTCATAGCAGAATGGCTCCTACTATCAACACATAATCATCAATATTTCTACTAATAACCCAAGCCTGACATTCTGACTTTAATTAATCTAATTATGCTTAATTGTAGTAATGCTCTGGATGACTTTTTTTAGCTGGTGAAGCTGCTAACCAGTTTTGCAAAACTGGCAAACTGTCATTTGGTGGGCTAGGGATCTACATTGGTTGAAGGCAATATTAATTCCTGACTAAAAAGATAACTGACTGTATTATTTTTGGGATCATCAAACTAATATTTTTCCTCTTTTTTTTTTTTTTTTTTTTTTTTTCCAGTTAAGTAGGCTGTGACTGGTTTGGAAGAAATTGATTTACGAGAGATGGTTCATCCACTGCATGAAAAATAGTTCTGAGGTAGGTCAGTATTTTGCCTTTCTGCGGTCTTTGAATTGATCAGTTAACAGCTGTAAGCTTAGAGTGAGGAGTTACAGTTAAATTGATGAACCTGTGACCACTTATTGCAGCAGAAGTAGAGAAGTGTCTGTGTGTCTGGAGCTGGCAGGCCAGTTTAGGCTAGTTAGACAGGGCTGGAAACAGGAAGCTGGTTTCCATTCTGGTTTCTCTGAGGAGTGTGTTTTGGGTCCAAAGGAGGCAGAGAGTAGGCACAGAGCTTTTGCCTTGTGTTTGGGAGATGTCCCACTTCACTTGTACCTGGTACCTTGTTAAACTTGCCCAAGGGTATTTACTGGGACATTAAAGAGCTGTAAGTTTGCCTCCTAGCACTGGCTTTCTGCAGAAGGTTGCCTATCATCTCTTCTGCTCTTGTGAGATGTGCAGACTTGTGGATGTTTAACTTTGACCAAGGTGAAATGATGGTTCCACTTTTAATGCCTTTGCTCAACTATCATTGGTGCCACCTGCCTGCACAGAACAAGCCCAATGTAAGCATTTCTTAAAGGATTGAGGAAAAAAGTTGGTCTCTGGCAATGAAAGGCTGTTTTTATTTTAAGCATCTCAGTGTATGGGTGAGGAAAGTAATCTGATTACCACGTTTGGTAGATAAATGAACCAATGGGAAGGTGACAATATTAACAAAAGATAGAGTTGATTTATACTCAAACTGGCCTTTAAATCTGCAGTATAAGCTGTAAGAACATGCTTATATAACCCCTATTTCTATTCATAAAGGTTTATGTGGGTCTATATTGAATTATGCATTTAAAATTAATCCACTGAGGCAGCCCACTGAGATGCCACTTCTCATTTAGTAACTACATTAAGGACTTTGTGCTTCATTTAGAAACTGTGAGAAGCTTGCTTTGTGCTGTGGAAAGGAACTGGCCTGCCAGATTCAGACTGGCTATTATAGGGGGTTGAAACAACCATCTCTCTGTCTCTCTCTTTCTGAGTTACCAGTAAAACTCTATTCTTGACTCGTGTGACCCGACTCATGCAGCTTGGCTGAACCTGACAAACCCCACCAACTTGTGTCAGATTCTTAGAAAAGATTAATGAAGATTTTCTCCAGGGTTTGGGAACAGCTGATTCTGCCTTTGCAAGTCTGAGGGGACCCACAGGGAACAGACACACATTAGGGTTTTATACCAGCAGCTGTAATTCAAGTTCATTAAGTGTCTTGTTTGTGTAGTTTTCCAGTTCCTCAGACATCACAAAAGGGTCAAGAGCTCTTCTAGATGTTTACATGGATTTTGTTCTAAGAAAACCTATCTCTTCTTATCTGTATTCTCCAAAGTGCAATTATGCTTCTCAAATGGCTGCAAAAATGATGTTGTGAGGCTCTGCATTGCACCTGGATTCAACTTCTTTAGCTTAAAAATGAAAACACACCAGTTGTGCATATTCACACTGTAATGTAAAAGACAAACTGAGGGATCTACATGGCCTGTCTCATTCATCACCAAAACACCAAAGTTTTGGGAATGACTGCCTTTATTAAGTCTAGGCAAGCTAACTTGGCTTCCTATTCTGCTTTTGGTTGTTACTGGTTTTGTATTAAGATAGTGCTTTCTGGCTTTAGTTCTTAAAAAAAATATTGCTAAATACCTAGCAAGCCTTTACA
Source organism: Chaetura pelagica (assembly GCF_000747805.2). Taxonomy (NCBI): domain Eukaryota; kingdom Metazoa; phylum Chordata; class Aves; order Apodiformes; family Apodidae; genus Chaetura; species Chaetura pelagica. The sequence continues at coordinate 5,232,386 of NW_009953098.1, read as the reverse complement.
GAAAACTCTGTATGAAATACACTGTTCTCTTCCATTTTTTTCACTGCATCTGTCCCCACCCCTGTGCTTTGTGCCATCCACTCCACATTGCAGCTGGTTCAGAGCCACCTGGAAGGTCACCACCTCCTCTGTGTGTGTCCCCATGCATGCTGGGTGACTGGCTGGCAGTTTCAAATTGGAAAGGAGGTGGTAGAAATCTCAAAAAAACATTGGTTAAAAATCAGCCACCCCATTCAAAACTTATCAGAGATTATGGACAGGCAGTATGATCTTGTAAGAGGAGCTTCTGGGGAAAAGAAGGCTAAGTAGGAACAGTTGTAAGAAGAACGTTTGCTCAGTTTTACCTTCTGTCTCCATTTATAGTCAGCGAACAGAACAACTTGCTTGGTTTGCTGCTTTATTTTTGTGTGAGAGCATTAATGTGTGTGATTTACTAGAGGGAAGAGCTAAGTTGAAGAAATGGATTTTTATGTAAGTACAGAAAGTGCTTAGTCCCCTGATCTGCTAAGGGATTAAATTCCACAGTCTAGATTCAGCGACTATAAACACTTTGTCTCCTGCATGTCTGACTGTGCTGCGTTAGATGAGAGTTTCACTGCTTCAGGGTGTCCTGCAGCCAATCCCAGAGAGGTCTTTAACTACCAGGGTAGACACTTTAAATGAGATTCAGTAGGTAAGGTAAATAACATTCATATATCATGACCATATTTTAAAATAGTCTTGCCTTCACCGGATCTGTGCCAAAAATAAGGCTGATGTCCTTGAAGTCATTCAGGCATCTCTTTGATGCAATGGAGACCTGGATGTCTGAGTGTTTGGGCATCTGATGTTAAATTAGAAAACAGTGAACATCTTCAGGAAAATCTTATCAGTTATTAATATAGATCAGAAACATCTTTCTTTAAGTCTCACTATTTTAGGGACCCCTAATAGGCTTATTTATGTTTATATTAAGGGTAAATAAGACCATAAAATTAAATGTTCGCTTTAATATGTGAAAAGCAACTGGTTGCATAACTGTCGAGTTATGAAACCTATATTTTTGTCCTCTGCATCCTGAACATCTGTGGCCTATATTTAATTGCAGTTTTCATCTTCAATTTGAAGAAACAATGTTTAGCCTGAAGACAAAAGTGATCTGTGTGGTGAAATCAGCTAAATAGTGTGGTTGAGTCTGGCTTGCTAACAGAAAAACCATTTTATATATGTTCTAATTTAGAAATTGCATTCATTTGGTAATTTAAATACAGTTAAGAATACTCTGGTGTTCTGAGCAATGTGAAGAATGGAAGTATGAAGACATAGAGGGATTGTAACTCAAGAGGAACAGGTGCATAAGGATAGAAATGTGGCACTGTATTGTGGTATCAATTTTTAAGCAGAAACCCATACTGATTCTTGCAGGGAGTCCTGATGAAATATTGATGGAGTGGTATGATATGGCCCATGGGCAGGAAATAATGAAATATGGAAAGTAAAGCAAGCCAGTACAAGTAGGGAAAATAATATGAAATGCAGAACCAAAGGGAATGAGCAACCTCAGAAGTACTACTCCTGAAAAATCTGAAGAGTGATGTAGAAAGGAGGTTACATGGAGAGTGTCAATGTAATATATCTTACCACCTTTCACACAGCAGTGCCTACTGGCAGGTGTTTTCAGCCCAGATTTGCAGCTGCCATCTATATTTTGCAGTTGGTCCATATAATGGACTGGATGAGATTTCTCTTTCAGTCAACCTGCATTTTTTGACTTGTAATTCAAAGACAAATGCTGCATTTCTGACTCAGAAATTTCTAAGTGGCACCTTTATCATAGAGGAAAAAGATGGAGCTTTGTGGAGAAATACAACAGTGAGGTTTGAAGGATATTAATTACAGACTTTTAAAATGCTGGTACGAAAATAATTTCTGAAGTGTTTGCATTGTTTTTTTTGCACTTCATTGTAGCTGTTAAATTCAAAGTCTCAATAGGTTTCCTAGCCCAGGTCTGAGTTAGAAAAGAAGAAGGCTGCAAGTGGACATTGGGGAAAACAAGGCAAGTTACCCAGTTTTAGTTTTAAAAAAAATTCTGTCGTTTCAAGTAAATCTTAGACAGGGTTTCCGAGTATAGTCTTGATGGGATACCTTGTGGTAAAACTCCAGTTTGCTCCAAATACAGTATGGTTTGTTTCCACAGAGGTAAGGAATTATAAACCTCCAGTTTCTGCCTGCACATCTCACGAAATACGTGGCTGGTCTGTGGCTTAGGATAGGCTGTTCAATAACAGAGGCTTGTTCATGGCCATGGCACTAAAGAGCCTCTACAACTAGGTATCCCAGTTAACTAAATTGAAGGTGGAAGTACTTCCATCTACTATTAAAACATAGCTTCTTCTGGTTTTCTGCCAGAGACAGATTAAGTGTTTTATTTCAGGAGTTTTCTAGCACACCACCATTCTTTTTTCCCACGTTGGATGTGCAGATTAAAAAAGAACACAAAGAAGAAACCTTCAAAACATATGCCAATAATACATACGTTTGTGCAGCCAGCAGTTCCCTTATTTAAAGAGAATGCTCTAAGAATTAAATTTCAGAATTTTCCAAAATAGCAAGGACATTTAAAGAACATCTGTGGATTAGTCTGAGCAAGTTTGTTCTGTAAATTGCTTGAAAAGAAGACAGACTCTTCCTAGGTATTGCAACTAATTGTTCCCAGCACTTCAGCTTAATACACTAAATGAAAATGCAGAGGAAGCAACACAATATTGGATGAACCTGTTTCAGAACATTGGCTCAGGCCACAAAGCAAGTAATTAACAAGCTGAATGAAGCATTTAAGCCCACGCCTTATCATTTATGTAACTAACCTTTGAGTTTTGGACGCACTGGTATGCTGCAGTGAAGCCTACACAGTGTTTCTTTTATGTGTGTGTATTGAGCAAATGGGAAATGCATACCCTGCCATTTGTTTTTCACATTTTCAGCACTTATCAGAGTTCTCTGGCTGAGTGATCTTATATTGCAAAAATGTACGCCTCTTGGTCCTTTTTTCTGTAGTGCAGTATAAATCTAGATGAGGCTCAGCCTTGTTTTGTGTATGTGTGGGATATATTCTACTTTTAAGGGTACTTTTGAGTTTGTTCAAAGCATCAGTACTAGAGCTAGAAAAGAATTAATTGAATGCCACTTTTTACCAAAGAAAGGAACAACAAAAGGCATGGCAGGGGATTCTGCAAACTCCTGGTTTGTGGAGGCAGCTTTCACAAAGGGCTTTGAAAACACAACAGGAATGCTGTGAACCGATGAGTTCTGAAAAGACATATTTTCCATCCTTGTAAAACATCTGTTTTTCCCATCCTGAGAAATGTTGGGCATGTCAGGAATACAGACACTGCTGCTGACGACATGAGCTTGCTGTAGAGCAACTGAGATTTAAGTGGAATGTAACATCACCTGTGCACTCGGGAAATGAGTCATTTTGCTTATTAATTCTCTCACTTCTGTCTCTCCCTCCTGTTCTTTCTCCCATCATTTTATAATCAGACTTATTTGGAACTCTTGTAAGACAAACACCATTTTTCTTTGGCAGGAGGGAAATAAAATAGCATACTTAACATGGTTATATAACATAGCCACGCATGCCTAAAATGAGGTCATTTTGATTAATATATTTATCTTGTGTGCAGCTGTAACAGGAGATGTGATGAATAGAGCACTTTGCAATAGTGTTCAGTTTTTGTAACTAGTATCTCCAAACTTGATGGGAGTTACTGGTTAGTTAATATGATAACATGTGCCCCTGGGCTATGGTCCTAGCCCTCCAAACCTTGGAAAGTCTTTATGCGTGGATACACAACTTTCACAACTCGCTTCTCTATTCTTTCCTCTGCCCAAAGTTAGGAAAGAATTTTGGAATGACTATACTTATTAGAAGTATTCCAGTCACAATGTACATGAAAGCAGGAAAGAAAAACTGAGGCAAACTGTGAAATTCCTTAAGGCTGGAGATGCCGGGCGATGGAGAAAGGAGAGACAAGAGATGAGTGATAAAACCAGTGAGAGTGGGCTGGGAGAGAAAGCTGAGCCACACACTGCAAGTGGTTCTAGTGTCATCCATTGGAATGAGAGAACTGGTAGGATCTGCTTTTGGAACACAAGCAGATGTATTTTTCTTTGGGGATGTTGAATTGCCTTTCTTCATCCTTCTGACGCATCCGGTTCTATTTCGGTTTGATGACTCCGAACCAGACACGTTGGGTGGCTGCTGCTCAGGAGCCAGCATTTAAAAACACTGTGTTTTTCTGTTCTACTCTTTCTGGCAAAAAGCTCGTTATTCAAGTGCCTGCTCTAACCTTTAGTTACCCTGGTTGCATAACTGGAAAGCAGCATCCCACCATGCACTTCTGTGACCCAGTTGTGCCTTTCCAATAGTGACTTTATGAGTTATGAAAGGTGTGTCTGACAAATTGCTACAGAAACATTTACTCTACTGACCCTGATTTCCTAAATATTATAATAGTCATCATGCACTAAGGAGGGAAAAACAATGCAAAAGCATGGAAAAAAACCCTAATTCTGCTCTGTTGAAAATCCTTGTGTTTGCTCTTTAGCCTTGAAAGTGGTTGGGCTTCTCATTGATAGGGAATACTTGTAGAAACCATTTTTAAATCATTAATGCTTCAGTAGTCTTTGAAAATGATTTTTAGATGGTACATTCAGTACTAATAGTCACAGTACAAATCATTGACTCATTCAAGGAAGAGCCTGAATAACAATTGCTTTGTTGAACTAACTTACAGTCTAAATTGTGATGTTCAGCATTCACATTTTCTAGACTGTCTGCAGACTTGCTAAACCCTTTCCACATCATCATGACATTTGTTACCATGTGTTCTGCTCATGATGAAACCTCCATGTAGATGAGACTGAGTTTTTAATGTCACGCAGAGAAAACTAATTATTACTAGCATAACTTTTACAAAATCTTCCTGAAGCTCACAGAAAACACACACAAAAAAAGGCATGTGCTTGGTTTTCTTTTCCATCACATAACACAGCATAAGTCAGTTATATAAATAAAGTCACTTACATAAATAGCTTAATTCTCCTTTCATTTATGGCATTATAAATCAAGAACAGAGCAGATCTACTGAAACAAAAGATGTTACACTGGCACAGAACTGGTATTGCCAGCATGTGCAGGCTTTCATGATATAGGTTGTTTCAGCCAGTCATTTTTCTGCTTTAACAGCTTGAAAGCCACCCTACCAGGAGGTGTAAACAGTTCAGTGTGTGGCAGCTGAAGGCTTAGTCTTCATAGCTAATCTTGCTCTTTGTGTCAGTGCTCTGGTTTCCAGGTAGCTTCTGCATATTAATTTTTGGTGTCAATACACTATTTAGCTGGTTAGTTAAAAACATAACATTTCTGGTAGAGAAGGCCTGATGACCTTATTGCTCATTGGTCAGCATGACTCAATCTGTTCTTCTACTATGTAGTTTTTTGAGAACTTGGTATTAGTGACTGCTGATTAAAATGTTTGAAAATTTGAAATACATTAAGAAAAAACCCAAGCCCAGCCCTGCAATAGCTTTGTAATGGAATTTATCTTCTTCCTTCATCAGTACACGTGGCCAAAAGGATAACTGATAACATACCTCTCTATATTATTGATTGTGAGTTGCATGGAGTAAAGACCCATCCATCCATGGCTGCTATGGCAGAGGCTACTGTTAAATTAAGAAGCCAGCTACAGCTTTTGAAGGTAGAAATGTTGCTGTACCTTTCTCTTAGTCATACAGAGAACCACAGCACTGTAAGAGATGTTCCAGGACTTTGTGACATCTCGTTCACAGAATAAAAAGCATATTACAGCTGAAAGCCACCATTTTCAAAGCTGGGGCAGGTAAGAGCCAGGAGCTGCTCTGTGGCACATCCTTCCCTTCACTCAGCATGGAACACTCCCCATTCAAGTCCCACTGACACCCGTGCATGTTCTTGTGCCAGGGAACTGTACTGGGAAGCAAAGGCTGAATGGTGTAAGTACTTTCCCTTGAACTGCTTTACATGATAGAGATCATTAGCAGTTTTATAATGTCATTTTAATATGAAGCCTTATGTAAGTGTAGACGACTTTAGAATATTTCAAATATCATTTGAATAAATCTGTGTAGGTAAACTGTTATAAAACGAGAACTCAGTGAGCAAGTAGTTGGGAAATAATTTGCTATTCTATATTTGGGTTACATTTTCCTCTGCTTTATACTGCAACTAAATCCCACTTTTTTATAACCATTCTTGAAGCTTTCAAAACTAAAATCTTGACTTAAAAGGAAGAGTTGAAATCAACATGTTCCCAAGAAAAGCTTCAGTTTTGACTATTTACTGTTTCCTGTTGGAAAAGCACTTCAACCAAAACACTTCCTCTGCTCAGGTGCAAATGTATTTTGTTACAGAAAACAGCGGTCTTGACATAATTAGTTGCTGGCTTACCTGAGACAGTCTTAGCCTGTGCCCTGGATTCTAAAATAAACACAGGGCCTGAACAAGCTTATGTAAGAGAGCAGCAAAACAACTCCTGATACCAGAGGTGGTTGGGACTTGGGCAGCAGATCACAAGATGCCACATCTTGCTTCAATGACAAAGCAAAAGGAGCAGCCCATACGTATGTAACTTTTAAAAATTTTGGCAACTCCTACACATTTTTAGTAGAATTAGGTATGGAATATCCTCTGAATGTCAGGTTTATCAATAAAACTGTTCTCTAGCTTTTTCTAGAAAATGAAGGACTTTGAAAATCTCATGGAGCTTCTTGTTAAGGGGACCCCACTGAAAATAGTCCTTTCATTCTTGCCTGAGATTGTAAAAAAAAAAAAAAGGTATCCTGATTATAGTTTTAAATCACAGAAACCTGTAAAGCAAACAATAATGCATGAGAGGTACCCAAGTCCAGACAAGTGCACAGTAGTGCTGGAAGCCAATTTCTCTTCCCAGTATTCTTACTTTGCTACTGCAAAGAGGGAAAAAAAGCAACTGAGGCCCTTTAACAAACAATGAGGTTTGGACAACTTAATTTCTGTGGTTTGGTTCCTTCACATCAAGTGTTGTTGTGTGACTAGAATTTGTTCTTTGTTCCTTCATCTAAAACACCTAAAAAAGCAGCTCACGTGTAGTGTTTGTTCACCGCTGTACTTTGTTATGCAAGCCAAAGAGTAAAGAACACACAAATTTTAATTAGCAAACAACTCTCCACACAGACTTTGTTGGTACAACATAATTATAAGTACATCTACAAACACATACAGGTTCTTTGGACTATGATTTTTTTAAAATATATTTTATATGACAATGTGAACAAATCTGGAAAAAACCAAATTACTTCAACCTTAGAGGTAGCTGAACAGTAAGTACTGTTCAGTGATATGAGAGTATAACTTAAGTTTCAAGTTCATTACAGTGCACAAAAGGATGTTTTACAAACAAAAGGAATATACAAGTCCACAAAACTTTTTATTTAAAATGGCTTGATAGATATATTTCTGGCACTCTTGTAACCACACAGCTTGATGGAATTAAATTGGACAAGTATATGGTGCCAAAGTAAGACATCTTACACAGACAGTATTTTGCTCCTCATTTTTGTACTTCTCCCATTTCTCACCAGGAAATTATAGAAGCTATTACATTGTTTTTGCTACACTTCTGCTCTGTAAACCTTTGTTCTGCAAATTTAATGTAAAGATTTAAAGGTGCATATGTTTATATTTATAAAATATATGGCTATGACTCTATTAAAAAGCTCAAGAATGGCAATTAACAGAATACAGGCACTTCTATGTGAGAGTTACTTTAGACCTTATGAAACTCCAACATTAGTAAGCACTTCACATGATACCCAGATGAGTAACTCAATGTAATAGTTCAGGTTTTTTTATTATCCACCATTTTAATCCTGTCTAAGCAGATTAGTTTCTTGTACCCAGACAATATTTATTTAGCAAAGTGTTTCAATATAGTGACTTTGCTGAAACTACCATTTTTCTGTAGCTGTAAGACTTTCAGTGATTTACTGGGCTTTGGAATAAACCCCAGCTCCTAAACTACATGCTGCACCAGTTACAAGTGATGCTCTGAAGCTGGCAGTAAATTAGAATCAAGCTGGGGCTGAAAGCAGGGGTTGAGTTTATCTGGTGTAGGACTGGGGGAATGGGGAGCACTACCCTAAATGCATATAGTTCAATTGGGTTTTTATGCACAAAAACCTTGTAGTTAATTTCCTTTTTTTTTTTCTTTATAAGAGTTTGTGAACATGTTCTCCATTCCTAAAAACTGCACTTAAATATAACTCCTGCCTGTCATTGACTTAAACACTAGCAAAACTTCAGCAGCAAGTAGAAATTGTTAGAAGACCATCTAAAGCACAATTTTATAAAGCTCTTTCTCTACAGCACAGATTAAGCCACATCTAAATCCACATGATTTTCTTTTTTAGATTAAAATAATCTTTGGATTAAGAAATCCATGGTTCAGGTGTAGTGTTAATAAGAAGTCATAGAGGCAGGACAGGCCAAGCCATTGATGTGGCAGCTGGTATCTCTTATTGCTACAGAGTAACAGAAAATTAGGTATCAGCACTTAAATTAGAAAAATAACATGAGGAACTTCTGCAACTAACACAAGAATGTCACTTAAGATCTAGCATGATAATGGCTTATCACACCATTTTATCATTACATTATTAAAACTACTGACCTACTTTCTACAACTGTGTCCAAGTTCAGTCAGGTTTCATGATTTTCCCTGATTAATTCAGTCCTGTCTCAGGTTTACTTTCAGTTAAGTCATGCTAGCCAAGATAACAGCTATTTCCATGGAAACATAACCCTTTAACTTATTGGTAGACAACAGAAGCATATAAGACAAGGCAAAGTTCTTTTCAGTGTTTTAACTCCTTACATATGGGAATGAAAAATTAGGATTACTTCCTGCAGAAAACTCCTGACTGCTTGTAATTTGAACTATATAATGTACATGTACAGAGATTTGGAAAGGTGATCCAGCCAGCCTTTATTTCTTTTAATATGTTTTGTTAAATACATTTACAGAAAACTGAAGAGATTTCAAATTAACAAAACCATATCTTACAAACACAAGTCTAAAAATTTCAAGAAGTCTCTGGGAGATCTTTGGATGACATTGTCCAGAAATCTGGCACTTACTCAGTTGGATCTATTCTTGGTCCCTTCTCTGCCCCTATCACAGACACTTTGCTTTTGGTATTCCTCACTTCTGGGTTTGGTTTTTTTAATTATTATTATTTTTTATTTTAAAGTAGGACTTCTTACATTTCCTTGGAAATAAAACTATTTGTTTTGAGTTTAGTAATTCTAACTCAGTGATCTGTGGTCAATAGAGATGGATTTATTTGGAGAACTAGCAAGAAGCCTCAGCAGTACTTGGGCCCTCACAGCAAAGATTTATCAATACTTCTGTCCACAAAGGAAAGGCAAATTTGAGTCATGAATATATTTTTTAACAGATGAGCAAGACTGGGTTATGTCTAGAAAAATGCAAGAAGCTTAAACAAAATACTCCCCCATGTATTTTTTTTCTAATCAATGCTGTTTCTATAATTACATTGAAGCTATTTAAAAAAACCTGTTCAGCTGTTTATTCATGCCTGCAATACATGTTGCATTTACATCCCGTTTCTGATTAATACAACTGAAAAAACACAAGCAGCAATGTTGTGGCATAACTAGAGGATTTTTTTGTTTTTAAACCTCATTACAGCAACTTTACCCTCTCAACCCACTGAAGGCTGAGGCTACTCCTTGTTCAGCTTTTCCTGGACAGTTTGTGTTCTCTAGCAAATCTATTTATCAAGATTTTTTTTCTTTCTGATGGAATTTGCAGACTTTAGCCATTAATCTAGGATGTGTGGCCATAGAGCAGTCCCAGACAGAATGCTGCCCTACATGTACAGATGAGCTTTCCAGATGCGTTTGTTTTGTGCATATGCAGATCAACTGTATGCATGACATGGAGCAGCTCCAGTGTTTCCAGGCTGTAGCAGATGCACTGGGTGTTTTGATACAGGGCATGTACACAGGTTTCTGCTTAGGGAATTCTGGCAGCTTTACTCAAGGCTAACAGAAGAGACAATATCCACTTCATGGCCAGTTTCTAAATCAGCAAAATAGTATGTATTATGCAGGAAAAAACAATGAGGTCACTGAGAAAGCAGTTTAAAATAGCTTTTAAAGTTCCTTTTCTCACAGATTAGAGTAACAAAGTGACAGCTCTTTTTTTAGGGGGAGCAATATGGGCCCCTTATGTTATATGCAGTAATACATAATGGTTTAAGGAAGAATTGCAATTAACTCAGCTTCACTTCCAAACAAGTAGAAATCACTGTTACTGACTTGTGAAGACAAATGCCACAGCAGGTGTCAGCCACCATACATGTGTTACTGTTCAACAGGTATGTTATTTCTAATACATAGTTTACAGAGGAGCATGTCAAGTACCACCTATGGAAGAAGTGCAGCTTCCAGCAGTATGGAAATGGGCTGTAGCATGTCTAGAGTAGCTCAATGCAAACACAGGATACACATTCCATTTGCTCCACAAGGCTGGAACATGTTTGTCTTCCATTTGTTTCTTTGGTACCCTGATGGAAAGTTCTATAGAATGTTACAGAAGAGGGAACAAAGGTAGTTTTACAGAAACTTAACAGTATGGAAATTACTTTAGCAGATATTTCTGATGAGATGATGATGGAAAAACACATGGAAAATTGACATGAAATTCTACTGCATTTTTCCATAAAGGCATGGAATGGCAAAGAGGGCTATCCTGGATAAAAATAACAAAGGAAGTTGTAGTATTTCACAACATTCTCAATTCAATCTGTTTTTTTGCCACTGCAAAGGAAAAAAACAGCTTAGAATAAAAGGCCCAGTTCTGCTCACATTGAAATCAGTGAAAGTCAAGGTCAGATGGAGGCAAGATCAGTCCCAGTAAGTGATACACTGAAAGCAAAAAAAGCAGCGAAACAAGTATATCAACTGTTGATTTAATTAAAAAAAATAAAATCAAATCAAGGTACTTCCTATTCTCACTTCTGCCCTGTTGTTACCTGCTTTATAGCTAGAAGTAATCATGCTAAAATTCACTTGTTTTCCTTAGGAGTTAGCTATTATTAGCAACACTACCCAATCTCTTAAGAGAAATGCAATGTCTGGGTAGAGATTCAAAGCTAACAGAAACCTGAAGATTGGGGTGAAATAAATAGTATTTATTACAACATATTCCTTCTCACGTGACAGAAACTGCCCTCTGAATCCTACAGTTCAAAATAACTCTCCCCCCACATATACACAGCTCCAAAGCCAAATTCCACCAAACAATTAAAGAAATAAAACCAATCTTAACAGCAACAAGAGTCGATGTAAAAAAACCAAAGCTATGTAGTAAACTACAATGAAATGATACCAGTACTTCCAGTTTTCTTTAGGAGACACCACTTTTTAAATATTGTGGCTCTTTCTTTGCAGTTGTTTGTAGCCATTATCCATTCTTGCAAAAAAGAGTTCAGATAAATTCAACTCCAAGTTATTCTCTGTTCTGTGAAAAGTTAGGGGATTAGATCCTTCTGTCATCACTATGTCCAGTTCCAACTGACATCAACTGATCAATCCTTGAATTTACCCAAGCACTTCAGCACTCATGCTTAAGGCTAAACATATACTTTGCTGTTTTGTGATATCAGAAACCTAGTTGCAAGCACAGGATCAAGCTCCAACAACTGTACTTGAATTATCTCAGACATAATCTCTGTATTCAAAAGACTTCACGGCAGGCTGTTTCAGAGGAAAAAAAATCCTTCTTAGGCTACAGTAGAACTGGGGATAAGTAGAAAAACATTCAAAGTATTTAAACACAAATATCTGAAAAATTATTAAAGCAGTTGCTTAGTTGCTTGTGCACTGCTAGATTCATCATTTTGCCCCCAGTTATAAATACAGGGTAAAAACACTATAAATAAATAGAGCAGCTCACTTTCCTTTAGAGAATGAACACATAAATAATACACATTTTGAAACCAAAAAATCATAGTGCAAAAATAAATTATCAAACGGAAGTTGTGAACATTATTTTACACAATGCTATATAAAACCTGAACCATTTTGAATAAAAGACTTTGCAGTTCACTGAAATAATGCATTAACATTATTATTTCTGCTTCACATTAAACTGCACAGTTTATCCTTTATCCACTAAAAAAAATAAAAATAAAATAAATTAAAAAACCTCTTAAGCTTTTTAAAAGGTTTATGGCAAACAAGATCACTTTTTGTTCTATCACATTTGTTATTAATTTAGCAGTGCAGTGATTGAATAATCATCTCAGAGTTCCACAGGGAAACTGCTGAAGTATCCATAAACATCCCTTGCTCTTTGTAACTTTCTTTGAAATTCAGGCTTGAAACACCCTGACACTCCAATCTGTAAGACATTATTGCAGTTAGATGAAGTTACAAGAGACAGTCTACAGTCAAGTACTGTGGGAGACTTCCCAGCTCTCCTCACCATCACCGTGATCTTGTACGAGACATGAATGTAAGGACACGTCTGATGCCATTCAAGCGGTCTTTGAGGGATTTCATGGCAAGGAAAGGGAGCTGAGCTCTGTTCTCAAGTGGAAGGACAGCTAGGACCCACCAGCACCAGGCTGGCCCGTTGGGGTTAGACTGCAGGAAGGGAAAAAAAACAGAAGTTATTTCATATAGAGATGGTAAGGTCTTGTTTTTGAAGATCTAGCTTTGATAACAAATTACTGTGTTTTCCATCTAGCAAGCAGGTCATTGCCAACCTAATGGCTTGTGATTACAGGTTGGAAACAAATTACAACCCAATTGCACCTTTTCTGAAAATTAGATGTTGAAGGCATAAGCAAGATGCATTTTTATTTGTAACTAATTTATAGGTTGGGTCTTCTAGGTATTTTTGTTTTTAATGTATTTTGTTTCCATGTTATTATTGACCCAGTTCTTTGGGATTCCTGCCTCCCTTCTTCATATTTTGGCACTACTTCATATTTAGTTTCTCTTGCTATATTCTGTTATTTTAGGATCTTTGCCATTTGCAGTCCTTGAACAAGAGTACCAAGTTTCTTCTTGTTTATTTTGCCTCCATCATTTAGCTGGAGAAATGGAGGAGGCAAAAAGGCATGAAAATCTCCTGGGATTGATACAGTCAGTTTAAGTAGTCTCAGGAAGTTACTAACACTAAACACAGTTTTTTTTGTTCACAACTGTGCTACCACTGGTGCATGGCAACATGACTTACTCAGCCTTTGCAGGATGAATGACACATTTATACTTTCACCTTAAAACACGATGCCTCCCAGCTTGTCAGATATTCTTGCCATTTCTGTCTCTAAAAATGAGATGAGCCACTGATTCTGCATACCTGAGGGTCAGGATCCTTGGCTGGCATTGGACCAAAATGACTAAGAATTCGACTTTTGAGTGCTTGCTTGAGGGAGTTGAACCACATGTATGCCTGATCATAGACAGAATCGTGGAGAACAAGTAATGCAGCATACTCCTGTCCTTGCACCTGAAAGCAGTGAAGAGAGGGGGAAGGTTACTGTTAATTCAGTCTGCACGTCAGGAAAAGCACAACATTAATTTTTAGGATTTTCTGGGATGGGTAGGGGAAAGGAAGAGAAAAAGCATGTCAAGTGGGTTCAGGGAGAAATCCTGAAAGCTAGTTTGGTGGGACTCATTCTGCTCCCTGTCCAGCCCAATCTATCAAATCTTTCACTTTCTTACCTTATATTCTAAACCAAAGATACCCATTTGCAGAACAAGCACTTCCTAGATTGGTATGAGCCTTTACAATAACATCATGTAACAGAAGTAAGGATTGTGCAAAGCTTTTTTTTTAAAATTAGTAGCAGCTCCTCAGAGTAGACATTTTATATTCCTATGGTATTAAATAGCTTATATATCACCCTGAATACTTTGACTGTCTACATTTATTTTTAATAAGAAGTGATGTAAGTAATTTTGAAGGGGTAGTGGATCCAATCCTGTTCCTTCTTACCTGAATAAGTTCTCTAATTGGCTTCCATGCAAACAGAGGCAGGTTCTCCCCTAACCCCTTAGAAACTGCAGTTACTCTGTGTTAGAAGGGTGGTAAGATCTCATCCTGGCTTCACTTAGTTTTGTTTTCTGCTAAGAACCTCTAGGTAAAAACTCTTCAGCCTATGGGCAGTGTGTTTGCATGCTTGTAGTAACTATTACATTTCCCAACTTTAATCAGAAGCAGTTAGTAAAATCTGTTTTTCTAGAAACTGTTCTACAAAAAAACCTCACTGAAAACATGCCTGCTTAGAATTTCACATGCACTACAGTTGACATGAAATATTTCTGAATTTACCTTTTGATCCTCAATGTACTCAATATCTGCTGTATTGTAGCCATCTCTCTGGCTGTGCTGTATCACCTTAAATCTCCTTTTGCCGATGCTGTCTACGACAGAGCGACCATCAGCAAAGAATTCAACATTTCTTATCTCCAGAATGCAGCCATAATCTGCAAACCTATTGAAATTGGAACAAAAGCAAGTAAACAAGTCTTATTCTCTCCACCCTTAGTTCCACAGAACTGCCATACAGCCAGTCCCTACCACAAAGGTATTTACCAGTGTCAGCTTATTTCTATTGTTCATAGTACTGACCTGCTGTAGTTCAAATTATTCCACAATTGTTTTCAAAACTATCAGGAAGATTCAGGCTGTCTAATCTGATTAAACTGCATGTTTTGGAATACAGGGAACATCTTATGAAATTGGAAGTTACACAGCTCAGCCGCACATGGTCTCCATAATCCCACCATGTTCAGTCAATTTGTAGAGAAGAGCAAGTGCAAAATCAGAATACTAGAATTAGGGAGGGACTAAGGAATCTATAGAGAAAAAAGTTTTCCCACAATTTCAGCAGATTTTATTTTGTCCCTATGCACTTTGTGGACAGCACATTTCCATGGTGTCTACATACCCTGTAGGGATATGCCATAAAAAGAAGGGAGGAAAGCTAAATACAGAGACAGGCATTAAGGTCAAATTACAGTCTGACTGTAAATGGTTCAATGTAAATGCTCAGGCTGTCCTTATGAAGGCCCTGATGTACCTCTGCAGCCTCCACCACACCCATAACAGTGAGGATATAAATGTATCCATTAGCTTAGATATTCTTTTCATAATCATAAGAAAACCTCAAGCCACCAACACACCTCCCCACCATTTCAATTTGATTGCTTGTGCCAAAGCATTCAACAGTATTTCAAAACAGTAGAAAATGCCCTTCCCTTTCATATGGGAAAAGAGCTTTGCAGTTCAACTTAATATAATACACACTAGCTTTGTTTCCAGAAAAATAAGCAGAATTTATTAGTCAGAATCTAACTCAAGAGAGAAACTTCAGTCTTCTCAGTGTCATTAACTGGCACGATTAGGAAGAAACTTGCTCTACTGGAAAACTATGACAGATATTGCAGCCATGGACCTTTCTGCACCTCTCCAAAGAGACTTGCTCTAGACTAAGTGGGCTGAGCATGCTGCTCACTCACCCCTTTACTGGGTCACTGATGCACATCCCAAATTGTTTGGTGCCTGTCTCCATGCACCTCCGAATCATCAGGCGATAACATGGCTCAAAGATGTGCAAAGGGCACGGGACTGTAGGATAAGCCATGGTGCAGACAAATATAGGAACATTCTTATTTAGGCTGTAAGAAAGGAAAAAGCAGATATGACCTTTTAGCAAACTATTGACAAGATATAAAATACATTTTATGCAATAATATGCTGAAAAGATTGATACTTTTAAATAGAAATAACATCTTTAGCATAAAATTCTTAGTGGACCAAGTAAAAACTAAAATTATTTTCCTCTTAATTGATTAGATATTATGAAAAGTGATACACCCCTTATTAGCAGAAGAATTTTTAGTTACGCTTTCTAGTTTTGCTAGTGGGAGCATTAATCCATCTCTATTACTGCTTTATTTACTTGACTTTCCTTAATCCCATTTCTTCCCTACCGAGTACATTCCAACCCCCAGCTGTGAGACTACTTCCACCTATTGTCTCACCCTGTGGCTTTCATGGAGGGCCACTGAAAGCAACTGCATTGCTTTATACTTTGTTTATAAGGCTGCCTTCTGGATTTCTTCTGCATCTGTTTATTGTTTAGCATAGTGTCAGTTCTTATGCTGGCTCAAAGCACCATTTCCCCTGGACCCTGTTTCTCTTTGAAATACTGAAAAAGAAGCTCCTTTGTCAGCATCTCAGCTCATGCTCCACAGCAGCAGGAGCCACTCATCACCTCACAGCAGTAAGATTAAAAATTGGATTTTACATAAATGGATTACATACTTGGAAAGCTCTGCTATTTCCTCTTCATAAATCTTTCTTCTTTCAGTTAGTTCTTCTGGAAGATATCTAGCTATTAACTCCTCCATTAGTACTGTTTTACAGTATTTCCTCATGGCCAAGCACTGCAGTAAAAGCACATACAAGCAGTTATAGATCATGTCCAGCATTTCAAAGTGTGTGGTGCCTGTGCACAAGGTCATCTCTTAGCTCTATTTTCTTATGACTACAGCAAATCAAAATGATCTTTTAAGCTTGCACTGCCACTAAAGAGTTGTTTATTGAACTATTCCATATGTTATGGGCATTATCTTAGAAAATCTGGGAAGTAAACACACCTACAGATTTTCCAAGTACAGGTCTGGCCCTAAGGTTTGATCACAGGAGACTGTCCATGCTTTGTATGTCACAAGAAGATTTAAAAAGTCACATTATTTCAAGCTGGGAAATAGAAAAGGTTTCAGAAGCTGAAGTATCCTATCCCTGTGCTGAGAAAATCCAAGCATCATTACCTCTGAGAGCCCTTCCTTGCACAGGGGACATTTTGGGTTGTGATCCAGGCATCTCTCAAGACATTTGAGACAGAAGGTGTGTCCACAAGGTGTAGTGACAGGTTCATAGAAGAGTCTGGATTGGAAAATTAAAAAAAAAATATCATGCACCAAAGTAGGAGAAAAAGCTGTCACCAAAAAAACTGTATCCATTCACTGATTTATCTACTGACTACTCCAGTGATAAAGCTGCTCCTTGCTTTTCATTTCTACCAACTTCTGTATTTATTAATCTTACAGACTTTCTTATTGCCACCTAACATGAAAGGCAGCATGTGAACTCTGATTTTAGTGAATGTGAGAGGGAATATTGTAATTAACTTCCAACAAGTCAGGATTTAATTTTCCTCAATGTGAGCAGTAAATAGAAGCAGAAGTTGGACCATCTGACTTCTCTAACAAAATCGAGCAATCCTTGCATGACTATTCCTGTGGAAATCATGTGATTACTTCTATGTGTAGAGCTAAGCACAAAATAGCTATTTGCAGTAATAGCCCACATAAGTGGCTGCAATAAACTATTATTGACAACTCTAACGTGGACTTGGACAGCAGTTTTGTTGGAGTAGACAGTTTTTAACCTTCAGATGACTGCTTTTCTGGAAAAAGAGTGACATTAGGTTCATGTTTCATGTAGAAAAACACTTCAATATTAAAGGCCAGGTCCTAAAAGTATCAGTGTAGCTCCTCTTTACCCATTTCAAATAACTCTGCAACACTTATTTTCATATAAGGACTTTTTACTTCTTATGATTACGTGATACTGCGAAGTGATGTTTCCTTGCCAATAAGTACCTGAAGGAGATGGAAATACTGAAGGTTTAGGTTTTCTTTTAAATAGAAAACATTCAAAACTAAACATTCAGATGTTTGGCATACATCATATTTTGCCACATACTATCTAAGCATTTTATAATCTAAAATATTAGTCTAATTATAATTCAAGTGAGTTAACACACTTTAAATTATTACAGTTTATCAAAACAGTACACTAAGTTCTATTATACATGTGGAAATTATAAATATGTAAACTCATATTTATTAGCATCTTTAACAAGACAAGTTTATTTAAGAACATAACTGGCTGTTAACAAGATTGCTATAGCCAGTTTATTATATGTCATTAGCGATTAAAACTATTGATATTTAAGCAAGAGAACACAGTATCTAAAATATCACACCTATCTTACTGCAACTCAACTGTGTAACTGAAAGTCCTTGTTAATTCTTTAATGAAGTGAAACCTAACTGCACCAAGGCTTTGAACTATGTAAAATACTGAATTCTACAATACGGTTCACTAAACACTGGTTTGCATAAGTAATTGTTTAATAGTGACTGACTTGACCTGAAAAGTTAGCATAAAGAAATTCCTGTTGAAATGCATGATTCTGCTCCAGCTCTCCTGAAAGCCAGCAGCAGCTTTTTCCTAGCAGCTCTAAGGGGACCTGGACAAAGCCTCATGACTTGTAGAAGGAAACACCACACAGGAAGATTTTTCATGACATCATTTTGAGCAATTCTAACAGCAGAAACTAAATAATAACACCTGCTGAGTAACAGTCCTTCATTTCTCACCAGTATGTTGCTTTGACTATTGCTTTTTATTTTCTGCTTGTTGCTGGAGTGAATGTAGATCAGTGACATTTTGGCCTCTCCATCAGACAAACAGGTTAATAACAGCTCCTGCAGTTAATTGTGAACAGGTCAGTAGGTTACTAGGTAATTAGTCCAAAGTATCTCAGGATCCTAATCCCTAAAATACTTCTGAAGAACATAGCAGGAAATAACTATAATCAACCTGCACTAATAGCAAAAAGCCTTCCTTGTTGCAGTGATGCATGGCCTGTCTTCACAATTGCAATTACAAGGTCAGCATCACCATCCTCTGTGCTCTAAGGCAATCAGCAATCCTTGAGCTAATTCCTTTACAAATGTCTTGTAGTCTGGCTGTTTCCAATTTAACATAGAGGATGAGGAAGTAGGGGTAATTTTATTAAAAACATCTGAAAAATGCTTGTGGACAATGATCATAAACATGAAGATTCGTTAAAACCAGCTCAGACTAATTGTGTGGCTTTCTGTTAGAGGAAAGTTTTGTTCTTAGCAATATCAAGTGTTTTGACAGCTGTATAAACTTTTGGAGCACTTTTCAGCTGTAGGCAGACAGAGGGAGAGGGGGCAGATCTGATTTATTCCAAGCAGAAGTGAATCAAACAACATGGCAGTTGTTCCCCCAAAAGGTTTCAGTATGTATGAAATAAACTAAAGTTCCTCCCTCTCCACATACAAACAAAGGAAATCCAGATTCCTAAAAGCACAGCCCTTCAGAAATAAATCCATGAGAAGGCTGCTATTTAAGAATTTAAATTAAACCCCCAAAAATCTAACCTGAATATTCATTATTGATAAAACTGGATCATTAAAGAGACAAACCTAAGCAACACTCACCACAGAGGTCAAGATTCTTGTGAAACACCTTCCTAGTATTTCCTTCTAAGTCAGTAGCAAAACCCCACATGTATATTTGCCAAAAAAGGCAAGTATTTTTACATGCAAACTAGGAAAATCCATAGGATGTGCTCTCTTTAGCTATTTTGTGAATTGTGTAATATCATACACAGCTTTATAAATGCCAAAGGGCAAGCTGAGGTTTAGTGCACTATGTGTGTCAGGGGGTGGGTGTGCCTCAGTGCTGAGAGGAAATCTTTCAGACACCTTCACTAACACTCTTAACCCTCATGGGACCTCGTCTGACTTTTCCAAACAATCACTAGCCTGAAACAGATCTTCATCAACAGTGTTCTGAACCAAAGGACCAGAAATGCATCACTGGAGGAACAATTATAATAAAAACTAATATCAAGTCAGAGAGAAAAGTAACTACTGAGAAAGCTAGAAAATCTCCAAGTCATTAGAAGCTAAAGACATCCATAAGAAAACAATGGGTACCTCATACACAAGGAGCAGTCCAAATCTGATGGATCCACAAATTCAAATGGAGTATGTTGTCCTGTGCTATTTCCCTTAGTATCAACAGTATCTATCAATACAAAAAAAATATTACAATGTAATTGACCAGAACTATGTCAACACAGTGATACAGCATGTGTGTACAAGAAGCACCTGATACTTCAATGTATATTGTATATACTTGAAAGTTACTGAATCATTAAGCATCATTGCAATAACTGCTGTGCAAAGCATCATGTTCAGCCTTGGCAGAAATCAGCATATCTCCCTCCCCTGCATTTTGGTGACTTTATACCCACTTACAGAGTCTTGAATTTAGTCTTGCTATTAACAATTCACGTAAACATATTTTATAGTGTTAGAAGCCTAAAATGGGACAAAATATTCTGCCATACCATTGTAAATACATCCCATAGCATGAAAACAAGGCCAGATATAATGAGCAAACAGAATAAGTGCTTTTAAACAAACTTTTTAGTTGATCCATTAAGTGCCAAGATCATGGCTGACCTTGATGTTCCTTAAAACATTGAGCTCTTCCTTCTTAGCCCTGGGTTTAGATGACAGTACAATCTGGACCCTCTTCCTCTAAGTTTTCTAAAAGCCAAATTTCCACTGATCACATGCCATGAAACCCTACATGTAAACAAACATACCTTTTTTCATCAGCTTGCAGGGCACCTCAGCATTTTGCATCTCCTCTGAGCAGCACTTCCTTTTCAGGAGGCTGCACTTCTCAGACATGAGAAAGGCAGACTCTGGCATGGAGGTGACTTTGTTCTCCTCCTCTGAGCAGTCTGTTTTGCTCTCTGTCATTTGTATAGGTTTCCTCAAACTACCAGAAGCAGCTACATTTGGTTCCTCTTGAATGGAAAAACCCTTTTTCTGTTCCACATTTACCTGTGTGAAGAGAGGAGTGACATTAGAGCAATCTTCCAACAACTTGGTGAAGAAAAAAAACCCCAAAGCTGCCACAAGTCTTTAATATGGATCATGAGGAAGGACTTTGTAGGTCAAGAATCAACAGTTTGAGAATTGCTATGTCAGGGCCTGATTTTAATGGAACAAAAATGCAAACTATTCCCCCTTGCCCCACAATGCCACTGAATATTTTCAGCCCTTTTGTGTCTTAGTCACAAAACTTGATTCAGGCAGAAATGTGGCTAGATCTCAGGTTAAATATATTGTTATCACTTATCCTATGGAAAAATGTGTATTGTTAATATCAATGATGGTATCAACCATCAAAACAATGCAAGTTTATTTTAAGGAAGCAGCATAAACACACAAAATTATAACAGAGAAAATACACGGAGCTTCCTTCAGCAAGACAGGTTTCTTTTGCCCAAGGTAAAACAATCAGTCTTTATCCCATTATGGCTACAGAACAACCTGTGACCAGCATTTACACAGGACATCACCTATCAACTTGTCACATCAGCTCCCCAGATGAACCTGAAAGCAGATACTGTGGATTGTGATCAGGAACTGTGGTGATGTGTAACATGCAAACAGATGAGTGAATTTTCCCTCAGATGACTTTATGAAGGGGTCATACAAAAGGACTTATTTTCATTGCCTTTCCAGAAGGCAATGTCACCAGTTGTTCTTATCAGTCCCAACAAGGTTGCTCAAAACCTACCATTTTTGTTTGTAAGGACTAATGAGGTTTTCTTCTACATAGAGTATATCCAAAACCTGTCCTCAAAGTTCAGGTTTCAGTGAAGCAGAAGTGATCCTTACAAACCCTTGCCTGTAAAGCTCTACAGCCACTTACAAAACTATGGCTGTGAAACCAAGCTTAAGGAGCAGCTAATACATCTTATGTGGCTCTACAATAACTTCCAAGCAGTAATCTGAATGCAGGATGATTTTGTCACTGACATAATCAGTTACAGTTCAAGCTGAAACCCTACATTTTGGCATTTCATAGCTTTTGAGGATATCTCAATCCAAGCTCCAGAGGCCCTTTCAAACTACCAGCTACTTGGATGAGCTAAGGACAGCTATAGGAATAGCACCCACTCAATTCTGGCAAAAAAATTTATCAGAACAGAGGACTTCTGAAGTCAGATAGAGAGACTTCAATAGGTCAATATTGGTTTGTATATTCTGAAACTCAGTAAAAATCCAAGAAAAATCTATCCTCTTCCAGAAGTGAAAAGGAGAGAAATTGCTTCACAATGCAAACATAAAACACACAACAAATTAAGAACCACACATCAGACTTGATCTTTACCTTGAGTAACCTTTGTAGGTTATGGCTGGTGCCTCCAGATCCCACTGAATTTAGGAGATTCCCCTTTAATCTAGAGTGATGTGACAACAGCTGCAGGATATCAGGTAAGTGTTCCTGAGCATTTCCCGGGATGAGTGAAAACAAACTAAGTAGAAGCTGTGATATAAAACAGAATACTTCACTGCTTAGTTCCTTCCTTGCAACCTCTAAATGAAAAAGCAAGTAAGGGAATAGCTGAAAGAAGCACCCTTGATTTTGTTAAAACCATTTAAAGAGCCCTCTAGACTAGGGTAAGAACAGGAAGTGCAAGAGCTAATGCAGTACTGGCCAAATGCACAGCAAGAGACACTTTCAGAGTCAAGTAAGCCCACAAAGTTATTAACCATTCTTTGTGATGACACACATGCCTTTGTCCTCTTGTCCTGCAGTTCAGAGCTCACAAAAAACACTAGCAGTATTCTTAAATGTTTGGGTTTTTTTTGCTGTGTATCAGCTTTTGCTGGAGTTTACTAGAACAGAAAGCACTCATCTCACAGGCTTAATCCAAGTTCAGTTAAGTAAATGGCTCTGATCTTGTAAACTATAGCTATTTTAAATTCACTTATGTGAGAATAAAAAAAAATAAAGGTAGGCAGCAGAAAAATGCTCTTTCTTCATTGGCTATCAGAAAATAAGAGAATCTGTATTAAGTAGCAACTTGTAGCCACTTGTATGGCATAGTTTACCAGATGATTATTTAAGGAGAGCAACACAGCTGAGTGGTGCTCATTTCAACATACTACTGAGGTGATCTGCTGCTGCCTGAGGAAGCCACATGACAGCTAAGATTTCTTTTGCAAGCCAAAAGGGATTCCACAGGACCACACTATGTCAAAGCTAACATGGACAAGCAGTACAAGCAGACCATCACAGCTGCACCCGAAGAATTTGGTAAAATGTAACATGTCATTATTATGCAAACAGCCTTCCTTGGAAATGACCCAGCAGAATATTGCATCATGGATGAACTCTGTGTCTGATGAGTGCATGAGTAATTCTTCAGTCATAAGAAGCCTAGTTTTTCTCAGAACCCCACTGCTCAGAAATTAGGTGTCTTGGATAAGGTTATTTGGAGTCTGAATTTAGAAACAGATCTGTTTGTTCCTGTTCGTCTTGCTCTAGTGCACAGGAAGTTTCCCAGTGTGACTATGAGAAGAAATCACAACACAATGACAGGGAAAGACTGCATGGAACCCACTGGGGAAAAAAACCAACCAAAACCCCCAAATGTTGGTGACAAAACACTCACAGAAGATGGAAATCTCAATCATATCCAAAGTTAGAAAAACTGGATTGCACCACAGCCACCCAGGTTAAAGTCTCTCAGTTACCTTCATCAACAGTGTTACACTGTAAGAATTGCACTGTGCTTTTAGAAACCATTACTTATGGATTGCAACCTAAAAGTTCCCATCCCACCAGTGATGAGGGAAAGCCTGAATGCACTGCCATAAAAGAAAATTCAGCACAAGAAAAAGACAGCTATTACATTTTTACTACCATAAACTATCACTGCAACACTGAGCCTTTCAGCTATAACAAGAAGAAATGGTCAAGTGTCAAAACATTGATCACACAGAACAATTTGGGGGGTGTGCTAAACAGAGCAGTCTTTACCAAAGCCATTCAGAAATCCACTTTTTAGGCTGCTACTGAAAAAAGCCTCAGTGTAGATCAATTTTGTTGCTCACTTAGCATTAATTATTAGCAGCCTTTACAAATTACTTTAAAACAGCTCTTCTGTTGACTGCTTCCTTTCACACACTGGCACTCGGTAGCAAGACTGGCAGTAGGAAGAGAGCTGCTGCTCCCAAGTGGAGTTTGAAGGGTGCTGCGTGTTGCCTTCCTGCTG
>NW_009953098.1:5206181-5207890 GCF_000747805.2 Chaetura pelagica | reverse complement strand
CTGCTGATGCCAACACAGAAAAACAAATTTCACATCCTGCTTGTTCAGTAGGTTTTCTTGCTACCTATCTTCAAGTAAACAATACACCTAACTTGAGTTTGAACAACATTCTAGATACATCTGTCAATCCAGCTTTTTGTGGCAATGAGAGAGAAAGAGGGAAGAGAATTTTTTCTTTTAATCCTCCTTTACAAAAGGTCACCAAAAGCAATGATTTAGGGAACTCACCTTTTGTGCCTCAGACTTGGCTGTCTTGTTCCCAGTATCTAGAGCAAGGCAGAATAAAAACTCTCTTAAAGCTTCTTCTGTTTTCCCCAGATTAGCTAATGCTTGTCCTTTCCTTAGGTGACCCTGAAATGAAGCACATCCACAGTTGCAGCTTTTGCTTTTTCATCAGAAGAATATGCTATGAAACAAAGATGAAATTACAAAAGATCTTCCTGGAGAAGTTAGGCAGGGAAAATCACTATAACCATCTCTTATGCCTGGACACCATCAGTGTCTGGGTTCTCTACCACAATGATCCAGAAAACTCTTTTAGGCAGAACTGGAATATTCCCTACCTCAAGAAAGTAGGATTGTGAGAGCACCTGAGCCAAACTGATGTTGGAGGAATCTACTCCCACAACACTGATGTCCTAAAGTAGTCATTGCATACTTACAGAAATATATAAGCACATCATTCAGTTTTTACAGAGTTCATGAGCTTGAGATTCAGCCAGGTCAAAGACAACAATGTTTGCTCATCCTCCAGGATTATAACTCTCTTCCTACACCCCAGGAAGCTCAAGAATATTGTGGTTAAATGTCTGTAAACCACGGGAGTCCAAGTTACAGGACTTAAAGCCTCCCTCAGACTCAGATGTCTGATCATCCTAACCATTTTCTACCCAGGGCAGCAGCAAGGTTTTAAAACAAAGTACAACTGGAGTCAGAACTTACTTTTAGCCAGTATGGCTGCAGTCTGCAGGCTGTTTCAGCATCATGCAATGCATCTTCACAAGCTTTCAAAGTGGAGTTAATCTGGGACCGGTTGCTGTACAGCAAGTGGTCATTTGGAGCTGTAGGAAATAGAAACATTGGTTGATGGAAGTATGTTAAAAATAAGTTACATAAGCTTTATTCCTTGATTTTTTTTTATACCACATGCTGGTGCTTCCAAGTTGTACAAACCCACAAAATACCCAGCCTTTAAATAACTATGTACTAACTGAAATCTGCAAACCTCTTTGGGCAACTCCAGACAAAGTGTCAGATACACGTTACATAAGTGCAGGGAACATCGCAGAAATAAACGCAGAGACGCTCACACAACAAATTACCAGCTCTGACTGAGGAGCTGATGGTTGATAGAAACCTACAGGAGACATTGAAGGCGGCCAGAGGAAAGCTGACCTACTGCAGGCAGGAGTTGCAAAATTTTCTGTATCCAAGTTTCTAAATGGCACATCAGGACCTCTCCGTGCCGCTGCTCAACACGGGAAAACCCGTGAGAGCTGCAAGACCCAGGTAACGCGGCAGCAGCGCCGGCCAAAGCGATCCCGCCCGGCAGCCCCGGGACACGCACCCGGCTGTGCGGGCTCCGCAACACCCCGCGCTCCAGGGCAGCTGCCGCCCTGAGCACCGCGCCTTCCGCCTGCCCTCCTGCCTGCAGCGCTGGTGCCTTTGTCTCCAACTACACGAAAGCGACCGGACCCGAAGTTTTCCCC
>NW_009953098.1:5188116-5205022 GCF_000747805.2 Chaetura pelagica | reverse complement strand
CGAGCCCGGCCCGGGGAGGGCGAGCCCCGCAGGCCGGGCCCGTCTGAGGGTCCCGCCGCTGCTCCCCGCTCCGGTAGGTCTCACCGCAGAGCCCTCCTGACAGCCCCGGGCGGCTCTGCTGCTCCGCGGGCGCCGGGAGGCTGAGCCGGGCACCCGGCGAGGGCACCGGGCGGGAACCGGGGGCACCGGGCGGGAAGTTGCGCTCTTGGTCCGCAGTGACACCGGGGTGAGAAGCTGAGCTCGCTCCTGGGTCTGGTGCTTTGGTACCTGCGGTAATAGAAAAGAAACGGCAGTTCCAAGCGGTTTGGCAAAACAAGAATGCCATTTCCTGCTGGAACTGGAATTCCAAAGGCTGCAGTTACAGTTCATCACTGTATTGAAGACAATCTACGTAGTAGTGAAGCTGCTTTCACGTCAGGTAATAACGCTTTCAGGGCAAGTAAGCAGGATGTTAAAAGGAAATGGTGTTTATTTGCTGATGAGTTTGGCACCTGGCAGACAGGGACCTGCGTGGTACCTGGATCCGGGCAAAAGGCACGTGCCTTCTGATGTATGTCTAAGACCAGCTGTGTTGACCACTGCAATCTGCATATCCCCACCGATATTAGTTATATGAAAAGATTGCACTAGTTGTGTAACTGTGCTAAAAGTAGCCTAGGGAGAAAATGATACGTGCTACCATAGAACAGAAGCAGTTGTTTTAAAATAAGTTGTCTGGGTTTTTTCATTTGCAGTTTTAGACCAATCTAGGGTGACAGCTTCTAGAAATGGCCATTACATACATGCATACGTTTTCAGATGCTTGAAAAAATATAGGTTACTTTCCACACTGTCTTAAAATCCACAGCAAAATTTGGAATTTCTGAGGATTACCTATGACTGATACTGTTGGCCTCCACACAAAGCTCAAGAGAGAGGATGATGGAATTAGTTTCCCATTTCTTACACAAGTGTCTGGACTCCAGCTTAGACTGTGTAAGCTAAGCAGGTATTAAGGGACAAGCCCTGCCTATGGGCTTTGAGTGGACAGGACAAAAGATGGAAGAAAGGAGAAGTAACATGACTTGTAAAGCCTTGTTTAGAGAGGATACTTGACAAAGTTAGGATTAACTTAGATTTTAAGTGAAAAAATAATTTAAAGCCACTTAAATTATCAATTTTAACTGTTATTAATATATGCTCTAAATTAATAATGAGGTCTCATTTTGTGATGTTCATGTGTCCATTGTGTAGGCAATCCTTAAGCTTATACAGAAAGTCACCTGGGAACAGAACCCAGCCATTAGATTCATCCATTGTCTTTGATGTCAAGATGTTTTGCACCTGCCAAAAATTTGGCCCCTGTCTCTAGGGCTCCTGAATCTATAAAAAGGAATATATATATATATATTTTTTTTTTAAGGAAAATTTTAACATCTAACCATTGTTCCCAGACAAGTCCTTTAATCAGAAAAAGAAAAAGGCTAATTGAATTACTGCTAGTTTCAGTAAGTCTTTCTGCCATCACTTATGTCAGACAATAATCCTATGCCCAAGAACATCCTGCCATCAGATAATTCAAAGGTAGGACAACTGAAGCACTTAAAATTTCAGTTAAGCAATGCTGCAGAGCAGTTAGAAAGAATTAGCTTTTGCTAACACAGCCTTCTTGTTTTTCAAAGCTCCATGCAAGAAAAACTCATGCTATGAAAGAATAAAAATCTTAACCAAAAAAAAAAAAAAAAAGGCTGCAAAGAAAAAATACCTTTCTTGGAGCCTTGAGGTCGACAGTTGTCTCTATTGCAAAACTACTGTCTCGGCAACCCCTCTGTGTTATTTTATAACCATTGTCCTGAAAACCACTATGAGTCAAAGCCTATTCAAGCGAGGGAAAGTGACATAACCACTGGTTACCAGTAGCAATGCAATGACAAGCTCTCTATCAGGGATACGCCACCAGTATTTACATAGTTACATAGCAGACACTAAAGAGATAAGTCAGGGTGTAAAGGCAGGGTTTCTAGCAGCATATGAATTCAAGATAGGGAATGGAAATAGATTATCATAGAAAATGTAATCAGCATTTGTGCTCTGAATGGAACTTCCACTGTTTGTGTTTACAATGTATGAAAGCATCTGCAGGGCCAGCTGACAGTCTGATCACTCGGGACTGAAATGTCTCAAAAAAGCACTGTGAAATGTCCTTCTGGGAATTCTCTTACACCAGCAGGGACATGGCTTGAACATTGCAAGAGGAAAGGGCAGCTGTGCTTATCAGCACCTCCCATGGTGGGAGCTGAATGCTTGTGAATGTTCAGAACAGAAGCTGTGCAGTTATGAGGGTTTCTGGCTTTGTCCAAAGCCACAAAACAGTTAAGACCTTATCACAGATGGCCTCTGGGCAACAAGTCTGTGACTTCTTAGGGCTTGAAACCAGCTGGCTCTGCCTCTGCTAGTTCCTGGTACGTGTGGTGTTCAGTAAATGTTAGTACTTTGTGGGGTGTGACAGGTACAGAGTGAGCAGTACAGTCACTGCAACATCTTTTAAAGCCAAGATACTGATTTGCTGTTCACTAAAAGTCAAACAACTACAAAATACTTTATTCTGAAATCAGGCCTGGCTCTGCAAAGACTGTTTTAGCAAAAACAGCTGTGTAAATTGAATGTATGTTCTTGATCTACATATGCGGGCTTTTTTTATATAACACATCCTGAAAGCATGGCATTTTCATATACTCATACATATATTCATGGATTTGGAGCAACAGTGGGTCATGAGGTATACTTGATTAAGAAGAAAAAAAAAGAAAAAAAAAAAAAAAAAAGGTGCACCCCCCTACCTACCTGCATTGTTCATGAGCTCAAGAACTGATTTATCTTTCACTTAAACTGAAGAAGTTAAAGCTAGGAGGTGAGTCACTCTGCAAAAGCGCATCTCCCTTGTATGAGTTTTCTACAAAGAGAGGTTTGATTCCTTCCTTTTAGTGACAGTGAGCACAATACTGATCTTCTTCCAAGCATTTAATGGCTGGCGTAACAGGCAGCATGAGAGCATGACTACATTCTTCTGCCTTCTTCTGAAGCTATAATCTACATCACACTTTGAGACCACAAAATCAACCAACAAACACAACTAACCCAAGTGTGAAATCCTGACCTACTAGTCACGCTGACAAAGCTCCTTCTCTGTTAGAAGCAGGGATGTGAAAAGTCACATAACAACTAAAGCCACAGATGGCTTTTTATTTTCAAGTGCTCTGCTTACACTGTGATAGTCCATAGGCAAGATCACATTTGGATTGATGGCCTATGGAGCTGAGACAATTGAAAAAAACAACAAAACAAATGAGAGGGAGGTCTGACCATTACATCAGGAAGCTGTGCTAACTGAGGGTTAGAGAGCAAGAAGTGGAGACCTGAGACTTCTGTGTGATTTTGCCACTGAACCTTTGAGTGGCTTCTGGCAGCTATCTTCAATTGTCCTTTTGCATTCTGCCTGCTGGGACTACTCCTGCATGCACTGGGCATCTCTGCTGTTACACACACATGATTCACACTGGAAAACAATCAAGTTCTATTTTAAATATGGTTTGACCTATTAATCTTGAAAGGAAAGGCATTATGTTCTATATAATATAAAGAAAGTGAAAGAAAAGGTATAATGGAGAAATTTATGTTCATAGAGGGATTCACAGCATGTCCTTGAAGAGTAGCCATAGACTGAGATGGATGAAATAATCTCTGCTCTGACATACCCAAAGTCTTAGGTTACTTTTGTTCTGTGTTGGAACGAAAGGGCTACAAGTCAGAAATTGTGTGGAACTCAAATTCCAGAATATTTTAATTGTGAATTCAGAAGATATTTCCTTGTTGAACAAATATTTAACTCCTACTGCACCATGAAGTTCTGAGAAACCTAACAGTAATTGCAAGGCTTGTATTATCAAAACCAAGGACCTATCCACCCACACTAGCTGTTTTGGTGGCAACTGCTGTTTTACTGGAAAGCTCATCTGTCAGAAGGAAACCCCAAATTAACTCTTAAGTACAGAGGAATGAAAGTCTTGTGTTTAAGTACCCCTCCGTGTGCATGGTAAACCTCCAATTACAGTAAACTGCTGATTAATGTGTGGCAAGATAAACTTGAGACTAAGAGGTCCATCACAGCTTGCAGAGAACATGAAGAAAACTGCAAGTCTTTCAATTTCTGGACAACATGGGCCATTCTGTTAAAGCAGAACAACCAAATTAATATAGTCTATCTAGAAGGTAAAGGTATTTATGGATTCTACTGCTCTGACCAGTGAAAAAATACTTTGCAAATGTCTTGAGCAATAGGTCATTTTACACCCATGTAGTATTTGGTCCTGGAAAGACTTCACTTATGGTCTCAGTCAAGATCCTTTCCAGTTCAAAACCATGTAAACCTAAATACTCAGAAGGAAACGGTTATAGCAAGGAACATAAGAATGGGTGTTTTGTTTCAGAGCTTGTGATGATCCAGTTCCAGAAAGAAGATAAACAAGCTTCACAAATTAAAAAAACCCCCCATCATATTAATGCAGTCTACAGTCCACTTGAAGTTACAGGAGCTAATTCCTCTTTAAATGCTTTGGTATGACCTGAACACCAAAGTAGTTAAGATGCAGTATGGAAGTTATTGATGAGTAGCCCACAAAGGCAGCAAGTGGAACACGCAGCTTTCGAACAGTTTGAAATCATGGCTGATAGGTTTATTTGGAACTACAGGACACGTTCCTGCATGGGTTTTAAAAGCTTTCTGGGCCACAGTTGTTTAGCTGTCTTTTGATTGGTATGGACTGCTGTCAAAAAGTCTCTTAAAAAGTATGACAAGCAAGACTTTTTATGCCTGTTATGATTATTAAAATCGAAGAGCCAAGTCATCCTTTCCTACACAAATATCTGTGGGAGTGTAAAAGACCTTCTGAATCCATAATTTATTTTCAGTAGTTTTCTGCAGGGAGTGAGGGACGTAAAGGCAAGTTCTACAATCACAAAAAAATGGAAGAACTACAGAGTTGGAAACCTTGAAAGCAGCTAGAATAACTTAGTGCTTGATTATGGTAGTGGCATGTGCTTTCTGAACTACCTTTGACAGCCAGAAAAATCCTACAGTTCTAGGGTCCACAGCCTGTGCTGTTTTTGGGCTGTTGCTCACAGCCTCCTTATCTTGGCTGCTGGGGGAAAACGCATTCAGGCAGTGACTGAAGAATGCAGCCCTTCTTGGCAAAACCCTTGGGACATAGTTGTGGTCCCATAGCATTCAAATGAGACTTAAAACATATGCTTCAATTTAAGGGAGTTCTTCCAAGGTTTACTCATGAGGCACAGCAGTAACTTAGCATATATTATTTCAGTTGGAAGGCAAAGACAATGATCATCTGAGTCCAACTGCCTGACCAGTTCAGCGGCTGCGTGACCAGTTCAGAGAACTTCAGCCTGTGCTTACCTGTTTTCTTGAGCTGGAGGCTTGAATACCCTCTTACCTGTGACTTCCATCTCAGAGGCTGTATGCAGCCTCTTCATCCTGGGGTCTGACTTGCACTGCTAATGAGTATGCAGCTGCAATGGTCTGCAAGGTGACTGTCTCCTGCTGTTTGCTCCCATTGCAGTGTCCAAGGTTTCTGCCCAGTAACAAGTCAGATGGTTCCCTTCACATGGAATGTATAGAAAATGCATGAAACAAGAGACAGGCATTTCCAGTTAGAAACCTGTGAGATTACTGCTATTTAGCCCATTTTGATCAACAAGATAAAGACTGAGATTGCACCTTTCAGTTTCTATGATTCCATGAAATTACTTCTGGAAGCTCTGTCAACACTTTTTTCTTGATTCACAGACTTCCAATTTTCTTCAAAATTAGCCTTTAAATATCTGTAGCTATAACCTCAGTCACTCGGTGAGAAGCCAGACAGCAATTTTACTTATTCAAAACTCAAGTTCACATTTGTCACACTAGAGTGCATGAGTGTTTTTTTAATTTTATTTTTCATTTGAGATATTGCAGAGCTTTCTTATGATACACATGATGGGGCTTCCGGTAGCAGGCTTTCAAAACTAATTAAGACTGATGAATCATAATCAGAAAGAAATGACTCTTATATCTATTAAGACAGTTAATTAAAAAAATGTTTTGATGAATCATGCAAAAATGCTCACAAACAGCATTATACTTTCTCATAGATATATTTTTTGGTTTTCCTTACTCTTATGAAATGAGCTTGTGCTTTAACACTTGAATAAAAAAAATATTTACAGTAGACATCATAAATGCTACATTGCAGTTCAGAGAGGCAAACTGGTGATGGTCCCCTGCTTTGTCATTTGTGAAGCACACTCTGGGTTTTAGATCTGTTCTATCAACTCCCAATGTAAGAGTGTTCAGTCCTGGATCTTCAGGATGCTCCTTTTCTCCAAATCATTCATTTCCTTCAGTATAAGGGCAACGTTATATCTCAGTTCTTGAAACTTTGCAACAGGCACCTGAAACAGAATATTCAGGTTAGGAAACATGAAACATTAGGAACTTTCACTAGGGCATGCCTGTGGATAGGGACCATTCCACAGTGTAAGCCAAATATCTCTTAAAATACTTTTTTTTAGGTTTAAGACAAATGATCTGAGGTTAAGAGAATTCAGTTAGGCAACTAAATCATCTGGGTGAAAAAGGAGAGTAGGAAAAAGCGGAAAGAGCAGCTACATGGTACATTTTCTTGCCTAGTGTGAAAAAAGAAGTACTCCAGAATGTAAAGTGGTGACTGATGTGGTGAAGCGTACATGTGTCATGGTTTGGATGGAAAGACGAAGACTCCTGGAAGGTCATGGAGCCTACAGAAACCCCAAACAACAAATTCCAGATATTCTGCTTGTCCAAACTTGCAGAAGAAAGGAGTTGGGCCTTAGAAACGTGTGCTCCCAGGAGTCCCACCAGCATCCCAGCCAGTCCCAGGCTGCTCTGCTCAACACAGTCTCATGGACTCTGCTTTGACTACACAGAAGACACACAGAGTCCCTTGTCATCAGTCTGTCTACTGAAGCACAGATACCAATTATGTGAGAGGAATCCAACATCTGATTTGCATTTTCCATATGCATAAGAAATGCACAAAAATGTATCATGTCCTTTTCACTTTTGACATTTATACCACAAGACTCAAAATTCTGCAATTTAATTAGTCACTTTTTATGAAATCTTTTGTCAGAAATGGCACTGTGATTAAAAAAACAAACCAAACCCAAGAGCACAAAGAGTGGAACTTCTCCCAGTGGCATACATGTTTTAAAACTCTTCATAAAGGAATTACCTTCTGGACTTACCATCTTACATAGGTAGCAGAACATTTGGTACATGTCTGAATGAAAGGAAACTGAGGAGGTGAGGACTATATTTGCTTGCATATGGTACCTTGGACCATAACATAGGTTTATCCCAGAGAGTTATTAAAAAACACTCATCAGGTACAAAAATCAGGTTTCTAGCCAGATCTTTGGCATTCAGATCTAGGGAGCAGCAAAGAGCTGATCACAGGAGAAGCACATATCAGATATCTGCACTTCTGCCTGTACTGGGCAGGCACAGCAACACATTTCCACTGCAGAATGGCAAAGGATCTCCCACAGACTTACAGCAAAAACACTTAAAACCCAGCCAAAGCAACCAGAAACAATGCCACCAAGACTTGACATTATATACCAGGAAATTAAATCCCAAATTTAAACAGTAAAGAATATATACTAGTTTTTATTCTCATAAGTGAAACCTAGCTGGTTGTAAAGGGTTAACCTGAACCATTGCCCCATTTAAATTCCATGGAAGACCTCAAAGAGAGCACAAGGGATGCTCCAAGCTGGACTGTCCAGAGAGGGGTAAATTTGATCTTCTGGGAAGTGACACCCTCAGCACTTTGCAATGTAGCACAGAACTTGTGCCTTCCTCAACAGCTGCCTTCTTGTGAGGCACTGTACAGTAAATTCAGTCTACCTCTTTGCACCCACACTGCTTTGGTGCTTCCTCCACACAACTACTGACACATGAGCTGAAGCCAAAATCCTTAGAGTTCAAATGTAACAATGCCTGCTGTGCACTGAATTCCTGTATGGACCACCATGTTATTTATAGAACAAATAACATTCCTTTTCAAAGGTTAAAAATATGGAAGAGTTTATGCTCTCTTCTGGCAAACCTTTACATACAGTGTCATAAATACTGCCACTGACTAATTCTGTGGTAAAAAGCAAAGAGGTTTTTTTTACTTTCAAACAGGAAGAACCCTACAGAACAAAAAGAGGATAAAACCATCTCTGCCACAGAAGAGAATGTTACCATTCTCTGCCAAAATGTAGGGGGTTTAGAAGTGTATCTAAATTACATAAACTACCCCAGTAATTGTCCTGCCCTCCAGAGCAGGTCTAAAGGTTACAGTTGATAACAAGACCATAATTTTTAATCAAACTAGTTATTATGCAACAGTGCTTTTCAGTAATTAATATCCTTCTAACAAACAAGGTTTCACCAAAATGTGTGTAGGAACAAGGTATAAAAGGATTTTGGTTGGTGTTTCATTATATATTGTGTGCAGCTACACTGAACATGATGGATTCCAAAGCAAAGCAACCAATGACTGCCCTGTTTATAAAAGCTTTCCTACTTGAAATAGTGAATCAGCTTTCTAAAAAGAACTTCAAGTGGTTTCTTTTTTATCTATTAAGGCACTCAGACTTACTTCAAAGCGATGAGCTGTCCCATCTGAAAGCTTCATCATCATTAGAATGGATGGTTGAAGTGCACGGGCCAGTGAGCTGAAACGATTTACATTATTAGTGTTACAACAGCAGACATCAGTGGTGTGATGAGCACAGCTTTGTGCATTAACAGCTTAAGGTGTTCATGTGGGCTTTACACAGAGCATGAGTAATTCCAATCACAGATTCCTGTACCTGGCTATCTGGAAACTCATGAACATAGGAGTCATGTCCAATTTACCTCAGTATTGAGACCAAGAATATTTTTTTTTATAGTAACTGCAAGTTTAGGAGCATTTTCATTTTACATAATAATCAGTTCATGGAAACCATGGCAGGGATAAAAGCTGCCCAAGCTAGCAATAATGCAGAGTTTTCTTATGCAGTTTAGCATGTTGCATGAATCCTTTCCATTCCTTCATATGTACTTTCAACTGCCATCTCATCTGGGGAATCAAGCTCTCTCAGTCTTCATCCTAAATTTGTGGGTTATTATTTTATTTGATGACACAAAGAGAGGAAATGAGTCATTCTTGGGCAGCTTCCATCAACCAGTGTTGCCAAAGCCTGCTCAGGTACTGACAGTTGCAGCCAGAAGCCATACCTCTTTGCAGAGGCTGTTGCTGGATGATAAACAAGAATTCCCAGGGGGCAGGTTGACTGGAAAGGAAAGTAAGAGGGAGGAAAATAGAGAAGGATAACGTATTGCTCCTGTGTTGCTTGGAAAACAAATCATAGGATTAGCCTGCAGCTTGCAAGCATTGTGCCTGAGGATGTTATCTGTACATTTTGCTGTCTTATAGGTACAGATTTTCTTAGCGTAGTGATACCTTGGTGGTACAGGAGTAAAGGCTTTCACTTCTCTTTTGTGAAATAAGCTAAGAGGTAGATCAATAACCAACTGCGTAACCATGGCAGTGTAAAGGTGCTGTTCTGCAGCCTCTCTTTGTAAAATCTACAGCAGACTGTACAGGTGATGGAAAGTAATTATATTTATCACGTGCAACATGCAAATAGCAGTCTACTTGAGTTGAATTGAAGATTGCTCTCTCCTGCTTTTGAGGAACTGAAAGCTTGGCTGGCTGTGTGAGGCTCAATCCATCTAATTTGTTTCATCATCTCTGAGGCCCTTTGGAGTTGTATCATCAGCTTCACTGAGTTGTAAAATATTGAAAGAGAGACTCACACTTTGAGTGAAATTATTCTAATATTCTAGTTTTAGAGATCAAAACAAATAAGGAGCCTAAGAAGTATCTTAAGTGGAAGAAGAAGGTAGTAGCCTTCTGACAGGTCCATGTTAGCAGCATATAAACTGACTTCCTTACTGTTCAGAAAATCCCCTCTGTATCTTGCCATTTAATGCTACATGCCAGTCCCTAACAGCAAGATACATTTTAACACCATTAATATTTTGAAGCAGCACAACAATTCATGTTAACCTTGGACAAATTAATTTCTAGGGTCATGCAGAACTCTCTTTTATACCTTGTGGATATTGCTACGTCCACTCTCCACCTGAAGTCCTGGACACTTGGCAGCCTACTTCGCTGTAGCAGAGCTGTGCCTTCGGAAGTAGGACGCCTAGAGAGTCAATCAGAAATGGGTGACTGAAATGCAAATTCATAAAAGAAACCACAATCTAAAGAGAAAATAAGATTCCTCACAACAAACCTGTCTGAAATAGTTTATTTTCTACATCTATCCTCATTTAGAGAGGTCTGAATGAGTGAAGACTTGTGTGTTTAAGACAGCTCTGCTCAAGTTACCCATTTTTCCTATGCTTAACTACAGTCTATGTTAAAAAAAAAGAGACCAAGTGACTTGTAATTCCAGTAAACTGATGTCACTATAAAGTTTAGGAAGTGGCTGGCATATCTCTTATTTCAATTACATGCAGCTGTGAGACACAGAAAGGCATCTGCAAATGTATCTACCTTCATGCAGATCCAATAGGAACAAGCGAGACATAACAAGACAGATGACTTGAGAAAAAGAGTTAGAATAAGGTCATTGTGCTCCTTCAGCAGAAAGCATCTAGGATTAGCAAGAAGCAGTGTTTTAAAATACAATAATATTAGGGTGTTCTTTGAAGCATACTTTAAAAAAAAATAAATCACACAGTGGTTCTTGCCAATTCAACATAACCTACAAACTCTAAGTTCCTCACATAATGTTCTCTGCCAACCCCAGCACAACCTTCAAGATTTCTGTCTAGTCTAATGAGTAAGAAGCCAAGGACTTTATTTATTTATCATGTTGCAAGAAGAACCAGGATGATCAAGCCTCAGTTTATTTCTGTGAGGAAATACAGCTGACAGTGATTAAACTTCAGATGGTTGACAATCTTTAAATTTTTAACAGCATCTTAAGCTCTGGGTAAGTAAACAAGGCAAATCTGATATGAAGACATAAACCCCACCCATTTTTAGATATACATGCAGAAGTATCTTCAAAATGAGGTCACTAAGCTGGTCCATTCAGGAGCTAGTCTGCACCTCGTGTTACTTACCATATTATTAGTTTTTTTATTGCTAAGTGTCCCATGGCTCTGGGAGTTATTTACGGTACATTTCAAAACTACTCCTGCTAAGGGCAGGCCGAGAAACGCTACAACCTTTATCCATGGTGCTAGACATAATCTAATTACAGACTTTACATCAGAGGGGAATACTCTCTGAACAAATTAGGGACTGTAGGAATGATAGTCTAACATCCCTACTCAGATTCTTGTGTGCAAGTTGGCAGGTGCCTTTAAAAACTGCCCAGAAAATTCTGAATTTGATAAGGTACACAGGAGTGACAGGCTGAGATCCTCCAATACTCTTGCATTTAGTAAAGACAATATAAGAAGAGAATTTATCTTTTTTCTTTTTTTTTTTTTTTGAAAAGGAGGGCTGAGTGGTGTCAGAAGTGACACACATTCCTAATAGTATGGTAAAGGAATGAGCTGAAAAAATAGATCAGCTGGTTCTTACTCACTGTCAGCTACTGGACAGGAAGTAGGTCAATGCAGCTGGGTGCAACCATGAGGAGCTGGAGTCTAGAATGGTCATTAGCAGGATTAAACAATAAGAACAGGCCTTTCCCTCAGTGGAGAGCTGCTGCCAGAGTGTTGCTTAATTTGGGGAATGCCTAAAAATAGCCACACTGCTACTGCTTCCTTAAGAGACGCTAACGCCCATCAATGGGAGACAGTCCATTCAGTGCAGCACCACCATTTTGGGGGAAGAAAGAGTAGAGAAAACAGGAAGATGTTCTAGTTAGCAGTTGGTGGGAAACGTCAGCAATGGCCAAACATTGAAGCTCCTGAACCTTATTAAGCTATGGCATTTCTGTGGCCAAACCACAAAGCTTTAGTTCTGGTTGGGGCTGCACTTCAGAACCATTCCCTTGGAAAGAGACGCGGCTTTTATAGCTTAGTTTAAGCTTCTGTCAGCACCTTCCCAGCTTGGACAGGATTGCAACTGGAACTGCAACAATCCTGTAGGGATGACAGAATGTGCACAGTGGCCAACACACACACACAAAAATTATACAGGCCATTTTTCAAGCCACTGATTTCTAAAAGGAATAACAAAATGGAGCAGAAAAGACTCAACAGATCTTGCATGCAAAACCTGCAGACTATAATTACCTCTTGTAAATACTCTGTGCAGCTGCAATTCACTGTCAGCACACAGTGCAGAAGGCAGAAGTTAGAACAAGTAAAGCACCATGGATCAGCTAGACACCATCCAAACTATATGTGGAAAATACACCTGTGACAAGAACATCATCTGCCAAAAATACAACAGAAGAGCACTCAAAAATGAAAGATTAAATGATTTGGAGCAGCAGCTGACCTAACTATCAAAACTAAAGACAAATTCTGGATGGTTCCCTATGCACATAACGAGACATGCCTAAAAGGCCTCTGAACAGGGAGAATGAATAACTGGTATGTGTGAAATGCTGACAAATGGCACACAGAACACACCCTCCTGGTAGAAACTAAAGCTACACTGGTTTAAAAAAAAAAAAAAAAAAAGGCAATACATTTATTATAGACATACAGAGAGGGGGAAGCTAGGGTTATCCTTCCCTTAATAGTGAAGTTTTAATTTAATGCAGGTATTTTATGGTATCAGTGTGGCACATTTTTCTTTCCTTTCAGTCTAAATAGCATGATGGAACAGTGGGGACACAGAAATGCCTGTCAGATTTCCAGTACTTGGAACAGAGCTGTTGTTTAGGGAACAAAACTGCAAAAATAGGATAAGATGCCAGGAAAAGCATTAAAAATGCATTTTTCTGGGCTATCTAGCTCATACTGAATTTTTTATCTGATGCTAATGCTTCTCTTACCATCAAAATAATATATATTTACAATGTAATAAGCATACATATGATTCAGTGTTACATTTAAGATTATAAAAACAGATCTGTCTAGAAATCAAATCTGAGGTGCTCTTCTCTGGTCTCAAAAGACAGAGCAGATTACACTGGATAATCACAGCTTTTGAAATAAGAAAAAGCTAAATTTTCCATCATCGTGATTTCACAGTAGAAAACAGACACTCATGCATGCATCAAATGACATCTAAATTTATCTTTTTTCTCCACTGCAAACAGTATTTCCACTTTCCAACCATAATTTTGCATTCCTAACACCTATAATTCTAACAGAAGAGCAAAGAAAAGATGAGAAGGCTGAATTTATTTTTATTCCAAGAACCTTTAGCTTTAAGCCAAGATCCTAACCAAGGAAATGAAAAATATTTTTAAGTTTGGGAGTAGCATTCAGACCCTTGTGAGGGTAACTGAAATACCACAACTATGATTACATGGATTCCATGCAGAATATCTTGAGCAGTGTGGGGTTAGTGATGCTATGAGCTGAGTGACCTCAAGTTTCAAGGAGTAAAGTTTTGCACGTGCAAAAAGTTCAAGGAATTTCTAGATGGAGAATAAGGTAAATATGGTTGAGCAGAGACCATAGAGAAAAAAGGAATCTCTAGCATAGATAAAAGAGATAGGTTGTTCAAAAAGTTCTTGATTTAGTACTTCCTCTGGAGCCACTGTGTTAATGCTGCTTAGAAAATGAACTGCAGCAAGCAGAGCACTTGGTATCTCATACATGTCATTAAGTCACCCAGTGTGAATTCCCAGCTCAGCTGTGTGTTAAGACTTAACTAAATGCTATCTGAGAAAGCTTCCATGAACCACAGCATGTAGAGGGTGTATTACCTTGCCTCTCAACCAAGCAAGTCTTACACTTTGGCTCTTCACTTACAATGATAATGATGATAAAAATACTTAATTGTGTCCTTGATGTAATTAATTTGTCCTTGAGCATCAGGCCTGGTTTTGGTCCATTAGCTGGGTATAATCAGCAGAAAGCCTTTGCTGACTTAAAAGGCATTTTGTTTAGACTTACGTGGGGAAGAACTGTTTCCCACATCCTGGAAGGCATTTTTCATCTGTAGGTATTGATGCACCTTACAGAGGCTACAAACATTATAAAAACTGATGGGTGACAACCACAGAAAAATTGAATACTGGCATGAAAGTTACTTACTGCATATATAGCCACGTATGATGGACATCATGCTATGTTGAATCAAAATAATAGGACCAATCTTGCTCTCATTAATTGAGAGAATTTTGCTATTCCTTCAATAGGCCTGGGTTTTTTGTCAGTAGAGCTTTGTGCAACCCAGCTGGGTGCACAATCCATGGCACATGAAGATACTAACCTGTTTCCAAAGACTACACTGGAAAAGTCCACGATGAAATCTTCTGGTATCCTTAAAAAGGAAAGCAATACAAAATAGTTAAGTGTTTTGTAAGCACAAATATATGGCCTTAGCTGCCAAACAAAAAAATTATCTATTCTAGAACATAAAAAAATGTGTCAACATTTTTCATCCTCCACTGCTTAAAAGTGCCATCAGCTCTTACATAAGCACTTCAGTATTGAGTCAGTCTAGGCTTTCAAAAGGACAGCTTATGTTTTTATATCAATAACCCTTAAAAGCTTTATTACATCTTCCTGTCCTACCTACTATGGCAACAGTGAGTTTCAAAAGAACCCAGTAGTTGCTTAACTTCTCTCAGTAAAGTCAAGGAAAATTCTGATGCCTCTGACAAGTGCAGAAGGCAAGCCAGCAATGCATGCTTTCAAAAATCCCAAACCTACACGAGAGAAATGAAGACAGAATTAATTGCTCTTGTCACAAGTAAAAACCAAGACCCCTTCAGCAAAGATTACTTACAAAAGGAACACATCTCACATGAGAAGGACAAGCATAAATTTGACGGGGACCATTAATGGGGTCAAATAGACTACGACTCCACCCACCCTAGGCTTCTCCACTACTTTCCTCCTCTGCCACCATGGCTGCCCTATAAATGAGCTGCTGTTGATTTTCCGTTCAATATATCAGGCTGTAAATTGCAAAGACTGCAGAGCAAACACCATCCATTCAGCTGCCTTTGCCACAGGGACAGCACCTCCTGCAGAGGGGCAGCTGGGACAAGTGGGAGAAGTAACTACTGCTGCCATAGTTAAATCAACATCAATCAGTGCCCAGAGAAATTACTCACCAGTGACATGAGATACACAGCAGTATATCAAAGAAAGATCAAAGCAAACTAGGAAGTTACATGTCCTAAAGGGCTTACAGTGTCTAATGATGGGAGAAAAAAAGTCATCAACTCACACAGTGAGAAGATGAAACTGCAGTTATTAAGAGCTTGGATTCTTAATGGGAGAAGTTGGGTTAAAACATTTTAAATGGTATTTGTACAAAACTGAATTAATGTATTAGCAAGGTAGTTATCTGAGGCAAAATGGGAAGTGAGAGGAGGGACTAGGCACTGCTCTTTTGGCTGCATCTTCTTCTTTCTTTCAGAAGAGAAAAAACTCTGTTTCTGCAAACAGTACTTCACTGTGCAAGTGCATCACTTAACCCATCCTGATGATGACTGAGTATCCTCTGTATGTGGTCAAACAGCTGGAGACAGGGGGCTGTAATACAATTATTATGATACCTATGACAATATCTGCTTGACTGTAAGAGCAAGTGTTACTAAAACAGAAGCATTAATGCTACCTTTGAGCTTGCATTATTTTTGCTGTGCAGCTAATGATTTTGCAGAAAATTCTGTTCCTGGCTCAAGCTGCTTACACGAGGCCAGTCACACACTAAGCTGATCAGACACAAAACATGGCACAGCTCAGGCGTGAGCTGCAGATGGCAATCAACTTTCAAAAGAACATGCTGAGGAAGGGTGTCTAAGGGTAGGAAAAGGTGTGAGGATGTGTCCATCCCCCGTTATTGGCCCAAGCCATAAAGTTACTAAATGACCTGAGAGGGTTTAGCTTCACTGAAAGAAACAAAACAGAATGCAGGAGAGGTGAAAAAAAGGTAACCTGGCTCAGAGCTTAAGCCTTTTAAAAGAAGATAACAAAAAAGCGAATAAAGCTATTTTTCTGTCTTAAAATGCAAAATGCCTTCCCAAACACTGGGTGCCAATAATACCAAGGCACTGCTGTTCACCCAATGATGTGTTTTTCATGCATATAATCACAGGATGACCCACAGGAGTCATTGCAGAAGGATAAGTGTCTGAATGTACTTAGTAGGTGCCTTAAAAATAAGCAGCTATTTCATCTCCAAACTCAAGTGGCTTGGGAAACATAGAAAATTACATTTCCCATAGGAATCAAAGATGCTACAGATGCTACAAAATTTATCAAGTATCATAATTTGAGAGTAGAATCAGCTATTTAGTCTTCAACCACAGGTCAGCCACAAGGTGAAGAAAGCTACTCACAGGAAATAAGACTGTCACAGATGAAAGTTAGGAAGAGTCCCAACAATGTGAGAATCATGGAAGCATGACAGTGATGAGCAGCACATAAAACTTAGAACTCTGTGAGCAACACAAACACAGTTACCTGAACTATTGCTGTATCAGTCATGTTAACCAGAACAACAAGATAAAAAAGATTTTTCAGGATATAAAAGAGATCACCTGGACTGAAAAGTGTCTGCATAGTTCCATTAATAACCCATACAGTGAGAAAAAACAAATAAACCAGCTACAAAACTTTAAGGCAATAAATGGTGGTCAGAGGCCAAGGACCTGGGAGTTCGTGTCTATGGATACAGGCTGAGTC
>NW_009953098.1:5183204-5187834 GCF_000747805.2 Chaetura pelagica | reverse complement strand
CAGCCAGTGACTCCTGGCACTCCTGAAAACCAACTTTCTCCACTGCTCAACAGAGGAATCCTCACCCAGCCCCAGAGAACATGGCACGGAGCTTTTAGTGCTCCTCATTACTCCTTAATCACACTAAACATAGTCTTTGTGCACCTCAAAAAACACCAGCTCCCACTGGGTCAAAAGCAATTCACCAGTTTCTTACTGACCTACTTTAACCTGGGTGTGAACTCCATGATGCAGTAGAGGAAGCAGCTTTGCATTTTAGCTCACAAGACCAAAGGCAGGCCAAGCTCCAGCACTGAGCTGGAGACAAAATTGTATCAGCTAGCAAGGTACCTTTCATCATGGCCTCAATTGCACCTGTCATTGATTACACCCTGATTATATGTCTGAATCTGTAGCTTTAATTTCCCTGAAGTTGCTCTTAAACTAAATTATGCTTATGACTCTGCAGAACAGAGTCTGAAGAGGAAGAGAATTTGCAGGTTAACAGACAAATAAGGATGAAAAAAGAATTAGAAACATATGTATCTATTTATCCAGAATGCTAAGAGTTATGATAAATTTGTATTTTAAAACAATTGGGCCTTGATGCAGAGGTTTCTATAGAATGAAAACATCAACTGCTGTTATTCTCCAATTATTACTGAATCTGGAAATAAGGGCAAACCTGTAAAGATTATTAACACCTAATGTCTAGCTTTTAGGATATGAACTTCTATTCATAGATACTCTGAACAGACTGATACGGATCTTGACTAAGTCTGTAATAAACACGCTTTCTTGGGTAATGGGCAACAGAGATTGTGGCTGAACAAAGTGATAGGATTTCATGAGCATTATATCATTGGCCTTTCAAATAAGAAAAAAGTAGGGCAGTTTGTAAGCTTCTGAAATGTTACTACTGTCTTACCAAACGTGTTAAAAAATACTGCAGGGCAAGGTGGGGATAGCAGAGAGAAGGTCACTCACATTTGCATAACCTACATTACGGACTAAATTAGACCAATCTCCCCAGCATGTGAAATTTACTGCTCATGCTCAGTGCTAAATCAAGTCTTACACAACACCTGTTTTTCTCCTCTGGCTTCACATGACATTTGGCAACGGATATATTATGTGTTATTTACAGGTAATTTTTATACCAACTTTGTTGTGTAAAAAAGTTGATTTGGGGAAGCAGTTACATAAAAGTTATGAAAAATAAAACGGGTGAAAAAAACAAGCATAAACAGCCATACCTGAGCTCCTTTAGGTCTTCCTTAAAAGCCTAGAAAGACAAAGAAGGTGAAATTTTACAGGGTATAGTCTTAAAAGATCATGGTGAATTAATACTGGTTACTTGCTTGGTATCTCTCCTTAAAAGTTTTAGTCTTGAATGCCAGTAGATTTGAAATGATATTGAGAAAAATTTCCAGAAATGTTCAATCATGTGTTGATAAACTAATTTTAAAGACCTACACCTCTTGGAAGCCTTTATTTTCCAAAACAACATCCCTGTAATTTCTTTTATGTAGCTATCCATAACATATTATTCTTTCAGAGTAATTATGTGCCCTTATTCTCTGATAGGTTTTGCAGTAACTTGTTTAGTCTACAAGCACAGAGAGGAAGTGGCAAAAGATAAGCTCTGAGCAGCAAAGCATGCTCTCACTATGTTTCCTGAGATATATGAGCTTTCCCAGTATGCCTGGATAAATATGAAAATAGTATCTTAAACAAGACAGAGGTGCTGGAAGCCCAGAAGTGGTTCACTCACATAAAAATAAAATAAGAAAAGAAGAAATGTAAGGTAAAGCAACATGAAAAAGGAAAGAAAACAGCCATGAAGAAGGAAGATGGGTTGGGAACGTGGCAGAAGTATATGTATTCACACAGAACATCCATAGTATAGCCAGAAATAGCATTTCCTCTCCATTTGCACTATATTGTTCTAGCCATAAAGACCCTTCCTTCCTGGCAGACGTATGAAGAAAG
Source organism: Chaetura pelagica (assembly GCF_000747805.2). Lineage (NCBI taxonomy): Eukaryota > Metazoa > Chordata > Aves > Apodiformes > Apodidae > Chaetura > Chaetura pelagica. The sequence continues at coordinate 5,185,863 of NW_009953098.1, read as the reverse complement.
GCAGACAAACAAACAGGAGAAACTGCAAGTGTGGAGAAAATGAGAGGTATGTGTGAACAAACAGGGTAAGAGAGAGAGTAGATGCCCATGAAATAACACTTGGCAATGGCTTCTTCTTGGATTCTAATTTAAGAGTTAAACATGCACAGTAAACAAGATGCTGAAGCAGAAAAAGATGCAGCAATCTCCTTCCCAAAGCTTAAATGCTTTTCCAAAAAGCTGTGAGTCAACCCATCAAGTAAAATAGTAAGCTCTAGATTTGTAACAGTTTCTTCTGAACACTTCAACTTGGTGCAACATTTTTGTGTGCAGCTCCCCACCCTAGCAAATAGGGTTTAGATGGTAACTCAAGTCTGACGCGGGTTTTAGCCTATCAGGACTCCAAGTACTCCCAGAACTTACCTCTTGTTTGAAAGTTGATAAGGGGAGTCTCAGTGCTTCTCGGAGAAGGGTATACATGCCAGAAATGAGGAAAGCAAGCTGCTCTTCTGAGAGATCAGTGCTTTCTGCAATCTGCTTGACAGATTCCTTGCAGTCTTTTCCTTCCAGTGCGTTAACAGTGACTGAATAAGAAAGCAAAGCAAGATCCCTTTATAAAGAGGAAGACTTGGAGATCATGAGCATAAATCTGTCTATGCTTTTACTTGACTTGTACTGACATTTCTCCTGACGTGAAACTGATCATCCTCCACCACAGGTCAGTTTCACAACACTTTACCAAGAAAACTTCAATGGATTATGCTTTTGCAATGTAAAATCGAAGCTGTCTTCACTGTTGAAATTTGTTCCAGTGAGATAATGTAAAACAGATTTAAAAAATCATTGCTCACAAGTACAAAGCTAACTTGAGCTTCCATCAAAAACTTGTTCAAATTAGAAGTCTGCTCACTGCTCAGTTACATTTCTGATACCCAGGATAAGAGAAGACTGAGAAAGTAAACAGTTCAACACTGTTCTCCAATGTTTCACATAATTAATTCATCTTGCAATGTCAGCAGAGACTAAGGATTAAATGAGGAAGGAGAGAAAAAGAAACCTTCAAGTCTTGTAGTTTACTGGGAAGGCCAAATGCAGATCAGCACTGAGGCCTGTCCTACCAGATCAGGAGCAGAGCAGGAAACACGTTGCTGTCTGCTGACGTACTTAAATACAACTTTGATCTGTTTCTTCAAAGAACAACAGATTGCTTATAGTTTTAACTAGACAGCTTTAATGACAATATTGTTCTTGTTTCTGTTGAACAACCCTAACAACTGGATAAAAATCCATGTCATCTTTTATGACCTATTTGCATTACCCTAGAAAACAAGATTTTTCACTCAAGTATAGCTCATGGAACTCGGAAATATCAGCCATTCTCGACATTTCCAACACTGTATCTGAGGGACTGCAAAAAAAATAACCCAAAAACATCCCAAGGAAATCTCACAGCTGAGTCGTTTGCTCCTACTAGAAGATGCCTCCGGTCTCAAACTTATCCTTGCAGTTTAACAGTCTGCAATAACACTGGCTGGATAACCCTGAGATAATGGTATATGTGGTTTCTACTTCATGAACAGAGCAGGCATGATTTATATTAGTTATTACTTAGCAACAGAGTAACAGCAACAGCATTAGAAAACGAACTCTGTGCAAGTGCCAGAGCAATTTAGATATACTGTGTTGAAATCCATCATGGCTTCAAAGACTTCTTGAAGGGAAAAAATTGCTGCCCTCCAAGCTGTTAATCACAGACCAGCAAGAGCAGATGACTGGAGATTTCAGCCAGCTCTGCATAATCTGGTCGATGTCTCCATCCACCCTGGGGCACTTGGGTGGATCAGTACCAGGGTTTCCCTGCCCTGGCTTCAGATGGTTTTGAAGACTGACTGTTCCCCCTACAGTAGGAAGCATTTATTGCACACCTAAATGTAAGCAAAAATTTACACCAAAATTAAACCCAGACGAAGCTTAGGAGATAGTCAGGCTTCCTGGCACTGCTGTGACTTTTCAGCCTCCACCACCCCTGTACTAGAACGCAAATATGGTTCAACATCTGTATATGCTTTTGTTCCAAATGCCTCTGCCTACATATATCTTTATCTTACAAGGAAGCCCCAGATATTTTGCTCCATTTCTGACACTGTGCAGCAACGTTTTTGAAGACACACCAGCTACTAGAGTCTTTGGGTCCACATTGACTCAAACCAGGAAGAAAAAGCCTGAAAGGAAGTTTGAAAGAGAACATGGACGTAGGGTCCTGGCACCCTGCGGAGCAGGGCAGGGCAGGGCAACTTCTGCTCTTAGCTGGCCACACACAAGCTGCTCTTTTGCTCTGCTCATCGACTCTCCGATCATTCTGTGATTATTTTGCATACAGTCATTTACTCGGCTGAGGAACTTTGATTTTGGCAGGCAATCCCGCCGCTCCAAAAATACATCTACACTTGGAGGTTCCTTTACTTTCTCCTCACCTTATGAAAACACCCCTACCCCGAGTTTCACAAGCCCTACACAACCTGACAGCGACTCGACCGCTGCCTCTGGGACTGAGGGGTGAATTATTAACAGTGTGAGCCCGGGCCCCACCCGCAGCTGCAGGAGCCTGTCCCTCCGTCTCATAGATTTCACAGAATTTTACAATACAACCAAGAGAATCCATCATTTTATTACACCCTCA
>NW_009953098.1:5147574-5182299 GCF_000747805.2 Chaetura pelagica | reverse complement strand
GGGGCCGGGGCTGCGGGTGCAGCAGGGCCCCGCGTCCTGCCCCGCTCCCTGCCCGCGCTCCGGCTGCTGCCGCTGCCCGCCCGGCCCTGCCCGGGTCACCCTTCGCCTTGACAGGGCTGTGCGTGAGCTGAGTCTGGTTTTGGTGAATAACGTTGCAGTTGTTAATCGGTGTGAGCTTGGTTATGTTTTAAGATGGGTTAACTCCTTCTCAAATGTCTTAAAACGGGGTTTGGAGCGCTGTGGGGTGGGCAGCTGCAGAGCCGTGTGTTTATAATAATTCGAAGTGAGCCTTGAGAGAACACGGAGCGAAAACTGGAGGCTCAGATGAGTCAGGCAGCTCGGTGATGGCAGTGATTCCTGCATAAGCATTTCCATCCCATGCTGCTAATTAAGGGCAAATTACTCCGTCTGTAATTTGTAGAAAAGGTTTGTTCTAAAAATGCAGATGCAGCTCTACAAAGACATTCCAGTTGTGCTTATAAAGTCAAAACCGCAGTCCTGCTTACTTAAGAATCCAATTCTGCTACTGTTTATGCATAGTATTAAGCTTGAATTTAGCAAAATTTCTCTTTTTGAGAAAAACTAGTGAGATTTCAGTTTTGAACTTACATGTGGCAAAGTTTTAGTTCCATACTTCTACTAGTCGTGTTTCTACGACACCATGATAAAGAGTGAATAATAAGGTAATCTTTCCATTGAATTTGTATGAAATAATGGAAATTACACCTTAAAAGTGTCATTCAGAGGGGCAGGCTCTTCATTATAGATTCTCAAATGATTCATTGTGAAGAGCCTTAATAAAACATGATACACTTTGATTTTCTAGTTCTTACATTGTAAGACCCAGCTGTGACATGGAAAGTAAAATGTGTTTGTAGTAGCATATCTGTAAGATAAATGTGTGATATTCACCAAGTTTGTATTTAATTAATTTGGTACCTTTCTCTTTGTATTGCCTTTCACTTCCCAAGTCTGTTATTCAGGCTTGCCCGTTTAACAAACCCAGGTTTGTAACCCAGGCATCTCAAGGGGATGTTTCACTTCTTCAGGCAAGGACATGCCCTGTCTTGCATTGATTAAACCATTGCAGATGCCAAACTCAACCTGTGGTGTTCACAGAAGGCTTTCTGTTTTTTAAACTTACGAGTAGTTGTAATGTAGTTCCCACTTCTTGTTAATCCAGTTCACCCCAGCAAGTGCAGCAGCCCCCTGAGGTACTGGAGGTGACTGCCTGTACCTGCAGTGACACTGCATGCCTGGACTATCTGTGTGCACTTTGTTGATGTTAGAGCCCCTCTACCTCATCCCGTGGTTTGATGGGTCTGGAAACTGTCCACTCTGTCTTTCCTTTCATTGATATTTCATGAACACTGAGGCTGCAGCAGTGTTCAGAAGCCTGCTGTGTCACCACAGGTTCTGTTCTACACCACCCGGTTGCTCTGCCCACAGAAGTCTGCACGACTGAAACATCACGTGTGTAAGGGATGCAGAAAGGGAGGGAGGGCAAGATCTCTTGATTCTGCTAAAATAAAAGTTTTTTACATGTCTTTAACATTGGATAAGTTCATTGCTGGTCAAATAGATTTGGGAGTGAGTCCATCACAAACATATTTAGCCAAGCTGGTATGCAGCTTAAAGGGCGACGGTGAGGACCAGCCTTTCTGGGTGATAGCATTGCTCAGTTTTGCTGTTGGATGGAGAAATGCTTTTCTAGTTAGCCAGGCTGAAGTGGACAGGAGGATGGAACAGCAGCTGATCGCGTGGGTTTCTGTGGAGAATTTTAGAAGCTCTTTTCCAGTTGTTTTGGCTGTGTTCAGTGCTGTGCTGACTCATAATTATCTCAACCTAGTTTTCACCAGTATGTAAAATAAATCCAGAGATCCAGACTGATTTCATGAGCCTGCTAAATTCTGGCTCAGTCTCATTAGAGTGAAGAAAACACCTGGTCTTTGAAGTTTGAATCCTCAGTCGCTTTCCTTCAGCAACAGCATTAGCTAGTTTTTTAAATGAAATTATGAGGGGAAAAGTGTATTTAGTTTTGGCATAGTAGCATTTTCATACAGATTATTTTCCCATCTTACACTGTCTCATTCCAACAGTATGTCTGATATTTTTGGCATTCAGAGTTGAAAACAGTCAATAATGGAGCTTTTGATATATCCATAAAGTTTCCTTCTTAAGCCTTAGTTTTATCAACCTAGAATTTCTTTTTGACTTTTGAAGTCCAACTGATTTACTTCTTAGGTGTGCTTACTTCAATTTACATGGGAGTTTAAATATCCCAACATGCAGGAAATGATATTTTTAGTTTGGTGTATTTAAAAAAAACACCAGCAAACAAAGACAATTTACACACTACAGGAACCATGGCTCTGGAGTGGAAACCCTTAATATATTAAAATAAAGGTGTAATTGTACTAGTACTAATCCATATACTATATATGGATTTCTGCCTTGTGATTTTAACACTTAATTCCCTTTGATGTTGCTTGTGGAACTGTAAAAACATTTTTAAATACAATACTTAAATTTACAGAATTATAACTTATTTCCATAAAATAAATATATTACTGACAAAGTGAAGATAGTTTTATGAGGCTTAAAACAGCTAAGCATTTTTCAGGACACAATTCCAATGTATTTGATGAATTCTATTTCTTTTGTCCTGTTCTGCAGGTGGAACTTGACATCTTGTGGAACCAGCGTGGCCAGCTCAGAGTGCAGTGAGGAGCTGTTCTCGTCGGTGTCAGTGGGTGATCAGGACGACTGCTACTCTCTGTTGGATGACCAGGAGTTCACCTCTTTTGATTTGTTCCCTGAGGGTAGTGTCTGCAGTGATGTCTCTTCTTCTATCAGCACATACTGGGATTGGTCAGACAGTGAGTTTGAATGGCAGGTAAACTAGTTCCAATACAACTGTATACAAAATTTTGTATAGACTATTAAGTACTGTGTTTACCTTTAAGTGAAAAGTCCTCAGCATTTTTTCTTGGTAACTACTGAACCAAGAGCAGATATCTGAATCTCCAGTGATTAAAGAAAACATTTTGTTCCATTTTATTCCTACATTCTTAATCTGGAGGAGTGACTGAAGGTCAGGTCTTCAAAGAGGGTTGCTTACAGATTGTGGTCATCTGGTTCTCTTGGCCAACATTTGTCTTGTAGCCATGAGCTTAGATTCTTTGTACTGAGGATGTGTTAGGCTAAATAAATCTGGTTATAGTGGTCTGTTTCCAGTGATTTGGTTGTATTCCTTTGGAATGGAGCTGGCACTTAGGTTGAGTGTAGAAGCTCTTTCCTTCACTGATTTCAAGAAAGCAGAAATCCTGTTCCAGAAAATGCAAATGAACTCAAGATAACATGAACTGAGACTAGCTTTGGATTTCTTACTGGTTCAGCCTAACTGCTAGTCTCTAGGTGTATTGTATCACAGAATTTACAAGTGCATTTGTGTCAGGCAGCCTGTAGGAGCCGCTTGGATTGGATCCCAATGATTCAGAGCTTCATTGAGTTGTGAAATTTTAACTTCCTGATAAAAGTCAGTAATTGTTTGGAAAAGAAGCAATTTCCCATGTCTTAGTTAGTTGACAGCATGTTTGATTAGTAACTAGCTTTTGAAAACTATCCTTTGTTTTTTAAAACAAGCATTTCTTAAGAGGCATACTTGATTGGACTTGTAGAATTTTGAAAAGACTTTTTTGTAGCTCTTCATAGTGTTACCTGGCAGAATCTGAGCATGAGTAACTCAGCTGTCACACTTTAACTGGAAATGCATTCAGAAATTGCATGTCAGTTGTATAAATGAAGCTAAGAAGTTCTGCAGTTTCTTCCAGGAAAATGACAGTGATTTTAATGGAATTGTCTTGTGTAATTATGGGGTGTGGTGTAAATTACAAACCTACCTTGAAATGATCTTCCTTAAACTAGATTTATGCTTTCAAATGGGAGGTTTAGATTTAGGCTTGGTTTGTAATGGGCAGTTTACACTGTTGGAGAAGGGAAGTAGTTGAAATACCAAACCATTCTGCTGCTTTTTTAAATGCAACTTTTTAAAAAGAGGATTGGTAAGTAGGGGATAGTGTGAATTGAGTTTTCACTTGCTGTTTGTTGGAAGATGCAAAGGAGTAGTGCAGGGTTATGAGTAATTAATAAGTAGTTGTTGGAGTACATAGATAAATGATGCTTTGCTAATTTGATGTTATGTTTTGAAATGTTAATGGTGTTAGAATTACTTTAAATCTGCCTACTCTATTCTAAGGCTTTGTTCTTTCTCTTACATATTACAAGTTGCCTAGCAGTGACATTACAAGTGGGAGTGATGTGCTTTCTGATGTTATACCCAGTATTCCCAGCTCTCCTTGTCTGCTTCCGAAAAAGAAAAACAAGCATCGGAATCTCGATGAACTTCCATGGAGTGCAATGACAAATGATGAGCAGGTGAAAATGACTTTTTTCCTATGTGAGAATTGTAATATACAGAAGAAGTTTGAATTAGACCCGCTTCTTCTGATAGCTGTAGGTGTAAATGTAGACCTGTGTGGTACTACTGGATTCTTGAAACTAAATCTTGTCTTTTGCCTCTGCATTAGTAACATGCACTCAGATTTTCACCCTACATTTTTGAGGATACTCAGTTAGGCTACAATTGTAGGAAATGTGATGTTTGAGCACTTTGTATTCTGTTAGGCTTTCCTTTTTTTTGTGTCACTCATTTAGAATCAATAATAATTTAAAATGACATGCCTTACTTTGGTTCCTAGGTTGAATATATTGAATATTTGAGTCGCAAAGTCAGTACAGAGATGGGCCTTCGAGAGCAACTTGATATTATTAAAATTATTGATCCTACTGCTCAGATCTCACCTACGGACAGTGAATTCATTATTGAATTGAACTGTCTCACAGATGAGAAACTGAAACAGGTGAGTTAAGGTTTGTACATAACTTTGGGTTTCAGCATCTGATATGTCTTGCCAAGTCTCATACAGAGTTGTGATACCTGACGGGTATGGTAGATAAATGCTATTAGGAGCTTGGCCTGTTTCATATTTCAATTTTGTAAGTCTCATTTTAAAGTAGAACAGGACTGCTTTCCTTACAGCCACTTTTGTTTGAGAGTATCTAGCAAAGTAAATGGGTTTCATACATTAGGTAAACAACTTGGTTCATTTGAACTTGACTCATACTCCTGTTTGGTGTTTTAATAGTAACTTACTGTTATGTAGTAGAAAACTCAGGAGACAGGAGCCGGGGGAGGGGGGGGCTGGGGAAACCCAAACATTGTTACTTTGTTTTCTTCCTTCTATAATTAATATTAACTTAGTTATTAGGGAAGTTCTTGTGTTGACTACCAGATGGCTTGGGATTTAAGCAGCCACAGCAAAATGTTTTAAAAGACTAACTGAACTGGTCCAATAATTTGATCATTATTCATAGGCAAACTGTGCTTTTTCCATGAAAAGGAGTGTCTAAGTACAGTATTTCTCAGGCTATAATAATTCTGCTGCCTCTGTTCTAAAGGTGAGAAACTATATAAAGGAACATGGACCTCGTCAACGGTCTGCGAGGGAAAACTGGAAGAGGAGCAGCTACAGCTGTGCAAGTACCAGTGGTGTGAGCGGCGCCAGTGCCAGCAGCAGCAGTGCCAGCATGGTCAGCTCAGCCAGCAGCAGTGGTTCCAGTGTTGCTAACTCTGCTTCCAACTCGAGTGCCAGCATGAGTCGAGCACACAGTGATAGTAATTTGTCCACGAGTGCTGCAGAAAGAATCCGGGATTCAAAAGTAAAGTTTCTGATGATGTACTTGTGTATTATGCTGTCTAACTTTTTAAGGTTGCTTCTGTGATCTGAACTGGGATGTTTGTACTGAGCAGCATGGTTAGTGACTGAGGATCTGCTAAGTCAATGCTGACTGTTTCCTCAGATGTGGTCACAAGGAGTTTAGCTTGAGCTCTTCCCATCACTTCTCTTCTAAGTGAAAACCTGATGTTTGCATGTAGTAGATCTTCTAATGACTTTTGTTTACAGTAGGTGAGAAGGGGCTAAATAAGGGCTTTATAAATCTAACTGAATTATTTGAATTGACACAGTTTAAAAAAAATAATAATTCAAGATTGATTAACCTAATCTACACATAATGTCTGGATGGTAAAGGCTTTCTCAGTTTTATGTTTTTTTTCCCCAACTGTAAGTTTCATCAGGCTTTTTCAATCTTTTTCATTTTATTCTTCCAACATGTCTCATGAGACTGCTTGGGGAGGAGTGACCTACTGAAGCATGTTTCAGTTCAAGTAGTGCTGTGGCACTTGTCCTGTCTCCATGATTTTAGTTTCAAGTGTGGAGGAGAGAAGCAGTTCCTGCTTACTCTTCAACATCTTGGGTTGTTATTGTAACACTTAACATTTTCCCTGCAATAAAGATTCTTCTGGTCAAAGACTCAGCTGTGCAACATCACAGGGTGATGATGTGCCTCATAACTCAGATGTCATAGTCTTGATATTTTAAATGAGATATGATTTTGGATGGATGTTTGCACCACCTCTGAGAATTAATTTTTTAGTTCTTTTTCAGAGCAGACATTATTTTAGAGATTGATGTGTATTTGCCAGCTTAAAAGGTGTGATCTAAAGAAAAAAATCTTACTCTTTGTCCCTTCTGTATTTTGGCAGAAACGTTCCAAGCAACGGAAGCTGCAGCAAAAGGCCTTACGCAAGAGACAGCTGAAAGAGCAAAGACAAGCTCGTAAGGAAAGACTGAGTGGATTATTTCTTAATGAAGAAGTGCTCTCTTTAAAAGTGACTGAGGAGGACCATGAAGGAGATGTAGATGTTTTGATGTGACAGGGGTGAATTTATCAGTGTTCTTTCTAAGCCTTAAATGTATTATCCTTATTGTTTACATATATTTCTTGACCAAATTTTGATTAGTGTTAACAGTATAAACCAGATCGTTTCTCAAGTGTAATTTTGGTAAAGAAGGTTTAAGTATTCAGTAACTTAACCTTTTTGAGACTAATATTGCAAGAAAGGCTTTGGAAACTTAACTGACTTCTGAAAAGCAGCTGAATAGGTACAATTATTAAGGAATTTGAACTGGGCACACATGCTAAGTTTCTTGCAAGACATGACTCTAGGGGTGCTTTTGGATGACACTAAGCATGCATTACTGTGCTTCAGATTTTTGGGCTTTTTTCAGCTTAAAGTTAAATTTCCTTTGGCTTGTTCTGTCTTTCTTTCCCACTATGAGGAGGATAGTTTATCGTGTGAAAAAGTTTAGTTCTCTAGGGCTTTCTTCAGTCTTGCTCTTGGATCATACAAAATCAAAGTACTGTGATTATCCTTTTCTAGAAGTTGGAATTTAACTCAAACTACACAAAAAAAAAAAAGAGCTTCTAATGCAGTGACTTTGTAACACACACAATGCCTAATGTGGTTCTTTAGGAAGCCATTAGAACTCAAAATCACTTGTAAGCTTAGTCTTCAGCAAGTTACTTTGCTGCTCAGTATCTTACAGTATGGTTGTTACTAATAGTTGACCATCCCTAGTATTGCAATGAAAAGCTTAAAATAAAAAGATCTTTATGCATTGAAAGCACACACTGATCTGCAATTAAGTTGTCTAGGACACTACTTACAGTAGTTAAAAATACTGGAAACTGAAGTGCAAACAAGTGGCAGACAACCCTGGTGGTTTTTTTTCCCCCAGAAGAATATTTAAATAGATTCACATTGTGGGCAAGAGAACTTAATACAGCTGTGCTTTTTAATTGTGTGTTTAGTTGAGGATGTGTCTTCTGTGTGGGTTGTTATACCATTATATGTTTCAGAATTCTCCTCTTTTTGTTACCTGCTTTTGAATTTTCCCTTGCTCAGAAAATAGTGTAAAATGATGGCTTTCAGGTAGGGAGGTAAAAGTAGTTGTAGCCTGTTTTTTAATTCTGACAATCCATAACTTATCTTGGAACTACTTGCCCCCCCCCCGCTGAGCTAGAAAACTTCGAACATGAAACTTAAAATTCATAGAAGTATTTTCTAGTTCTGAGTTTAGGAAGTAATTTTTCATTGTCTTGATGTTCATGACTTTTGCTTTGCTCTTGTGAATTAGGAGTTTGGCAGTTTAGTGTGGGCACTGGTGGCTGTAATTGCAGGATATAGACCAATCCTGCAGAATTGCATGGTCAGCTTGTTATAGGGCTGTTCACGTTAATTTTGGATTTCCTGCATGGACTTAGTAGCCCTTTCAGCTGAAGTGTTTTTATCTTGGAAGTGGCATTCCTTTTAGTCTCAAAATAAACTGACCAGTAAAATACCTAGTCAAACTGATATGTGGGAACTTACTCTTATTGCTGCTAGACCATGGGTACCCAGACTTGCCCATTGACTGATTAAAACATACGTGAGGTCATTTTTAGCTCAATTGTGAGCTATCCCATCTGGCCAGTTACTTGGCCACTAGCCATAAGTGACTGTTACCTGGCGTTATTTGTTTGTACTGCATTGTAACTAGTTGATGCCTTCCTTCCTCCTCTAGAAACAATACGCAACACTTTTTAACAGTATGTAAGTTACTGAGAATTTAGACTGACTTAACTTGGAGGTTCTTCTAAATATATTGGATGGAATTAAAAATTGAATTGCTGTCAATTCAGATAATTTCAGAGTGCAGTTCTTGAACTCTTCCCACTTACTGTGGCTGTAATGGATGAATTAATCATGAAACGTTTCACTGTGTGCACACTGTCACAGTTCAGCACAACCTTTATTTTCTGCAGTGACTTTGAATGGTGGATTTTTTTTTCTGAAGAAGAATGCACACTTCATACTGTACAGAACTGAGATTCTGAAATGAATTGTAAGAAAGGTGCAATATTTCAGTGTGGTAGAGCATAAAGGTATGTCACTTTATTCTATTTCAACAGCTCTTCAGAGTTAAAATCCTCAGGCTTTATTGAGAGAAGACACCCCTCATTTTGATGAGGTACAGTTCTTTTTGGTCACCTGTCTGCTAGCATCTAGAGATCATGGCATGAGAGAGAATAGGATTTCCATCTTGATCTTAGTGTGAGCATGTAAGTATGGATTAATCCAGGTGATTAGATGCGTCCAGTGGTTCATCTGTTATGTTGCATGAAAAGGTCCTGGGTGCCACAGTAGTTGATTGTGGCATGTTATCTCCAGCTGGTACTTTAGTCACTTGTGTGACAGTTAAAATGATAGAAGAGGGTGGTTTTCCAGGGGTTTCATGGTAATAATGTATCGCTCTGTATTGTCATAGTCCTGTGGTGCTTACAATCTAAGAACACAAAACAATGCATGTTGTCAGATAGTCAGGCCTGAAGTAGCTGTGGGATTCAAGGGTTCTCACGTACTTCTATGTGTTTGGGGTTTTTTTTCCCTTTTCATATTATTCTTAGAACTAATGACACAGTCATTTTGTGGAGGGGTTGTCATTTTGCCAGATTCTTGTCTTTCCCTGCAATATGCTGTGTGCTTACCCAGGGAAGGTCTGAGTCACCATCTGTGGAGGTATTGTGTAGATGTGGCACTTAGGGACAAGGTTTTAGTGCTGGACTTGGCAGGGTTAGGTTTACGGTTGGACTTGATGATCTTAAAGGTCTTTTCCAACCAAAATAATTCCGTGAATTTGTATTGGATGCGTGTGGCATTAGTCAAACAGTTGGAATTTTAGTTAAACCTGGTCTTGCTGATTCAAGTGTTGGCCATTGTGGCTGCCACATTGTTTTACAGCAAGTTTCCTACAGATTATTGGGTTCAGATAGATAAAGAAGAGTAAAAGGCTGCTAAAATAATTCATTCTTGTAAGTGCTTTTTCAAAAAACAGTAAACCCTCTGCTTTTTATTCACAGATAAAAAATGTCAAGCTTAAAAGCAAAATAGAGACAAACAGAAAAAGCTCATAGTTGTATAGCTCCATGGTACTGAAGCTGTATATCTAGGTGCTTGGTACCCACTGTAATAAGAATGTAATAAGTTTGCACTCTGTAATGTTAATGATTTGCTTCCATAGTAACTTTTTCTCTAAAAAGGCTTAGAAGGAGCACTGAAAGTCTGAATGCAATAGGACTGTAAACAATAGAGAACATTCTTTTCTAATATGATTATAAATATGAGGAAGAAAGCTAACTGCCTGATGAACCTGTCTGATTTGTGTGTGTATCTGATGTCATCCTTTGTCACTTTTAAGATATATATTTTTCTTTATCTGGGATACTAATTAAAAGATGATTATAGTATGCTCAGTATGGGGTGCTTACTAAGAAAAGCAAGAAAAGTCTTCACAAGACTTTCCTGGGCTTACCTTTAGTTCTCATATTGTGGTTTGAAACCTGTGAAGATCATTCTCTGGGGAAAAAAATAATGAAAAAAACTCAATCTGCTTGAACTTATTCATATGTATTTACATCAGAGTGCATATACAATGCAGAAACATAGAAAAATGGCAATATTCACTGTTAATCTATGCTGAATGTCCTGAAGCCATTTCTTTTGTCCTGATTTTTACTCTTTCAGCTTTGAAACCTGTTGATGGATTGGTCTATAAATATTAACAAACCTGACTGTTTTGAGGGGCTCTTGAAGTTCATTCTTATAAGCCAGGTTTTTGTGGCAAATGTTAGATTTATTGGTTTAATGTTCTTTAGTTTGTTAATATTGCAGTTCTTGGGCATAGAAAACACAAGTCAACATGCCATTTTCTGTTTAAGGATTGCAAAGATAGTTTTTAAATCTACCAGGAGCAAATCCTAGTAATATTCAAAGCTTGTCTATTTTGACTATTAACCCTGAGTAATCCTACTTCCTTTTTCTGTCATCTGGCTAACTTAAAACATTTCAAAAGTACAAATTAATTCTTGAAATTTTAAAAAATAAATTATAACATTGAAGCCTTGAATATAGTTCATAACCAAAGCAAGGGGGAAATGGGGTTTTGTGATTTTCTTTTTTTTGGAGGAGAGATGGGTTATAGAATAGGGTATATGGTACAGCTTACATTGAGGTGATTTTTTTTCCCCAGGTTCTCTGCTAATTGTATTGCTAAAATGCACTTTTGTATAGAAAACTGTCTCTGTACATTCTGTATCTACTTTTCACAATGTTTATAGAGATTTTTCTGAAGTCTTGAAGGATTTACTGAAAGCTGCAATGCTGGTGACTGATGCTGTCGGCTTCAAGTTTTCATTGTATTTGAAAATAGTTATGTGCATATTGAAGTACGGGTTGGAATTAAAATTGACATAGCAAAGATATTCTGATGAAACTATGTGGTATCTTCTTCAGAGCAGGGGGATTCATACACAGGGCTTATGTACTCACTGCTCAGGCAGCAGGTACAAATAAAGTGGCACATGGTAACTGTTCTTTGGGACAGAAAATAAATCAGTCCCTCCTTAACTAGGGCATTTTGTTATCCACAAAATCTGATCAGAATTGTTTCATAGGACAACAGTTATTTGATATGAATGGAATAAGCTGAGATGTTGTACTGAAAGCTGTCTGTCTTTAGTTTTTATTTCTGTGACAGAGTATTTTATATATATATATATGCATGCTATGTAGTATATAGCTGTGAGCATAGGAAGTCTAATCACTTTTGTTCACAGCAGTAACTCTGAATCTTCTGCTGCTGTCACCCTCAGTACGCATAGCCATCAAACTACCACCTGGCCTAGGATGTTTAAAATCCCTCAGAGGATGTATAAGCTGTCAACCTATTGTGTTGTTACAGTTGATCCTGCAGGCACCTGTGTCACTGTTGTAAATCCAGATCTCATATGCAACAGCAGAAGCAAGTATGCCTGGGGATACCAGAAGCTGCAGGGATTCACACCAAGACATGCAGCACCAAGCACACAGCAGTGGCTTTGCAGTCAGCAGTGTTTGTGTAGGCTGCAGTGAGGTCACTTGCCAGCCTCTGTTCTGTGTTGTCTTCTGCAATACTGAAGCTTCAGATGTAATATTACAGAAATTCCTGCAGAAACACTGCACAGCACAGCAAGTCTTGTAAAACTGTTGGAGACCTTTACATTGTTCTGGAATCTGCAACTGGGGGGCTGCAGAATGTAACTGCTGAAGCTGCTGCTCTTGCAAGGGTTTGCCTTCACTTCAGCAACCTGCTCGTGGTTTTTGTCTACTCTCACCCAAAGGTGAGGGACAGGCAGGGTGTTTTGCAGCAAAACAAACTGAAATGTTGCCAAGGACTTTGACCCATTGTGGTGGTCACATGTAGTAAGGACTTAATGCTCTGTGGATGCTGCAGGAATGTTGATGCTTATGATTTCTGAATCACAGGATCTCAGTGAGCTAGTCTGTGTTTTGAGCTTCTCAGCTTTCCCAGTAAATCCTGTTGCAGAAGTTAATTACTGGGGTAACAGTTGTATGGATGAGCAAACAGCTGCCTATCTGCCAAGAGAGGTCATGTGGTCACAACTGAACACTGCATGGAATGGAGCTCTTCTCATCCCTCAAAAGTTTCTTCAATGAGAGAGTCTCATTTGATGACCAAATGCTATTCAGGCACAAGCTGAACAAAAGTTTCCACACTGGCAAAACAAACTGTTATACTTCTTTTACTAAATGGATAGGGGAAGATGGCATCGACTGTGTCTTGCTCTCTTCAGCCCTTTTTTATTACTACTGGCCTGAACTGTACACTTGATGCAAACGTTTCCTAGTACACAGATAGTTACAATTTGGTTTCCTGAGATCCTTGGTATCCTGTGTCCTGTGGGATGGAAAGCTTTTTTCACCTCCTTCCAGCACATTAATCTCTTGTAAATGGTTTACCTGGTGCTGAAATCAAATTTAAATTCAAATCCACATTTATGATCTGAGGCCTCTTTTCTACATGTAGCAGTTTGTACTTGGCAGCATCACTGGTGTAAAATCTTGTTTCTTACCATCTAGACCACAATCCTGCTGCTGAAGTGTGATAATTCATTTTAGCTGCAAAGCCTTTCTAATGCTACTCCAGTTTAAGTACCTGCTGTGTTGCTACAAAGTTTCTAAAAGAACGAAGCTGCTGAGCTGTGGAGCTTGACCAGCAATTTGCTGAGATTTTAAGGGCAGGTAGGTAACTGCCGCGTGTGTTGCCACTGGAGGGAGCACTGTAGTCATCTTACGTGCCTTTTGGACTGCAGCTGCCAACTTCGCTTTACTACGAACATTTTCCTGTGTTCTGTTCTGTCCTCTTAAAAAAATATTAGTGAGATTTGCTTCTTTTGTGCTGTTCTTGTATGAGGAATATGTCTGTTAAGGGTTAATTTTACAATAGTAACATTTCCAGTGACTGGGGAAAAAAGAAATCTGCTTTTTCTTTTCGTGGTAATTGCTAAATCCTGCCTGGTACTGCTTCTTGCAGTTAAAAGATGGAAGTACATTCCTGTTTAGTGTTAATTTTTATTTGTATAATGCATTGCTGCTTTATCTTTCCTGACTTCTGTTTCAAATTCAGCCTTCCTAGGTGGGCTGGGAATTTTACACTTGAAAATACTAGGTGATGATGGGAAACAGCTTTTAATGCATTAAGTCTCCTAATGTGGATACTTCTCTGTCCCTCGGAGGCAGGGAAGAGAAGATGTAGCTTGACTACCTTTATTTTTTTTGAATAATAACTTCTGAATTGGGCTTTGAGGCCAATATTTAGAAAATATTGCTTCAATTGGAGTTGTTCTGTAGTTGCCTTTTTTTTTTCCCCCTCCTCCCTCTCTTTTTGTCTGAGAATTATTGTTAAGCTTTAAGAGAGCTTACTAATGCATGTTATAACCACTGAGAATATGTGAGGACTTATCCCTGGTATCGCAAGCTCATTCTGAGAAGTCAAGCTTGTGATGGTCCTGTGCAGAATTAGGAAGGCTTTGAGCACTTGTATGTGATTGTGCAGACATGCTTGTGACTGTCATCCTCTTTATCTCTGGGTCAGTAGCTGTTAAAAGAACAGAATGAAAAGAAAAGTAATAATGCATGTTCTGGCCATCAAGTGAACTACTTATTTAGACAAGTCTTTGCTCAGTGTATGGCTTAGAGGGATTTAGTTTAAAATTGTGACATTGCTATAGTAGGGAGATAGTTTCTCATGTTCAGCTGAGGAAACTGCTTTCAGTACTTGTAATGTCTGTAAAGGTGCCTTGTCTGTAACAGCTTCTGGGAAGGTTCCCACCCTCCTCAGGCTCTCGGTAGCACGTTTTCAAGGCATTAATTCTAGGATGTCTCCCCTGTGGAAAATGTGTGAACAAATAATCTTGGAAGGGAGGAGTAAATTTTTCAATTCTGATTGCAGAGTAAAGAGCTTTAAGATGTGACACAGCTGTTAATGTCTATATAGCTCTCTTAGGTGGCTTTTTTTGTCATGTAGTTCCTGTCTATACTTCCTGAAAACAGTACGTAGCAAATATAATATGGCAGTTCATCATAGGAGCTGTTGAAAAGCTATTTTTAGTTCATTGTAGACCCTCATAGTTATTTAGGCAATTCTCATTTTTTGCTATTCATTTCAATTCTTAGTTAAAAGGCAGCTGGTGTAGTCCTTGCTTTCTTTCTTCTGTGTAGAAATAGTTACAGTGTTTTGTTTCACCTTCCATTGTGTGTAGTAGGAGTTAAGGGAGAGCTGAGACAAGTTCATTTTAATAATTGGTCAATTTTTTGTGTACCTACAGCTTCTTTCAGACATAGTTTAGTCTTGAGGAGCACTGGAGGTATTCAATGTATTGAACAATAAATGTTCCACATGCAGGACACTTCTGTGTGTATTCAAAGATCTTATACTTGACCTTTTTCCTAAGCCAGAACACACTGCAGTGTTCACTACCTGGCTGGTGCTTTCTGGCTGGAGCAGTGGGAGCTGCTTCACAGTTACTATGGGTTATTTTTGCTTAGGACCTCACAACTCTTGGATGGTTCTGCTTGGCAGCTCCTCTCTGCTCTGCTGGAACACAGAGCAGCTTGGGGACCTTGTCATCACATCCCTTCATTAACACTGCTACCTTGTGGAGAATCTGACTGCAGTCTCAGTGTAAAACTTGTGTTTTACAGATGGCTGTGTGGTTCCTAGTATTACAAATACTGCTGAGCAGAGTGAAAACATTGTATGTGTTAGGAGCATCTAAAAACTTGTGAATTATGCTGCTGACTACATTACTTTCCCCATACAGTCGCAAATTTATTATATTAAACTAATTACTTCCTTCTGAAAGCATAATTGAATACTGAAGTTGATTGAATTGTCATGTATTTATTTAATGTTGCATAAACCATGTTTGGTATTCAGCCAGCTCTGCCTTGAAATAGTCCCTGTTGTGAAGTACAGGGATCCAGTGCCTATCATGTCTAGCACTGGTACAGTCTTTTACCCAGGAAAATAACCCTTTGCAGGTTGGAAGTGATCACTCCAGAAAAAATTTATATTACCAGGTGAGGCAGGTAGATATAGATAGGTGCATGAGTCTATGTGAGTATTTAATTTAATTAATTTCAAGGTGAGAGAAAAAGCCTTTATGAAGTTTGAAAAAATATGTATTTTTCCCTGCTTAATATTTAAATAAGGTGAATTTATTTACCAAATAGAAAGTATTCACAGTGTGTGAACACTGCCCAACAAATCCATGCACTTCCTCCTGAAACAATTGAGATCATAAAACTGTTTGTAGAAGTTACAAATGTTAGTCAACTGAAAAGGAACAATCTAAATTCTTAGTACAAACCCATTTGTGGACTGATAAACCCATTTGCAGACTGATAAAATGAGTGTAATTTATGGCCTGAATACCTTATTGGCATATGTATTAAAATTCTAGTATGTCTATTTTTCTTAGTATTGCATTAGCTGTAATTTCTGTGTGATGCTTCAATTCATTTATATATTTGCACAACACACTATCAGATAAAAAAGTGCCAAAATGTGTATAAGGAGGACATCACTTTAGCTTAATTGCGCACAAATTTCCTGCAGCCTCTGATGCCCACAACCAATAACGAGACTGCTACAGCTAGCATAAATGCATTAGCCTATAAATTTAGAGCTTCTACCTGCTTTGCAAAAGGAGAATCATCTCTAAATGAGCCTAGTAACATTGATTTGTGATTAATCATTTTACTTAGTGACTCATCTGTGATCACAGTGCAACAAAAATGTCATGTTTGCTTAGTGGCATTAACTCCATTTATCTTCTCTGCATTCAGAGAATTGCCTTGTTGTCAATGTAGGACTGGGAATAGAGCTGAACAGGGCTGTTGTTAAAGGACTTATCATGTCAGTTTATCCAAAGCAGCGTATGTATTTTTTTTCTTTTAGTAACCATTTCCTTACTTGAAACTTAATTATTCTACTTGGTCAAGCAAAACCATTTGCACTAATGATCTTGCATCTGCAAAACACAACTAACTTAACCTTGAAAATAAATTGAGAAGCAACTAGAATAATACTTCTATTTTAAAGACCATCCCTGCAAGTTGACAGTTACCCTTACCTCTACCTTTGAGACAATTTAGCTTTACATTTTGCAGAGTAAAATGTAAAGCATGTTAGCACTGCATTTCTGGTTGGATGCCATCAGAATGATTTTCTAAAAGTATGCTGCTAAGGGATGTTTATGGAAAGTGATAGTCATGGTCTCTATGAAAACTTTTCTTTTGTTTTACTTTAAGAAATAGCAAACCCTTGCAGCACCACCCCCCCCAAATTAAACAAAATTTAGAGTTGGATGATTGCTGCTATAGCAATTGTATATTGTGTTTTGTGACACAAAGTCCGAAAAGGCTTTGCTGGGGTCAGTGAAGGAGGCCTACAAGAAAGCTGGGGAGGGACTTTTTCTGAGGGCATGTAGCAGTAGGACAAGGGGGAATGGTTTTAAACTGGAAGAGGGGAGAGTTATTTGGGCATCAGGAAGAACTTCTTTAGTGTGAGGGTGTTGAGACCCTGGCACAGGTTGCCCAGGGAAGTTGTGGTTGCTCCATCCCTGGAAGTGTTCAAGGCCAAGTTGGATGGGGCTTGGAGCAGCCTGATTAGTGGGAGGTGTCCCTGCCCATGGCATGGGGTTTGGTACTAGATGATCTTTGAGGTCCCTTCCAGCCAAAACCATTCTATGACTCTATGATTCCAATATTGGAGAAATACCTATTTTTTGCACCATGTAGTAGATCTGGCAGAAGACACAGTATAATTCATGTCTTCTAATATGTAGGAAATACAAAAATGAAATATCAGACTGCAGTACTGAGAAGAAAAAAATAGTAATTACTTACCAGATAAAGGTTGTTGATTTTGTTCAGGACTCTAGAGAGACATTCTTAGCAAAACAAACCTGGCAAATGCAAAGCAAATCACCTCTGTAACTGAAGGCTGGAAAAGGTTATATTACAAACACTGACGTAGCTAGAAACTGTTATCCGAAATGATGGCTTTGATGTCTCTGTGTATTTCTAAGGTTGCAAGAGGATTCATGTTGAGCATCAGATCTGAGAAAACAAAACAACCCTCAGTCAGGAAACTTTGGTTTAAAGAACAGTCCATACAACCAGGAGATTTAGTGAGGGTGAAGAATTCATGCTTGCCCTTTATTGCTTACTCAGTGTCTAAGAAGTATGAGTTAGATCTCTGCACCAGGAATTTGCTTTTAAAAATCATGTAGGTTTGCATGCAGGCCTCTGGTTATGCATCTAGAGCCTGTATGTTCAGGTTTTCTTGTGACTATGGAAACTCAAAGTTGTCTTTAAAGGAAGAGGCAGTCCTTCAATTTCATAATGGCATCAGAGAAGCTTTAAGAAAAACACTACACTACACTACCTGTAGTGTTTGCAACCCTGGATAATGCAGGTGGGAGGGACATACCAGTGTGATAAAACTTGAACTTAGAAAAGAACCAAGGATTTGCTGCTGCTACTGTGGCAGGGTTGGTTTTTTATTTAACTTTACAGATGAGGCAGCCCCCTCTGTGCAGTTTAGTGATGATCAATGTGAACACACTGGAACTGTTTACATGAAGCAGGCGGAATCATTCAACCTAATATTCATTTGTTTGACTAAAGCCTCCTTACAGCCACTTGTGATCTGATGACTAACGTGGCACTAAGATGCTAATGCTCAGTATATACATAAATCATTAACTACTTAATTTGGATTTGGAAACCTGAAGCAACAGAATGCTCCATGGAGAAGCTGCTGTAGTTATCTCTCTCTGTCTTGAACCACCTGTCTCCAGAGACCTGGAATGCATTAGAAAAATGAATGTAATGATTGCACTAAATCTAGGTCCTCTGTTCCTGAAGAAAACTTTTTACAAGCAGAGAAGCGTGGAAATCTAGGATCTGTCCCACTGACACAGGAAAACTTAAGCAGGAAGATCAAGTAATCTAGATAGATTATTTTTTTTTCAATACTGCTAGAAAAATAAGTAAAAGTTGAGAAGAATCTGAGGCCAGCCTTTTTTTTTTGTTGTTGTTAAATGTTTTTGGAGTGGTCTAAGTAGGAGTGCTTGTGGAAGAGAAAAAGGAGTTTTGGTCCCTGTTTAACTCCATATAGTAGGCTTTGATGCTTTAAAGTCAGACTTCTGCTGAAAGCCCCACTTGATCAATATTTCAGCCCATTCCTGAAGGCATATTTAACTACATTACTTTAGTGAAGTGTATTGGCACTGATGAGGGAAGTGTATCTTCCAAGCTGATAAGCTCACCTAGTCAGATGCATGTGATGTGAACAACTTCCTGCCATTTGGAGCTGACTTTTCCTCTTCTTGTTGCTGTTATCTTGTTCCTTAGCCATGCTTATTTATTTAAGAGTTATGTTCTACTGCCTAAATACCGTAAAACTATTATTTACATTGGAGCCAAAAGAACACGTGCAAGGAATCCTCTCTTTGTGCTGGTGCAGGGCAACAAATTTTAAACTTAATAAAAGGAAGTTTTGAGACAAGTAAATTTTTTAGACATAAATTGTCAGTTTATTGACATCAGTTTATCTTACTTATCAGTGAAGGAACTCCATCCTCTGAGGCTTTTGTTTATCTTGTGTTACTTAAATAGGGTTAGATGGATGTATTTAGGTGTGATGCATATGTAGAGCACCAAAGCTGCTTCTGTGCCAAAGCTGGTTGATCCTGTGTTCCTTCCTGTGAGTCCAAGAGGTGGCATTGCCCCAGTCCAGAGAGGGGGAAACTGAAGATGCTGTGAGCTCACCAGGATCCTGCCACCTCCTTCCTGACTTAATTATTGATGTATTCCTTCTTTTAACACCATGGTATTACCAGATTGGACCTTTTTTTTCCCTCATTCAATTTTTTAATTTGAGCTTCTTGTGTAAAGAGTATAATAAATGAGGATCCACTGTAATTTTTTAATTTTTATTTGAGACATGATAAGTGAGACTTGGAGGAACAAATATTTTGTTTGGTCTTTCAGTACGATGTTGTTTAGCTGAACAGAAAGCTCTGTTCTCCAAATCTAAATGTTAGACACATTTTCCATTTATCAAAGCAGATTCTAAGAATTATTTTGTTGTAAACATCAGATGGACTCTTTTTTAGAGAAGTCTTAATCCAGTACTTAATGATAGCTTATCTTAAAGTGTTTGATCTGTCCTAAATAAAATGCTTGCTTCTTTATGGTAATACACATTTGGAAAGTGATATGCAAAACCCCAAAATATAGTGTTGAAGGGCAAATAGGAATTATCACATGCTTCAGAGAAATCAGAATCACTCCAATATAATGATTTTTTAGCTTTTATTTAGCTTAAAAGCTAGCAAGTGAAGTTTCAGGGTAAGTCAATATTCTCACAAGGACTTGTTTTACTTCATGATATAAAACTTGGAGATGACTTGGCAGCTACATTAGTTTTTAAAGTCTGTTTTTACAGTGAAGGATATATACACTTCAGAAGAAATATTTATTTCTCAGGGATAGCATTTTAATTTTATTTCAGATATGGAGTGAAGAAAGCTCCAAATAATCCAGTACAATAAACCATTGCTACGTTCAAGACAGTAATATAAGGGTGTTTTTTTTGTTTTTACAGTTGCTAATAGCAACATAAGTGGCGAACATAAGTACAGCAATTTGAAAGGACACTGTGGTAATGTGAATTTCTTCAAGTAGTTAAATACTAATGTCTTTCACCACAACATCAATGTCAGTTCTCCTCCTAGTCAAAAAGCAAAGGACAAATGAACTTACTGTTTTTAATTGCTTTTTTTGAATGGAAGGGTTTTCAGAAAACTGACAGTAGCCAGTCTTGTCTGTAATTTTAATTTGATTTGTTTGAATTACTGAAATCTTCAGTAAATATATCTAAGTGCACTTCTTAAATATTTCCTCAGAAAGATTAAACATCCATTTACTTCAGCTCCACTAGTGCTCACAGACTTTTAATTGCAGTGTCTGACAAACTTGTTGGGAAAGGAAAAGGGAAGAAAGAGGAAGAGAAGGTCAGTCGTGTTGAGAGCTGTTGCATGGAGTGGGAGCAGTGACTCGCACACTTAAGCTGCTCATCTGAATTCCAGGCAAGTGTGTTTGTACAGCAGGAAGTGCAGCTCCATCATTTTCACTACAGATTTCTTTTGTGTGTGTGTTGATCACGAGGAGTATTTGTCTACTGCTAAAGAACTTGCCTTTCTGTGTGGTGTTCCCAGCTACTTGCTGTGTCTGTGTGCATGTAAGAGTGACTGCATTTGTGTCATTCACCTTGATCTACATTTAGGATGACTGCTTAATAGGAAGAATGTTTAAAGCAAAGTGCTAGATAGGAGTTCCAGGCATAGTGTCAATGGAGTGCAGACCTGTCAAAAGAGCCTGGCAATAAAATTGACTAATTGTCAGTGTACATCCTTGAAGTGCAGTTTTACCCATGTTAATATCGATGCCACCAGTGTAGTTGATTTTAGCCTTGGTTTTATTTGCTCTTTGCTGCTGGTAACCATGGTATGGCATGTGTCTCCTTAAAGAAGAGTATGTGCTGTTGTCTTAGCTTGAGGCTTTATTGCAAAGGCTGTGGAAGTTGTCAACTGGATTTTTCTTACCCACAGTAAGGTCTGGACTTCGCAATGTGTAAGTGGAAGTAAAAGGCCTGTGCTCTCTTCTTCTTTTTCATCTCTGCAGAATTCCCCACTAGTTCTCTTTAAGCCATCCTGGTCAAAATGGCAGAGACAGTGCAAGTAACCTCCCTCACTCCTGGCATTGCTGCCCTCACAAAAGGTAACTCCACTGGGCAAATGTCTGGGATTGACCCAGAAGTATTTGCCAGAGTTCGCCTGCAGTTCCTTGTTTCCTGCCATTGCTGCTTCTGTTGTCCCAGGAGTTTACCCTTTAAAAGAAGTAGTATCCTGGCTTCCTGGGACTTGCCTGTTCCCTGCTAAACTGGGCAACACAATAAAGTAAGATACACTAAATGTCCCTTTTGAAGCAGAACCAAGTAGCTTAAGAAACAGCTCTTCCAGACTGGAGGCTGCTCTGTCAATGCTGCTCTATCAATGCTGCCTGCTGCAGTGCTCTGTGACTTGCTTTTGAGAGGCAGGTTTTCAAACTGGCTTCAAGGGGTGAGGAACTGGCCTTGCTGGTTCAGTTTGCTGCCCTGACTGTCCTCGAGACATCGTTTGGCTGTGATGTGCTCACAAGTGTCTTCTCTTGCCCTTCCAGTGTTTCTAAACAAATCCGGGCTTAACTGAGCACATCATTCTCTCTGCTGGTAAAGTTTCTGGAAACTTTATAAAGGGAAAGGTATGGTCAGTATTTTGAAAGATGTATGTATTTTCTGCTATAATTAGGTAGAATATGGACATAGCATTATAGGTTCAATTAAAAGTGTGTCAATAAAAGGCAGTTGTGTGCTACATAAAAGATTCTTTTGTTGAAAACTGGCCTGAGTTATGACTGTTTTCTACACATTAATTTGCTTTGTACATACAGAATGGAGTTGATTGAACAGCATGATTGTCTGACGAGGGCTGAAAAGCAGCACTTGCTGTAGGTAATTTAAATTGAGCTCTATTATCATTTACGGATTTATTCTGCTTAGAATCAATAAGATGAAAAAGGGTCTGAAAGCTTTACACTAATGCTAATCACTTCTGGGTCAGTAACTCCTTGTGTTTAAGTTATGTATTTCTTTCCTGTATTCACAGAGCTACTTAGGAAGTGAAATATTTAAAATATCTTCCACTGAAGATAATCTTCCCACCTCTTCTACTTCACATAGAATTCAGCATTGATAAATATTGTACTGAAGAAGTTAACTGAGAGGGAAGTGGCACCAACCAAAAGGACAAAAGAGATGCTCTGGAAAGGAGCTCAGCAAAGAGTGCCTTGAAAATGTTGTCATAAGGCAGCGTTCTTGGTGGTTGCAGATTCAACTTGACCCTAGGATGCAGAGCTAAGCTGGTTTTGGTAGCTGCATTCATTTCACTTTTTACTATAGCAACAATTTTGTTCTTGGATAATTTATCTTCCTCAGTTGAGAGGTATCACCGGGCCCAGAAGAGAAGAAACAAAAGAGAGACCAGAACCAAGATTATTTTGGTATAGTGATGCAATCAAGAGAGAATACAATTAAAGGAATTGTATCTATCAAGTGGGAAGAAAGGCAAAATGACCCCAAAAAATCAGCTCAACAAATTTAATTGTCCACTGAGACCTTGGTTATTGTCCTTGAGGCTGCAGGCAAGGGGCAGAGGTGTGCTGTGCTGAAGGGGTGTGTTTGGCAAACTGGAGGAGAGCTGCCAGGTTCTTATGAGAAAGAAACCTTGAACACAACATGACTCTGAACGAGGAGCCGTGGTGAATTTCCCCATACTTCAGATTTGTTTTGTTCCTTTTGAAGTTCAGGAACTGGTGCTAAAGTGTGGCTTAAAGAGAAGGCAAGGAAAAAAAAAAAAGAAAACAAAACAAGACCCTTGTGTCCTGGTTTGAGCAGGTTGTAGCAAGGATGTGTACTCCATTAATGCCTAATTGTGTAATTTATTTGCTCTGCAGTAGTGGATGGACTGTACCTCCTGCAAAGAAGCCAGGAAGGGTAGTAAAAGGAGTGAGCTGAACTGGATCTCTTTAGGAACTGGGTTTGCAGTGCCCTGACAGAGCTTACTGCTGTGTGAAACCTCTGACTTTTCACAGAGAGCAGCAGACAGGGCGAAGTGTGGTAAAAGGATGAAATAGGTCTTGCCTAAGGTGTGTTGAGCTAAAGGGGCAGAGTCAGAAGTAGAGTTAGTCTTTCAAGTCTCAGGTGACTGTCCTGGCCTGCTGCATCTCTGTTCAGACACAGGAAGGTTAGTTCTGGACGATTAAACCATCAGTGCTATTACAACTATAGCCCGTTGTGTACTACACTGTTGGAGCTGATTGCCAAATCATCATTATTTCATCAACCAAGTGGCTTTCCCTCCTCATACTCAGTTGCCCCAGATACCTGGGAGTACTATTCCAGAGGTTTAACTTAAAAAAAAGTTTTTAAAAAATCGTATTAAACTTTTCTTGTATCAAAATGGGCTGGAGCAGCTCATACAATCTCTTGCAGTAAATAGCTATAAAAACATCAAAGGTTTTGATACTGTTAGCTGTATATTTTGTAATGCCTATTGTATTTCCATTTTGTTAGTTCTATTTAAAGAGCAATATTATCATGCCCCATTTCCTGTTAGATAGTTCTATTTGTCTGCTCTACAGGAGGCAGGAGATTCTAGGTCCAAAAGAAATTATCTCTCAGTAAATTACTCCTAACTCCATTACAGAATACTAAGTACTGTCCCCTTACTGTGTGAGCAGCTTGAAGAGATAACATTGCAATTTATTTATTTGCTTTGTTCCATGTATATAGGTGACACATGAAGTCATCTGAGCAGAGACAGTGATAACTGACAGGTACATTGGATCAGTCACACACAGCAGAGTTTACTTTGATTATGTAGTAAGTGTCAAGATGTACAGTAGCTTATGTCAGTTTGATCTCTTCTGTGGCATATAATGGCTTGTCTTTTTCATGGTTGAATGGACACTAATTTTTGTCTAATAAGTAAGCTATCAGTTGAGTGTTTTAGAGAGTAGCCAGAGTTTTTTTATCCTACTGAAAGGGAAACCATTCGTGAAATTATTTTAAAATTTGTTTGGATTGCTTCTTGTATTCATTTTTCTCCTTCTGAAGTCCCTGTTTACTCAAAGGTACTAAAGGTACAATAGTTTCTAAGGACCTGCTGTGAATCTATTGCATTGTGTATGAGACCTTTCCATATTGAAATAGTAGCAGAGAAGAGAATATTTTCTCTCTGTTTGGATGTGTAGCTGCCAGACTCTATGTAACATATCTGAAACAGTAAAGGGAGAGAAGAAGCAGTTACAACCCCCATTCTTCTCCTGTGTAGGAATTATCTATGACTGTAACTTTGTAGGTTTGTTTTATTATTCTCATTACGCAGCCATGGTTTCAGTGGAGTTGTGTCTATGGAAATAACTTATAAAAGTACATTTTGCAAGGCATAATGTAACTGAGTAGTAATGGACTTTAAAAAAGCCAAAAGAGAATGCCAAAGTAGTACATGCAAGCTCTGGAAGCAAAGGGTGATGTTCTGGGCTGTCTAGCATGGCTTATCCTCCTGGCACAAGGGCAGTTCCAGGGGAAACATATTTACAGTGAATTGTAATTTTAATATTTTTGGTAATATGTCAATTAAATAAAACAACAACAAACAACAAACCCTAACTTTTTGTCCACTACAGTTTAGTAGTAATTATTAACATCTCTGAGCCCTGTACCACTAGCAGAGTACATCAGTGGGACCAGAAATACTCTGTTTAGATTTTCTCTTGTGTTTCTCACTGACAGATTGAGCTAGTTTAGCTCTCATTAAAGTGATTCATGGCTCTTATTCAGCAGGGTGCTAAGGCCTTTGAAGCTTCATATGCATGGAGGTAGGTGTTTCCTTGTTTTTATTTTTCTTTTGTTTGTTTCTTTTCTGGTCTGGAAAAGTCTTCCTTTTAGATCTTTGCTAGTGTATAGGAACTTCCCACAAAAAGCACTGTTTCATTTTTGTCTTAAATGTTTCCAAGAATAAATGTTCCTGAAATGGCATCTTCACAAGGTAAATTATGTAAATAGAGTCATTAGTAATGGCCATGTCTGTGCTGGAAACAACAAATGAGGTTCTTTCTGTCATCTCTTGGTTTTAGGATGAGAAACTGAGATGCAAATTGACTTACTTTTAAAACTGGTAATTTTGTGTGTGTGTTCTAGTAATGCCTAGAGCTGCTCTGTTGCTGCCATGTCTTGGCAGTCCTTAGCACTTGTCCTCCTCTCTGCTTGGGGAGAGTGATTTTGTTTGACATCCAGGGCTGTGCTCAGAGCAGTGTGCTCACCACAGTCCCAAAGCAGAAACCCTGCTGTGGACCTGGGTATTGAGTATGAATCTCTTCCATCTGTTCCTCCATCCTCCAGAAGTAGCCCTCCCTTTGCTTAGCTCTACACAAAGAAGGTGAATGCTTAGAGCACCACTGCTGAAAGTGCTAAAACTGAAAACTTTATTGCTGCAGTCATCAATTTCTCTGCTAGTTTGATTTGAGAGAGCACTAACAGAGGTAAGACTTAGATGTTCTGATAACTTACTGAGGAGTGTCTCTCCACATTCTTCTCATGCATTAACATTGAAGCCTGCTTCACTACTCTTTCTGTATTCACTTTGGGATGTATTGAACATCAGGCTACAGTAATGCTGTCCTTTCTTGTCTTCTTTCACAAACATTAATCGCATGATTTTTTATCAGTACAAAATAACCCTGGAGATAGGGCAGTCTGTGGAGCAGCTTCTATGAAACTAGAAAACTGAAATTATTTTGCTCAATTGCGTGTGAAAGTCAACTTTTGTCAAATCTCTAGCTGTGACTGAGTACTTAGAAAATGCGATGTATTCTTTTCTTTAGCAGATCACCTAAATACATTTTACTAGCAACCCTTTTGAACCAGATGAAACTGTAATTCAAGCTGTCTTGACTGCTTCTGCTTTAGTTCACAATAATGTCAGTAGGCTGCTCACACCAAAGACTTAAGTTTTCATCTATAACAGCTACATCAGGTATTTTGTCTAAGTTTCTTTGCAGATCGTTACTGATAAGGTACGTTTTCTAAAATAATAAAAACCCTAACAAACAACTATCCCCCATTCAGTATATATTTTTAGTGTAAAAGTTTTGTTACTCCATCAGTGTGACTTTGCAAGATCATTCCCCTCTTCCAGTGACTTCCTGCCAGCCATCACAGAGCAATTCTTCTTCAGCTGGAATATAGGAAATGTTGCTGCTGTTAACAAATGAAGTTAATTGGGAATATCATGTTCCTTCTAGGAGCTGTGCCTTGGCATACTGCTTGACTGAACCTTTTCAGTTCTTGAAAGTTAACCTCACTTTTTTTTTTTAGTAAACTGAACATGTTAGGGGGTGAGGGACAGCAGGGCCAAGGGGTGAGAGGGGACAAGCAGCAGGGTGAGCTGGCTTATCTGCTGAGGGAGCTGCTCTGGGCTGTGGCTCATTCATCTGCAGCAGGGACAGCTCTATCCTCAGGGCTGGGCAGGGTGGGAAGGGTGTCTGGGACAGCGTCCAGACCTGGAAGCAGCAAATAGGCGGTGAAGGGTCAGGTTCTGTGTGGGCAGGAAGAGCAGCCCCAGCTGAGTCAGGTATTTCTTAAGCCACAGGGAAGCTCTAAGTGCAAAGATGAGCCAGTGATACAGCTGGTTCCAGTGGCCCCAGCGCAGGGCACAGCTCTGCCCCTCGGCAAAGCGTGTCGAGGAAAGGACAAAATGCTGCTGATAGTGAGGGGTGAGGGGAAGGGTGTGAGAAACGTTGAGGACTGGGCAGGAGGAGGCAGGATGTGCTTCAGGCCTCAAGCAGAGAACTCTCTGGCCATGGAGGGTCCTCAGGGAGCTGGTTTTCCTGACAGGAACTGCAGCTATGGAGAGCCCATGCTGGAGCAGGGGATGGTTTCAGGTAGATCGATGCAGACTGTAACACAAGCCACTAGACTGACTTCTTAGTAATGCATATTTAGAGCTGCTTGAACATAAGGTGTATAGAAATGTCCTGCATTAACTGCATTTGATATAATTTGGGTGGTTGTATAGCTCAAGTGCATTACAGGTGGCATGGGTATCATCACATGCTTTTTCCTATGTGTATTTTGTTTCCAGAGCTTCCTGGGAAGCCACAACTCAGACATTTGCTGGTAAACATATCTACATTGCCTAGGGTACACTTAACACAATCTTTTTCTCTTCCTCTTTCTTTTGGCAGTCTAGGCTTTATGTAGTTGTAATCCATGGCATTTAATGACAGGGTTGAAAATGAAGAAGTTGTTAAAAATCTCAGTAATAGAGAAAAAACAAATGTTCTTCCTTGGGGAAAAACATCTGAAATGTGGGTGTTTTTCCCTTCCTTTGATTTAAGGCATCTTTCACAGGATGAACAAGTGGAGCAAAATTATTAGCTGGCTGGAGGATAGAAGAATTTTTTCAGAGAAATTCTCTTTTACCTGGTTTAGATTAAAGTAATAAGATTTTTATTTTCATGTGGATTCATTTTTCATGTGGCTTCATTTATTTTCATTTGGCTTTATTAATCAGAATAAGGACAAAACTGTAACATCCCATGCTATGGTTGGCGAATTTGCAGTGAGGACCCTCTAGCAAGCTAGTGGTTTACATCTCATGTAACTTGAAATAAAGGAGTCACTCACACATTCATAATCAATACAACTACTTCTACTTCACATGAATTAAGTAATTTGTATGGCATTACTGATTGGGGCATTTATATCCCTATTCAGAGCACTTCTGTAGTTCAACCCCACGAATGGTAAAGGCAGGTGCATGCCAGTTACCCACAAAACCAAGGCAAAGCTCTATGGGGAAACTCTTTTATGTTCATCTAGATTTGAATTTGTAGTCCCTTTCCAATTATTGTGCTAATTGTTTAAGAGATTGCTAGACTAAAAAAGTTTTTAATCACTAATCTGTTTTTGAAAGGAACTTATGGGCTCAAAACCTGAACTACATACTTCTTAAATTAATTTTCTTCATGAATACTTCTTCCTCAATACAGATTTGTGAGTCAGAACACCCTACTGTGTTGCTTCTTTGTCTTTTCTTCAAACACCTGGCCTGTTATTCTCCCTTTTTTTTCCCCCAACAAAATTGCTCTTTCTTTGTAGACAAGGTTCTGATGATGATATGTCATTGGAAGTACGGAAATTTACCCAACATCCTATGTTACCAGAACTGAACTTGGGGCAGAGACTGAACTGAAAAGACCTGACAATTTAGCCAAATGTGAGCACTCTAATAGAAGTACTTGTGGATATTTAGTGAACAGACAGCAACGTGCTGCAGAATTGTCCAAGACAACACCTTAAAAATTATGATGTGGAGAGTAACGTCACGAGGTTTATTTGGAAACTGAGTTTTTTTCACAGTGGGTTAGTGGCTGTAGAAAGTAAAGGTGTGGGTGTATATATCTTCTGTGGTGCTTTGAAAATCCTCCCCAACATTTGTGCTTTCAGGAAAACCAGTCAAACCCAATAAAACAACCAGGGATCCAGGCCTGCTTCAGTTGTAACCTATGCCAGGAAACCAACTGGATGTCACCCAGAGAAGAATTAGGCTGCAACCTTTCTTTATTCAGAAGAGAGGCAAAATCCTGCAGCCTTAATCCAGGTTAGTGCAGGCTTTGGTAAATTAGGAGTAAAGAATTTAGTGCATGAGGCAAGATGAAGTGTTGGGAAATAATTGCAATGTTCAGTGTGAGAAACTGTAAAATGGCTGGCCTGTTTAGAATGTGGGATGGTGCCCTCCTCATTGCCCTGAAAATAGCTAGGAAAGTAAATGTCCCTGCTTGGTTCCTGGTAAGAGTGTTTATCCTTGTGTAGCTGTGAAATTAAGCTGAAGGGTTTTCAGTTAAATGCTCCCTGAATTTCTTTTAAAATGTAATTTTAATACTATGTTCATAATAGCTTGTAATTAAGCCTCTTTATTGAAATTTAAAATAGAGCAGTGTTTCAGAATAAGTAAATCTTCTTCCCTTGGTGTGATACTTCATTGTAATATAGTAATAATTGACTTTAAAATTTTGGTTACAAATACACTCTGGTTTCTAAGCTAATTTCAAGTATTGTCCTGCATATTTATTTTCTTAGTATCATTAGCTCTCACAGCTGGCCTCTCAATTAACATGAAAGAATGGCATTTTATTGGAAGGAGTCATTGAAGGAGAAAAAAACAGATCACTTTGAAGAAAACCTCTCTATTTCCAACTCAAACCAGATGAAACATCAGTGAGCTGTGTTCTCTACCTGGTACCTGTTGGGAAATTATTGCAGACACAATCTTCTGCCCAAATGGCACAGGAATGGTGGCTCCTCTTTAATCAGTAATGTAACAGAACAGGCAATGTACTTACAAGTGCAATTCTGTCATGTCAAATAGGACACAGGAACCAGAGGCCACAGAGTCATGCATTAAATGTACAGCAAAGTGGAGACTGTCCCTGCCTCAGTATGACAGAGGAGGAACAGAGACCACAGTTCGTGGTGGCAGGGGGGTGGGACTGAGTGGGTGATGGCTGTGGTTTCAGTAAGAGTCACTCAGAGGTGTCTTGGAGGAAGGGTGCCCTCATGTAAGAATTAGGAAAGAGCAACACAGATCAGTGTGGCAAGGGGTTAGGAGCCAGCCCTGTGATCCTGAGTGGTGTGAAAGTGGCTGTGTGTGCTGGGCAGGGGCAGCAGCTCCCAGCTCTGGTGTGAGCTCAAATGAGTGGAGTTACTTGCCTCTGTGTGTGTTAACTGCTGTCCCTGGAAGAGCTATTGCAAAAAGGTTGTTGATAGATGAGTTACCTCTGGTGTAAGTGGTGAAATCAAAGTAGTCTTATTTGTGAATCTGATCTCCCTCCCCACCCTCTCCCAGTGTGAGTGAGATCTCTGCAGCCCTGTGGTCAATGATGAAGATTTTGGTAATTACATAGGACATACAATTTTATGCAAGGTATCAAAACAGCCTTCAGCAGTTATTTTTCACATGCTGTTTCTGGTGACTTTGTCTAGGAATATAATCTGGCAAAACTCCCTACGTTTCATCTTTATTGCAGAGTTCTTTTCTGAATGGCTCATGGCAAATGCAGAACAGTTTCTGCTACTTTTAAATGAAACAGTGACAGAGTCTCTATTCCTGCAGAACCTCCTTGCATTGCAAGAGAGACACTGATGGCAAGGAAAGATGCCACAGAAGCCTCTACAGAATAGAATACGAGTTGTGTAATGATAGTTTTCAAGCCATTAACCTACTTAAAAGGTTAATTTGGAACAAACTCAGTGGTTGAGTGGATACTGTGTTGTGCTGCCAGTTGGCAGTGTGGGCCTTGAGAGTTGTGGAAAAAACACACTCCAACTTTTGTGAAAGGTACTGGTTACATCACTTCCCAAGTCTCCTGCTGCTTCACTCACAGTGCAGACCCAGTGTAACCTGAGTAGAAGGCTGGCTTGTCCCAACAGTAAAATACCACCTTCTCCTACCTGTGCTAACAATGAGGTCTGTGAACCCAGAAATACTCAAAAGCAGTCAAAGCTATTTGATGAGACCTATTTCAGAGGAAATGGAAAACTGTTCTCTTTGATCCAGTGAACTGTCTTCTCTGTCATATACTGAAGTACAAGCTTAGAGGAGTCTACAGAAGCAGCAGACAGGTATCTGGAACTCTGCACTCAGAACTCTAGCCTTGAAAATTTCTGTGTTAAGACTAGTCCCAGAGCTGCTTTAAGAAAGAAGTTCTAAAACATACAAAATATTTTCAGTGTGAATTTAAGTGTTTGAGAACAGTCTTGAGGAACCAGGCAGCATCAGTGGAAGAGTTCCATGTTGTCCCATCAACCCAAGAAACAGAGCCTGCTTGGACAACTCCTACAGGTATAAGAAAGGTAATCTTCATGTATGGCCTTTCTTTTGTAATTGCTAAGCAACAATTAGCACTTGTATAACTCTTCCATTTGCACAATGTCATGTTTGTTTAATCAATCCTCACAACAGCCCTGTGAGGTAGGCAAGTAAGCTGCAAAAGGAGGATACTGCTTACCCTCACTTTCCACTAAAGCATCAGATCTATAGATGAGATAGTTTTTCTTAGTCCCATTTCCTGAGGCCAGAAAGGGAGTCCAGGACTTTGATGAACTGTAGACTCCTGCTCAGTAAGGCCTCTGTTTTCCAACATCAGTCCAAGGATGAATGTAACACTTCACATTTTGTTTTCACTTAAATTCTGAATCTACTCAAGGCATGACGTGCAAGTAATCTGTTAACTTACTGGTCTGGTAAGATGTACCAGTAACCATGATAAAAGTATTCAGCAATCTCATATTTACAGCTATGATCTACTTACTGGTATCTATATACACAGAGAACTACACACAATTTACTGCATGTTGCTAAACAACTTTCACAGGATACAGTTTTCATATACAAAGGTTAAACTTTTTTAATTATTAAAACACTGTCACCCTGAACATAAAGCAATTTATTTTTGTTTTTTGTATTTTGAACAAAGTACTCCATACAAACCTAGTTAGAAATCAAAACCCTACACTGAAAATAGTCCCCATCTCATTTCTGCTAGGTCTGTCTGAAATGCAAGATGTCACTGGCATTTGCACTTCAACATGAAGCATGGTCTGAGTCAGTAACTACTGATTCTTACATCTCAAGTACTGCTCCTCCTGAGAAGTCAGTTAAGAATTGCTTAGAAAACAGAAGTTATTCCTACAAGTAATTTTGAACCTCTGGACTAGTATCTAGTGACTTTGGGGATTTCAAAGCTTCAGCTTCACATGAGCCTGAATTACAAAGATGAGAGAGCTCCTGCTTCTATTTCTGTAGTGTCAAAAATGATACAATTTACTATCTGATTTCATGATGTAATGAAGGAAACTAATTTTTAACGGGATTGTTTCCTTTCAGTCCATTACTGAAGATGCAGGAGTTACAGCTCTGTGTGTGTGTTCTTTCTTTTTTTAAATGTGTGTCTCTTAACGGGAGCTACTTATCGAAGAAGGCATTCACTTCCCTCTCTGTGGCTCCAGTCTGTGGGAGAGCTCCTAACAAAGTTCTTTGTTAGTGTTTGCAAGACTGGAGATGAGGTTTAATTGAGGGATTTGTGCTGAATGTTCTTTCGCTTTGAGTCTTAGTGCTGCAATGCTTGACGTTTTCCTTTCAACTGCTGCTGGATCAGTGAAGGCAGTAAGAGCAGGGTCTGAAGGGGGTCCAGGAGCTTTCATTAGTACTGAAGCTGTTGTCATGAGAGGATTTAAAGCATTGAGAAACCTATATTTGAAAGAAGTCAATATTATCCAAATTAAGAATTGTTTTGGAGAACAAGTACTTACTGAGTTGCAACTTCCCCCACCCAAAGATTAGGAAAAGATGTGCCAAAATTTCCTGCTTCATCCAAATGTATGTTTTGTTTTCCAGAACGTATTTTAGATGTATTTTGCAGTGCAGTGTCTTGCCCTTAAAAAAACCAAACAAACCCCAAACAAAAATCCAAACACTTTTAACTAAAACAAATAAAAGAGAGGCTCAGACATGGCATGCAGATACCTGGAAGAGTAACCACCTGCTTAACTCTTGATGCTAAATCCTTTCTAAACAAGCCTTGGATGCTTAGATAAGCCTGTTCTGTGAAATCAACAAACCACCTCATAAAAAGCCCAATTTATGTGGCTGTTTATGCAGCCAATTTGTTCAGACAAGTTATTCCACACAAAAAGCTGCACTGGTGTGTGTTAATATGGAACTGTGACCCAGGCTATAATTTCAGCAAGAGGAGAGCGCTTTTATATATCTATAGCTACACACCTATGATGTGTATGCACACACTCTGCACACATGCTTTTTTCCTCTCTTATGGGGTGCACTAGAACAGCAGCAGCATTTTGCTGGTAATTTCAGGTTGCTAGGCAAGAAAGCCCAGACAGCAGATTCAGCTGAAATGAATTGCTGAAGTTCTAGGTGTCTGACCACAGAGAAAGAAAAGGAGGCTTAGGTGCGGGTTTGCTGTGTGTGTTGAGAGCACATCACCTGCCAAAGGAAAAGGCTTTTAGTTAGACATGTCAGACTCATGAAGATGTCTCTCTCAATCTCTCTCTTGAGCTGTGTCACTCTTGCATCCTTAGTCCTGGTCTCCTGAGAAGAAATGTCTAATACCTTTATTCTGCCACATCACCTACAAGAGATGTCTCTCTGCAGTCACATCGTTATGATGCATAATCTGTGTCAGTCTGTGAGATGAGGGTGGAGCTGGAGCCACCTAGATTACAGCAGTCTAAGTGAAGACCAGAGTTCAACGAGACCAAAATTTTAGTAAGTGTGTACAACTGTTTTACAAACAGCAATTAAATTTTTTTGCTAGCATGACTTTAAACTAAATCTTGCTGTTCTTAACCAAGTGATCCTACACATGAACTAAGCCTGTTTATTGTTTATTATCTATGGGAGCATGTTTGTTGAGAACATGAGCATTTTTTAAACAGTTTTGAGATATAGAAAAAAATTAAAATAATTCTATACCTTCCAAAATGTGGATTTAAAATAGGATTTCTGAAGAGAGAAGTCCAGGTAAGGCTGTTGAGGCCAAATGACCCTAAGGTTGAAGGACTAAAGGCTGGAGACATGGATGGCACAGCCAGTGTTGAAAGAGACATTGACCTCCACGTGTGATCTAGGAGGGGAGAATGACTCGATGGAACATCCAAAAGTAGACCAAGTGGGTGTGTTAAGGAGATTCCTGGAACAGTCCCCAGAATTTCATTTTTTTCACGTTTCCTCCACTTTGCCCTTCTGTTTTGGAACCAGACCTTCAATAAGAAATTATAAAGGCATTAGCTGAACTTACTTGGCAGTTTGTTTTACCAGCTACTACTGCATGCAGTGAGACAGACAGCAAAATATTTACTGTTAAACCAAAACACACTTCTTCAGTATTAAAGATCCATTCATAGAGGCTTTAGTGGTTTTACTAAGAAATAAACCAGTTACAAATATTGTAGATTTGAATACTCTCTAGCTCTGACTGAAAAGGCCTATATGTTTGAAAGCCATTGTAATCTATAAACCTATCACCTCAGAACTCAGGATCAGTTATTAAAAATTATCATTCTTCCTTTTACAAGTTATTAATAGAAAATTATTTTTCAAATTTTTACAAAGCCATTCAAGAGGGGACTATTTCTGTAGAGATACTTTGGGATGCAACTTAAACATGACTGTAAGAGTAACTAGGATGAATCTATGGAGTGTGCTTTTTGTCTTGATAGCTGGACCATACATTTCTATAGAGAGAATCCAAAAGTAAAAAGAAGTGCTTTTTTTATCTGCCATGCATGCAATCAGCATATAGTTACATGAAAATTATTAAATTGCAGTGAAAGCCAATACTAAAATCTAGCAAGCAGTATTAGAACAAAGTATCAAGTTGTTCTCCTAAAGGGGTTTCAGCTAGTATTGGTTTTGTGTAGTAAGCTGTTCAGTGTATTGGCTCTTCAAGCCTGACTAGTCATTCTTTTAGCCCATTAAACATGTTTTAAGGACTTTAGTCAATTAAACCTACAGATCAGAAAACTGACTCCTCACACTTATTCTTCAGCATGCACTGAGCAGACCCTTTCAGACCCAGGATGTCAGCAGACAGTGGAGTCAAGAGCATCAGCTCTAAAACAAGGG
>NW_009953098.1:5144828-5147539 GCF_000747805.2 Chaetura pelagica | reverse complement strand
GGGAAAGAGACCCCAAACCAAGGTTTTAAAAATGGGTGCTGCCTAGGTTGAAAACTCCACATCCAAATGCCCTCAGCTGCTCAGGTCTTGTAGGCCCCTCTGCAGTGGAGGCCCTTGAAGATGGTTTCTGAACTGGATCTGGGCTTGGAAAACAGGCATGAGCTGTGACCCATAATCTCATTCAGCAGTCTTGTATATAACCACTGTTGAAATTCCCTGAGCTGCTTGCAAGCATGTTCTAGGTATAATACTTAAATGCTCTAATCAGGATTCAGTATTTAGTAGAGGAACACAAGGAACAAAAGTTCTTGGGAAGACCAGCTTTTGTCCTGTACAGAATTAGAATCTTCTGAAATTCTGATTTAGGACAAAGGTAAATTTGAAATATAAAGATATTTTACCATTCAGTGCAGATAACTTCGTAGTAAGAATCTAGCAAAGTCACTAAACCAAACAAAAATAGTAAAATTGAATTGCAAAAATTTATCTCAAAAAATCTTTAAAGACTAAGTGTGATTGGGAGGAAACCTTTCCTTGTACCAGAGCACTGATGGCCAAACCAGGAGGCTGTAGAACACCACAGCCTTCCTGTCCTGAGTTTGTTCTTATTCCTATGCATGTCAATAACAATTTACTCTTTCAAAGCACTTGCTATGGGCTTCTCAGGAGCCAGCTGAAGAATTATTATTCTAGTCCTTTAGTTGTATATATTATCTTTACACTGGGAAGCTGCTGTCCTCCTGGAGGTGGGATTCATACCCCTCAGGTTAGGTATGTAACATGGAATTGTCTCACTGTACAGGCAGAGGGAGGTGCCTGTACAGAAGAAAAGTCAAGACATCCAAATTTTAAAGTTTGTACTTAAAATTCTTAAGTGGTCTGACTCATTCTTTGGTGATTTCCAGCAACCACAGGCTTCAAATGATCAGATGTCAGGAATATCTGAAGCAGTGAAACATCAGCCAGCTGTGCCTGCATGAAGTGAGGACTAGACACTTGGTCTGTATTAGTCCAAGACAGGGGTTTGGTAAGAAAAATGAACTTGATTACTGGGATCAGATAACTCTAAAATCACTGTTGACCAGCAATCCCAAATACTTGTAAGCACAGCTTAGCTGAGCTTTCACAGGAGAAGACCACCAACTCAAAGGTGTTAGTGTTTTCTGTGAAAATAAAATCCCATTAAAAAGGCACTGAACAGTCTTACACTGCAGATAGGCAGAGCCTTTCCTAAATAAGCTAAAACAAATGCTGCACAGGTCTTTATTTCCTTATTAAATCTTAACATTGTTCTTCAGCCTGTTCTTCACAAAGAAGCCTGTGTCAAAACACAAAATGCTTTTTCTGTCCTAAAGCAAATCCATTTCATCACTCTGGAGATGCACGTTGGCTAGAAAATAACCTTTTTAATGTTACAGGGAATTTTGGGTTTACAACCAAACTTGTTTAGTCAGCTCTCAGATTTTGTATTTATCAATCTGGGAGGAAATACCAGCATAGATAACTAATAATTCGTTTAGAAAAAAAAAAAAAGGCAGGTTTTCAGTTCCTGGTACAAACTCATCAAAGCAGGTGATAAAAGGGGCAAGGACACCTCATTCCTTACACCAACGTGACAGGTTTCAAAATTCAGTGCGTACATTATAGTCATTAACATGCAGATTAGTCATCTTGAAGATTTTGTTAAGCAGTTTTCCTTTGCTTCCAATAAAGGGCATAACTTGCTTTTAATCTATTTTGAGACACATCTGAAGTGCCAAACTAAACACAAGAGGAACTGCTATAGCAGTCTTACATTTTTTATAGTGTGACTGTAGTATTAGTGGTAAAATACTGCAGAAAAAATGCATTACTTAATACTCCAGTGACTGAAGTAACAAGGATGACAATAAGCAAGGATCTGTCCTCAACAGTAACAAAGCTTTGCAAAAGCGAGTAGAGCTGTCACCCTGAGCAGCTGCATCAGTTCTTGGTCTTTCACAGGTACACACATACCCAGAGCTGTGCTGGAGCAGTAATTCAGTCAATGTCTGATACACAGCATAAGCCAAATTTGGTACAATTGTAATTTTGAGCCTGTAAGTGCTTTGAAAGCCTTCAGACCTTCTGTAACAACTTTTTTTAAAGCTAATGCTTCTAGGTAAAAAAGGATTTCTAGTTTAGACAAAAGATAATGTCAATAAACTGCTTCTTAAGAGGTGTTGCTCAGTATGCAGGCTTAGCATCAGGGAAAGCTGTTAGGGCCATCAGAGGGTGAGAAGCTGCAGGCTGGGGTGGTGTCTGCTCTGTATGCTGAAGTTCTGCGGGAGGGGCTGTTACTGCAGCCCCCTTAGGCCACCAACTTCTCCAGGACAGTGTCTGTCTTATAGACATCATGTTCATATTTTACTTATTTTAGCCATTTAGAAGCGTGACTGTTTTATCGAGCTAAGTTAGGGCAAGAGGGGGTGTAAGCTTCTCTGGAGCCCAGGGGAATAATGCAGCATCCCCTACAGAGCCCCCACTTGATAAACCAACAGATCTATTTCTTTTTAGAATCTCGTAACTCAAGCGACAGTTCCTGCCTCTAGACCCACGAAGGCAGCAGCAAAGTGTGAGTGTGAAGAACAACCTGGGAGTTCTGAGACGCTCTTTGCTTTCCCCTCGCTGATTCACTCGCCAGTTTCACCGTCCGTTCCGAGCTCACGGCAGCGGCGGGCGCGGGGCGTCCC
>NW_009953098.1:5133904-5142971 GCF_000747805.2 Chaetura pelagica | reverse complement strand
TTCCTGCTGGAATTGTGTTGGTGCTGCTGTTACAACAGTGATTCTTCAACAGCAGGTCTGGTAACTGGATCCTACGCAGACTTCCAGCAGTTCTGTGATCTTGTTATACTGAACTGCTGGAGACTGATGTAGAGGATGTCATGACCTGATCCCAAGGTCTAGATTTTGGGGGATGAGAATAAAACACCAGTTTCGATAGAGTCTGAACAGAGAGTGCAGCATAAAAAGGGCTTAAAAAAATCCAAAGCCAAAAAATGGTTAAAAGCTGAAGCTGGACAATGTTAGATTAGCAATGAGGCAGAGATTTAAAAATGTGTGTTTATAGCTAATCTTGGAGACAGCACAGCTAGTGAAGTTCT
The DNA here is from genome assembly GCF_000747805.2 of Chaetura pelagica. NCBI lineage: Eukaryota > Metazoa > Chordata > Aves > Apodiformes > Apodidae > Chaetura > Chaetura pelagica. Next base: position 5,142,612 of record NW_009953098.1, on the reverse strand, counting down.
GGCTTCTCTGTCTGTGTAGTTTACTCTTTAGCTGGAGGTGTGAAGGCTGTTGGTTGTGGAGATGTTTCCTCCCCAGGTTGTGCTTACACATGTGTCTTTGCACAAAGAGAAACTCCTGAATCTAGGAGAATGGGTCCAGGAGCTTCGAGGAGATGTCCCAGAGCCAAAAGTGACTAAACTTTGTCACTTTTGTTTACCAAACACCCCCAACAGCAGATACTGTTACCTCCTTGCCAGTTGTCCAGATCATCCATCTGCTGCAGTCTGATACTTGCAAAAAGTATTTTCCTGCGTTTTCCTCACAAATGTGTTTATTAGAAAACAGTTTTTCTTTCTACAGTTGTGTTACTGGCATTATTATCTTTTGAACCTGAGATAGAGTTTTTTAATCAAGAAATGGCTGGATGACATCAGTCCTATTTTATATCTTTGCACATCACTCCAAGATGAGTTGTTCTGTTAGTTGGCAGTTTTCTGGCAGTCTTCCTGCTTTATGTTTAAATGAGCAATATTACACCCAGAATTGCTCAAGGATGAGTGTACTATAACCATTATTTCTAGGATACAGTGTAATCCTCCTTTCATCTTGTGTTAGGTTCGTGTAGCAAGATTTTGCAGCACGGGGAGTACAGGGGGCTGCTGTGAGAAGCTGCTAGAAGTTTCCCCTGTGTCTGACATGGGATGCCAGTTGGCTCCAAGATCCTGTTGTTGGCCAAGGCTGAGCCCATCAGTGATGGTGGTAGTGCCTCTGGGATGACACGTTTAAGAAGGGGGAAAAAACAAACCAAACCAAATAAAAAAGAGTGGTGGAACAGCTTGGAAAGAGGAGTCTGTGTTAGGAGCAATTCTGCAGACACCAAGGTCTGAGGGGGGGTGGGCAGGAGGTGCTCTTGGTGCTGCTGCAAGTTCCCCTTTAGCCTGTGGTGAAGACCATGGATGTTGACAGTGGAGCAGATATCCACCTGCAGCCCGTGGAGGACCCCGTGCTGAAGCAGGTGGATGCCTGAAGGAGGTTGTGATCCCATGGGAAGCTCACTTTGAAGCAAGCTCCTGGCAGGACCAATGCATCAGTGGCCTGATGGAGCAGCTTGATGGGCACATGGCATCCAGCTAAGGTCAACCCACCACACATCTGAATTTTTTTTTATATCCTTAAGCAAGTCACACTTAAACTTCTGACTGAACTTTTGACTTGGTATTTTGGAGTTACCTTATCATGAGCTAGACAACCTATGTTGTACCTGCTGCCTTAGGCCATGGAAAAATGCTGTAAAAGAGTGTGATCTAAAAGGCATTTTAGTAATTTCATGTTTAACCAACCTTGTCACTAATGTTTTCTTGGTTTTCTTTGGCTCCTGTACAAAGTAAAGTGTGACAAATAAATTGTAAATCTCACTTTGTCCACAAGGTGTTTGGAAAATAAAAGGAAGCATACATGTACATTTGTGGATGACAGCAGAGTTGCAACTGCATAAGGGGGACTGGTATTTGTGGTGCTTGAAATGTTTCTTGGTTTGTTTTAAGAGCACATGTATCTCTTGTATCATGTACATCAGCATTTTTTATAGTGCTTTAAATAAATAATTGTATTTTACTGAAGTTTTAATGTTTAGTCTTAGGAAACAAAACCTAACTATATTTATATTGAAAGTTCTGAGATAAAATAGGTGATGAGATTAACAAGAAAAATTTCTTTAAGAAAACCTGAGACGTTAGGTGCACAGGTCAGCATGGATCTGTATTGGCCTGAAGAAAGAAGGTGACTGCTTGCATAGACTTGTGTGCAGAACTTGGAGAAAGCAGAAGTGATTCTGATGAGAGCTCTGTCAACTTTGGATGATGTTTGAGGAACCAGGTTCTGAAAGGTGCTGAACATCTTTATTGCAGATGCACCTCTGCAGATTGACTCATATTCTTACTAATACAATTAGTATCTCATTTTGTCTCTGTTTTACACAATTCTGGGTGAACCTGAAGATCAGCATCTCTCTTTCCTTTTATGGGTTTAAATCTAGGTTATGTGTGTCTATCTTGTAAATACTGGGGAGCTGCAAGACTGAATGTTGTGGGACAGAGCCTTAGTTGGCATTGCTGGGCTCTCAAGCCGATTGATACTTACACCAGCAGCACTTGAGTGCAGTAACTCTTGTGTAATGGGATCACAGAATGCTGGTTTCCCATTTCAGTTAATAACTTCTGAAAATAATGTAAGTGCTTTTTGCTGATTAGGCATACCTGACTGGAAAAAAAAATGGTGTGCGCAGTACATGGCAAATCAGCTTCCCTTTCTGTGCTGCATATTCAAGAGCACAATAAAATATTAGTTGGAAAACAAATGAGATAAGAACTGGGGAGTTGCTGAATAACTCCGGAGAAACCACCAGGCTGAGATGGCAGACAGAGCTGTTGGTCTCATGCTCACCTATCAGCCTGGAGCAGATGCCTTTCTGTTGTGTCCTCATCCAAATCTGTTTGTGCTCTTAATTTCAGATCTGTTCTTTTCTCCCTCTGCCTGCCTTTTATTTTATGCAGGCAAATAAAGTGGGAGACTCAGCTTTGTGCGTTTGGTTCTTGAAGGCGATTGTTCATGAAGGGTGTGGATGTAAGAGGTTGTAGGAGGTTCCTTTTGTGTTTATGTGATAACATATAGTGACAGAGACCTTGAACAACCTAAACATACTGCAGGAGGTGCTCTTTCAGCAGCTGCTGGAATGCATGATTTCTCAGACCCTCTAGGTGAAAAGAGAAGCACTCTTTGCTGCATGGGTTATGCTGGTTGTGCTGTTATGATATTTGCAATACTTACTGGGTCTGCTAAAGCCACCCCTTTTGGGATCACAATTATAGGAGGCTCTTGTCTCTTCTGGAATGTATGTTTTAACTTCTAAATATTTCTAGACTTTGCATTTATGGAGAAAAACTTAAAAACCTGGTAGAGCCTAGGGGCCCACAAGTCCAAGGATAAATAAAAACAGGTCAATGTTAATTTATTTTTTCTTGGCATTCTTAAGACCAAGTGCCAGATAACAGATTAATAAAGTCCTTTCGTATCTCTGTTTAAGGGTTCCTTTTTGACTCTTTTGGAGGTGCATTAGTTCTCTGTCATGGTTGCACATTCCTTGAGCAGAAATTACTCTCTTTTTTTTCTGAATTACTTTGTTTAGGGGCTAACTGGACAGAACTTTGGACTAGACTTGGAAGACCATATTCCTGGTTCCTCTGCCATCCCACAAGGACAGTTCACTGTATCTCTTTGCCTCATTTATTTGTACACAAAATTGGAATGGTCATACTGTTTTTACTAAGTGTTGGATTTTCCTAATAAATTCTTCTGGGGAATTTCAGTGTGGTTAAAATATTTAATAGTTGATGTTTCCCCATATATGGTTGTAAAATGTGTTGTAGCCATGAAATATAGACTTAGTATTTTACCTTTTTAACCCCTAAATATAAAACTGGGTTTGCTTCCAAATGAGCGCTGAAAGATCTGTTTCTTTCTTTTTCTTTTGTGTGTGAGTTACTTATCATGACTGCTTTAGAAAAAAGACTTTACCAGATGTGTCCTTCAGTACTGTCTGAAGTCCTCCAGGGTTCCCTTATGCGGATATAGAGATCACAGAATCAGATACAGAGATACCCAGTTCTTCCTGAACACTGCAGGTGCTGTGGCTGCTTTCAACTCACTTCAGCATTTACAGATGGGGACTGAAGTCACTAAACTTCAAAGAGTGTGACCTGTCTAGAAATGTGCAAGGAAGGCTCTGGCACAGTCTCTGTTTCACTCTTCTACAACAAGTAAGTGGTTGCTGCTTCATCCTCTCTCTTTGTAGCACTTTGCTGCTGCTGTCATTTTGCATGGGAAGCTCAGGGATGGAGAGATGGGACAATGTAGGAAAGGTGGTGGGCAGTTCTGTGTGTAATAAGGTGATTAACCACCCTCAGCCTTATCGACTGAACTATCAGACTATAACAACTTCAATGCACCCCTATTAATACACAAAAAAACTTTTCAGTAGGTGTGACTGTAGAAATCCATAGCATCTGCATCTGTTCTCCTGACAAAAGGGTGAGTGAAGCAGCCTGTCAATAGGTAAAATCTGCAGTAGTAAATTTCCTGTGTTTGTGTGCTCATGGCTATTCCTTAGTAGCTGGGAAGTTTACTACAAAACAGAGGTAGCTGTAGTGAGGTGTCTGGGTGCAGGGGGGTGTTGCACACCTTTCTGACAGCAGCAGTTCTGCTTCTAATTCATAATGGTGTGAGGGGAATCAGGCCTGGTTCGTGTTCAACTGCAAGTGTGTCATTCTGAACTGCACACTTGGCAACAGCAAGCACCTGTAGACTGCCACTGGTGGTATTGGGGACAGCTGCTCTCAATATCAAAGTAACTGTGGTCTGAAAGCCCAGCTGACTTCTGAGGACTCCACAGGGATATTAAAAACAAGAGGGCACCTGTTTGTAGTTTACAATTATGAAGAGTCTGTGATTTGGTTCCACAGATTGAAAGCATAAAAACACACTGGCATTTGTTAGTTGCTTGGTTTCTTTATTTTATGAACCAGTCCTGAACAGCAAAGGCTGTATAAAATTACTCAGTGGCATCGGAATTGAGTGAATTTTCAAGAGGGAACAACTAAGCACCTAAGACCAGAGTTGAGCAAACCCCTCATCCACATATTGGAAACTGATTGTGAATGATGTGACAAATGCAGCCTAGACCTGAGCGAAGAGTTGGGTAACAACAGAGAACTAACCTTACCCAGGAGGAAGGTAAGTGTGGGGTAGAGGGCTCAGTTCAATTCTCCTCTTTCTAGAAAACCTGTGTCTGGATTTCGTCCATGTTTATCTAGCAATGTGTAATGATCTTTAACTTGCTGTGTTTGATACTAGTAGTAACAGTGATGTAGTTAGAGTTGTTATAGATTGGAAGTTAATGGGCTTAAGCACCTGCTTGATTGCTGTGCTGGAATGGGATTTTAGCTGTTGCTTTTAACAGAGGTGTCACAATACTTCAGCAGCAACCTGTAACTGCCTCTATTTAATATTAATTTCTAATGAACTCTTCAGTTTCATGACAGTAGAACCTAAAAAGCATTTTGATAATTGTGGTGGAGATTGGTAGGCTGGGGAGAGGGAGAAAAGGAAGAAATGACCAGGGAGACCTTCCTATGCAAAGAGCTGGTTCCCTCTCTGTGGTCATGTATGCTGCAGAGGAAGAGGTCAAGGGGGATTTTTTTTGGGATCTATTTTCTGATAGTGTTTAAATAGGAAATCACAGTACACTGCTGTTAAAAGCAGTAGGTGCAATTTTGAAGGGTGTAGTTTTCCTCATCTGTCCCTGTACACGTATCTGATATGGTTGGAAATGCTTATCAACTTGTAGCAAACATTCTATTCATACTGCTGTGATGAAGCTGCAGGTTTATTTCCATCAGGATTGCCTTGATTTTATCAGCCTGTGGCATCACTCTGTGTGTCTCTTCCTCAGGTGAGCTCTGCAGCTTCTGCTGGTTTTGAAGAGCTCTGCACAGTGTGGATTTGAGCCAACAGCTTCCTCAAAGCAAAGAAACTGCCCCTTTTAATTGTCTCATGGCTTGTGTGCTGTATAAAAACTTTGTAAACTTCTAGCCTGACCGAGGCCGTGAGTAACGACATCGAGCTGCTTCCCTGTGCGCCTTCTTGGGGATGGAGAATTTAAAGTGAACTCTTTGCTCCCTCTTGTGGTAGATGTGGAGACGTGAAAAAAAGTTTGGGAAAAACCTGCCTGTAACACTGGGGGAAGCTTAGTCTGTTTTCCTTAGCATCCTAATTAAAAGAGTTTTGGCATTACCTTAAATAGCATAAAATTATAAGGTTTTCTGAGATCAGAATACATCCCTGTATAGCTTTTTAAAGTAAGGCTAAACACTGCACTGCAGCTGTAAAACAGCCAGGAAATGCAGGATGGTAAGATACAGTTACATAGATACACTGTCTTTGCCTATTACAGTTTAAAGTCTTTATGCCACATCCTGCAGATCTTTATGCCACTTGGTGTATTTTTTCTTTTATATGTTCTTGAGTCTTCTGCAGGCTTGTAATCCAATAGTAGAAAATGCATTCATTTTGTGCTCTGTTAGCTTTGTTGACCTTAGAGTGTACAGACGTTTAGAAGTTCAAAGATCATTATTTCATAGGTAGAAATGATGTGCCTTATTAATGAGGAAAGGGATAGCAATAGAGACCAAGACCCCAGGTTACTGTAGGTAACTGTACACTGTGTAAAGATGCTGTGTTTTCTTGGACTTCATAATACCATAATTTTTGAGAATGTTTTGGGCTTTTTTTCTGGCAATGTTTATTAACTTACAGAAGATTTCACCTTTTTTTTTCTTCACCTATATGATGGAGCAGTATGCAGTGTCATCTGTGGGGCCAGGAGCCCACTCTCTTCACTGTCAGTGCACAGTGAGCTTCATGTTATTGCATTCATTCAGACATGGGAGTGTCCAAAGCCTCCAGGACCCCCAGATACTCTGCAGAATGGGCTGGTACAAAGCTTAATCTTGAAGACACTGAGAGGCAAGTAAAGAATGCCAGACAGGTGAGCAAGTATGTACTGGTTGCAGCTGATAACTCACAAGTTACTCAGTTATAACAAGAGACAGGTCTAGCTCATTTATACAGAACATGACAAAATAGAATCACTGTCTTTTTAGCCTAATAATAGTTTAAGAGTTAAGTAATGGTGGTATCACTCTCTAATTTTTCTACCTAATTAAAATAAATCTGCAGCCCTATTAATCCAGGGAAGACTCTTCCTTTAATGTCAGCAGCCTCCTTTGCAGCATTCAGATGTGTGGTGAAGGGTGTGAAAACGTGTTTTGAGCAGAACAGCTGCCTGTTGAGGAAGTATTTTGGCCAGATGGACCTGCTTGGCAGCAGTGGGCTTTTCCTTGAGCCTTCTGATATCCAAAGTCCCTGTCAAGTGATTTGAGGAGGCATCTTGTTTTTCCTGATGTTAGAACAGGGAAACCAGCTTTTTCATCTGCCTGAACAGGGGTATCCCAGGCTGCTAACATTATGCAGGTTATATCATGACCTGCCCTCTCTGTTGGCTGTAATTATATCCATGGAATGTCAGCAACCTCCAATGTCATCAATAGTCTTGTGGACAATATGAACCACTGGTGTTGGCTCAATATATCATGGTTTTCAGCAGGCAATTAAATGTTTTAACATGAATGAAATGCTCTGATTTTTGATGTGGGTCTCTTTGCAGCTTCTATCAAAATTGCCTTCTGTTTGCCTTTGCTGTGGTTTAAAGAATTTTGGGTGTGCTACCCCAATGATCCAGATTAAAGTTAAATAGTTCTCTGGGAAAAACCTGTCTCGTGGGTGCTGGGGGTGTGAGCTATTGTTTGTTGTTGTGGTGGAATCATTCTGGTGTTGGAATGTGCCAAATGGAAGTGGAAGTCTATGGGACAGATCTGTTTCTTTATCCTTAAATGGCCTCAATGCTACCAGCTCCAGGCATTTGTATCTCAGGAGAAAGGTGCCAAATAGTTACAAGAATGGCCCAGAAAACTCTGAGATGACAAGAAATAACTGATAGCATGAGTTCCTTTTCATATGCTTTGTGGTTTGGAGCTGGTCAGGGTACCCATGTGCAGTGCTCTCAGTAACCACAAGGGATCTGTATCTTTTTTCCTCTTTAAAATGAAAGCCTGAAATTTTGATGGGATCAAGTGAGTCTAGTAATTGGGTCTTTAAAACAGACCCATGAAATAGTGCAGCACTTTTGGGAAGTTATGGGAGGGCTAACAATGCTTAAAAAAACCAGCTCTGTCTTGACTCTTGCTGCTGATTTCCTTGTGAACCCTTATGTGTTCTGCTCTCCTCCCTAGTACAGACAATAACATGATTTTTGTCCTCAAAGTAACACTGTAAAAGTGAAGGGTGTTGCAATTATAGAGAAATGAAGCAGAGATTTATTTTTACATTAACCTGCAACATAAATATCTTTTATCCTCTTAGGCTGCTTCACAGTCTTCATTAATGGACTCAACTTGCTAGTTTGTCTCTTTATCACGTTGATAGACCTGTTAAATGAAACCCTGAGAGATCAGACAATTTAGTTCTGTGGCCAGGGGCAGCTTTTCACAGCAGTGATTTCTGGCTGGGCTGTATGTGCCAAATGTCCAGGCAGCTTGTGCTTATCAGCATCCATTATACTTTTTGTTGACTTGAACCATTAATAACCTGTCAGATTAGGTAATTAGGCTGTCTCTAGTAGCCAGGGGAAATTATTTTTGCCTAACTGATGGTATGGGTTGTGCAGTTGTGCAGATAAGCACTTGGTCAAACAGCAGTTCAGGCGATTTTTAACTGGCCTTGCTGATGATTGCAGTAGTGCTGAGACACGAGGGGCAGTTAACAACAGAGAGACAGGCACCAAGAAAAAGGATCTGCCCCTTTCATAACTCTCCAAAAGAGACACTGGTTATGATTCTGACTCTGCAAATCTTCTGTATGTAGGAGCAACCCCGAGTTAAAAATTTCTCCCAGACATGAGGGAATTAAAAGGATTCTCTTTGCAAGACTTCATTTTAGCTCCATGAGTAAAGCTGGTTACTGCTGGTGCCCCCTGCAGCTCTGAGATTCTCTTTGTGCAGCGATCTTCTCTCTTTGGTGCTGATGGAGTCTGTTGTGCCCAGGAAATGGTTCAGCA
>NW_009953098.1:5131923-5133584 GCF_000747805.2 Chaetura pelagica | reverse complement strand
TTAGTAGCTGTTGAAAAGGCCTGTTTATTCTGTAGATGCTGGGATCCTCTTCTTAGGTAAATGACACCTACCTGTTTCTAGGAGCAATTAAGCTTCAGCGTGCAAAGGCTGGGTGTTGTGGCAGCATCCATCAGAGACGTGTCACTTCAGTTCTGTGAAGGCTTTCTGTCAAAATAGACAATAAAATGAATGTTGCTGAAAAGCTACTTGAGTTCTGCAAGGGACTGAAGTTCTCAAAGCTTACTTTATTTAAGCCAACTAATAAGAGGGGTCCAGGAGTTACAGAGCCTAGTTTATTTTGCAAGACTGGTAAGGTGAATGAATTCCTGCACAGAAAGGCATGTTAAGAGAGAACCCAAATATAACCCCCCATCAAAAACATACCCACTCTTCTGAACTGGAATTCTGTTTGTGAGGGAAGCAAGCCAGCACATAGTGATTCCCCAAACCTGATTGTACTAATGATGACAGATTCCCACAAAGGACTGTGAGGTGGTAGCAGCAGTTTGTCCTTGGCTGCCCAGTCCTGTTGCCTTACAGTGACCCTGAGCAGATTAGTTGTGCTTGGGTTCAGGGGAAGTCCAGGAGGTGGAGGGACAGAGTAGAGGAGGGCTGGAACAACCTCTGCATGTGCAAATATCACAGTGAATGTCTTGAAGGATTACTTGCTTCTGGCTAAAACCTACCCTGGAGGTGCCCATCTTGCAGCCCAGGTGAGCAGAGCAGCACCAACCTGCTAGCCAGCCTGCCCCTGCTGAGCTCTGTCTGGGCTCCAGAAGCATGACACAGGTTTGTAGCCAGGGGTCTGCAGTCCTTTGCCAGCTGAAGGACCACTGAGATGTGTGTGGCATAAACCTCAACACCTCAAAGTCCAAATACCTCCTGACAGGCAAGCCCTGCCCAGGATATGCAGTACAAGAGAAGGAAAGCTCCCTCCTCCTGTAAGAGCTCCCTGAAAATGGGTTGTGTCTCACCAGGGAGTTTCCTATTTCCTTGCTGCCTTCCTGAGAGACCCACACAGGGGCAGGGCTCCTGTTCCAGGGAAACCCTAAGAAATTTACCAGTAAGACAACAGGTCTCTAATGTGTGAGTAAGACTGCGTCTGTTTGAGACCAGCACTGTTTCTGAGACAGTGAAAATGCATAGAAAGGGGAGTTGAACATAAATAATTCCATCGCATTTAACAAAGATGTTGACTATGGGGCTGGATTTGCTCACCAGTGAAGGGAGGGGTCAGCTGAGTGCAGCTGGGTGGCCTTAACAGCCTGAGTTGTGCAGGGTAAACTTTAAGGTGCTCAAAGCCAAGGACTGGCTTGGAATCTCTTACTGCCAAGGCCATGGCTGCAGATCAACCTGGAGCTGCCCAACAGGCAGAGGTGCAGAGCCCTCTCCGACCTCCTGTAAGGGAAGAAGGGGAAGGAAAGAAAGAAATACTGTTTGCCTGGAGAGGTGCTCGATGGGGCAGTGAGTTTGTTGGCCTGGCAGAAGAGTGGCTGCCAAGAAATCAGGGTCCTTTTTTTTTTTTTAATGCCATGAGGCAGCTGAAGCTCCTCATTGTTTTAACTTCCCGGCTGGGCAACTTGAGTCGTGCTCAGCGAAAACGGTGAGAGGGGGGGAGGCGAGGAGGTTGGGGGGAGTGGGGATTCTCCGCCCAGAGTGCT
>NW_009953098.1:5084797-5131803 GCF_000747805.2 Chaetura pelagica | reverse complement strand
CCGCCAGGAGCTGCGTCCCCGCTCCCTGCAGCGTCCCGGGAAAGCGGCTGAAACCGGCTTGGGTCTGAGGTCGGGTACCGGTTGTAGCTGAGCAAGCGGGAACCGCTGTTCCCTTCCCTTCCTGGAGGGTTTGTTACTCAGTCTGTACGAACACTGGGTTGGATCTGGTTTTTACAGAAAGTCCAAGGAGGAAAAAGGCAAAAATAGCAGGTCTGGTGGGATCCAGGTGTGACTCTTACAGGAAATTTAACAGGATTGTAGGAATCGCTCCTACAGAGCTGAGACCTCAGACGGGGAGTGAAGGCTGTTTAGTTATAAGGAAGAGATTTTTATTTATTTATTTACCCTAGGGGTGGTGAAACACGGGCACAGGTTGCCCAGAGAGGTGGTAGAAGCCCCATCTCTGGGAACTTGCAAGGTCAGGTTGGATGGGGCTCTGAGCAATCTGATCTAGTTGAAGTCCCTGCTCCCTGCAGTGGGGTTGGGTCAGATGGCCTTTAAAGGTCCTTTCCAACCCGAGTAATTCTGTGGTTCCTTCCAGTGCCTCATCCACGAGATGGAGCCGGAGGGTGCAGCTGGGAAGAGAAGGTGTCACTGCATTTTGAGGGAGTTGATTTGCCACAAAGCAACAGTCAGCAGAGTTGAAACTGCACATCATGGCTTGGAAAAGACATCAGAGACAAGAACCATTGACTGACCAGTAGGTTACCCATGGACGTTTCCTCCTGGCTTTTTACTGGGAGTTTTGTGTTGTGGCACAAGGCACCACACTCTGTGTGTGGCCAGGAGCATCCAATAATGAGTGCCAGAATATAACGAGGCATTGATCAGCTCTCCTCTCCAGCATGACTTGCCCTTGCCTACTGCCAGCCTGACATTATTCACTGGCCTGAGGTCCAGCTGATCTTGTGCTGAGAGCTATTTTTGTGCACAAACATAAATTCAGAGAGTCTTCTTGCTCTTTGGTCACAAGAGCCATCTCAATTCCCTGGACACCGGGTTACTGTTTTTAGTGTTGTGTGGTGTTTATTTTATTATCTGCAGCAGCCAGGAACCTGCAAAGCTTTGCTGATTCTGTGTTGGACCCTAGGATGGCCAGGAATGTCTTTGGACTAGAATTTTTTTTTTATTTCCTAAAACCTTCTAAAATAACAACTTCAGTGTTCCTGTATTATACTTCAGCTACCTCTTGTACTTTTTTCATCCCTGAATGATCATTTTGTATTGGAATTATTTACATTGTGCATAGTGCAGCTGAAGTGTGGCTTCTCTGCTTCCTGAGCCTGCCCTGGAGTGATCTCTTTTTAGAGATTACTATACTTTGCTATACCTGCAAACTTGAGATATATCTTGGAGTTGGCTTCACTTGCCTTGAGTGTAAGCACAGATTTGAAATGCAATATGTATATAGACATACTCTGCATACTTCTCTGTAGCTTGGTTTTGCACCTTTCATGTGTCATTAGAGACTCACACAACACACTGTTTTAGAAGCATAGAATGAACATAATGGGAGAGGACTAGTCTCTTGGTTTAGAGAGAGATTTATTATCCTAGTCTATTTATATTAAATTAAATTGCATTATTACTTTCTCTTCTCTATTGATTACCTTCTCAAGTGTGTCTGAAGTGAGCAATTACTGTGATCTTCCAGCTCACTGATGTCTGAAAAGAAGGAGTTCAGAGTGCTTCATTTTGGGCTCTTTTGCTTATATATATATTTACAGAATTTCATAGCTTATCCGTTATTACCCCCAGCTCTGCCCTTAGTTTAATCTGTCTGTGTGTAACCATGCCTGCTTGCCTTGTGTATGTTGATAATACTGTGCTAAGTGGTTTTCTTCACTGTAAGCAGAAAATGTGCAGCTGACAAATGAATTGGTCAGACTTGTGCAAGAACAGACAATTGCTGGATTACTTAAGTTTCCAAGAGCTTCACTGCCAGTATGTTATCACTTCTTAAGATTTCTCTACCTATGGAGTTGAACAGATCTTGATAAGGCTTTTCTGTGATTCCCCTTTTCCATGACACTAAATAACATTGCACCTTGCAATCTCATTATGTACATACCATGGTATCCAAAAGTCTTTCTGTGCTTATGGAAAGTGAAAGAACAGTAATGCCAAGAGTGTGTGCAGGTCTTGCTGTACTGGCTTTTACACTGGCTTTGAACACTAATGTAGTTCTTAAGACCTGGAAAACGATGAGAAAGAATCTTTTATTCTGCTTTTTGCTGGGTTGATGTGTCCCTCATTATTAATCAAAATGAGTTTATTTCCCCCAGTTTTAACTGTGGTAAGTAAATCACACTTGAGTAAATATTCTAATATAGTGTCCTTGCAAGTGTGGTTTCCTGCAACAGGAGTATTGCCGCTGACTTGGGTGGAAGCAGAGGGATGGAGTGAGGCCCTTGGAGCAGTGACTGATCTGCAGGCATTCATGTCACAGGGCAGTTGCTGCACAGGGCACAGGCACCCTCAGTGACTAAGGGGAGCTTTTCTAATGGAAATGAATTATGGAAAGGAAAACAACAGACATAATGTTTATACTGAGACAAAACCTAACTATGATCTAAATTTCACTTTTCTGCAAATCTGTCTTACATTGAGGTCCTCCTGGTGTCACAAAACCAGTAAGCCCTTCACCCTGCAGCAGGGCAATGAGAGCTCATGGGGCTGCACCTGGCTTGATGAGGGCCAGATCTTCCCACTCTTAATTTCACGTGATTTTGGAAAAGGCTTCTCACCCATTTCCCTAGTGAATAGTGACATGAGTTTGCACCTGAATTTTTTTCTTTGCACCTTGTCTAGACATTTATACCTGTGACAGGGAGTGTTGAGCTGCCACCAAGAAAAAAGGAGATTTCTTTTTTTATTTGGAAGAATTTCGTAGTCACTCTGTGCAGGCAGAAATGAAGATGTGAAAGCAATGGCAAAGGAGAGTCAGACCTAGAGACTGTCTTAAGGCAAGCCAAGTAGTGCAGGAGGGATATATAGGCCTCAACCCTTGCATCTCTGCTAGTTCCACTCTTTGTAACCCTGAGAATTATATGACATGTCATGTTCTGTCAGTTTCTTTTCTCCTCAGGAGTGCTGAGGCAAATAATTAACTTAGCTTGTTTTAGAAAATGTCATTTTCCTATCTCAATAAATTAGCCCGGCTGCCATATCCCTCTGAGCCATTTAGGCTGCTTCACTCATAGCACTCCATGTGCCTTCTGGACTTGAATATTTTATCATTATTTGTCTGAATGTCTTGCATTTCCTTTATTTTACTCCTTTGCTTTTCTTCTCACTTGTTCACAGCTGATAGCTTCAATCTTACCTGTCATCAGTGCCTGATGTTTTCCATATGCCTCTAGAGCTCTTTATAGTTTTGTATGCCTGTATTGTCCTTATTTTATGCCCAAGGAAAGCTGACTTAGTGAATCATGTCCCTACCACTGAGCCTGAAATGGTCCCTGCCCACAGTCACACACCACAGAACCTGTGAACCACCTTTCTCTGCCCTTAGAGTCTCGTGCAGTTTCGTTTCCATCCAATTTGGTTAGTTTTCACTGGTTTGGAAACCTGTTTTTAGCTTAGCACTATGAAAAACTTGCATCTCATGAGATCATGATCTCATGTTCAGAATGTCCCACTGACTCCTGAGCCTTGCAAAAATCCAATGTCCAAGTCTTACTTGTTGAGTAATGTCAAAGCTCTCCTACAGCTTTGCTCAATGACTTGGAAGGCAGTTTAGCAGAAGGTACCACTAAAACAGTAGCCTCTACTGAGGGGAGATGACACACAGAAATTAAGGAAGAGGAGAGAAATGAGCAGTCTGGAAAGATGGATGGGCTTAGGAGCTAGTCTGAGGTTGAGAGAATCACTGGGTGATTCTAAGCCTCACACATGAGGCTTAAATCCTGTGAATTTAAAGCATGAGGGCTTTGGTCAATGCATGACAAGTACTTGCTCTGGGTCTGTTCCCTGTGTCTATGGCATTGGATCCAAAGGCTTTAGTGATGAACTCAGTGTGGATTGGATTTTGTCTCTGCTACCTCTGTGGCCAAGGTGAGAGAACAGTGTTACTTTCTTCTTCAGGGAGCTGCTCGAAATGCACATTTCATCCTGCAGAACCTTTAGAGGAAGGCAGTATAGCAGCCAAACTCTTGAGCTGACAGAAACTTTGCTGAGTTTGGCTCTCTTCCCTCCATCTCCCTTATGAACTGAATATGTCTGATCTGGAGCTGCTCAGAAACAATGAGCATGGAATGTTATGAAAAACTTCAGGAGCCACATTTCAAAGTAGATCTGCACCTTACCAAACCTGTAAAAGACCAAAGTGTGAGTGAAGGATTGAGAAGACTGAGTGAAGGTAATGATATTCAGGAAGGTGATGGCAGGTGAGGGTTATGTGGGTGGAAGAGAATGAATTCATCTTTCAGGATATCTGTGACACTTCATGGCCTGACCTGTGGTGGGTCTAAGTTTAGTGAATAAAGTTAAGATACGAGGAGAGGGGAAGCAGATAGAGGAAGCACAGTGCACAGGGAATGTGCTACCCTGAAGGATGTAACTCGGTAGTAGGGAATTCTGGTGCAGCAGCAGCTGACAGCTTACAAACCAGGTAGAGGATCTGAGTGAATTATACCCAGAGCAGTGACTCCTTAGTGCCACCAGAAAGGCAGAACTTTGCAAGTGTCTCTGGTGGAAGTGGTGTTACCTACCAGCAATGAAGGGTTGTGCTGATGAAGACCTTCTGTTTTAAAAGCTCTGCTACTCACTAAAAGTAGCTGCTCTCCACTCTCAGCAATAATCAGCATCTTCTGAGGGCTTGACTATTTATACATGCAAGGTACATGAGGGTAGGGTCAGTATCAGCCTGATTCTCTTGTTAACCTGCAGTAAAGAAGTGAGCTCTCCCTTGTCCCATTTATGCACAGAGAACTGTAGACTCTGTTCACTGGGGAGGACAGAGTCTGTCCTGTCCCTAGGTAGTGGAGATGCAGAAAGCTGAGGGAGCTGGATCTATGGCCAACCAACCTGCCATGACAATAGGGTACTTGGCTGAGAAGTACACACAAAAGGAGGCACAATCCCCTCTAGTATTGCTTCCTCAGCTGTGCCTGCAGTAGTTTTGGTTCTTTGTCCTAGAGTATAAGGATCAGCTGTTTTTGTAGTTCTCCCTTTCTGAACACTTCTCTCCCAGAAGAATCATTGTGGGCAGCTTAGATGAGAGTACCTTTCCTCACAGCTTTATTTTTTTTTTTGAGGAAAACTGGGATGTTTTATACTGTTAACCCAAGACAAAAATCTAACAAAAAAGGTATTACAGTTGTAATATGAACTAGTGGTCTGGATACACCCTTAGCTCTGCCACAGTCTTTAACCTGACTGCTCTAACTCATGGATTACGTACCACGTTACCAGTTTTGAACAAAGAACCTATCAGTGGTGTAAGGAGTTAAAGATTTTGACATGAGGTATAAAGAAGGCAGCCACCTCTCCCTCTGAGTTCTCTTTTGCCTTCCTCTGTTTTCCTACATTGTCTCCTGAGGTCCTCCAGCTGCTGGGCTGGTAGCAGTTATAATGCTTGCATGCTCAAGGGCAAGGCAATATCCATCTGTCTGCTCCATGAAGATGTGCTGTTACACAAGACAATTCTGAGCTTCTCTCAGCAGTGAACATATAATATTTTCCAAGTATTTTCTGACACTGGGTATGTTTTGTGTGGGATACAGAATGGGCTGAAAATCAGATAAAAAATTTAGTGGAAGTTTCCTTTCTGTCATTGTATCTTTCAACAAAACTTGCAATTTTGGAGGAAAAAAATAGTAAGAACAGTGAAAATTTTGTGTAGTCCACTTCACAAATCAAGTACAGACTGGTAAGAAGGAGACAATAAAGAAGATTTCTGCTCATCTGAAATCTATGAATCTGCTTTAGTCAAATAGACTGAAATCACCAGCACAGTAAACTGTCCCTTCCATTTTCTGGGTGATCAGCTAAGGAATTGTTTGTGCAGAGTGAGATATAGTGCCTGACTATGACTGTGACCAGGCAAGAAACCTAAATTCATGAGCTTATTCCTGAGCTGTTTCTCACTAGCTAAATCCACAGTGTGATATGCTCAGAATGTATGTGAGTATCTCAGCTTTCAGCATGCCAAGAATTAGGCCAATATCTGTTTGTTCTGTGTATAAGTACTTGGCACTGAATGCATTGCAGTACTCCAAGCTATCCAATGTAATGGGATTTCCATATTTTTTTTAAAATGCAGACTTCAGATGTACAATGTTTAGCTAGTACATCAAATAGATCTGACTTTTTCCCAAAGTCAGGGGCCTGAGGCTGAGCAAACAGATCATTCCTAGATGCTGCAGCAGCACACAGGGGCAATGTAGCTTCAAGAGCAGTAACAGAAATACACAACTGGTCCTGAAATGAGGTGTGAAGGAACTGGAAAAAAAAATAAAACCCCAATGTTCAAATTCAGACCATTTGACTCTGATCCTACATGAGAAGCATTTATACTAGAACTGTTGTTTGATGCCTAGTGATGATGAGGCACAGTGTGACAGGAGAATTAGAAGCTGTGAGAAGACAGGATACACGACCACTTGTGCCTCTGTGGGGCTGGCCCCTCTAAGTTACTGCTGGTGCTGTTATTGTCTTCAACTTGCTCCATTCTACCTCTGCATGGAGATGGGGGTGGTGCCCAGTGCAGGTGGGCAGCATGCACAGGCCAAGTTTGTCAACAGGAGGAAAGTGATACATTTGCTAATTGAACAAAATTGATTGAAATGTTGGAAGAGCAACCCAAACTTGCTGAATAGGTTCAGCTGTTTGTTGTCATGGCAGCTTTTATTGAGTAGCCTTACTGCAATGTCTTGCTTAACTAGACAGTTGTAAAAGATTTTCCATTGAGATGGTGCAGTATGACTCTTTTTGGGTAAGTCGAGGTGCAAGAAAACACATACACAAGTTTTTCCTCTTGCTCATTTTGGAATTATATGGCTTGCTTTGCTTTGTGTTAATAACAGCTTTCTAATGTCATATACCCAGTCTTATTTATGGTTAAGTTGTGCTTTGAGGATCTACATCTTTCCTCAATGAGTTTAAGCAATAAGGGGAATTAGACTAAATGACTTGCTACAGCATCTTTTTCTGCTTGTTAATAATGGTGTATCAATCATTGCTAAACAACAGCTTATGAGGTAGCTGGCTACCTTAATGTGAATGTGAAGTTTGCCAGCTCTTTATTACCTGTGTTATGTACATTGCAGCAATTGTTGAGTTATTCAACTGGAGAGAATAATTTTATGGTAAGCGTCCAGATAGAAATATTAGAGCCAGAGTATGTAGGAGCAGGATACACTTAAGTGCTATGCCAGTATACAAGTAATCTATTTGACATTATTTAACACACAAAAAACCCCAACAAAACAAATGGAAGGAAACTTTATTTATATGAGAAAGATTTGCTTGGGGTTTTTCTTTAGGGAGAAGGGTGTTTTATTGAAAAGTCAGAATTTGTAAACAGACGTTCAAGGCGCCTTTGGGGGGAGACAAAACCTGTTCTCTGATTAAGCTACAAGGTAAGAGACTTTTTTGAACATGTAATTTTAATCATTAAGAACTGCTAAGTATGGCAATATTTGCTGTGACTTTCCCTGGATCTCTTCACTGACTCTCAAAGAAATCCAAGTAGTTGTAGTCAAAACATAGTAAATGAGAAAACCAAAGGTTGGAGATGACTGGTATTTGTACTGGAATATGGCTGATGTTGTCTCAAACTGAAGTGAGCTAAAGCTCATAACAGAAACAGAGAAACTAGATGCAAAGTGTTGAAACCACATTCTAGTTCCAGGATACACAGATTGTTCTTAAAGAATGATCAAAGGAGGAGTAAGGAGAAGCACGTGTCTTTCTTTCCAGTGTGTTGATTAAATTCGTCTTCCTTGAGAGAGGGCTGAACTTCCAAGGATCTGCAGGCTAAGCCCATAGGTCTCTAGGGCTTACTTGGGTTTTCTGGCAGTCCTTGATGCCCAGCATTTACGTGAGGAAGGAACAGTAAGATCTGTAGTTGAAATTGAAGGATGGTGCAAGCCTTGTCCCAGTGATGGAGTTTCTCCTTGTTCTTGCCCACTCTTGCTTGGCTGAGGGCAGACTAAGCCTTGCATTATACTACCATGTCCATCTTGGCTATGGGCTTAAGACTTTGGATATTAGTCCAAACTTTGGGGGTATTTTTGCCATGAATCCCAATTGTTGACCCACCTGTGCTAGGCTGTATATCTCTTAAGATTAAAATAAATCTAAAGTAAGCACTTATGTTTAGTTATCACTTATTTTTCATGCCCAATTTAAACAGCTAAAATTGTGATCTAAACATTAAATTAAAACCTTAGCATCAATTGGATTGTGTATGTTGCTGCCTGATTGCTTTGATGTTAAATGGTTTGCATGAATGTTGCTATATATCTTGAAAGCAGGTTGACATACATATTAATGAGACCAGGTGGTAACTTAGTGCTGTTTCTTTAAAAAAAAATATAAAAAAAATCTTTATTAACTTAATGGTTTTTACAAGTATTTCTTGTAATAATTATATGATGACACTTTGTGCATCATAAGGTTTCAACATCAAAACTCTCTCATTTTATTATTTTATTTCTTTTGAATATTTTGCTCAGTTGCAGATGAATCAAGCAGGGAGTGATAGCAGATACAGTTCAACATAAGCTGAACACAATGATACTGAGGAACTGACCAAAGTATCAATAAAAAAAAGTGAAACAATGACAGTTGAATCCCAGTGGAGCCAGTGGTCTCTAGCCCAAAAGATAATCTTGGTGTATTCCTGGCTCTCCCTGACTTCCCAGCTTCATAGCAGCTCAGTCACTAACATGACTTTCCTAGTGCCAAAATATGGCACCAGCTCACGTAGAGTTGAAAAATGTTGCTTTCAGGTTTGTGAGCTTGCACCATGGATAGCTTTTATTTGTGATCTTCTATTTTAAAGACAGATAATGCTGTCAGTGATTTAGGTCTGGTTTTGGACTTACTGGAGCAGGCTAGGCAGTACATACTGATCCTAGGAATGCAAATAAGCTATCAGACTGCAGAATTGCAATTAAACTGTAATTCTTGCAGTGCTGACTTCATTGTTTGCTTGAACATGAGGTCTTTGGAGGCTTTTAAAGCTTCATTTGCCTTGGTTGGAAAGTAGAATTTGTGTGTTGAATGAATTCTACAGAATTATGCTCTGTACAGCTCGGGCTGAGCATGGTGAGCAAAGGGAACAAGGAGTGAGTGTGTCTTGTGCCTCTTGTGTCTTGCCTGAGAAGAGCTACTTGAGAACATAAGAAAAAGGAGGAATTCTTCAAAATCTGAGCCACACAAAGTAAAGCTAACCTCTGAGGAGCTTAGGGAGAAGGCCTGTATTTCATAAACAGACCTAGCTCCTGTAAGTCTTCAATCTCAACTGCTTTGCATTTTGGGTTCTAGTAGAACTGTGTGGTTTTGCTCTGCTTGTGTTCAGTTCCATTTATTGCATATTGCCAAAGGACACTGCATATATAGCAAGTGTATGTACTCAGGTTACAAAAATAAATTATTAGTGTTGTTAAACTGAAATGGATGTAAAACACAGAAGTATTTTAACAGCAAACCAGGATGTAAGCAATAAGTTATGAATTATGTCTTTAAAACCATGTATGTTCTTCCTTTTTATTTGAAATGATGAGCTGATGAGCACTTGGCTTTATTTCCAATGTTAGCTACAGGTACTAATGGCTTAATTTAAATTATGTTAAATCATTAATTCAATTCCCACTGAAGAAAATCTTTTCACTGAAAGTCATGAGGAATTTTTCTGTAAGATTAAGGGACCAGAATTTACAACACATTAGAGCTGCCATTAAAATGTTAGCATCTCTTATTGGGTTGGAGTGTCAGCTGCTCCCTAGAGGACAAGTTTTTTTACTATGGAAAGAGGTTAAATCTGTGTAAATGTTTTGATAGAGAAGAGATGGCTGTGAAGGTGCTCAAAGAAAGAGTGGAGAGCAGAAGGGCTTTATGGAAAGAGTTTGAGTTTTTTTCAATGGCATGGGGGAAGTGCTTGTCTATTTTTATCAGTGTTTTCAAAAATGTCATCATCTCTCAAGGGCTGTCAGTAAGCTTGTGAAGCTGGCACACTGGAGGGTGATAGAGAGCATTTGGCTTGTTCTCCTCACCTAGAAGCCCTTCTCCTGTCACCAGCACCCCGACAGCTGAGATTTCACTTCTTCACAAGTCTGTGAGAAGGGAGGAGCAGAACCAGGTCTGGAAGGGGCTTGCTAAGGTCTGGCCCCAGGCATGAGCACAGTGTGCAGCTGCTGAGGGTGGGAAGCAAGCAGAGCAGACAGTGGCCACTCTGCCTGCTCTGTTGCACAAAGCTCCTGGTGCATCTAATTTGCATTAGAGCATGTGTGGCATTTTCATGTATCGGAATGGAGTAATTTCTCTTGAACAGAGATTCTCTGCAGGCACAGAGAGCAAAATTTGAGGTCTGACCAACTTACTGCCATGCAAGAGCAGAGTAACTGGTCAATCCATGTACAGCAGGTGTAGGGATGCCTGAGCTGGGGATGTTCAGCTGTGGTGTCACCCTGGAGGGCAAGTTGAGGCTTCCCAAAAGACTGGGCTCCAGTGTGTTCTGCACGGCTTGGCACGTGGCTCGGTGGCTCTGCTAGGGATGTAGGGACATGTGGCAGATGAGCTGCAGATCTTTCTGGGGTTGAAATCCATATGTAAACTAGAGCTATTCCAGCTGGAAAGCCGGGGTGTTTGATGCCCTGGACAAAAGTGTGTTTAGTATGGAAAGACCATGTTACTAACTCAACTAGCTGTTTTCCTTGATTTAAGTTGAAGGTCCATGTTGTAACCTAGGTTTCCTCTGTGAGTCCAGGTCTTGAGGGAGGTCTGTGTGCAACCAGGGAGACTCCAGCAAAACATATAAGAACATAATCCTTTTGACCAAAAGTTATTAAGCTAACGAGACCTTGTAGAATGGCTCTGACCCAAGAGACTGAGCAGGAAAGAAGCAAGAAAGCTGATGTAGGCTGTGGGCAAGGCAAAAGGAACATAGCAAATTAGGTGCAAGTACAGCTGTGTTGCTTTGGCTGCTGCAAGCTTGAAAAATAAGCAGATCAATGTATCCCAGTTGGGAAGGATGAGGGACAAATAGACTTGTGAGTGGTCTCGTGAGGTTTGGAAGCCAACTGTGTTAGGTACGAAAGCAAGAGTTTATCTCTTGGATTTGTAAAGCTGTTACAGATCTGGTGGAGGACTAGATGAAAATGTTAATTTTACAAAGACATGGGGGGATAAAAAGGGTTTTCTCTGAATGCACTACTGGTACTAGAAGACTAATTTTTTACTGCTGGGTCAAGGACACAGATACAGAGCCAGGTGGGTCCATTGCTCATTAAATTATTTTCCCCAGATTAGCTCGAGTAGAGCTTGGGATGTTGATGAGCCCTTTGCAGACAAGCAATCATGATCCTAAGCAGGGTATGTTCTCAGGCTCCATGGAGGTGAACTCTGACTGTGTTGGGCTTGTAATATCTGAAAGAAGAAAACATTCACTGCAGATATAAGTTGTCTTTATCTGGGGCTGGTTCTTTGGTGGGATTGCTCATCAGTTGAGTACAAAAAGACCATACCACTAACTTCCAGAGAGAAAAGAGCTGTTCACTGGGTTTTATTGGTGTTGGTTTTTTTTGGGGGGAGGCCTCCTAAATTTATGCCTAGCTTCTGATGAAGTCAGTAAAGTGTTCCTGATACCAATAGGAACCCATGTAGTGAGCCTCATGCTGGGGCTACTGTACATGGTTCTCAACAAATGTGTTTAGCTAAAGCCATATTGGGTTTTTTTGTGAGATGTTAATTTGCTATAAATCTCAACCATTGAGATCTCTGTACCTTACACTGGGTTTTGAAAGACAGAAGAGACAGATTAGACCTTCCTCTAGAAATTACTGGTGTTTGAGGATGGGGAGAAGAAACAAATAGCACATATTGAATGTGGGGGGAAACAGAAGACAGACCAAGGGATTAACTATCTGGTGCAAGAACACACACCCAACATAAAATGCTTCTAGATGTAGTGGCAAGTTAGTATTATCACTGATTTTTACTGTTGCCCAATGTTTCTCATTCTCCAAATCATCAGTAAGTTTTCCATCCTTTCGACATTTGGTTGAAATTCCTTCACCTCCATTCCACCTTGTCAATGCTTGATTCTTCTGGGATGTTATGAGTATATTTAGGTCTCTGAATATTGAATTAATCATGTACTCACTGTCACTCCACTGAAGTAATCACAAATGAAGTTACCCTTTAATTATGGAGAGAGACATGCCTTTTCAATGCTTCATTGACCCTTGCATTTCTGACATTGACCTGCAGGCTGTTGGGAATGTCTTATTCAGAATGCCTCAGGGAAAAATTCTGCTTATTTTTATAGATACCCTTCATTTCTCCTCCTTTTGAAAGGCTTCCTTTTACAAAATATCCCTAAGTGGCTCGCCAACAAAATTTGCTACAATCTGCAGTTCTTAAGAAGTGGCTGAAAATGTGGTTAGTACATGAGTTCCCTGGGGAGTGTCACAGGGGGTGAGGCTGGTGTGGTAATTGCTGACCATGGGTAAGACTAAGTGTGATTGCTTGGAGGAATAGTAACAAGAGATTGCTGCTTATAGCCATCCAGATTTGCACTCCTTTACATCTTGTAATGAGCAATTAGGACTTGCAGAGCAGCTTTATTTGTTTGTCCTGGTTTGTTCAATGTACCAGGGTTAGCCTTAACTCCTGTCTTCTTATGGGGTCTTGAAGTTTTCAGGTAGCTGCTGCTAGTTTTTTGCTGCCTTGGAGGGCTTGGAGGAGCCTGTTAAATCACAGTGTGACTGCAGAAGAGCTGGAAGCAGCATGGTGAGGCAGTCATGGGGTCTAGGACAAGGAGACAAACTTTATGGTATTAGTCCTCACTGGAGGCTATAGCTAAACTTCCAGCTGTGGCCAAAGGTTGATTTTGGGATGGCAAGGCCCTGCAAACTAGACTTGTGGTCCTGATTCTGGATCAATATGGAAATTCCTTTGTCCTACAGGAGCTCCACATACAGTGAGAGCAGCGGGGCTGTTTAAAAAGGTTGGGATTTATATGTAGATATTTTGCTTTAAGTGAAGTTAAGTTTAACTAAAAGGAGTTTTCAAGCCGGTATGGTCTGATTAGAATTAGGCCCAGCTTTTCAAGCCTGGTGTTTGCTGTAGCTATGATAAAATGCTTTGGCTGGTTCTTGTATGCCATGTCAATGCTTGAACCTCTGAGCTTTGAAGTCACCATATATCCTACCTCCAAGAGGTACATAAATATTTCATAAAAAGAACAACAACTACAATAGGAGGCTGCATATAATCACGAATAAAATACCTGATTTTTCTTAAAAATAGTGTTGCAAACTTGAGCAGTAGTTTTTAGTGCAGATTACAAAGTGGACCAATTTCAACATAACAGAGTTGATCCAGAGAAATATTGGTGCTCAAGAAAATATCCAGATAAACAGATTTGAAACTCCCTTCTGAGATGGGTAGAAAAAGGATTTGTCTCCAGATTTCTCTAGCTGAATTAGCAGATATGATGTCTTGCTGGTTTTGTGATAGTGTGCAGCTGGTGACTTCTACTCTTTGCTGTTATTTGAAATACTGCAAAGTGAAGCAAAATCATTTGGAGTTGAAATTAGCAGTTCAAGCCAAACCAAATGTTACCATTTATTAAATACGTAGGCACATACGCACTTATATATATGTAAAAAATAACAAAAAATCCCATAATGTATTTTTTTAAAAGAAATTGCTCTAAGTCTCCCTGAAGCATGTTTTTATCTCCCCAGCTGAACTGTTGATCTAACAAAGGTCAGTTATTCACACCTCTCTATTGGTGAGAAATATTTGTCTTGGTCAGATCATCAGGCTTGTAATGGAATTGTAGTAAACTGTAATTGCTTCTCTCTGACAGTTCCCCTTTAGGGCTCTCTATGAGATGTCTTAGAAACCTGACTTTTGAAATGTAAGGATCCTGTGTTATCAACTTCAACGTGGACTATGATTGAGATTTTTCAGCAAAAACATGAACTTCATAAAGTATCTTAAGGCAGGTGCCTTGCTTCCCAGTGAGGCATGTTTGGTTTCTCCACTGACTCAAATCTAAAGGAGTGAGGGGAAATGTAATAATTTCTTCTTCTGTTCTTTTTTAGTAACCTTTTCATCAAACACGAGGAGTTGCATGTCTTTGTGCTTCAAATAGTGTTATCCTTAGGCAATGGTTAAGTAGAAAAATGTGTTTCTGCCTCAAAAAACTTATCTCCCTGCCTGCAGAATCTTCACTTCCCTTGTGTCTGTCTATGTATCCTTTGTGACTGGGTATGTACTATAACAACACTAGTTATGTAAAGTGCAGGAAAGAGCTGTACATTACGAGTTCAAAGGCAGATTGTAATTCAATAGAGATCAAGTGTTTCTTTGATGGCAGCTGGCTTGAAAAAAATGAAAATTAAGTGCAAATAATAATAATTTTCTCCCCTCAATTGTTTTGAAAAGTAGAATAACAGTTATGTTTTAGAGATTGACACTCGTTTTTAAATCTTAAAGATATACTTAACCAGACATGGCTATTAGGAAACATATTTTCAAATGTGTGGCTCCCAGTTAATTTGATAGAAAGAGAGCACAGTCTTGGGTGTTTTGCTGCCTCTGTGGGGAAAAACAGGTTAAGAGTTCTTGGGACACCAGAGGCTTCCCCAGGCCCTAAGTAATGGAACAATCTTCACTCGGATCCTCTGGCTGGAGAGTCAGTCAGACTTGAATGACCTGAATGGAAAAGCAATTTATTTTGCTTCTCCAATCTGTCCTCTGAGGAGGAGGAGATTTTCTGACACTGCTTGGGTCTGAGTGAAAGCTTTTTAGGCTCAGATATCTCAGGAGCCCCAGGGATGGTGGAGCTGTGAGGATGAGGGGCATTGTGGTGAGGAGGAGGATAGAGGACTGCTGGGCAGTGAGCTGGGCTGCTGGTGGAGAGCAGGACCCTGCATCTCCCTGGTGCTGAGCAGGGTGGGAGAGGAGATGAAGGTGACATAGCTAAGCCAACGGGTCACTGGTGGGGCTGATTTCAGTGGAGGGTGATGTGGGAAGTTTCACTCTCCAGGTGATGTTAATGGGGCCTGTGTATGTGACTGAGAGATGGGACACCCCAGCTTCTATAGGTTTACCTACCTTCATTAATGAATTGGTTCCCAGCAGGGCAAGCCCAGAGAGGAAGGCAGACATTCCTCCTCTGGGGCAGAGCCAATCCCCAGGAGATATCCCTGGCAGTTGCTGGAATAGTGATAGATCCATCCAGCCTCCTTCACAACCTCTGCACGGAGGGAAGCCCCTACTGAGTGTGGCCAGAGGTTGCACATCTCTTGCTGTGTTCCTCTGAATTTTGGCCCATGGCTGATGTTGAGGGGCAGTTTGTTCCTTCAAAACATGAGGTACAAGATCTCTCCTTGGTAGAGCAGGCACTGGACAGGAATCCAAAGCAGCTGGCAATGCCTCAGTACCATGCATCTTATCACTTCAGCATTTTCTGATACAACTTTAACACGGTTCAAAGGATGGTGACAACTGGGTACGTTGTGCACCTGGATTGTCATCACTCCTTGCCCCCAAATTAAGGACTTTTGCCTGTGAACATGAGAGCAGTACTGAAATCAGGAACCATTTAGCATTGAGAACCTCCTGTTGCCTCTCTTTCTCCATTCCTGCACCAGGTGAAGACTTGTTTAACTGCTGTCTGGCCATACCATGAAATATTGAACTGGGTAAGCAGTTGTAATGTTCCACCAGGTACTGTAAGCAGCACAGCAAAATGATTAATGAGACCTGGCCCTAACTCTGTCAAAGCCAGATCTGTTGGGCTGCAGTTTCTTCTCTTTTGAAACATTCTGCTCAGCAGCATGTTGCCATACAGACTCATCAGCAAATGAGTAGCAGATGGAGCGGTGACACATTTTATCTTGCAGCAGCAGGGACATTGCATGTGCTAGGAGAATTCAGAGAAGTTAGTTTCATGTGAGGTATGTGATGAAAGAAAAGCTGCTGATAGTTTTTCTTTATTTGCAAAATTGCAGATGGACAAAGAGAGGAAAGTGGTGGTCTCAGGCAAGGCAATAACAAAGAATGAGATGTTACAGAAGTTAAAATTAAAATCCGTGCCATGGCAAAGACATACATCTCTGCCTCCTGTGCCCAACTGTTACACCATGGCTTAGTTTTTGTTTCAGACCGTATCCTTTCAATCAGGGCTTTACTGCTCTTTAAATGCCAGATGCTGCTTGTCATCAGGGAGCAGTTAATCCATATCCTGGGCCTTGTGTAAATGGATTCCTCCACCCATCGTAATATAGAATGGATGAGGTGTTGTAAAGGAAAACCTGAAAAAGAATCTGAGCTGAGAATGAACTTCAGGACTGTTTGGTTCCTTAGCTCTGCCTGCATAGGCCTTTTCCTTCTCTAAGGCACATGCACCATAATGTTTACTAGGATACTTAGGCTGGAAACTGCTGATTGTGAAGTTCAAGCCTGGGGCTGGGTCCTGAAGCTAACTAGACTGGGAGAAAGAGTAAAGTGAACATTACAACATGAGGTCTGTGTTTGCCCAGACAACATCTAACTCCAAGATGCAGTTAATGCCTGAGGTGCATGTAGGGTTTAACCTGTCATAGTCCTGGCAGTAAGATTTTTTTTTTTTGGTAATTAACAGACATGTAGGGGGTGCTTTCTGCCTGGTTTATGTGGGTAGTACTTCACTCTCATTTTCACCCTGATATTCATGTTGCATCCAGGGTTTTGGCAAGTATTTTTTTCCCAATGACAGTGTTGATCTCTATGGAGAAAACATAAGCATTTGGCAGCATCCTGTGTGTCTTGCTATTTACCAGGTTCAAGGCACAGATGTTGATTTGCTGTGGCAGTGCTATGCACTTTTGGTAGATTTGGGTCAATGCACCCAAAAAATATCTCAGCCCTTCCAGAGTGTAATTGCTATTGAGGTAAAGCTTGTTCAGATGAAGAAAGAGATGTGACAAGGTTCTGGTAACAGCAGTAAATGGGTCACAGTAACCCAGCTGTCCTTTTCAATTTCTTTTTTATCCCAGTCTCTGCTGTGTCTTCTACAAAAATTAATATCCTGTTTCAGTGCATGGCATAAGACACAGTTGAACAGTCTATTCTCACTTTCCCTATTCCTTGATATCCTTGGTGCACAAAGGAGTGTGACTTATAACAACAGACACGTTGGGAACCATGTGCTGCTCTGCAAGGTGTGTTGTGCTGTGCAGAGAGAGAGGTGCTGGCAGCCAGTCAAGCCTGACACTTCCTGGATATAAATCCTTTGAGACAGAGGATCTTTAACCATTTACTGCTGATCGTTCTGCTGACTGTGGTCTAGTAAGAATTTTTCCCCTCTGTAGTTTAGTGCATTGCTAAATCACCCAGCTCTGCACACAGACCAGCAAAGCAGCCAATGTGCCTACTGGACTTAGTGACCATGAAACCTAATAGTCCTGCTATAGTGAGGCTGTTCAGATGTTCTGTGAAGAACCTCAGGCCAGCTCTTACCAGAAAATAACAAAGCTTTCCTGAAGAGAATCTGGTCTTTATGCTAGTCATGAGGTTTTGAGTGCTTTTGGATCAGATCAGTTGTCTTATAAAATTTTGTGGAGAGGAAGATACAGCCCTTTTTATCCATGGGAACAGAGCATAGATGCACTCTGAGATGTACTTGCCACTTCCAAATCCAGATCCTCTATTGTATTTGAGGCAGAGCTGCTGAGGTTTCACAGTTGTACTAGATCAACATTTCACCCAATTATTGCTTCCTTCTTCCAACTCCACTGGTGCCAGTGGCCCCTCCACAGTGTGTTTATTTTAGTAAGTTTAACCTTGCAAAGGAATATTCATGGGACATGGTTGTCTAGTATGAAGCATCACTTATGCATCTTCATAGTATGGGGTTTGGTTTCTGAATTTAAATTGGAGAGAATAATAGAGATAATCTGACCTTGCTTAAGTAAAAAGCAACGATACTCTAATGACAAGAACTAAATCCAGGTATTTTCTGCTTTCCTGTTTCCTGAAGATCAAAGACCATCTGATGACA
Source organism: Chaetura pelagica (assembly GCF_000747805.2). Classification (NCBI taxonomy): domain Eukaryota; kingdom Metazoa; phylum Chordata; class Aves; order Apodiformes; family Apodidae; genus Chaetura; species Chaetura pelagica. The sequence continues at coordinate 5,113,577 of NW_009953098.1, read as the reverse complement.
GCTGTAATGCATGTCCCATAGAGATCAAGCTGCAGGTTTTAGTATTTTGCCAATTGTAAACAAGAAGACTTTTAATTGCAGGAGAGAAAAGGAGGCAGATTGGAGAAAAAGGCATCTGTCAGCAATTCTGCAACGCTCAAATGATCTGCTGAAATACTGACCCTGTCACATCTGGCTGGATTGGACAGAGCTGTAACAAGAGGGCTGTTTTTCCCTTTGAAATCTTTAGGGTTTTTTTCTTTGCAAGAGAAAATAATGAGGGAATTATTAGCAGAGAGAGCTTTTACACCAGAGTAAGGAAGATACGGGGGCAAAAGCTTTAAATTGCCTGTGGATTACCTGATATATTCTGAGAAGTAATTCCTGAGGCTTCATTCTGAGACACAAATTCAGGGAAGGTCTCACTGTGCACTTCCATTGCCAGGTAGTCTTTTCCAGGACATTGACTTTCTGGTTGGATGATAGATACAGTGACAGCCTCACAGCCCACGAGAATGGAAGGAAAAGAAGGTGCCAGAGGCACATGTTGTTGTTCTTATTTATGTGACACCTATTGGCTGGAGATCTGACTGATATGAAGAATGTCACCACACTTTGTTGCTTATGAAGTGCTATCTGTGCTCCTCACACTCTGCTGCCAGGCTCTTCCTCACTGAGTGGTATTTTAAATTTCAAAGTCAGGGGAGTTGATCTGAGTAGTAGGAGGCTGTCACCTGAACAGGCAGGGCAGGATGAGGGGTTTGTATGTGGAGAAGGGGGTCTCAAAGAGGAGAGAGCAAGTACCTTGCTCTTCAGGGAGAGTGGCAGCTTCTGGGTTCTATGAAGAGATGTGTGTGCCCTCTGAGGCTGGTAGCTGGTTGAGGCTGGTTGTTGGTAAAATATAAGGATAATTGGACGTCAAGCAGTGGTGGCCTGAAATGCACTTTATTAAAAAAGCAGCATGAAGTTCCCTCTTTGTATGATCACCAGGGTGTGGGAGAAGAGCATAGGCTGCTTAAAGATGAGGCAGCCTGATCAGCCTGTGAATGACCAGTGGGGCACTTTGCTGCACCTGAAGACTCCAAGGAGGTGCCTAGTGTTTTCATCAGTGCTTTGCAATAGACTTTATGCATGTACTTCCCAGGTAGATAATTAAAATAGCAAACAGCAAGGTACTTTGCCTGCTCACCAACACAGCCAACATGACAGCCTTGACCTCCACAGTCCCAGTCCCAGGCACTTCCCTGTTGGCAGCACTGTGAAAAGGTGGTCAGTTCAGTTTGAAGTGCCTGGGATCACTTGTGCTACCCAGCATGCAGAATGTGTCACTGCACACAACAAATCACAGTTGTCTGAGCAGACAGGAGGGACAGTCTCCTTGCTGCCACCAGGAAGTCTCCAGAGTTAATGCAGGTAGAGGCATCGTGCTCGCTCAGCTCGTGAGTTACAGCCTGGAAAGCAAACCACTAGAAATCCTCCTCTGTTCCTCATCATATGTGCCACTCCTTAATTAAGCAAAACTCTCACCAAAATACTTCCTTTCTTCCCTTTCCTAGCCTGTCCCCCCATCTGCTAGTAAGTGATTTACAAGAATATGAAGAGGTTCCTTTCTACTGTTGGTGACTAACCCTCTTCCACTGCTGTGGTGTCTGAGTTCCTCTGCAAAGCTGACTCCTAACATTGTCACTAATATTTCTGGCATGATTGGTAGGACTGAAGGATGAGCTTTAGCTGAACATTAATCTTAGATTAGTCCAGTATAGTGAAATAAAAAAAAAGCAGTTGCATAATTTCTGAAAACCAAAGGGAGACAAACTATACATTTAGATGTAAATCACTTTGAAGTGCTGCTCTGGGTTGAAATTTAGTTCATGTTACACTTTTAAACTTAAAAATGCTGGGGAGGGGAGTGGGTAGGGAGAGAGCAAGAGGAAGAGAGAGATTACAGGACTGCTTTCACAACTCTTATAATCCTATATATTTAGAATGAAGTGTAATCCTACCTTGTGGTAATACTACAGATTTGCCTGGAGGAAGAGGAGGGAATATTTGCCTTCCAGTGCTTGCTTTGAACTTCTGAGCTTATTAGAGCCCTGAATCAATATTCAGTGCAATTTCATTACCAGTTGAGTGAATTTGAATTTTCATTCAAAGTGATTATTTCTCTCCCTCTAGCTGTCAGACAGATTCTTAAATACCCTTTTGCTCCAGACTGATCAAAACATTAGTGAAGCTTTGTGAAGTTTGGACCTGCTACTGGGCACCAGATTCATTAATCTTTTGGGTCTCTGACAGATACTAACTAAAAGCAGCTGTGTGTTAAAATTTTCCTTTAGTGATCAACACATAAAAGTAATAGAAACTGTGAGGAATAACAGAATATATAATGTGCCTTGAATATATAACTGAAACAGATAAAATAGCTAGTAAATAAAATATGAAACTGCAGCTTGACATGTTTCATTATAATGTTTAAGAAGTATTTAACAGTTTAATTTTCTTAATTATTACAAGTGTTTGTTCTGAATATTTCTAATAGATATTCACAGAGAATATGAAATTTAAATCCGAGGCTGGAATTAATTTGTAAAATGTTCCTCCAGTAAAAAATAGATTTAGTTAATACTCCACGCACAGATGCTGCCAATTCTTTAGAAATTTCCACGGTTACCAAGAATAATCGTGTGTTATGAGACAAGTCTAATAGATCATAGAGTTAGTCACTTAAACCTGCAGGAAACACATTTATTAGGGCTTAATCTGTATTATTAAGCACTCATGGGGAATATGCTATTAAAGCATAAATCACTGTCACTGATGATCTCTAAAAAGCAATGCACACTGACTGTGATCTCTTAATTTTCTCTGCACAGAGAGCAGGCAAAACAATTTCTAGATATGCATGGATTCTGAATGCAGTCTCTTGTGAGTAGGCTGCATGGTCAGCCTTTGCCCTAGGCATCCAAAGTGCTCAGTTTTGGGTGAGTTTCTCAGTTTGTCGAAAGGTTTGGCCATAAAGCAGCATGTGGGGTCAGGCTCATCTCCTGTTGGGTGGGGAGAATGTGCTGTGGAGCCTGCCTGGTGGCTGCAGGGGGTCACTTAGTGGGATGTTCCTACACGGTGGCCAACATCTCTTCCTGAACACTAATGTCCTCTGCCCTGTGCTGCACATGATATAAGGCCTAGCTAGAATGGGTGGGCTAGAATGTGCCTCCATCAACAACCAAGTTCTGTTGCTCGTTATAATTTGATCAATGTGACAGGGAACATTGGCAGTTGTATGAAAGGCAGATATTGGTCAGATATTCTAGGCTGAGGGAGAATGTGCTGTTGTGAATCTTACTTGGGTAAGATTCACAACTTACTAAATGGTAAAACATACATCCTTGGAGCCTGGGACTCATGGTAGGCCTCAGAACTTGTTACACAAGTTGGATCTGTTCATCAGGCCAACACCTGGGGTAGAGCAGAGCCTCTTGCTCTACAGGGGTTTGTGTTTCAGTTCTCATTCTGCATTATAAAGTCACCATTTCTGTATCCGGAAAGCACTATTCCTGGAAGGCTGGGGACCATCTCCATGAGATTTTTGTCTATAGAAAACCAGTAATTTTTAACCTAGATGCTAATGAAATAATGTACATCTTAATAAATGTAGGAGGCATATTGAGCTGTGGTCCCCCTGGACTTCTGTGTCTTAAGAAAGAAGAGGAGGTTTACAAGAGTAAGTAACAGGACAGCACTAGGCAGTAAGTGGCAGCGTGAGCTAAGGAAAATTGCTTTGACAAGTATGTCCTTCTGGACAGCCTTATTGGCAGGAGGTTGCTCTTATTTGTCATCTGTCAAGGGCAACAGAACAGAGAAAAGCCTTAAAATTCTGCTTGGCAACAAGTAAAATCTTAAAGAGGAGCAAAATGGTAAATATTTTGCTGCTGGACAATCCTGAAGGGTGATTAGAACAGATGTCATAGCATTCAAGCAGCATCCTGAGTAATGCTTGAGTTCTGTTAGGCACTTTGTGTAAGTCATTCTTCTGATGACAATTTGATTTTTCGATTTTTTTTGTTCTAATGTACTGTGAATTCAACTATCATTTGCACTAAAGTATTTTTCCCTTCTTTGACAGCATGTCAGAAGCTACACAGTGTGCTCGTATTGAGTGCTCTTAGAATTGTCAGGATGACATGAGGAGTCTTAGTTTGAGTGAGGGGGCCTTTTCTTGGTGCAACTTGGTGCTCAGAAGTCCACAGGAATGAAGTCTGCTCAAGTAAATGTTTCTTTTCAACAGTGTCTGGAAAACAAATATCTAGTGTGATCACCAGACTGTGGCTGTGACTCACATTAAATTCTCTCACAAGATCTAGGGAATTGGAGACAGAGGCTGAAAAGACTATTAGGTTATCTGCAGTCTTTCATCTAGAATATTTTTCTTGACTAATAGTAGGATTAAAAGAGTCTGTTATTCCTCCTCTATGTACATTTCCTACAGTCTTATTAAGTCTTCTTTTAGATAACTTAGAACAGAGAGAATAGAAATTATTATTTTTTTATAAAACACCTGTTTCAGAATTAGAAAGTATAAAACCATGTGATGTTAAAAATAGATGCAGACCCCTGTGTCAGCCTGGTTTCAGATCCAAAGCTGTACTATGTCTACTCTTGCATCTTGCACAAGAAACACTTGGTTTGGCCTGGCAGGGGTGTAATACATTGACATCAGTGTCATGAGCATAAAGCAGATGATTTTGATTCTGCTCCTCACGCCACTTCTTTCTTCCATCTATATTTCACTTGAGAAACCTGATTTGGTGTCAGGCAGAGTTGCATGTGGTAAAGGATCCTGGCGTTTTATTGCTCCTGTCTAGATGATATTACTAATGTTTCAAAGTGTGCTGTAAAGCATGAAAGCAAGACATAAATCTTGAAAGGTAGCTTAGCTGCTGTAAAACTATAAAATAAATGTGAACTTTTTGCATTTTCTGCAACGATGTTAGAAAAGGACTTGACTGATTGGCTGCTAATTCTGCTGATTGAAAATGGGGGATGGATTCATATTAGCCAGATGAAATCTAACAGGCAGGCTGCTCCCTTTTTCTTACAGTTGTGCAATGTAATAACAGAAAAATAGAAGGAAGTAACACATGCTTAGGTTTTTTGAGCTGACACTGGGCTATCAGTTAGAGCTGGCAAAAAGGCAGATTTTCCATGTTGTAAAACAACTCTTTTTTTAATTATACTTTGTGTCAGTTTGAATCAGACTGCTACCAAATATTATGACACTTCATGTGAACTGGATATCCTGGCAAAACATAATTTTGGAAATGCTGAAATATGTCACTGTGAATTTACTCCCCTGGGCACTTTTTTAAAGCCCAAAGCATGCTAAGATACCTTCCTTAGGTGGGAAGATTTCCAGAACAAGAAGTTAATGTGCTACTGGAGGATGTTGTCCTTAAGCATTAACAGTAGATTAATATGAACAATTTCTGAACCATAATAAGGCCGTTTAGCTCTGGATTTACGTTCAAGATGTGCAGCTCAGTGTAAATTTCCATTTAGTGCTGCTTTGAACTGGACCCCAGGGTCTTTACATGTGGTTCTGCCATCAATTCTCCATAAAAATGCTGTGTCTAGTATTAATATTAGTAGCAAAACTATATCATCATAGTTTAACTTCAGTGACTTTCCACAGGGAACTGTTGACAATTTGCTTCATTATTAAAATCAAGTCTGGTAAGATTGTGTAAGCCTGCTGATACATACATATATATGCATATAAACATATGCATATTAATCCAAGGCAGAGATCCTATGGGCCAAGAATTCAGAGAATAAAACCCTTTGCACTTGTGCATCTCATCTGGCACTGCAGTTAGTCTGAGATTTGCCCTGCTTGCCTAATACTATCTAGAAGCATCTTTAGTTATTTTTGCTGTAAAGCCTTGTAATCACAGGGAAGGGAAAGAAAAAAAATGGTATTTCCATTTTACTCTCTAGTTTTAAGTAAGGGTCAGGGGCCATTTTTGGGTTGCCTGCAGCTTCAGTGGCTTCAGGTGTTTGTGCTGGCAACACTAGGCTTGTTCTTTAGCAGCTGGAGATGTAAACATTCAGCAATCGACCATTTAATTTAACTTTGCAGGGCTGCATAACTTTCAGATTCTGAGGCAAATTGGCTGCTATTAAAAGGAAACACTGATGTTTAAATATACATTCATTCCAGTGAAAGCTGGAGGAACTTTTTAATATTTATGGTGCAATAATTGATCTTTTACCACTGTCAAAAGCTGTTAAAGACTTACCATCTTGCTATTTCAGCACCATATGCTCTATGCAAGTTCCTCACCATGTGTCTTTCCTGCACTTTAGGGGAAGAACATTTGTTAGAATATCAAAACAGAGAATCACTTCTGCAAATGATGGTGCCTGTGTAGATGTGTGGGAATTTACCACAAAACCTAATTTGTATCCAGACCTCTTGGGTATAAAGAGATCTAGAGGAGGTACAGTTGGATCTTTGTGTAGTGAGGCATGGTGGTGGTATTTTGTCAGAAAAAATGGTGTTTGAATTTGCCTTAAAGTTCCATAAGAAATTAATGAAATGCTGTTGTAAAGGTACTGAACTGCAGCCCTGAAGTGAAACAAATGTTCTTTGCACTGGCACATTCACCTCATTTAGCTTCTATTGTCACTGCTTAACTCAACTCCTGATCTTGCATCTTTTTCCCACTCTTTCTGGTACCTTTACCTCCCTCTTGCCCCTGTCTGATGTGTGGTGTGATGGTGGAAGGTCCCTGGGGGCCTTCATAGACCACTTCATAGTCTTCATAGGCCACTGAATACATCTGGAATAAAACCTTTACTTCTTGTGTGAGTTGCTGCCTGCAGATTGACACCCAGAGTGATGGAGGAGTGAAATTTATGAAATATTATGTGCCAGGATAAGTCTTCAGCTGTTTGCTCTTCTGTAGGGCTCAGGTGTTCAGGCTTAGCTTGGCTGGTTAGTGACCTGCTCTCTCAGAGAGCATCTCAGAGCACTTATAGGCCCCCCCATAACCCAGCAGTGCCTCTGAAGGCTATGACCTTAAATGGATGTGTTTTCCTGCTGTTTTTCCTGTTAACCTTTCTCTCTGATTTTAGTTGTGTTCTCAGGATACCTCTTATGCACAGCTGTCTGAGTCAAGAAAGATTTTTGGATGCAGCCTGGAAGAGTGGAAGTTACTTAGGGTGCTTCCAGACAATGGTGTGCTGACAGGTTTTTCAATGTCATGTTTTGCTGTGAGGACTGTTTTGAACTAAATTAAATTATCTGAGTGTGAAACAATTTAGCATGCTCCTTGATAAATAGCCCAAGGCTGGGAGTGATGGGAAGGTGTAATGCCTTCTGAAACTGCTATGTGTGTGTGTGCTTTTATATTCACCTGTAATTGCATGAGGTTTGTTTATAAGCAGTAAAACAAGGGGAGGCAAAAGCTCTGAGAAAAGGAGTAAACAGAAAGGTCCTGATGCAGTGGCAAGGCCAAAAAATATAGAGAATCTGGGAGAAGTTATTGTGACAGCTTTACTTCATGTTAGTTGAGGCAACACCTGACATGAAGACTGATAGGCTCAGAATGACAGCATCTGTGTTGGAAGCCAGGACACCTGGGGGTCTGTATCCAGCTTCTCTGCTGCAAACCTGAGGACATTACTGACCCTCATGCTGTTATTTCTCCTTATGGCTCTTGTCTGCTTCATCTGTTGAGATTGTTGACTTTCCTCTGCATATGCTGTCCCCTGTGTTTGAACAGCACCTGGCACAATGGGGCTTTGCTGCTTCTTGAAAGATTTCCTATGTTCAGTAAAGATACCTAATGCTGAAGAAATGCCACCTTGAGTCAGGAAAAAGTGAGGAAAAAAGAAAGCACCACAAACTTCAGGATGGATATAGTGAAGAAATATTCGTGTTGGATTGACTGAGTTCTTGTCTGAATTACATCAGTCAACAGAGATCTGCATAGGAATAGGAGGGGTTTTTTTCCCCCAAAATATATTATCTTCTCTTATTAAGTGAAGTTTGTGGTGCTTTCCTTTTTCCTTTGTATGTCTTGGTAGGATTCTGTCTTCTATATAAATTTACTCTTGCCAAAATTTTAGCAACTTAGTGTCTTTTTGAATGTCTCACTTCTTGCTGAATTTAAAATAAACTGGTCAACAAGTTCAGTCATTCCTGAGTGTGGGTGGGCAAAGGGCACAAACAGTGCCTGGCTCTCCTTAGAAGACGAGACTAATAAAAACATTCATATTTTGTTCCCTGCTCCCAAATAATAATGTTGCTCATAAAAGAAATCTTGCCTTCTGAAAATTATTATTTTAGAGTTTAGAGCACAGTAGCAACTGTGGCTTCCCAAGGCAATTGTTTCCTTCTTATAACTTCTTAAATATATGTTTCTGGGATGGTACTAAAATAGAGAATTCACTCTCGACAAGGTATTAGAAGATGTGCATAACGTAATTGCTATGGAAATTGCTTTAAGTGGTATAGCTAAATATAAAGTTTGTTTTTTGCCTTTGGTAATTTAGGATTCTTTCCTTCACTAGATTTTATGATGCTGAATTAGAAGAATTAGATTCAATTGTGGGAAAAACCCAAAACAGAACAAAAAACCACAACAGCAAACAACTATGTGCAGTTCTTTTAAAAAAAAAGCAATAGAAAAATGATCTCAGTGTTCCACCTTTTTTTCCCTCAATGAGCTCTGTTACATTTGCTAAGTCTTGTAATATTTTTCAAAACTGCTGGTCCTGCAAACAGCCTGTGTTTTAAAAAAAATGAAGGTTCTGTGCTCCTATGCCCTGAGCATCATACATAATCAATCAGGAAAAACTAGTGGAAGTGGCAAGAAGTAGAATGTTGGCTCTATCTCATTCTTCTAGTGCTGAAAGCATGTCTTTTGTTTTATATTTTTTCCTCAAAGCCATACTTTTTATTCTGGATCAAATTCTAGCAATTTGTTTATTTGGAAAATATGGCCAAAGTTAGGCACTGGAAACACCTTTTTTCCAGGGTACTATAGTATAGCAGGTTTCATCCAGAGTCTCTGAAGCTCATGTTAATGTCACTGATGTGGTGAGGTGGGAAACTGGCACTTGTGTTGTATCAGTAACTTTGCACAATATAAAGATTTTGAGTTTGCATCCATTATTACATTTCTACCAACTTAAGCATCCAGTGTATTAATTTTCCTCTGTTCCATATGTAGCCAAAGGCTTTCTTGGAACTGATGATGAATTTATTGAGACTGGTAGGTGGCTTTTGCTTTTGCATCTGTATTCTCATTCTTAAAAGTATTGGTTTTGTCTGTTGATTGCAGGAAGGGTTGACTTTAAGGTTTGGGAACTGATAACATCTGTTGTGCAGGAGAGAATTATATTCCTATTACTGCCTTTGGGGATAATTTGAGCTCAAAGCTGTCTCATTTCTGTTGGAGGGCAGCAATCAGATCCACGGTATTTCTTTTTGCTCACTTCATCTTTCAGATATCCTAGTAAAACCCTTCTCTGTTTAGACATCTGGCTTTGTCTCATTAACTTGATGAGCCTCTGTGCTCCATTCATCCATTTCTCCCATAAACAGCTCTGTCTCTTATTTTTCTGTTCCCTCCTTTTCATAGGATGCATGCTTATCTCCAAATTTATACTCCTTCCTAGGTTAAATCTCACCTGAAAATTCATTTAAGACTGCCCATGGTAAGCAAAGTAGTAACAATCTTTGTGTTAGCTCCTCAGCTGGAGGATTTAATTGGGAGCTTTAATTTATTTGAGCTTTGAGTCAGGTTTGACTCTGGAAAGGTAAAACTGCTGTGCTGAGATGCTCAGTTTTACAGTTAGGCAACATCAAGAGTTGGTAGAAAAACCTGCTAGTTTCCTAGGGGTTTTAGATCACTTGTGTCTTTGGTCTGATGGTTTTGGAATCTACGGCAATTAAAATAAATTCATTTATTTCCCAAAATTAAAGCTGATTTTTCCCATGTACCATTCCATAAGGGCAAGATTTTCCTGTGAGAATTGCAGGGATCTCTCTCTGACACACATGCTGAGGCAGGTCTCCTTCTCTTATAAAATGTGATAAAAAGGACCATTATTATCCTTGCAGTCTTCAGTGCATTCTGCACTTTCATAGTTGGCTCAACTTCTCTAATCCTTTAAAATTCTTCAAGGACAGAATAGGGAAGAATGGATAACCATCTATTATTGTTGTGGTACTTCATTGTTCTGCATGAAATGAAGCCTTGCTACTTTCCAAGACCTATTCCCTTTCCTTTCCAGGGCAGTGGCTTAAAATATTTTGAGGGACATGTTTTTTGTTTAACTATATCTGTGCTGTGCCAGAAGCATGCAGAGCTGTGAGATTGCTCTTAGAGGTTTGTTGCACACCACTTTTGGGACAGGATGTCAGCTCTACACAGAGAGGGAATGGGGAGACATTACAAGACACTGGGGGTGCACAAAACTGGGCTGTCCCAAGCTGAGAAGCTCCAAGCGATGGTGGCTCAGCTAAGGGTACCTAGATGGAGCCCAGGCAGAAACACACAACCCACCCATCCTCTTGTGTCCTGTCACAGCTCTGAGCCTTCAGTGGCTTTGCCTCCTGTGACAGTGAATGGGGAACTGTGTACTGGACAGTTTGGTGAGCTCATGGGTCTCTTTTGCATTGGGCCTGAGAACCCTGTTCAGCACCCACTCAGTAAGTACTGCCTGATGCTCCCTGCACCTCCCTCAGGGCCAGCAGAAGGCTCTTGGTGCTATTTCTGCTCCTGTTAAGACTGTAAGCAGAGAGATGTGGCACAGGGAATTTTGGAGCACCAACAGGTCTTGCTCCCTCACTACGGCTGATGGTGCGTCACAGGCTCAGGAGCTGAGCTAGCAGCTCTTCTCAAGGACCAGAAATCTGAGTCTATACAAGTCCTTGGGAAGAGCTGATCCAGGATGAGCTCTACCATTATGATTGGACTGGTAGTTGAGACACTTAGTGCCAAGTCCACTCATCATGCCCTGGGCTTCCATTGCCACTGCTTTGACCCTTCTGTACCATCACTGAATTCAGAGAAATCACTCTGAGAATGAAACCTCCAACTTTGGAATATCTGTTATTCTAGAGGTGAACATTTGTTATTTTATTCACCTCAGGATAGATGCTAGACATAAGGGCTGGTACTCCAAGATCTATCTTGGTCTCCACAAGTCATGCTGTTTTAATGCAGCCCTTTGTGCCAAGTCAGGCCTGCAAGTCTCCTTTTTCATTTTTAGCAAAGTTAAGTACTGCCCAAGGGAGATTCAAACCACATCAAGCAAAGCTCTGGGCTGAATTCTTCTGATGGCCCATCACTGCTAACTGATAAATCTATTACATAAGCAGGAAAGCCATGTGGGACAGAGGATGTTCAACATAATTTGTATAGATAATCCATAAACAGTGTCCTGCTGGGAAGCAGAACAGAAAACACTGCTGATTTGGCAGTGAAAGATCTGAGGATAATACACCAAATTCTGTAATTAAATGACTTTTAGTGTTCCTAAATAACTAGACTTCCTAAATAGAATTAATTAGAAGCTAATTAAAAGAGCCTCCTGCTTTCATTCAAAGTATCTTTCTGGTATTGACTATAGTGAGTTGATCTATTCACAAAACACCAGGAATCACTCCCCTGTTTAAGAAAAAATTGATTGCTGTTCTAATACTTATTGAACACCTATAACAGATGTTTAAATCTCTACAAGCTTGAGATAATTAAAATAATAAATCTATACTCATTTGACAGGGCTGTTAGCAGGAATCGAAGACATAAGTAATCCAGTGGAGCCGTGAGACATTATTCTGCCAAGTGTTATGTTCATGTTCACAGAGATTTCAAGACTTCTTTAGGCAATGCTCCCATCAGATGATGATGTCATGAGTAAGTCAGTGCTCATTGAAGATTCCAGGCTCAGGGCTGCACAACAGCAAGGACCTCAGGACCCTGGCCTTCCACCACAGGGCTAGTGTCTCAGCGCTTAGCTGTCCTTGCCTGCATCTTCTAGAAGAACTGGCATGGACCTCTTTTGTCCTTTTCTTAGTCGATCTAGGGGACATTGCACAGATGCTGAGACTTCTTGACTATGGTGAGGATGTACCTGTGTCTTTACGATATCCAGCACTTTGGAAATTTCTTTATTTCAGCTTCTGAAAGAAGGTGGGTACCAAAATAATAAAAGAAGTACCTGTAGGTTACCCATGGCCTTGGATAAATCATGAGGTATGACCCTGGCAGGGCCTTGCTTGCTTGGCTGGATACTGGAGCAGTAGCACTGGAGTTGCACATGTCATGCTTTACTCCCCGGTGCCAGAACCAGAGGGATATTGATCACTTTCATTACTCCAGCAAAGTTAGTGAATTTATCTCTGTAGGCACTAAGAATAAAAGCACAGACAAGACAGAACATGCACAGGAAGGAAGAAAATGTCTGGCAGATCTGTATACATGGAGAGAGGCTCCCCTGGTGGCTTCTGTACCCAGGGGCTGGAAAGTAGTTGGTTTTAATAATTTGGTGTGAAGCCCATTAAGACATCAGAGTGATATAAATTATTCTCCTATACACCTAGCCCTGTTCAGCAAGCACATCTATCAGGGCTGACGAAGGCTGGGAGAAACAATAATCCATGGAGAAGATGAACAGATGAAGAGTGATGTTCATCCAAGAGGAACCTCTGGTGCTCTAACACTCCTTTTACGAAAACAACGATGAAACTAGGCATCCTGATTCACAGTGAGACTCATTTGATAGTAACTAGGCAAAGAAACAAAAGCCAAAACACTTGAAGACAGACCAGTGTTTGCTTTTGTCTCACTGCAGTGGTGGCCTTGCCATTAGTTGTGACATTCTCCTGTTTTCAGACTGATAAGCATGTTATGTTGTTTTTTATATACAATTTCTGGCACCATGTCAGCTTCTTAAGATCACTTGAAAAAGAGATCAGTGGGAAGAATGCCACAGCAGAGCTTAGAAAATAATATTACAAGTCTCTCTTTTGTTTTTCCTCTCCTTCAGCCTTTGTACACTCCCACAAGAATCCTGGCTGGCAAAGGAGACACAGCACTGCTGAACTCAAGGCAAAGGTAGTGCCAGCCATGTGCACAGCATGATCACACTGTGGTGTGAGGTCACCACCTCAGCCCTGCAGTTGCACACATCATTGTTCAGGCTGCAAAGTCCAGCCTCTGTTGTCCTATGGCTCTTTACTTTGCTGTGGTATTTCTGCTTTCAGGTGCTTTGTGCTGTGACTTTTCTTTTCCCCCCTGTAGCTCTGTTAGAAAAAGACTTCTGCCAGCACTTCGTTCATCACTTCCCTTTTTTTCTTCCATGGCAAATACATAAAAATAAACAAATCTTTGTCAAGGGATCTCTAGTGGTATGGTCCTATGTGGATAATTATAGCTTCCCTGTCAGCAAAAGGTTATAAAAATTTTTCTTTTGGGAAAATGCAGTAGAGACTTTTTTTCCTGGCAGGCAAATAGAGTACAGATGTTCTTCTCTGGGTAGTACAGCTGAAATGCTCCTTGTAGGATAACCTGACATAAATGGTTCTGTTAGGCTGATTTCTGTGTCACTGAAAGACTGTTGACTCTTTTCCTAGGAGGAAAAAAAGTCTTCAATGGTTTCCTCCTACTGGGAAAACATTACTCAGGCACCTGGTTCTGTCAGGAAAATACAAATAAAAATGGCTATATTTTCCCTTTAAATATATCAGAGTCTTTCTTCAGAAAAGCTGTTAAACACATGCTTAAATTTGTCTGTATTTACAGGGACAGATTCTTACCTGCTCATCTCTTGATGAGCTGCACAGCAGGGGCTGCTCAGCTAACCAGTTTCTTTAGTGCTGTAAGTTACAAGCTCACAAGTGAAGTGTAAGATTTACTAGCTGAGTGGAGCAGTTTGCAGCTAAAGCTGTGGTTTAGCTGACACTAGCAGCACTTTCAGCTACCTTGGCTGGATGATCTTGTTCCAGGAGGAGAGGGGCCCAGGGCAGTGTGCCTGGGTAAGGTGGGTGCTTGTTTTTGAGCCTGGTTTTGTCTAAACCTGTAAAATTTTATTTCAGGAGGTGATTTTTTTTAAAAAAAAACTTTTCTCTTTTTTTGCTAATGGTGGTGGAGAACAGAGAAACTGTTTTGGGCATTTCAGATACTTTTGACTATCAGCGGTATAATGGGAGTGGTTGAGATTAAAGAGGGGGCCTTAATTGGTGACATGAATCAACGTGCTGTATATGAATATGTGGGAGAGCTACTTAAGAAAATTATGGCTTTTCACCTCTTCATTACTGCTGCTCTGAGGCCCAGAATGATGTCTAAGTGCTGCTTCTCAACTGCTTTGTGTTCAAGACAAAGTAAAATGGTTCAGAGAGGAAAGGGGAAAGAGATTGTAGTTCAGACAGGTCTAATTTGGTCTCATTCCTTTTTGTCAGTCTGTGCTCTCCTTGTGAACTACCAGTGGAGTCATGCAAGCAGATGGGTGGTGGCATCTCTGCTCTCACAACAGAGCTGAGCAGTAGTAGCTGCTCTGTGGCAACTTCTGCAGAGCTAGGCTGAGCAAATTGGACTTTGTTGGCTTTTTCATTTCTGTAGCACCAAAAGCGGGGTGTGAGTTGGTGGCAGCTGCTGTCCAGGGTGCTCTGCTGGAGCCGCCTGGCCTGGAGCTCAGTGGTTGTCCTGGAGGAAAGTTAAAATCTGCTGCTTTCTCTCTCCTCCAGGGAGGAAAAATAGTGTGAGGAAATTGGGCAAATGTTAAAGCCAACAGACTCCACCTATGGCAAAAATTACACACCTGCTGGATGAGCATTTTCCTGGAAAAGCAGACAGAACAACAGCCTGTTTAAGGGAAGTGGGGCCACTACAGGGCCCTCCTTGTGTGACAAAGATGTCCTGTCTTGTCATATAACTTCTTATTTGGTTCAGAGAAGGGGAGGAAGTACTGAAAGGGTGATCTTTGAGCAAAAGCACAAGCAGGGTTGAACAGCACAGAACTGAGCAGAGGACATTTGTCTGAGAAGAGCAGGCAGGACTCCTGAGGCTGCTGGGCACATGTGGTGAAGGCAATGATATGCTTGAAAATGAAGGGGAAAAATTAGCCTTTAAAAAAGCAACATACTAGGGTGAGAGAGAGGTTGAGGGAGTCAGATATTGCAAGAGGAGAACTCTCACTGTTTGTCCAGCCTCATACCCTGACCACCAAACTGCAAGCTGGTGTCTCTCTTACTTGTATGTAACAACCCCTATTTCAGAGCTAGGGTGACACTTGAGATAAACTTCCTCAAGGTAACTGTTGTTCTTAACTTGTTTTTGGATGAACCTTTCAGTACTCACATAATTCTTTCCAGCAGTAGATGGCAGCAATTTTCTTAGTCCTAACCTGCTAAGATATCTATGTTAATTACTGTAAATTAATGTATTTTAGAAGGTAAAGGCTTCGGTTGCCCTTTTCAGCAGTCATTATTAACTAAGATGTCACCCCTGCTGTCCTACAGTCAGTCCAGTGCTGGGCAACGGCAGAGACCAGTGCCTAGGGCTGCTGTCCTGTGCTTGCCTTTGGAAAAGCCCAGCCAGCCCCAGGGATGGTTGCTGCTCCAGCCTTCAGGCTGGAGAGGCAGTGCGAGACCAACAGCCAGCTGAGCTGGGCCCCCAGGCCCTCAGCCACACGTGGTGCCACCAGGCAGCAGCAAGAGGCAAACCAGCCTCCAGCTCCTTAGGGATAACACAAGTATGGGAAAACATGGCCCCTCTTCCGTGTCTGCAGCTGGGAGGGGAAGTGAGTAGCTAGGCAAAGAATGAAATAGAAAAAACCTATGGTAAATGACAAGTTCAACAAAGTCTGAAGAAAAAAAGTGCAGAAATTATCTGCCCGAGAAATAATCAGTGTGTGTATTTTTCTGGGCTGACTCTTTCCCCCTTGTACATGCTGTACATGTATTTCCAGAACATGGTCATTATGAGCCTCATTTTTAAATGAAATGTTTGTGATCACTATAAAATTTTGCAACAGGAGATAGAAAGTATGAGAAATAAATTGAGCAACATAACTATATGAATCTAAAATATAAAGGCTCCTGTTATGTGTGCATTGAAATAATGATGTTGAAATTAGGGAAGCTTCATCAATTTTAAATTAATAACTGATCTCTAGTGGACAGAGAGAAAACTGATTTTAATGATTGTTTTAAATTAACATTTGGTGTACTAAATATTTAATGCATTTGTTCTAAAACATAATTAACTGCAGTACCATGTCTTATTCATGGCACAAGCACTGTTTCTATTCAGCAGGTTCTATTTTTTTCTCTTTCCCAAAGCCTACAGTAATATGGGATTTTTAAAGTTTATGATCCATTTCAGAACGTCTGATAAATATATCCCCTACTACAGCTTTTGATGATGCCTCTGTTTGATTTGGCTGTGTCATGGGAAATGCAAGTGAAAGGCCAAGAATCAGACAAGTTTATAATTGGGTAATTGTACTAAAATCATTAAGCTCTGTTCACCCTGAAACATTGTAGGATTTATGACCTGCAGCTTTGCAGTGACCTGTGTTCCATTTCTGGTTGTCTATGAGGAACTCACCTGCTATTTCACAGCAAACTGTTCCCAGCAGTGAAATGCAGGCAAACAAATGTACCTGTCCACTTCCAGGGGCTCTCACAGACTCTGCAGTTTGGAGCAGGGAGGTGAGTGGGAGGCAGCTCCTGTGGCACAGGGCAAGCAGGCTTGTTCAGGAGGAGGTGGCTGGGAGGATGCAGAGCTGGAACTGCCTGACAGGTGAGAGGAGAGAGATGAGCTCAGGCCCTGGAAGGTTTTGTCCTGGCACTCATACATAGCTGGTGTGAGCAGAAAGCAGCAGAAGTTGTGAGGACAAAGTTGTTGTGTCCAAGTAGTTTAGGTGCTTTGATTTTTACCTTCTAAGTGAGATTTAGACTCTTTATTTATCTACTTGATGCTTCTGAAATGCCCTCCCCCTGACAACATTACTAATACGGGCATTTAATACCATTAATGCCATTCTCACCAGGGCCTGGATTGGAGTGTTTTTGGTCACCAAAAAGCTTCATGATGTACAGTGACTGCTACATGTGGGTATGGGGTCTGTGCTCAGCAGGCAGGTTCCTTCCTGGAGTCCTAAGCTTTTCTGCCCTTTGTTAATGCCAGCACTGTGGTTCTTTGGTATGTGATGGCCTAGTAATGTTTTTTGACCATGTGCAGATGTAGATGCTGAGAAGGGTTTGTTTGCGGCTTCGTGGTAAAGGTTGCATGGGGATCTGTAACAGCAGGGACCAGCTCCCTTTGTGGGGGATGAAATATAAGTGCTGTCATTATCAAACAGGCCCCACGGTCTCACTGAGCACAGGCTGCAGCTGCCGGGGAGTTGAAAGGCAATGAGTTTGTATTAGACAAGTAAACTCCCAACATACATTCTCCCTCTCTGACATGTCTATATTCCTCATGACACAGTCCTTTGAGCAAGGGCTGTCATGTACTACATGGCTACGTAGTTTATCATAATAGGGCTCTTGCTCAGCTGATGCCTCTAGATACCAGCACAAAATAAATATTAATAACAAGGAAGCCTCCCTGCTTACTATATCTTTGTTTCAGGCCTTATTACTGTTCCTTTGCAGCTGGAGAAATGGATACAAAATCATCTCCTCTCAAATAAGGCTAGAGTTGAAAGTGAAAGGGGGCCAAAAAGGGCAGTCAAAATATTTATAGGCACAAAGGGACTTTCATTTGATAGAATATTAGGCAAGATAAATCCGCTTAATTTTAAGAGCAGACTAATAGAGTGTGACAGAAGGATGTATAATAATGAATGGCACAGAGAGGGTCAGCAGGGTTATTCCTCACTGTGTGTTTGCAGTGTACAGAGGGGATGCTCAAGGAAACTCCAAGGTGACAAGCTTGAAATAGATAGATGAATTATATTTACACTGCGCAAAACTTAACCTGTGGATCTCAATTCCAGAAGATCCTGTGTTGTTATGAGATATACTTAGATACAAAATTGGTGAGGATTTTACACACCATACTTATTAGTTCTATGCAGTTCATTTAAAAGCAGTTTAAGGCCATGGTTTAGCTAGATATCAGAGTAGGCTGTGTTTCAAAAGCAGGCAACTTCCTTCAAAAATCTTATAAAGAAGAAAATGAAGACTATACCATGAAGAACATTAAGCTTTCAAAACGATGTCTTTCCTTTATGCCTGCTAACAGATGCTAAGCAGGATGAAGGTCATCATGGAATCAGAATGGTTTGGGTTGGAAAGGATCTTAAAGATCATCTAGTTCCAACCCACCTGCCCTGGGCAGGGACACCTCCCACTAGACCGGGTTCCTCAAAGCCCTATCTGACCCATTACAACCAATGAGGCTTGTTAAACTGTGGGCTCTGAAATGACTGGGCAGGCTCAGAAATACGGAATTTGCAATTTTTTTTTACTTTTTTTTTTTTTTTAAATATTTTCTTTGAAATCAGCTGGCTTGAGAAATTGAGCTCCCTGTTTAGTTCTGATGTAGCAAGTGTTTTACTCTCCTTACCAAAGGAGATTGTGTCTATCTAATGGACTTTGCATTTGGGATACAGGTGCTGAAATTCTGATTCCTGAGACAAAAAAGAACCTTCTTTTCCTCTAGTTCTGCTCACTTGATGGAGTTGCCAAAACTCACCCTTTCTCCTGTTGGAAAGAGAGCTGAGTGGAAAATCTGTACTGAATGCAAATGTGCTGTGCTAGATGTTTAGGTTTGGTGGGGTTTTTTTCACTTTTATGGTTGTTTTTGCACTTCATTGATGTTTATTTTTGCTTTCTGGTATTTGCTAGAAAATTCTCACCACTGGAACAAAAGTGATTGAAATATTTAATGCATGACATTATTTATCTTTAGATGTAAGTGGAAGCAGGATAAATGACTGCACATTTCACTTTGTTCTGAAATTGATTACATCTCTTTTGCATGCTTCTTATTATCTGGGGTATTTCAGTCACGCATATGATTTAGTTATCTTATGGCACTGAGTTGTACCTGGAGCCTGAGAGAACTGGGTAGGTTCACTGCTAACTTGGCAGAGCAAGGATGAATTCTATGTAGATGGAGAAAAGTAGGTCGAGCTACTTGAGGCAGTTTGTATTGACTCCTATAAGCCCAGGGCTAGATTCTGATCTCAGTTACATCAGCACTGCCTCCACTCAATAGTTACCAAGGAAATAACTGGGCCTACCAGGTGTATTCATTTAGACAGGCAAAAACTGTTGCTTCCTTTTGGCCTGTTTATTTGGATGATGATGGACTACCAGGCATGAGAGCTTCTAGACAGATGGCCACTGTGCATGTT
Source organism: Chaetura pelagica (assembly GCF_000747805.2). NCBI lineage: Eukaryota > Metazoa > Chordata > Aves > Apodiformes > Apodidae > Chaetura > Chaetura pelagica. The sequence goes on along the minus strand of NW_009953098.1, from coordinate 5,094,212 downwards.
AAGCACCTCTAGCTCAGATAACTGTGCTATGTGCATTTGGTCTGCCCCACGTGGAGCACTGTGAACATACTGTAGATCCTGACCCTATGCTGCATGGACCTTATTCCTAAATCTTTCTGGGGTGCATCTTACACTGGGGCTCAGAACCATTAACGCATGTGGTGAATTTTTTTTCTGGAGTGTTTGGTACTAAGTTATTTCCATTCACGTAACATTTTTTGGCTGAGAAGCTGCAGATAATGATCCAGAGATTTATTGTAAGCTGGCAGCTTATTTAGCTTCATCCCATTAGTACAGTGAAGTCTGAGATGATGATCACTGATGACTGCACAGCCTCCCAGGGATGCCTGGGCACTTGGTAAAGTAAAAGTTTATTTTCTCAGACAGGGTTTGGATGGTTGAAATAAACCTGAATCCTGTCTGTCTCTAGAGTGTTCTGGTGCAATCTCTGAAATCCATGTGTAAACCAGTAAAGAACCTGGTCATCCAGTTTATTTTGGGTGAGGAGCTCTAGCTGCAGTACTAGTGGAGATCTCACTCCTAAAGCTATTGTAGAGCTAAGGTTTGGTCAGTGGGACTCCTTCAGTCCCATAGAGACCTTTGAACAGAATGTTATTGTGTATTTTGGAACCTGTTTTTAAACTATTATTTTGTGGAGGGAGATATTCCCACAGGAATTAGGAAAATAAAACAAGAACCAAATGCAGAAAAGGAAGGTGCAATACCAAATGTCTCAACCAGTCCTGCTTAGTACTGAACATGGGCATCTGTGGAATACAGAAATAACTCTGGTGTTTGTTTTATGATCTGGTTTACACAGAGGACCAGCAGGGGATTCAGTGTGCTGACATTGTTGGCCATTTGAGTTTTCAAATCCAGAAGAACTATGAATTTTGATTCTCAGTCTCACTAACATTCTTACTAAATACAAAACAAGTCATTCAAAGGACTTGGGTTTGTGTCTAATTATTAAAATAACTGAATTAAACCCACGTTTCACTCCCAATTTTGAACCTTTTCCTATACATGAGTCACATCAACCAGAATAGCCATCCCAGAGAGTATTAATCTGATCCATCTGGTAGTGCAAATAGTTGAGGGACTCAGTAACAAGAAAATTGTTTACCTTTTCTAAATAGGATACAGAATGGCTTTCTTGCCTCTTTACAGCAGCTCAAACATTTACCTAGACTTGTTAAGCTGCTTAGAGAGAGGATTGTTTGTCCAGGTAATATTTCTTTTCTGTAAGTTAAGCTGCAAGGAAAGCAGATGCTTGACTTCATGGAATGTGGGAGCTTTGGAAGAAATTGCCTCTGGGAGAAATATAAATTAATGGTGAGCTTCTGATTTCTTTCCTTCACTGTCTTTATTTGGAGCAAGTTATTCCCTCTCTATGCAGATGGGGCTGTGCAACACTCATAAGGAAGTCATTTAATTATGTAAAGCTGCTCCAGGTAAATGTTATTTACAGATGGCTGAAAAATTTTGAATTGTGCTCATTTGCCAAGAATAACCTCCCTCTTTTCACTCTTGGCAGAGAGGTGTTTTTAGTTGTCATCAAGGTAAGATGCAGATTGTATAGTCCTGTCTGTGGCTTTTTACTTGTTTTTACTGTTTACTTTGTGATTTTTAAATGGTAACCCTGCAGGCACCCTGCACATAATTGAAGTAAGCAATCTGCTTGTTTATCCTTGTTTTTTGTCAATTAGATATTTGCAATCTAAAATTCTTACTGAAAAACATGAGATGACACACTGAGGGGCCAAGTCTGCTTTTCCTCACAAGGCTGAACTGCCGGTGTTGGTGGAGACATCTTCAGAGCAAGGGCACAGAAGTTTGTAGCCACCTCAGCTTGGCCTGGACAGTGAGTGGAGGGCAAACAAATAGCACTGGAAGAGACTGGAGAAGTAGCCCAAGACAGCCCTACCCTTGGCAGCACCTGGGTGAGCTTCATGTCCCTCAGGTTTGCTGCAGGCTGGATGTGCTGGAAGGTGAATGCACATGCAGAGGACACTGTGCAGCTGCAGTGTTGTCCCTGGGCAGTATGAAATGATTCTCCAGAACTTTTCGCCCCCAGCCTGAGCTGGGCTCACAGCTGCACTGTGCTGTTTTCAGCAACCTGGGTGATGTAACTGAGTAGCTTGCTCTTGGTCACTGGTGTCTGGATGAAGAGCCTGTAGGGAGGACTCTCACTTGTGCAGGAGACCTTGCTGCCTCCTGGCAGAGCCTGTGGTCTCAGATACTTTGGTCTAGATGCGCTCACAGATAAAGCTCACAGGTAAAGCTGAGCATGTACCTATGTGCTTGGTGAGCTCAGGGCCCCACTGCTTTTTACTGAAAGGGATAAAAAAGCGTTTCTTTGAAGCTCATGGCCCCTTTTGTCTGTAGATATGTGCCATAATCTCATTGCAATCTGTACAACCTCCCTGATATCAGACTGGCCTTGGACCCACTCACATTAACAAACTATCATATGCTAACCTGCTGCCCAGCCCACACTCTCTTCCCTCTCAATTTCCCTCTGTTGCCCTGAATGATTTTTCTTTTGCTTGTTTGCTGCATACCTGCTGTGATGCTCTGTGCCCCTTTGCTCACTGGGAGGCTGGCACTAAATCATACAGTTGCATTTTTTTCTCCTTTTTACATTCTAGAGCAGTTGCTCTGATTAGTTTGAAGCAGAAAAAAAATCTATAAACGGGGAGAATCCTGAAGGTAAGTACTTTACTGTGGACTTAATGTCAAGGTAGAGTACACATAGTAGCTTTTACAGGGGCCATTTAAAAACTGTTAACCCCTGTATAGTTTAAGGCAGGACATAATTCAGAGATCTGATTGACTTCCCTTGAACATTGATGCTTCCTCTACAGTTTTTATTTTTAAAAAACCTTGATCTGAGCACTTTTGAGAACACTATATATTGCATTCATCACTCTTAGTGGATTACTTCTGTGGACCTGCACCAGATTTGTGGTGACGATAAGGGAGAGAAAGGAATGGCAAGCTCTGTCAGAGCAGTAGAAAAGTCACTTCAGTAAATTTGAGGACTGCTTAAGAATTGTCTTCCCTTTTCACTGTAGAAAGTGTTATTTCTGATATTTCTCCTGCTTCTGATCAGGGAGGACATGATTCAGTGATCTCAGATCCCTGCTGAGACCATGATACTGTCTTGGTCCTTCTCACAGGAATGGGGAAATGACAGTGACCTCCAGGGTACCCATAGGCAAAGCACTGCTCTTCTGAAGCATGGAGTCCAGGGATTTAACACAAGGGTTTAGGAAGGGAACTGGACTTGGAATGTACTTCAGAAAGCTGTCAACCAATGGTCTGTATCTTTCAAGTGAGACTGTTGCTCTTTAATGTGTTGCTGCAGTTGTCTTTAAACTGAGTCTTCCTCACAGCATCTCTAGTCAAATTATGGTGTTTCTTACAACCATTTTCCTGCTCCTGTTCTTGCCTGGCCCCAGATGCACTCCATGTTTCCTTTGGTGTTTGCAGAGTTCAATGTTTGACCAAGTCAGTTTTAATTCCTCCAGATAATTGTTGTTGGGTTTGTTGCATGGGGTGGAGTTTTTGAACAGCTCCTGCACCTGAGGCCTTAAGGAACAGAACAACCTCTCCTGCTATGCGGGTCACCAGAATCCTTCTGAAAGGCATGATTTTCACCCAGTTTTACACCTAATCTGCTTCCACTCTCTCTATCATGGCCATGAAAGATGCTGACCGGGGTTTCTCCACGAAGATGCATTCTTTGGTTTGCTTTTTGGTTGTTCTTATGTCTCTTATCACCCCAGCATTTCACAGAGCTGCTTTGAGCCCTCTTCATGCTTAGCAAAGGGCTCCCTGTTTTTCAGCCTCTGCATTTGCCTTGTGTCTTGGAATGTGTCTCCCCCTCACAAGGTTGTGGGCCTGCAGGACTTACACTGCAGAGAATGTTTCTCTGCATCTTATGAAGCACTTGAGGTCCATGCTGTGATTCTGCTACTTGAGTTGAGTCTGTCTCTGTGCCTGCTCCAAATCCACATCTCTGGTTATTTAAATGTCAAGACAACAGACATATCTCCTCTGCTCAGGCAACTGGTGCTGTGCTTTGTTTAACAAATAGTGACTTCTTTATTTTGGAAGTACAAAGAGGTGCCTCTGGCCCTAAGGAGTTAAATAGAAGCTGCACACTGCAGAGTTGATGGAGATGGAGGCTGCAAAGCACAGGCAGGGTGTACATGCAAGGAGCAGACATACCCATGCCCTTGCCTTCCACCTGTTTTCTGCCAGGGAATATTAATACTTAAAAAGAGAAATTAAGCAAATAATTTCAGCACACATGTTCTGTTTACTTTAAGACAGGTAATAACTCTCATGCTTTTGACATATGCAAGTGCTGGCGTTTTTACATAGATAAAAAGCCTTCAAGTCTGAAATACACTAAAGAGCTACTTATAGAAATTCAAGCAAAATTTAGAATATTGCTATGTTATCACAAGCCAAAAACATTGGCAGTAAAAGGTGTTTCTGAAGCCTTTATCTCCAGTTCCACTGTTTTTTTGTTTTGTTTTTGTTTTGTTCTTTGTCTTTGATAACATTCATTGTTTTTGAGGAAATTAACTCACTGACAGCTTGGAGGGCAGGGCTGGCTTAGGCATAGTGAAAAAAACCTAAAAATGCTGTATTTAAAGCCACTGTTTGATCTTTGAATCTGAGATTAAATCATACCCCTTTATTTCCATAAATGTTTCTCTTCACAGATGTGCTGGGAGAGGGGAACTCAGTGCTTTGGAATGCATGGACAACAGAGGATGACAAAGCCTGAAAACAAACACCCTGGGAAGTGTTTATTACCAGGCATTAAAACAGGTAAGGCTGGAAAAAGTATTTTAGCTTAGCTTTTTTGTGTTCACTGCTGACACTTCATTAAGGATGTGGTCACTGATGCTTAAAGAGACCTTGAAATATTAACACCAGAATTGAAATACTGATGTGATAAATTAGAGGACTTCTTGAACATGTTTCACACTGGAGCAGCCTGCCAGGTGAATGGGTGGATGTGCAGGTGTGTAAGTGTGAAGTACCTTTTTCTTGGCCAATGTATTTCGTGTGTGTGTGTGTACACCTCAGAAGGAACCTCTTGTCTGCCAGATGCATGTTGCAGAAAAGCTAGAGGATCTTTATACCTATGCTTTGGCCTCGAGGTGTGAAGCAAGAGCTTGAGAAAGAGTTCTGGCACATCAGCCTCTTTGCCACGCCTCTGGCCTCTGAGGCCTGTGCTCAGAGGAACCAAACCAGGCTCCTGCAGCTCCCCTCTCCAAGCCTTCCCACCTGGAGCCTGGCGTGAGCTCTCTTTGCTGGGAGCTGAGCTGCTGTGGCTACACAGCACGGGTCATTCAGCACACTTGGCTCTTCCTGCACTTCCTGGCAGCCCCATCAGCAACTGCAGCATGTGAGTGTGCATGGCCAAGGAGGCTTTCGTGCAGATATAAGTAGGAACATCAAAATTCTCCTTTTCTGCATGTCAGGCTAGCCTGGAGCTTCTGCTTGAGTTGAAGCCCAGTTATCATTTTGGGAAGTGAAAGAATAAGACTCCAGAATTTAACCTTGAACTTTACATTTTAGTAATGATGCTGGTCAGGTTGAGAAGGAGACAGTTGTTTACAGTATGATCCAGATATGTAGGTTTAATACACGATTTACCTATCTGTGAACCAGGATATGAAACAACACTTATTGTTTTTACTGCATTTTTCCCTTGCCCTGAAACTCCATTTCATTTTCATCTAAAACAACATTTTGTTCTCCTCTTGCCAGCTGACCTGGAAAATCCATTATTCAACTAAATATAAGCTATCCCAAATGTGTGTAGCTTCTGTCCAGAAAAGTAATTTGTGGGGTTTTTTTGCCATCAATCCAGAGTTTCAGACCATTTGTTGTACCTTTCCCTTCATTTTTATGATTCACTTAGTTCTGTGGCCTGAAATATGATAATCTGAGCAGAACAGAAAAGCAAAATAGTATGATTTTTACAAACAGATTAAAACTTACATTTGCAACAAACACATAGAAGGAAGTGCTGTATTAATGTATTCTTCTCTAGAAGCACCAGAAAAAAAATGGTGAGGGGGAAAAGAAAACTGTAGTAGAAAAACATAGAGCAACAACATCAGTATTTGTTCATTTCTAGGGTTTATTTCTCTTTTTAAACTATTTTTTTCAAACAATCTACTTGCAGAAATTTGCATTTTATGAGGACAAAGTTATAAAATATGTTGGGATTGTTTTAGGTAACTTACCTTTTCTTCCTCAGCTTCTAGTATCTAGAACTAACAGGGCTTGTCATCTACTCAGCAATTTCTTAGCGTTGAAGCTAAAATATAATCTAAGTTTGCGCCAAATGTGATGTGCCAAGATGAGTTTGCCAAACTCTGTATTGCAGTGGGGTTTCTGTGATTACAATTAGATACTGCCAAGAAAAAACCGTGGAATACAGGTGAATCCAGCATTGGTAAGTGTCTCTAAATGCCACAAGAGGTAAGAGGAAGCACAACTTGCAATTTGATCTTTTGTGTCTGTGTCTCTGCCAGCCACAGTTTTCCTGGTAGGTACAGCACAACTGGAAGGGGATGAAGAGGAGAAATGAAGGGCTCATGGAGGACTTTCCTATTATTAGGGGCTGGTCTGCTTTAGGATGTAGGTGCTCACCAGAGATGTCAGAACTGCTGGATGGATTGTTTGCATAGCTGTGCCCCGGCCAGAGGACAGAAATCACTGCTACAAAAGTTTGTGTGTTTGTGCTAATTCAATTTTCTCCTCCTGCCCCCAACCTTATTCTAGCTAACTATTGTTTCTCCCACCAAAAAGTGAAGTAAACAGTCAAAGGCAGCATATCTCAGTCTTGTCTGAGAAATTCCCACTTGGGACATGGAAGCACATTTCCACTGTCTTTTAGGGGATCTTACGCTCCTGCTCCACAAACTATTCTGCATAGGAAAAAAGTTCTCAGTTTGAGCAGTTCCCCCAACAAACTTCATAGCTGGATTAATGTAAAATTTGGATTTGTGTCTGATTTTAATTAATTCCAAACAATGCTTCCATTTCTGCTTTTGGCCAGTCATGAGAGACAGATAAGTAGTCAATATGCCCTATCTTTCTATTCTTTTACAAAAATATAATGCCTACTGCATGAAGATGTTACTTCTGCTGTAAGCCTGTCATGTTATTCCCTTTGGGGAAAGGAATTCTTATTTTTTAGTCTATACGCTTATGCAGAGTAGTTTCTCCTCTTAGACTTTGTACATGCAAAATGCTTAATAATTTTATCTTCAACTTTCAAGAATAAAAGCAAGAAAGTTACCCTATTCCAAACTTAACTACTTCTCTATGTTGTTGGAATCAAATAAGATTACTACTTGGAAGATAGTACATTTATCTTTCACTTGAAATAACCCAGGAGAATGTCAGATGCAAAATAATTTTTGAAATCTTGGCATTTACTGCTGCTTTATACTGTCTATGTGCAACTTCAGTCAACAGCAGTGACATTACTGTGCAAGTCCCTCCAACTGAAGGCAATTGGCACCCTATTAAAACTCCCTCTTTGCAGAGCTGAACAGGAAATATGTTACCATGCAGCTCTGTGTTTATCTCCTGACAGGCCGTGATCAGAATCGTGGCTGCTACCAGCCAGGCAGGATTCTCTCCTTGTCAGTTTATTCCTTCCTGTGGCTAATCCTTCACCTGATGTTATCTGATTGCAATGTCCTCCTCATTCCCTTCACAACAGGCTCTCTTTGCTTTGGCTTTTGTCCCATGCAAACGCAGTCCTGCCAAATCTCTCTGTGATGAGCTCCCTTCGTGCTTTGCTGTTGCAGCATCAGCATCTCACATCCTTGTGGACCAGTTCTTCCTCTTCTCTTTGCTCCAGCAGTGTGGGTGCTGCTGGCAGAGCAGCCTGCAGGCAGCATGGGGCCCTGGGCAGCAGAACACGGGGGTTGGACGTGGTGGATGCAGCGAGTGATGCTCTGCAGCATCTGCATGTTTGCAGCATCTGCATGTTTGCAGCCCTGCGGGTCTGTCACTGTCTCCTGGTCTTAGGGAGGCTGGATGCTTGTGTTGGGCTGCAACGGGTTTACTTACCATCTTTTCATTGCTTTCTGCTGGAATTAATTGCTGGGAAGGGTTGATGGTGTTTTCAGAGAGATGGATTTTGCTTTCAGCCTCATTTCCTCTTGCTTATGGTGGTCATGGCAGGGTCTCTTCTGAGCAAGGGCATACACATGTAGTCTCCACGTGTGGCCATATTTCCCAAAGATCAGACCTGGATCTGTGCTGCTATATATGAAAGACTCGACATAAAGTCAATAAATGGAACTTTATACAGCTATAAATTCTCTCATCCTGTCATCTTCCCATTCAGGCAAGAAAGATGTGAGAATCATGTACTTCCAGAAGCAGAGGTTCATGGCAAGACTGGGGTTCTCCCCATCACAGCCTTGGATAATGGCCCCTTCTGGAAGTAGATATACTTGTGGTAGTGTTTATTAGGGCAATTTATGCCCTCCAAATTACTCTGTTCCTGCTGGAGGCTGCTTGCTTTGTACCCCAGCTCTGCCAAGCAAACTGCTCAGGTGGGAGCTCTATAATTTCTGCTGCTTAAAATCAAACCAAACAACCTTATTTGACTGAAGCAGAACAGAGTGCAGGGCACTCAACTGGCAGATCCATTGCTCCTTGACAGGTGAGAAAATAGCAGCTGGGAGGACAGCCCCTGCTGGTGGCAGTCAGAAGAGGATGTTTGGCCTCAGTTTAAGAGATGTGGGTGAATCCACATATGGACTGATTTATATTGATTAAGAAAGTGCACCTGGAGGCTCTTCCAAAGTTAACTGAAGACAGTAGAAAAGTCTTTTTCACTAAATTCTCTGGCATTGGATTAAACCTCTTGAATACCCAACCATGAAATAATTTGGTTAGCAGAAAGAATGGAGAGGTTTAACAAATCAAGGATTGGAGAACTAAATGGGATTTGAGGTGATGCATTCAGTTCCTGGCTCTCCACAGACTCACTGCTTGACGTTGCCAAAGTTCATCAGTGTCTTTGGACATCACTTCTTCATACAGACATCTATGACAATGTAAATATTTTCTCTCCCACCTTTATCAGTGTCAACTACATTATTCTCTGTTCTGTGTGTATCTACAACACACAGTGCTCCTGTGTCTTAACTGGTGTCCCTATGCTGCTTTATCACTTCTATTAAAAGAAACAAAACCAAAGAGGTCAGAAACAAGGGCCAAAACAGGTATTATTACTTCTGTAGTGGTACGTGAGAAATTAGTGTAAGGTTTGGTTCCTGGCAGCTCCTCTGAAGGCTCATCTCTTCTGCTCTGTATTCAGCTCTGTTAATACCACATTCCTCTTTCCATTCCT
>NW_009953098.1:5082849-5084585 GCF_000747805.2 Chaetura pelagica | reverse complement strand
TATTCAGCTCTGTTAATCCCACATTCCTCTTTCCATCCCTGCTGAGCCTACCTAAAGACTGGCAGCTGTATATCATATTACTCTTGTCTATGAAATGGATTATTTTCCACAATGGGCTGAGATGAGATCAGAATAAGGGAAATTAAAATAGTTTAAAAAAAATCAGTCAGTGGTATATTCCCCTCTTTTTGTGAATAATGTATACATTCATATAGCATAGCATCATAATCAAGGTTTCTTGATTTATTATAATATGCCAAATAATGTCTAATGATAGCTTTATCTATGAACTTAAAGTTCAAATATAAATCCAAGGTATAATTAAATACAGCTTCACCTAACTGTATATTTCAAAGTCCACGGGTTGTTTTATTTCTAACCTTTAAATCTAATTCAGCTAAAAAGTGACTTTAGTAAGTGACTTGATAAATAATTTAAAAAATAGCACTTTTACACTGTAATCATGCCAGGAGAAATGAAAGAGTAGCTCAAGTGTCAGAGGTTATAAATTGCAGCAAAGGTATTAGCATTTTGGTGAAGAAGTCTATGTGACACGGAGAAGCAGGATCTGCCTGGCAACATAGTAACCCTTCCTAATTAGTGAAAATATTTATACAGGCAGGAAAAATGTCTATTGATTTTTGTCACATGCCTGCAGTACAGTGGTTTTGCTCACCTACTGCATGTGAGAACACCTTGTGTGTGCCTGAGCCCTCCCCATGGCTGGGACTGGGAGAAGTTGTGCCTCCTCGTTCTTGGCCACAGCTCGCAGAGCAAAGCAGCCGTGGGCTCTTTGTCCCAGCACTTCCTCAGCTCCAAACAGGTTATAAAGGATGGTTATACTCAAACTACTAAAAATGCTGCTACTTTTGCTGTCCTTGTATGACATCTAGTTCAGATTTGCTTTGTTTACAGGTAACAAGACAATGCTTATAATTATCAGCTCTGTGTATGGGATAAAGACTGGAAAGCAGAGCTGAGTGTTCTCTTGGCTTTGACGTCCCTAATTGCAAAGATGCTGCCACTGCTGCGCTGCTGAGGCGGGTGTGTGTGCCTGGGCAAGAGCTGGCTGCTCTCAGCTGTCCTGGCTCCGGAGGAGGGTGCTGAAGGGACACTTGTTTCTGTGGTGAGGGTCTCCTGAGAAAGACGTTTTCCTGCGGCTGGCTGGATGCTGCTGGTGTGCTGGGGTGATGAGCCCCTCCCTGCCGCGGGGTTGGTGTCTGCAGCCTGGCAGGGTCAGGTGCAGCAGTGACACTGGCATTGGTGTGACAACGCAGCACGTTGATCCAAGCACCGGCACCCTGAAGTCGTGTTGCTCACATGAGCGTGAAGTGCCCTTGCAGAAATTTGGCCCGTGATTTCTCTGCCTGTACCGCAGTTGCCTGGCAGTCCTGTGGAGCTGGGGAAGATGCAGAAGCAGATTATATTCTGCACGGGGCTATTCTAAGAGATTTAAAAGAGAATAAGAAGCAGCACAGGGAGACTAAAAATAATGCTGCTGAGCTGTAGGAAGCTCGGATGTGCCGTGTCAGAAGCAGAAATGCAGCCCGAGACAGCACGAGAAGAGTTCCTGAGTTAGGGAAAAGAAACTTAACCTGGTCCAGTTCAGGGCTGTCTTGTTAAATTGGTGCTAATGAGGGTGTATGCAAATGTGCGGTGTGTTTGAAAGCGGCTACTCCCCGATCCGTGCAAGTGCTGTAACCCCGGGACCAGCTGCCCCTCTGCCCGCTGAAACT
>NW_009953098.1:5064768-5081940 GCF_000747805.2 Chaetura pelagica | reverse complement strand
CTCCCAAAGTGTCGTCTCTCCACGAAGCGAGGTCTTGGTTGGTATGAAGGGGCTCTCAGCTTAGCGAACACGCGTGGGGCTTCCCAGGGAAGGGGTTGTTGCCGGGGATGTAAAATACAAACGCGCTAGGACCGGGTTGTTTTTTTTGGGTGGGGGATGTTGCAGTTCGGCGGAGCCTGTTGGAAATGTGCTGGTTCTTGGGAGGCTTGGCTGCTTGGGGGCACTGCCGTGGTGTCCTGGGGGTTGGGTGACTCAGATCTCCAGCTGCCTCCAGAAGTTCTGCGGTAATAAGGCTTCTCTAACTTCGCTCGGGGTCCGATGCGAACCGGCCGAAGGGCGCGAAACGTTTCCTGAGCGCTTGGCGAAGCGGCCGCTCTTAAAGAGCCTGTCCCCGGGCTGCTGCCTCTGCTGAGGGTCACAGAGTCTGAAGTTTCGGGTGGAAAACGCTGTCAGCTGCAGTTTCTCAAAGTTACAGCAAGGTCTGTGTGCCTTGGACAACGTGTTGGGTCAAGACCCAAACTCAGGCTCGTACTGTGAGGAGAAACCCAGCCGGGCAGGAACCGGCACGTTCTCCTGCTCCTCTGCAGTATTTATACGCTCTCGGGTTTTTCCTGATTATTTATAAAAAAGTAGAGTATGTGGGGGTTTGTGGCTGTTACACTGCTGCCGTCAGAGTGTATGTAGCTTGGAGTTTGTTCAGAGAGTTGTTAGAGGTCAGTGCCGGGCCAGGTGAGCGGCTGCCTGTGCAGGAGCGGGGCAGGGAGGGGCTGTTTCAGCGTGCCCAGGTGCTGTGTGAGTGCCCGAAGAGAGACACCTGCCCCAAACGCTTGCTGTCTGTGCTTAAAAGGGGACGTTGTTTCCTAGCAGGGATAAAGCTGCAGCTGCCTGGCAGTCTGTGGTGTCTGTCAGATGTCTAGGCTGTGGGAGCAGGTGAGTGCCTGCCCTGCTTCTGTGTTGTGCGTGAGAGGGGGGCTGCCCTGCAGTGGTAGGGGTGGGCCAGCTTTGAGAAGGTCATGGTGGCTGAGAAGCTTTGCTTGTGCCAGTCCTGAGGTGGGAGGAAGCTGGCTCACAGTGAGTCAACTTCTTGCTTTGCAATAGACAAGTGGCTGTGGAGGAGATGGAGGGACAGGCTGGGATTTGGGATTTAGGGCTCCATAACCAGTGGGGTGTAATGTGTGTGCTACCAATGGGAGAAATGAAGACTTCTGGCAGTTCACCAAGGCACAGGCAGTGCTCTTCAGGATTTGGCAAGGCTGTAGTTAAGCAGGGGTTGTAATTGGTGATGTGCAGGATGGGTTTCCAAGAAATTACTAAGAACTTTATCCTTCTGAGGGTGTTTCTCTGTGCATAGAAGACCTCTTGCAGCGGGAGGATGGGGACATGCTCTGACCTCCCTGCAGAGTGCTTGTGTTGCTAGGCAGCAGCTTGCACCTCCAGCAAGGAGGAGACCTTCCTCTACCAAATTAATGTTTTCTGTCTGGTGGTCAAGGATGGCAGAGAGCACGTATCTTGCATGTGTGGGTTTGCATACACTTCTGGCCCTGGTACCAGGGAGGATTGGTCAGCTGGGAATGTGCAGGGATGTTAGAAAACTTCCTTATACTCACCCTGTTCCTTGGGCTTTAAGTGAGCACAGGAGTAGAGATGAATCTTTGGTTGTTCCATTTGAAAGGCTCAAGAATTCTTTATAGATCATCCTTTTACTTTCACAGTTCTTGGAAACTCACAGAAGGTTTGACTGATGTAAAATTGGGAGGGACCTGGGGCAGGGAGAAGGAAGTTTTGCTTGCAGAAGAGGCAAAAAGAAAAACCAGGTGTGCCTCATAAATGCACTTAGCCACCTTGAGTCAATTTTAGTGGATGCCTCACAATTGCTGTAGCTGCTGTGCATATGTGGCGTCAGTGAGCTTTGTTTGAAATGCTTTGTACCTCTCAGAGCAGTGCAGTGGAAAACCTTTTAATCTCCAGGGCTGCCAGTTTAGTGGCTGCACTTTGAAGCAGTGCAGTAGCCAAAGCTGTTGGGAAGCAGTGTGAGGGGACTGGCTGCTCTCCATACAGAAGTCAGATCAGAGCCTGAGAGGGTCAGGAGGGATTCATAGGCTGGTGGGAAGGAGGTGAGCTTGGCAGAAGGACTGTTCTTGTGACACAGATCACTTCTGATCAGGCAGAGACCTGCAACGTGGAAGAAGAAAGAGGAGGTTTCCTTGTTTGCTGGACACTGGAGGCCTGTGCCTCAGGAGAAGCTGGACTTCACAGCCTTAAGCCCAGAGGAGTGAGGAAGCAGAGGCGGCAGGTAGGACTGCACTTGGTGGGCTCAGGATCTCATGGGTGTTTTGCCTTGCCACCATTTGATAAGCTCAAGTCATGGAGACTTTACAAATGAGTGTGTCTGAAGGTGAAGGGCAGCTGCTGGTTTCAGGTTCCCTGTGAAAGTAAAGGGCAGATTGTGTATGGAGGTGTGTGTGTGTGGAGACCAACAGAGATGCAGGGAGGCTGCTGGAGTGCAAAGGGGAGGAAATGGGGACAACATCCCCTGGGGATGCTCTGCTTGCTTGGAGGTACAAGAGCATCCAGGTGAGGCCCTTTGGTTGGGATGGGTCTGTAAAGGGACTTTGCATAGACAGTGTAATTTGTTCCATGACTGTCTGCAACTGTTTTCTGGGGACAGAAAGATACATGTTCCAATTACCCAATTAAAGCTACAGAGAGCAGTGTCTTTTATGTGGCATTTGGAAGATGGAGGCTGTTTGGTTCAAATTTTATATGTCCTGGGTTGAGATGCCCTTATGGGACTGGAGATGGAAGATAAGTTCCAAGGAGCATGTCTGTGGCCTGTGCAGCCAGTCATTCCTTCTGGCTGGGGTGGGAAGCTGTCAGGGATAGCTGGGGCTGGTGGCATTGACCTGCATGCCTGAGAGAAAGGGTTGAGAATTTGTCCTCACAATAAGAAGTACAAATATACAAATATAGCATTTATAATGTAAGGACTTTTCTTGCTCTCTAAAACATTCGGGCTCTGAGCAATTTCTCACTTCAGTCTGAGGCACAGGCTGAAAATACCAAGGGATACTAAATCGTGAAGAACTATTAAACAGCCTTAAAAAGCTGTGTGTGGAACCGTGTCTGCTCTCCATTTCTAAGCCTTCCTCAAACGATGTGAGTCTGAACTATTTATCAGGAGGTCTTCAGTGCTGGAAAGGGAAGTGAACATTTATACTGTATCACAAATAAAGAGGCACTTTAAGAGGCCATTTGTTTTTCAGGGTGTCCAACTAAAATAAATCTTTCTTTAAACAGCCTTGGGAAGAAGAAAAAGGGAAGAGATCTTGCCCTTGCTGAAAATAATGAGAATTTTTTTGCTAGCTTTGGTGGTCAAGGTTTCCTTCAGCATCTAGCACTTGACCTAGGTAAGCCCCTGTTGGAATCAGTGGAGGACTGAGGGTTGTGTCGTGCTCAGTAACAAAGCTGATGGGAGAGAGACAGCATGTTGGAAGTTAATACAGGGGTTTGGCTAATCCTTTTCTTTTCAGCCTCTTTTGACCCCAAAAGGAAGACAATTCTTTCCACCCCTGTTCCCACTGCTTTATATAACAGTTAAATTAACAAGGTTGTCTATTTAGCAGAGTAATTCCAGGGCTCATAAAATATGTATTTAAATTTTATTTTGGCCTGCATCAGAACAAACCCCCTCATTTAGGAGATTTCCACAAAATATCTGGAAGTAATGTTCTATAAGCCAGTTTCTCATGATTATAAAATTCTGTGGAGTTTGTTTGCTTGCTTGCTTAATTCAATTCTTATGTTCACCCAGACAAATCTGGCAAAACACATATAGGTAAAGGCTAGCCTCTGGTTATGTAAGGGAAAAAAAATCTTCATCAAGAATATATTTATCAGTTTAAGGCACTACATGATGGTGCAGCATACAGTGAAACCAACTTGTCTTTGCTGACAGCAGAGCAAAGTGCCCTGTTTTGCTTCTCTGGAACTGTTTTCTCTAAGTGGAAAAGTGTGGAAGAGTGTTTTATAAGAAGTGTAACAGCTGGTATGTTCTCTTTTTCTGTTAATTCTATCTTCTTTGAGCGTTATATATTAGTTAGGGAAGCATGTGGCCATGAATGAGATCAAGGAATGAAATTCTAAGCACATTGCATGCAGAGTTGTTTTCTGAGTGCTTGTTTCATTAATTTGCAGGAGTGAATGTGTACCACATTTTCCATGAATATTGTTATTCTGTAAGTATTGCAGATATATGAATGTATATTGGAGCAGGTAGAAAGTCAATACGACCAGTACTTGTAACAACTGTAGTCCATCTTCCATCTGGTCCTAGAGAGAGGACCATTTTAAGACCCTGTAAAAGCAATTTCTGTATAAAAGCAGGGAACATTTCAGCATGCAGATGGCAGCCCAGTCTAAAATCTAGTTCTGTTTTGTTCTGAGCACCTCTGTAATGAGCCTTGAGGAACAGGAGGGAAAAGAGAGAAGCAGTGTGGGGGTAAGAGGAGGGATATGCTTTCTTTCATGATTGAGACCTCTCTTTGAGCAGTCTCTCTCTCTGTTTTTAATAGCTTTTCCACAAAAGCTGCTTGGGGAGTAAGGTTGGTATGAGTATGAAAGAAGCAAAGCATCTAATCTTTTGGCTTAATAATGCTCTTGCGTAGGCTGCTGTGAATTGGACAGACTTCCTTATTGGTGTAAGAACAGGGAGTGGGTTTTGAAATTGGCGTGGGTGAGAATGGACTTTTCTCATCTTCTCCTGTTGTGGTTGAGGCTGACTAGAGAGACCTGTGATCACTGGCAAGATCATCTAAAGCACTTGGGAGGAAAAGGCCGTGACCTGAGCAGTGGTGTTTGCTCTGGGCATCAGCAATGGAAGAGCTGGAGTCAGGTGAAGCCACGGGTTTTCTGAAATGTGCAGGGTTTAGCAGTGACTCTGAAGCCCAAGAACTTGCTTTTTTAACCTCGGAGGACTGAAAAGCAGGGCTCAGAGTTGTCCTTTCCTGAGTGGACCTTCTTTTGGGCCGAGGGTGAGCTGGCCTGGGTTGGGTCTAAGGGACAAGACTGAGTTCATCTCAGCCCAGAAGAAGCCTGCTCTCCTGGAACAGTGCCTAGTGGCCTTCTTGATGTTGGGAAGCATATGTGGTCATCTGTGGCTGGAGCTCCTCTTTCCCCTCATGTTACTGATGTGGCTTGCTCTGCTTTGTCAGCTGTCTTCTTATAACTGCATCAGCTCTGGGACTTAGGCTCAATTAGATTGATTCTGAAAATCACTCCCCTTTCCCCAGTTCATGTTTAACTTTCCAGGTGTAAACTGTTTTCACTTTCTAGTCTCAGCTGGTTTTTCTCTAATCTTCCAAATACTTCTGCAAAATGTTAAGAGCATAAGCCCCACTCTGTAAACCTAAACTTTCTGGGTCTGACAGTCTTTATGTTGCCTACAGTACTTTGTGTTGCCTGAAGTACAGTATTGATTAAACCACAATCAGCAGAAGTAAATATGTGTAGAATATTAATTGATCCTATTCTAGGGGATAAAAAGGCTGTAAATTAATAGATCCATTAGGTTGACCTCATAAACCGTGGGGGCTTGAAGTACAGTTGTAATCCTCCTCCCACAACATGTATTTCACTTTGAATGTCTATAAAAGGCCTGGACCACTCCAATTTAAGAACTCTGATATTGGATAAGTGTATCCATATATCCTGAGATGTGTAGTTAGAATGTAATGAAGTTAAGGCTGGAACAATAGTTCTCTGTAGAAACCAGGGTAGTGCTGAATCAGTACATCATTGGTGGTGCAGCTGGGCATGAGGCTTAAAAATAATAGCTAACTTCCCTGATCCTTTGTTGTTCCTGTTGTTTCTCCCTACAGTTGCTTTCTGCATTTCTGCAAGTGCAGGAGTTCCTGCAATAAGGGAGGAGTACAATTCAGGGATTTAAAATACAATTTGAAGATATAATGAACTTGAATTCTGTGTGAGTGTGTTGCTTAGAGAATTGAGGTCAATATGTGGTGTATGCTGATAGTACTTGATCTGCTAATCAGTGCTGAGTAGTTCTAGTTCTCTGTGTTCATGATTCTGTTGAGATGGGCTGCTCGGGTTGTTGACTAATTTTCTTAGTAGCAGTTTAGATGATTACCTCAGCACTAACCTCTCTGGTTAGCACATTGATTCTATAGATATAGGAATCTTTCAGGGGAAAGCTATTGGATTGGAAAGTTCTTGCAGGAAAAGATTCTCTTGTGTTAATGCTCTCACAGGGATTTCTCTGTACAGGGCAAACCACCAGTTTTCTCATAGTGTTGAGTCTGATTGCCACTTTAACTGGACTAAAATAACTTCTGCTCTTGGCAGCCAGAAAAATTAATGGGAAAAGTTGTTGTATGGAGGTCATCCGCAGGATTTTTCTTTCATGCCTGCTACTGAAGCCCATTTTTTAAAATATATATTTATTTTTTTTTTTCCTTTGGCATCACATTGTATGATGCCTTTTGAAGCTTTAAGTTGCTGCTCTTGGTATCTTTATGGTTGCCATTTGAAAGGCATTAAGCTTTTTAATGGAAGTGTTACAATCTCTCAAGCAAAACCTCGGTATTAACATTGAGGGAGTGTTTTCTTCTTCTGAAATAACTGAGTTTTTACCCCTTTTGTATGACAAAAGTTCTGTGAGTTTTGCAGTTCTTTTTGTTTTGCACCCAGATACACAGCCTTTGGAGGAACTGTTATGAATTGATGTTGTGACTTCATCAGGTGCTCTGTGTATTTAGTGGTGCTTCCTTTTGCTTCCTCAGGACACCTTGGTCTGTCTTGTATCACTGTTACACAGCTGATACACTGTTCAGTCAGTAGTAATCTCAGATGTTTTAGATGTTGTCTCATTGTTGCTGGTTACTTTTAGTTTGCACAACACAGCACTACCAGCTTCTCTCCATCCTTACCTCAGTTTAAAATTTCTTGTAGAATTTCAGCTGAACAAGGGGATTAGCTGGATGTGAATTTAGTTAAGGACCTGAGCCCAATGGAGCTCATATCCAGCAAGACGGATGCTGAATGCACACTGCCTTGTAGAATTAATGTTCATGGCATATTTAGACAACTTAAGTGGCTGGTTATGATGGTGAAGATGCACAGCAAATTAGGCAAAATGAAATATTCTTTGCTCATTGAGCAACAGAGCGAAGAATGTTGCATGACCCAAATCAAGTAGAGCTGAAGATTTGTTATTTGAGCTAGCATGCATCTCTGGTCTTAAATATATTTTGTGTTTGAGGTGTCAACAAAAAGGGACTAGTGCCCATTGTGGATTGTTTCCATTCACTATATTAGACTGAAAATCTTTGGGCAATAAACAGCTCAAAGCATGCTGTGTTGTCAAAAAAAGAGATGACTTGAGAGAGAGTTCATATTAAAATTAAAAACCTTGAAAAGTGGAGTAGAAACTGGATTGAAAAGAAATGAACAGGAATCTGCATACTGTAAAAACAACTAAGGAGTTACGGTTGCTGTTTCATTCTTTGTGTGTGTGGCAAAACCTGTCATTTATTTCTGAGCAACAAAACCTGACAACTGGAAACCACTAAAGAGGTGGGCTGCTGTTTTTAATGAGCACCTTCTGCATTGCAGCTTCTGTGGAGTAACCAGAACCTACAGAGCCTCACTGTGTGTCAGCAAATCTCAGTCTCTGCACAGATGTGTGCCTGAGCACACATGCACCACTTACTTTCTCTTAAAAATGAACACTGTATAAACAAAGTTTGTGGTAGAAATTAAAGCGAAACTGAATTATATTTGAAGTGGGAACTTGGAAGTCTCAGTGTTGGATTTTGTGCAGGATATTAATGCTCCAGCTTCCTTCTTGTTTCTATGTGCTTTCTTCTAACCTTGTCACTTGAAATTCTTTTGAGTCTGGGAAGCTGTGTGATCTGAAGGTGGGTGCTGAAAGGACAGTAAGCAGTATGTGAGGAAAATGGGACACAGTTTCCCAAGCTTCCCAAAAGAAAGAACTAAGTTTGTCAACACAGGTGAAGGGCATTAGGCAGTATTTGGGAGTCAGGGTTTCTGTCAGAAGAACAGAATTCATGCCACATCACAGCCTGAGTTTCTAGTCCATCCCACTGTCTGATAAGGGGGTAAATGGCCCAAAGGAAGGAATTGAGATACTGGTCCCATTTGGAGGCATGTTGGGAGTCTCGACAGGCTCAAGCCCAGAAATCTCCTCAGCAAAATGTAGTCTTGGTCCTGAACACATACAATCTTCCCTCTTCTGGCTGCTTGACATTCTTCTGTGCGAAATACATCTTATACTGTACCTTGTGTTCTTTGTTAAATTGTATGTTTAAAAAAACCCACTATAATATGGCAATTTGAACAGCCTTGTTATCTTTAGCTGTCTGCTGTCTCAGGCCAGTAACCAGCTGACCCACTGACCACACTGCTGTGACTAATCCTACCTTCTTCTGGATGTCTAGGATGCTGAAGATGGCATCTCAAAACACTGGCATGTAGTTTAATGCCAGCTTCAATGTCAGATGTGACAAGCTGAGGCTCTGGGCTAGGCTGTGAATGACTGGGTGGTGTAGTAGTTTCCTGTCCTTTTCTTCTTGTATTTTCCTGATTATTGGAGATACAGAGACTGACTGCCTTGGTAAGGCCAGGGTTTCAAAAAGCAAAACTCCTATGAATGCTGACAGAACCAAGGATTTCCCCATATCTCTAACATAAATGTTGGCTGACAGAACTTGCTTTGTATTTTTAAGTGTATACTCATTAAGTAATACAGCGTGGCTTGTTTGGAGTGGGGAGGAAAAAAGAGAAAGGAGTTACATACTTTGGCTCTAATAACTGAAGGGAGGAAAATGGAGAAAGTAATTTGCAAAGCTACACTTGAAAATCATTCTAGCATAACATCATCATTACAATTATCTGTCAAAAGATTTAGTTAAATTACTTTTTTAAGCTCTCTTGTCAAGATGGCCTTATTTGTTTCAGGATTTTGATACTCCAAGGAGAGGTTAAGGAAGAATGAATACTAATTCTGCTATTAACCACTGCCAGACAGCCCATAGCATGTATTATTTCTTGAAAACTCTGTTAGCATCATTACTGTGGGGAATCAATGGGCATAAAGTGCCCATGGGAACATATTTTCAGTGGGGAAATAATCCATTGCCCATTTATAGCTCACAGTACAGTAAGGTGAGAGGGGGAAAACTTCAGTTGTAAGTGGTAATTTTGAAATAATTGAATAGTAGCATAATTGCCGTCATGTAAAAGATTATACACAGTTCCTTACATTTTCTTCATACAACAGTAGGCTGGTAGTAAAATTATTATTTGATGTAATAAACTCAAATTAAACTGAATAATTTCCAGCAAACTGCAAGACATTGTACCCACTTGCTAGTTGATCACATTGAGCCAATATTCAGAGCTACAGAGTCTGGGCTGGTCCCATGTTGAAGGTGCCTCTGAGCAGGCTGGGCAGGTGTGGTACAGCCCTTGAGGAGTGATTCTGTTTTGTTGGCTTTTGTTTTGACTACTAGTGCAGGTAGTTTTGTGCAATTCTGCTTGAAATAAACTGCTATTACATGTTTGTTTGTTTTTTTTTTGGTGCAAATAGTAATTTCATACTGATTTAGATGACTGTCCTCCTTATCTGAGAATAAGGGTCCTGATCTAAAGTCTATGTCTGATACAGAGATGAATTCCAGGAGTCTAAATATATCAAGCCACTTCAAGGCCTTTGGCTTCAAGCTAAGCATATATTTGAGGACTATATCTTATAACTAAGCATCTTATTCAGAGAGAGAGAGAGAGAGAGAGATATTTAGGGGTGGACTTTCCTGATTTCTGTTTAGATTTATTTTTTAAGTGCAGATAAGGAGCCTCAGTCTGCACTTGCTGTTTCTTCTCGAATGATCTTCTAAATGGAAATAGAATCAGTTCCAGTAATTATATAAAATTAAAATCACAATTTAAAACTATAGTTTTCCTTTTTTTTTTTCTTTTTTTTTTTTTCCAGTGTATGCAATACAAAATAGTAGGTAGTAAAGTTCACAGGAGAGACTAATTTTATCTTTTTAATAGGAATCTTGAGACTTGAAGTAATTGATTTCTGAATTTTGTTCTCTCTTTACCTAATTTTTGTAGAAGTCCTTGGAATAGCACTAATTCATTCCAGGAGATTTTACAAGATCACCAGTGGAAAAATAAGGTTGCTATGAGAAATTGCTTGAATAACATACTCTTGATTTTTTTCCTGAACAATGTGAAGATTTTTTAGCATATGCCCTATTTGCATGAGAAAAAACTAATAATGACCATCAGAGTCTCCATCTTAAATAGCATACAAAAATCCAATGTATTATACCCATGCCATTTCAAATAAACAGTTAAATCTTGTGGTTTTTTAAGGCAAAATATTTTCAAAGTGTCATTTAAAAAAAACCTCAATGCTTTTTTGTTATAGTCTGAGATAAATTATTCATAGTAAGTTACTTTGAACCATTATGTTTTCCTACCTCTGCATAAAAATAAACCCAGAAGTCACTAGATTAAGACACTGCCCTGTATTGGTTCTTCGAGAAATGTTTAACTTGAGCTGCTGCTTTGTTGTAGTGAAGAGCTGTGATTCAGACTTCATACTATGTTTGCATTTCAGCTGGCACAGAAAGTGAACGATGAAGCCTCTTGTTGTCTTGGTTCTTGTGGTCTGTACTGTAGTCAGCATGAATTTGAAGCTCGTGTCAAAGAGAAATTCTGGTAAGTCACAGAAAAATACTTTTACTTTTGAATCTGGACCTAGTGCTCATGCAATCAAGCATTTTAGATGGCTGCTCTTTGTTTTGCATTTGTACTTCTATTTCTTTTCTGCAAAAAAACCCCAAAAAAGTCATGACCAGTATGGTTTGCTTACCAGGTGCTACAGGATGAATTTTCTCACTGTAATATTCTGCTGATGTGGCTTTAAGCTATTTGAAAGTGTCCTGATGTTTTCTTTTATTAAAAAAAAAATCAAAAAGAAAAGGTTGGTCTGATTGAAAACCACAAAGATAATTGTGACTTTGGCATGTTTTTACATCCAATCTTTTACTCATGGTGAGGGATTTTATTAACTGTTTATGTGGTTTCTGGTAGGTTTTAAGTCTGGATCACTGTTTTGTATGTTGAAGGGCATCTTCTAAGAAGTCATGCCAGGTATATGTGTGATCATATATAGGGTGAACTGGAAAAAGCTTTCCTGGGTATATAATCTCTAATTATTCTGGTAATGGAAGATGGTGGGAGTTGGTTTATGTTTGCATCTGCTTTTGAAACTCAGTAGTAGTAACAGAACACCTCAAGAAAGCACTAGGGTCCTTCCAGAATTAATTGTTGATCTGAATAGTATTTTATTTGAGCTTGAAGTGACTTCTAGTGCAGGCAGCTCTCTCCCCTCAAAGGGAGGGACTTCATGAGACTCTGCCTTTCTTGAGTAAGCTTTGAGTCTGGAAGGACTTTGGGCAGACAAGTAGCTTAACTGCAGTGTTGCACAGAGTGTGCATAGAAGTAACATGTCTGCGGTTATAGCATCATTCAGCTGATAATTTACCTTTAATGATATTTTAGTGGTGTTTTATTTTTTTTAAATTTGCTTTTTTTGACTCTGCAGAATGGCTTGTTATTGGCAGCTGTTGACTGTGTCAATTCAGGTTGAGTACTGGTGGGAAAAATGCTTTAATATGTTAGACTGCCAACTGCTAAATATAACCCACTAGAGAAGAGCTGGTTCTTTTTCTTTTAATTTGATCAAGTTGGTATATATCGAGCTGAAGATGAAGGGGAAAAATGCATGTGAAGTAAAATTACAGGTTTTTTGCAAGTACATGATCCTGCAATTGGCTTTCACCTTCAATATTCATTTTGTCACACATTCTGATTTTTAAGATGCTGTGCAAAGCAAACTATTGATTTTTCTCTCTCGTTTTTTTTTTTTTTTTTTTTTTTTTTTTTTTCCGCACTACATTTTGTGTGAAATATATTTCCTGTTTCTGTGATTTCAGCACTTGGAATAAAATTGATAATTTGTCTTTTTTTCTGAAATGGGCCTTCCGATATGAAGGACTGTTATTTGATTGCCTGAGGCTTCACTAAATGTTATCTATTTGAAGAGACAGATGCTCCAGAGGCTTCTGAACTTTAACTGTTTCTATTGTTGCTTAAGTAGAAGATAGTAGTGGATGGAAGTAGCCAGAGAAATGCACAAAGACACAATGAGACTATGTTGCTTGACAGGGTGACAGCAGCTGTAGTGTCCTGATGCTGTAGTTTGGGGTATTTTTAATTTTTTTTTAACTGATGTCTTGATAAGAGTGGGAAGAGGAAAGTAATTTAATGGTTATTTGTGGGCAGCTGTACTGCAGTGTAAACAGAAGGATGGCTGAAAGCAGGAAGACTGTCTTAGCTGCAGATGAGAGCTGAAGCGGGGGAGTGGATGGGGTTGCTCAAATGACAGCCTGTGGGCAGGATCTCTGCAGCAATGTTCTGGGTGGATGCTGTAGTTTTGGGTCTTGCTGGCTATTAGCATGGGGATGTCTAAGCTGGTGAGCATCCTTAAAAGGGGAAAGAAAATTGTGCAGACAGTTATGTAGAGCTGTGTGAAGCAGTGCACGGAAAGTGCTGACACTGATGATAAAGACAGATTTGGGCTACTAGGGCAGTAAGCCAGCAAGATCAGGGTATCACTGTGTTTGCTGATGTATGTAGACTGGCATTTTTCCAAGCATGTGTTCCATTACATAGAATTATTGCATGAATGTTCAGAATTGTGATTAGTGTTAAGTACAAGAGCAATTATGAAGCTGAATACCATGTGTGTAATATGACATAATAGAATACATTCTGTTTAAGCAATAGGGACAATCTGAATCTAAAGAGAGCTGAGTTGAAGAGGACTTGGAGTGGAGCAATGAGAAGGTGCAGTGTTCTCTTCAGGTGGTGCAAAGGCATTACTGAAACAGGCAGTCAAAAGGGGAACAGAATTTTCAGAAGAGCAATATCAGTGAAACTGAGGTTGCCTTGAAGAGAACAGGGGTTTGGCTAGGAAGGCATCTTGAGAAACTGGTAGGAAAATACATCTTCAAAGCCAAGGAATGGAAACCCAAGAGAAAAAAGGTGAGGACGAGAACTCTGGACAGCAAATGCAGACAGTATACAGAGGCTGGACAACAGTCAGGAGTCACTGAAGAGAGGTCAGGAGTGAAGGATCTAAGATGTCAAACAGAAGGTGATGAAATGGTGCTTCGGTTGCAAGCATAGAATTAATATTTGCTGAAAAAACAGTATTCACAGAAGGGGAGAGGAAATCTAAATTAAGACTTTCTTTGTCATGTCCTGTATTTGGCCTTTGTGGACAGCTAAATCTGTAATGCTTCCATTTGGAGGAATGCATGTGGCAGCTGCAGATAGGTTTTAGAGTGTCTTGCAATGCTGCAGCAGTGACACAGGAACTTGTAGCAAGACAAACTTGTTTGGCTGCTTCTCACTTGAGATGTGGTGCCAAAATAATTAAAATGGGCAAGCTAATTTAATTATGCTAGTCAGATTCTTTGTTACAGGCAGCAACTTCCAGATGCTCCAAAAGAAATCTGTCATGTCTACAGAGTAATGATTGCTGTTTGTGGTGGGAACTGAACAGTTTGCCTCAAGCATATGTGTGAATGTAATCTTAAGTTTCATAAGCATTTCTTAATAAGCTTTTTTGAAAGCTGCAGGTTATCTTTTTTGCCTGCTTTAAGAAGTAAAACTGAGCAAACAGCTAATGCTGGTGCTGCAGTCTTAGCAATACTCTAGAAAAGGTATTTTACAGGTGGAGGTTATACAAATAAATTGAGGATGTGCAAGCTGCTGGGTTCCCAGCTGGTAGGTGATTTCCTTTAAATCTGATTAAGTGACTTCTTTTCCCAAGCCCTTTGTATGTAGTGCTTTGAATAATCATGGCAGGGAGTAAAAAACCAATTTAAAAATAATTGCATTTTTTTAAGCACAGGATTTTTCAGATTATAGCTTCTGTTTGACTTACTAGACGTTAATTCCATTAGTGAATAATTAATGCCACTCTTTCTTGCTGTATTTATTTGCTGAGCTGAAATGACCTGTCTCAGCATGCTCCAACCTTGTGTGGAGGAGCACAGGCAGACATTCCCAAGGTTTCTATGAGGCTGCAGAGCTGGTAGTAGTCTTTATGCAGGTTTCTACGGTTTAATTAGCTAGGCCTGGCACTGGTATGTCCTCCAAGCTACAGAGCCAGGGTCTTGTGTCTTCTACTCTGTAGTGTGTCAGATAGATGTGCTTTGCAATTCTGGCTTTCCTTCTCCTTTTTATCTTGGGACCACCCAAATGGCAGTCATATGCAGAGAAACAAGTGCATCTCTGATCCCTCACTCAGCCTGTCACCCTCTGTCTGCATCCAAGTTTGAAATCAATGGTTAGTGAGAGGGAGTGACTTAGCATCGTGCCTTGCTGTGTATGGGCACAGCCAAATTGTCTTAAATTCTCTCATTGATGTTGTAGTGATTGGGACACAGTGCTTTTGCAGATTCATTTAAGACACATTGGCTTGATATTTCATGCCTTTTAAATGTCATACAATGACTTCCTGTGGATTGCTATAGATGTTTCAGATCTTTGCTTTTCTACTAGTTGTCACTGCTCTAGGCTAGGATTTCCCTCTGCTTCCTTCTGTGAAGCTCAGTCTTCCTGTATTGTTGCCTGATCACTTTGACCATGAAAACAGTGATGTATCTGAAAATGGAGGTGTTTGGACTTCTGACATGACTTGAGGATTTGTGCCTGGAGTGGGATGTCCTGGAGGGGTGTAACTCTTAAAAGTCCATTGCTGCTGCTGGAGTAGGCTCCTAGAGGAGCTGCAGGATGAGCAGTCACAGTTGCTATTTGCTTTTTGTTGGCGATTGCATCTGCCAGAAGAGCTGACTTTTGTCCCTCATGGAAAAGGCAGGGCTGAGAGCTCTCCCAGTCTGAGATACGGGTGGTGCAGAAGAGGCTTCCAGCTTTTGCTTCCTGCGAAGAATGTGCACACATAGAGGAAGTGGAAGTTGGAAATGCTAATCAGTGCATGCTTTTCCCTTTTCCAGAAGATAAATTAATCACAACTCTAGCAAACAAAGAAGTTGGAATCACCATTGTTCTTAGCTGTCCTCAGTGCAGGGATGTGCAGTCCCTCTTACACGCGACTGTGTCTGCTCACGGGTTCACGGCTGCTCTGCCTCTGTTTCAGCAGGAAGCCAGGAGCCAGGCTGCTGTGCTCACTCAGGTCTCAGGGGCAGGTGAGCTGTGAGGCACCAGTGTTCCATACACCTCATCTTGGGAGTCTCAGCCTGGTTTTCCTCTCCCTTAGAAAGTGGCATTGCAGCTAGACAGCCCTATCTGGGAGGCAGCTGGCAGCATTTAGACATTCTGTTTGCTGGTGGAGAGGAAGGAGGTGCATAGGTAAGAGTAAGAAAGAAAATAGCCTTCTGGAGGATTGGGGTTTTTTTCAGTGACCTCAGCCTGACAGGGTTTAAATACTGAATTTATTTAAACACTGAAATTTTTAGCCGTTACACTTGTTTAAAATGAGTTCATGTATAATTCAAACAATTAAAATATTGACCCGATACTTAAATATTTAAGCTAGATTCCTTTCCCAAAAGGGAAACCACAGCTCTATCTGAATAAAATAAATGAACACAATTAAATTGTTCCAAAGTGCAGTAAATCACGAAGGTAAGATCTTTAGGGATATGGGGAAATAAGCTAAGCATAAAAGAAATGTCATTTCCTTGGTTAAAAATCTATAATCTTCCACTTTTGCAGTGGGCATCATGTCAGCTGTTTGGGTAGCTGTTCTATCTCTAGCTGCAGCATTTAAGAGTTTATTAAAAATAATGGAATCTCTAGTAGATGTACCAACATTATTGAGAAATCTTCCATCTCTATGCCTTTAACTGGATAATTCTTTTTTTCCCCCTCACCCAAATGAGGCCTTTTAAAATGAAAAATCGAATGTGTCAACATGTCTTTGCTTTGTTTTCCTTAAGATCCTAAATTTTAAGAGAGCTCCATTTCAGTATTTCTAGTGTGCTCACTTTGAGCATCTGTGTTCTGGGTTGATGTCCTTACTCTGAAAGTGACTGTCCTGAGGGACAGGGTAAGGTTTTCTGACATGTTTCATTTTGTTCATGAAAATATTTTTTGAAGGTCTGTCTTACATAATGTTCAAGTGAAAGTATAAATAATACAGCTACAGACTTACCCAGAACAGTCTTCAAGCTCAACATGTTCTCTAGTCCTAGAGATGAGTGTCCGCTCAGTTTGGGGCATCTGTTGGTGATACAGAAGCTCAGAGGTAACTTGGGGAATATGGACCTATAGGAGCTATTTGGACTCTGTGGTGTAAAGACTTAGCTTCGGGTCAACTCCTCACCTAGAACAGTTCTTAAGTGTGCTTGGCTTTTCACACCATGAATAGATTTTTAAGGCAGATTTTACAGACTGCTGTATGTATTTGAAGGAACACAAATAAAGTTCCTTAATTGAACAAGGTATGAATGTTAAAACACATTCTTGTATCTCTGTCCACTGAATTCAAAGAACTTTTTCTACTTTACTTTCAGAACCTTGCTTGTTGTTTGAAGAGCATTTCAGTTTTGAATTGCTAGTCTCTGTGACTCATTGTATCAGAAACATCTTTTGTACTTGTTTTTGCCATGAATGTAGCTGTGAAAGTCATAAGCAGTAAAATAGTGAGGTAGGAGGAGTTAGGATCACTATGGGAAATAGCAAGAGAAAGGAAAATTAAGGATTTTATTTTTTTTTACATTTATGTTTGTACAATTTTACAAATAATAAAGGAAATGCCGGAGGTTTCCCATTTCAGGAGATGCAGAGGAGGTGCAGGTTCCAAAGCTGTTGACCTGTGAAGAAGGGAGAAAATTTTTAGTGCAGTGCATATATGTGCAAATGATCTCTTTGAGATTGTTTTGGTACTATTGTGACTTGCTAAAGTAGAAGTGATTGCTTATGTATGAGCTGAAAGCAGAATTGATCTAAGCTGTAGTGTCACCTCTGGAGTGTACATTTTATCACTTTATTAATCTCTAGCCCTTTCAAATACAATTGACTCTTTCC
>NW_009953098.1:5040606-5064758 GCF_000747805.2 Chaetura pelagica | reverse complement strand
TCTTTCCCACAAGGAGCATGATTAGTGCTAATAATACCTACTGATATGAAAACATACAGTGCTCTGCTGCTGAAGACAGAGACTTAATTTTAATCTAAGCTTCTGACCTGAGCACTTAGCTTTTCTGAGACAGTAACCAGGCTGCCCATGCCTGCCAGCTTCTGCCATCAGTTCCTTTTCGCTTGCTCTTCTGATGTGTTTCCTCATTTGAGGCAGGAGCAGAGGCAGCATGAGGGTATTTCTCTTAGCCTGACTTATTTTAAACCTCCTCCACCTTTGAAATTCACAAACCTGTAGCTCTGTTGTGCTGCATATGACCTATGGAAACTCACTTCCAGTCACTTTCATTTTAAGGACAGTATTTTGACACTTCAAGGTAAGACAGGTGCAGTTGTAGTTGGCGTGCATCTTTGAGGCATCAATATGCCTTTAAAAAGGTATCTACTGAGATTTCAGCATCCATTATTCCAGATGGGAAATTAAATGATAATTGAATAAGTAGGAGACTGTTTGATCCAGGCAGCTGAAAGCATTGTTCACTGTTTTTCAATGAAGAAACTGGAGGCATTGGCAGTACCTGGCATGAGCCTTTTGTATCTAGCTATCTCATTCCTGTTGCTGTAATGCAGTGGGAGCAATAGGTAACCTGCATCAGACTCTGACTCCTAACCTGGTCTACCAGCCTCTCTGTGGCAGGAGGCATCAGGGAAAGTGGTACATGTCAGGGCAAGCAATGAGAGATTAATGTCCCCTTTCAGTAAACAGGGTTGAAACAGCAAAAGAGAAAGCCTAAAGTTCCCAAATTCCTTTCTAATGTTGGAAGTACAGTATTTTGTGTGTCACTGTCGCTTGTGTCTGGGGGTACATGCTGCTCTTTAGGCATCCAGTAACCATGTGTGCCATTTAAATGTTTGTTAGACCTTGAAACATGATGACTGTGTTACTTTCTGGACTGTCAGTATTCTAATTGTGCGTTGTTACCTTGCCCAGGTTTTTCTTATAGTCTTATGGGACTATTTGGTGTTTTCAGTAACTGTCTGCTACCCTGATGTTTAATGCAAGTAATTTTTGTCTCTGATGTTTGCATCATAGTTATTCCCATTTTACAGATGGTAGAAAATCATCCAGAGATGAAGCAATGTTGAGGTTGCCCAGCACACTGAAGGTGATACGGGGGAATAGCACATAAATTAAATATTTCCTTCTTTTCTGTTATGTTCCTAATGCCTTAAGCAAGGATGAGGAAACCAGTACTGTCTCCTAGAGAACTTTTCAGGCAAAATAAGTCTGTATATAGAATGTGCTTTTGTGTCCATGAATACATGTGCTAGGGAAAAGTGTTTGTAATTTCTGTTATTTTTCAGTGGGAGATGGTATAAGATGTGTCTACTAAAAATGGCAAAGGAAGAGAAGGAGAGGGATTCTGCTATATTAGGTTATATGCACTAGTTTTAGGCTAAGTTTTTTTGCTGATGAATGTTACAAGTCTGTTTTTTGGATTGGCTGTGAGCTGTCCTCCCTGTGTATGGTGCAGGACACGGGACAAAAAACACTTAAGAGTGTAAAACACCATATGGACCTGAGGGGATACGAGCCTTAGAGATGCCAATTAAGTTTCTTGGGTAACCAAGCTTATAGAAACCTGTGTATATACTTACTCCTCTGACCTAAAAGAACATTTGTTGGTCATAGACTGCAGTGACTCTGCATTTGAGCCACTCTGGGCTCCATCTGTGCTTACTGAGTAGCTGTATTTAGATTTTTAGCAATACCAGGAACCGGAGTTCTGTCATCAGATGTGTGAATAGCTTAAAACATCTTCATCCAAGGACACCTCAGAGTATAGTCTAACCAGATGTTCATGTTTGTTTAAAGAAATGCTGGTCTTTTCATCCCACTGTAAAAATATGTATAAAAATTGAGTGCAAAATTGTTCCACAGGTACTGTTTTTAAATTTCTTTTTTATTATTTCAGTTAATGGATTTTGTGGTATGTTGAAGATGGAATTGACTTGGTGCTACTATAACTGATCAGGCTTTTCACAAGAAAACAGGATTTATTTTCTTGGATTTAAGCATTATGTTTTTGTTTTGCTGATGCCCTCTGTTATGCTAAGGTTATTTGGATCAATGTGCAGAGCCACTTCATGCATGCTTTTGCTGTCTTACATGTTCAGCAAAATATATATGTGTGTGGGCATGGAAGGGGAGGAGTAATGTGAGATATAATCATTTCAGTGTCTTTGAGCTGATGTTAAAATGCTGCATAATGTCATTATATTTCTGAATAGGGCTCGTCAGAATTTCTTTTACAGTGACAAAAGTTCATTTGGAACAGTAAATTCCCGGAGATGGATACATTTAATAAGCATTAGAAAATGGCTGAAACATGAACCTAAGGCAGGGTTATTCCCAGGTGTGTTCAAGCCCCTGAAAACTGCTGGGGTCCTTGATATGAATGTCAGGTGAAGAAACTGGAAGAGTTTGAAGACATAGTGGTCAGGACCCTACTGTTTCTGGGATTCCTTGCTGGGAAGCAGTTGACCATGCCAAATTTCTTGAGTTGCCTGCAGAGGAGATCTGAAAACTGAAAAAGTGAGAGCACTTTTGTGCAGCCAGGTTATGCTGCAGGCTTCCTCAGCTCCCAGGTTGGAGGTGGATCTGTCTATCAGCACTGCTCTCTGACAGAGCTCCTTGATGAAGGGGACCACCTGCTGGACCTGTTTCTTCCTCACTAGCTAAAGGCTTTTATTGCAGAGGATGCTTTGTTGATAAAATAAACCAATATTAAAGTATTTTTGAAACCAATTTGTTCTGTTACTTGTGTAGAAAAGCAAATTTGAAACTCAAGCTAAGAAAATAGGTGTATATTTGAGCCCTTGGATCTATTACTTATTTTTGTAGTGACCTTGAAAATCTTGTTCCATTATATAAAGCTGGAGAGATGTGAGTAAGTGTGGTTTTAGACAATCAAAAATAAGGAAAGAAATGGGGATGTGTATCACTACTGGCATTTTGGATGTAATATTTCCATCCAAAATGACATTGAAATTTTAGGCAAATCGGGGGACTACAGTAGAACCTGCACTTAAGAGTGGAGTGGCTCAGTTTTGTTGGAGCAGATTGAAAGCTGAACCTGATGTAGGTCAACATAATTCCTATTCACCCTGACTTTACATCATATTATTTACAGCATTCTGATTTTTTTCATCTGGATTGGATGATTAAATTTGCTTTTTACTGTTCAGTGTTCATTGCAAATGGTTTTGTTCCAACTGCAAAACATGTCTGTGACTTAGTGCATAAGAGATGAAACCTAAATCCAGCCACCTGGGATGCCTGGCTGCAACTGTTGTGGACCTTACACAGGGAGAATGTAAAGCTTGGCTGATGAAGAAAGGTTGTTTATTAAATCCTGTTTTAGAAGTGTCTACAAATGAACAGCTCAATTTGCCATCCTTCATAAAGAGCTATGATTGATGGCTCCCTCTGAAGGACACATATTCCATGTGAACAGTTGGTTGCCCAGCATGCTTTCATGTGAAGTCTGTTGCAGGATGTGTCACCAACTCACTTCATCTTGTAGTGAGGAAGACTGTGCTATAGTAATTAGTTGCTGTCTTATGGAACTATTTGCTTCCCCCTCCCTGCCCCAGCACTAAAATGCTGAGTACCTTGGTCTTGAGAACTTAAAAAATACGAATTCCACAATGTGGTTGTAGAATGTCTTGATAATGTCAAACCAAGTTGAAATGTTACATTTAATCTCATATTGGTGTGTGAAAATGAGCATCCTCAAGGTAAGCAAGTGTTTGGTTTGCTAGGGCCTGCTGGGTAAAAGCTCTCCTCTTATCATAGTTTCCCTGTGATGATAGGAGTTGGCATGTTTTTCAGGTTCATGAAAGACAAGTGCATCCTTTCCTGCACTTAAGGATGCCCTTTCAGAATAATGATGTGTAATATACTTGTAAAAATCAGATCTCCTTTAGTGGTTTTATTGTGCACATGAAAGTTGTGCATTATCAATGTAATTACTGAGATAATTTAATACTCATTCTATGCTTTACTACAGCACTTTCCAACAGGGACCTGTAAAAGGTAATTTTGAACTCCTTAAACTTTGTTTAGGTTATTAAGAAATATTTTTTTAGTGGCAGAAGAGGGAATTTTATTTTTGCATAATTTAATAGCCCCTTAAGGCTCACCTTTTAAAATTATGTTAGTCAGATAAGGGAAGAATGGGAGCAGTCAGTTATCTTGCTAAGTGTTCAGTGATCCTTGAGCATGCAGCAGCCATGGCTGGCGATCCTCAGCTGTGGAGCTGTGTGGCTTTTGGTGACAGTGTCAGATTTTTCCAAATGACTGGGAAGTGTGAGGGAAGGAAACCATCAAAGGTCTTCTGTAGGCATGGTACTGGCTTTTACAGGCCATTCTTCAAGATGTTTTTCAAAGTATCTTAGTGCTCCAAACAGTCTAGAGTGAGGGAGAGGGCTGAGCTACACCCTCTGCAGGGTGTTGTACCTTGTCTCAGCTGCATTGGGAACCCATGGGGCAGCCCCTTCTCAGCGTGGTCCCAGCATGTGTCCCACACACAGGGTTTGCTTTCTATGGAACTCAACTGTGCTGTGTCATGTTCCTCTTTTTTATTTTCTTTTTTTGAGAAACTTTCTTTGGAATAGCATACACCGTAATATGCCAGGAGAATTAACCACAGGAAGCTTCTATGTAGAGTGAGAAAGGAGCTCATTAATTGCTTAAAAATTAGGCAGCCTCCATCTGAGTAATCGGTGCTGGCTGGCCTTCCTCAGTCTAAGAAGTACCTCATTAGCAGAATACACACAGATGGTACTGTGCTCTAAGGTGTTTAAAATACACAGGCAGAGAGCTGTATTAATAAGACAAACCTGTCCTCAGATTGTGTGACAGAGTTTGCTACAAGCAACAGAGGGAACAATGTCATTTTGTAAATATGATTAGGTAAATGCATTTCCATAAATGTATTTAGTTTTCATGTTTTTCTGCAGATAACTGATTACGATAAATATTCAAAGCAATTTACTGTTTCTGGAAATGTTACATTGCAAGAATGGACATACAATAACTACTTTGTTTGTTCAGTACCTAATTTACCCATATAATTGCCTAGAGGGAGAGATGTATTCAGAGCTGAGTTTTGATTTGGAATATATATAGGTTTTTGGGGTTTTTTTTGTTCATTCTTCTGAAGTTTTTCTATATGTAAAAATTTATTCCAAGTAAGACTTTTTTTGAATGAGTAGAATTACTTCTGCAAATGCCAGTGAATAGTGAAAGAAGAAATTATCCACTCCAGGGTATAAAGGAGCTGTGGAGCCTGGAGTCCCCAGCAGTGCTGGGAAGAAAGAGCCCCTGCAGCAGGTGAGCAGGGGCTGAGCAGGGGCATTGCTAGCTCCTTCCTGACAAACCTGCCAGTGCAGCCACAGAGGGGTACTGCCCTGGGTCTCCTGAATTCAGAGATGTAGGGTAAAGTGGTCGTGATTATCATGGCTTCATTTTCAAATGACAGAGTCACCTTCTGCTCATGTGTCTCACTGAGTGGAGAGCTGCTCTATCCCTCCTTTGGGCAGACTGTCTTTTGCCTGAGCAGGGTCTGAGCCCATTTTATAATTACTGTTCCCCATTAGTGCACTTGGCTATGAGCAGTGAGACTCTCTTTCCTCACCCCATCTGTGAATTCATATGTATATTGGCTTTACTGTTTAAGAGACTTTTACCATTAAGACTGGACTTGGGGAGAAATGGGGTCCCTCAGATAATCATTGTTCCCCAGTCAGAGTTTGGTCTCCAATGTAGTTACACTTTGTTTAGAGCTACTTTTCCTGTCAATGCTTGCACGTCCTTCTCATGAACTGTGATAAATTCTTTCTAATGAAAGGTTTTAATGTTTCCCTTGCTCATTCTCTGCAAATTCGATGCATTTCACACCTTCTTTTGGGGGGGCTGATAGAGCTGCTAGTTACAACTTTCTCCTGCACATTTTTGTTGCCAAATATGCAACAGAGCTCTTTGTTGCATTTTCAACAGATGTAATTTACATTGTTGCTTCACTGTTGTTAATTTCTTGTAGCTTGTATGTCTGTTATCTGGCAGTATGTTTGTTGTTGAAAAGAATGGTTCCACTTTGGCTTGATTAGTCTTTGTGTCTATGCAAGTTACAGTGATGTTTTGTTACAACTTGAGTTAATGTTTGTTTTTGTTGAGTGCGTTTAAAAAATATTAGCCTGGATGAGGTAACTCAGGAACAGATGTAGTCTGTGACGAATGTTTCAATAGTTACTATGATGCTACACAAGTGTTTTGAATGATGCTGATCCTCGCTGAGGTGGATTACTAGTTTAAATCCTGATTTGGGCTTAGGTTCAGTCCTTGGTAATGTCCACTGTTTCCCCAGCTTTCACTGGAGGGAGCAGAACTATTTATGAAACAAGGTTTGTTTTGTGGAACTCCTATTTGAACCTGAAAAAACTGAAATAACTGGAATATGTTTACTGGCCCAGGGCAAAGGGATTCAACATTTCCAAGGTCATTTAAGGATGGCTGCAAGTAGAAATGCAATTTAATGGTATATTGAGAGATGAGAGGATGGGATAGATGTCACGCAGAGGAATTTGGGAAGGCTTTTTGCAAGGGTATGTGTAAAAGACTAAGGCTTTAGGAGAAAACTCTTTAAAATATTTGATTATAGATTTGGCTTGATGGGAAAGTGGGGAGGGTTTGAAAAAGAATGGGAAATCACCAAGTGATATGATTTCCAAGGAAATTTCAGGAGTTTGGTGGCAGTGGAGTCCCATAAGCTGTTCAAAGGTGGCAGTGTATGCAGACCTGGGAGCGAGTGGGGCTTCTAAGTGAAAGTGTTGAAGAAGAAAGAGCAGTACTTCATTTTAGCTTTCAAATTAGAGGGTGTTTTGGTAGGGTTTACTAGTAACCCTAGGCTGTGTTTTCTTTCTCCTGCTGTAAAGCTATTGAAGTTGGTGGAATTAAACTAGGAATTAACAAACATGACTGTGTAGCAGTGGGGCTGTTTC
The DNA here is from genome assembly GCF_000747805.2 of Chaetura pelagica. Classification (NCBI taxonomy): domain Eukaryota; kingdom Metazoa; phylum Chordata; class Aves; order Apodiformes; family Apodidae; genus Chaetura; species Chaetura pelagica. The sequence continues at coordinate 5,057,694 of NW_009953098.1, read as the reverse complement.
TCCCTTCTGTGTGCCAAGCTTCTGCTCATTTGGTGTGATTCTGCAAAAAAACATCCATTGATTTCAGTTATTCAGAAGCCAATTACCTCGTAACCCACAGGATCAAGCAGCAGAGCTGCTTATTTAGCCTATAACAACACAGTTCTTATTATGGTGCCCAGTTGTGTTGGCACTTGCTGCAGGGAACCTCCCATTGACCCTGCCTGCAGGATGGCTGCAGAGCAGCTCCTTGCACACGTATCCTGCCTCTAGATTGTGACTGTTGTACATGCAAATGGACAGCAATTATTGTTTAAGTAATGAGTACTTAGTGGATGTTTGTACTCTGTAAATTAAGCATTTTGAAGTTGGAATTTCACTACTGGTGTGATTTGATCTGTGCCACAAATTTCTGAGGTGAGAATACATGCAGGAGGAAACCAAATTATCACTGGAATTAGACTCTGACAGCTGCCTCTCCTGCTTCTACCTCAGGCATTGCAATGGATAAGTGGAGAGAGAAGTGTGAATGTATCACAATAAATCCCCAGGAAAAATTTTTGCCTTTTGTAGGTAGTATCATATATGAAAACCGCACTGCAGTGGATTTTGTAGGGACCTGGCTCTTCGTTAAAATAAAAGTCAAGCTGGTCAGTATGGTAGGTGTAGTAGCAGAAATTCCCCTAGAATAATACCTTGGCTGTAGTTTGACTAAACAATCAACAAAAAGTTTAGTGCAGGCTGAATTCAGACACACTGTGCAGATGCCTTCAGTGCATCCACTTGAAAAGGCCCTTTAATGCTAATCCATTTGGATACCACAATATTATTTCCAAATTCAAAATCTGAATTTTAATTGAAGCTTTGTAGCTCACAAGAGAAAAGTAATACATCACAACTCTGATTTCAAAGACAAATCCTTTGGGGGCAACTCCCAGTTGCAATTGTTCAAGCATCTTTAAGATTCTCAGAAGCAAATCAATACATTTTGCATTTTGTAACAATGTTTGGAAAACTTCTCAGTTAGATATGGTGTAAAGAAACAAAGAAGTGGTGCTCTCTATCTGAGCTTTGTCCATGAAACTGCCTTTGCGCCTGGAAAGCTAAATGAAATTTTAAGACAGAAGTTGACTGTACCAGGAAGCAGCTATCTTCTGTCAGGTGCATGTGGTGATAAAATTACCTCTGAGGTTGAAATTGTTGACTCATTTAAACTACGTTCTCATGAACTGGCTTTATCTTTCTTCTATATTTGACTAGAGCTCTTGAATGCTTTAGCTCTATGAAGGACCAGGAGTACTTCAGTAGTGCTAATAAGAGGGCCATAGCCTGTCCTAAAGTGCCCATTTGAACTTACGGTATTAATGATAAAATACTAATATCTCAGAATGTTAATTAAGATTACTTAGAGACTCTGTGATTGCTTTGTACAGAAGAGCAGAACTGCTGCAATTCCTGAGAGGGCTTTTTTAAAAAATTCAGAACAACTATTTTACTGATACTAGTTGTGATTAGCTTTTAATGGACTGTGAGCTGGGTACCATTCTCCAGCACTTGCCTGACTGAACACACAAATTACTTTCTTTCTGCAAGAAAAGACATGGGATTGTCTGACCATATGTTTAGTGGCCATCTCTGTCCTGTCCTGTTTGATTTGAAGCCACAAATATATTTATAATATGTGTATACATGTGAAGGTACTTCTTTGAGGGAAACAGCTTGTTGAGATGGAAGATCCAGTGCTGTGTAATTAGTGTTTATGCATTAGTTCTTGGAGCGTTATGGTTGGATGTGGCTTCTCTGTCTCCCTGTATAAGGCAAAAGCAGGAATACTCTGACATAGCTAGAACAAACTGGTTTTGTCTTGAATAAATTCATTGTGCTCACACAAGAGTGTGTGAAGGATGCCCCTGCCAAAAAAGCTGTTGGTCTGAGCTGTCAGGAGGAATAACAGGCTGAAAGTATCCATCGTCTCCCATCATCGTTGTAGTTATGGGGAACAACAAAGGTCACCAACAGCTCTTTGCCAGGTATCATCCTCAAGGCAAACGTTGAGACCAAAGCTGCAGAACAGTCTTCTAGAAGACAAGTTCATATACCTCATTCAAGCTGTTTTGTGTGATCAAAATGGAGTAGTCATGGGAACAGAGGTTTTTAAATAGGATGGGAAATTCAGGTTCATGCTTTCTGGAATTGCAGAAACATATTTTTCTGTTATATTCTGCTGTAAATTATCTTTCTTTTTTTAGTCATCTAGTCTACATTCAGTTACAACTTTCACAGTTGGACTTCAAATCCATGTAGTTTGTGTTGGTAGCTGGCAAATATGGCAGCCTCCTACAGATAGTAAAGGACCCCAAAAGCAGGGAGCATTGGAAGAGGGTAGATTTAGGCTAGACATTAGGAAGTAATTATTCACTATGAGTGTGGTGAGACACTGGCACAGGTTGTCCAGGGAATTTGTAGTTGCCCCGTTCCTGAAAGTGTTCAAGGGCAGTTTGGATGGGGTTTGGAGCAACCTGTTCTAGTGAGAGATGTCCCTGGCCATGCAGGGGGGTCAGAACTAGATGATCTTTAAGGTCCCTTCCAACCCAAACCATTCTATGTTACTTTGAAGTCCTGGGTGAGACTGCAAAATGTGGCTGTTTCCTGCCATAGTCTTCGGTGGCACATTCACATATTGCTACTCTCAGATGCTATTCCAAAACCACCACTAATGTGTTGTTTTGGGCTGTTAACTTTTATGTCTCTCCATACTGACAACAGTTCATCAAGTCACACTTGCAAACCAGAAAAAAAAGGGTAAAGGAAAAAAGGGTGTATTTTTAATGCAGCTGATTAAAAAATGTCAAAGTTGAATTCTCTGGTGGTGCACTGTGTTGGAAAACTGTATGAGAACATCTCTTCTGCAGGGAAACACAGAATGATAATAAAGCACTTGAGATCTCTTTGGACTTTGTGAGGTCTCTGACCTGTTCCACCTCAGCAAGCAGCTACTTTGCTGTGTTAGCTCGGAAAGGGTTAATGACTTTTTGGCAGCTTCTGAATACTGGGACAGTTGTTTTCCTTGTGTAACAATGGAAGAATGACTATGCATAATCTAATTTTAACTTAATTTAGTGTACCTCATAGATTTTAATATATGGAATGATGACAGAAGAATTTCAAAAAAGCTTTTCTCTTACTGAAGCTTGTGTTAAAACTCTGGCATCAATGGAGAAAATATGTTGATTCACATAACTTTTAAAAAGTCACCCCTTGAGTTCTGCATTTGATGATTATAAAATGTGTTAACACGATTAATTTGTTGTCCTTGGTGAAATCTTAAACTGTCTTTTAATAAGATTGTGCTGACAGTAAAACTTTGTATGCTGGTGTGATTTCCTTGTATGTGTGTTAATAGCTACCTAATTAGAATTGTAAAAGTAATTCTTATTGTGTAAACAAATAGATGTCAAAAGCTCTAATGGATAATGTAGTTTTGCTCTTCAGCTTCTGCAGTACTAACAGAGAAGGGACTTTTTTGTAGGATTTTTCTAGAAGTACTGAAAAAGAGTTCTTCTTTCAACTGAAGTAGTTCTTGAAAGAGGGGATAAATTGGGGGTTACAAATGGTGGTGTGGGTTCCCCTTTTTTTGGGAATCAGAAGCCAGAGGTTGGACATTTCAGAGAGACTGTGGGTTTTTCCTGAGTTTTGTGCTTTTTCTTTGAGGCTCACTGTACTATTAGGGTTCCTCTCCAATGACATATTTTGCTCTATCTTCTCTTTATAATGTCTGTAATGAAGGTCTCCAATATTCCTGTCATCTGCTCTGAACCAGAAAGCAAAACATTAGGGAGAAAAGAAAAAATTCCCAATGTGACTTTTGAGAAGTGCTGAAGGCCTTCACACCCTTCAGAGAACTGTATCTCCCAGTTCTTGTTGACTGCAATACATTTTAAAATACTTACCCTTTAAAAAAAATTGGACTTGAGCACCTGCAACTTGCACTGCAATTAATGAAAGCTGCAGAACCTGAGCACCACTGAAAATGAAATTATCAGTCATGCTCACTGGCTTCCTTTGATGGAAGCAACAATATGCCTTGGGGAGTTTTGGGAGCTTTACTTAAAATTCTGGCATGTAAATTAAGAGAAGTTTCTGTTCATCTCTTTGCTTCTGGTGGTGTCACCTTCTGAGAGCAGAGCTGGGGCTGTCCTATTGGAGCAGGTACCACAAGGTCCCCTGGAAGCCCATGTGCATACTCTTCTCCATCCTGTGATGGGACTAGCAGCCTAGAGAGTAAACACTGTTTATAGATCACTGAGAGCTGCTGTTGGCAGTGAGTTAAATTTGTTTACTGATTGCTGTAGCTTGCTAGTAACACTTTTTCTCTGGGGAGGAAACAAATGTGCTGTTTTTCTGTGTAAGAGGAATTACCCAGGATGGGAGCCCTTGTTGACATTATATTAGCAGGTTGCACCTCCTCATTTGCTGATCTGTGTTCATGAGCTGTTGAACAATGTAAGTGCACCATAGTATGGAGAGGGGTTTATTAAACCATTGTAGCTTCTTTATCCTGGAGGATGCTAATACTTGAAGTGTTGCATACTGGAGTAACTAATAAATCAATCAGTTGGATACCTTTTTAAAGGAGACAGTGGCATGGGTGTGTGTTGAGAATTAAAGGTTTAAGCTTTTAATGAGGTGGGTTTTTTCTTTAACTGCAGTATTAACTAGGAAAAAAACCCCCTAAATATACAGTATTACATCTGGTACTTAAGGCATATGATGAAAGGCTGATGCTGTAACAAGTGGAACATAAGAGCTTTGCAGGATCTGTGTGCATGGTTAGAGCTGCACCTGGCTCATTTCCAGCCTACCAAGAGCTGTAGGTTCTTGCTCAGGAAATAGTGTTTCCTGGGCTTCTGTGCACACTCCCAGAGTTTTGAGAGTGTAGATTAACTTCACTACAACTGTTGAAAGGATTAACCAATGGACAGCGAAAAATTACTCGTTATAAACTTTATAAAAGAATGGAGCTGAGGTTCTTTGCAAGGGTTTATTTGCATGATGGATGGGGGAAGGAAGGAGATGGAGAGGAAAGTGAGAAGTTTTCCAAAGCCACTAGCTTTGGCAGGACTTGGAAGGTGGATAGAAGAGTGCTGCTGCATTTGTAGAGAGTGGCTAGTTCAGTCAGTGTGCTTGCAGCTAGCCTGGAGCCTGTGCTGAGTGGTTTGTTTTTTGTTTTTTTTTTTCTTCTTGAAAACATTTGTAGAGAACTGTAGAACAAGGAATATAAGTAGAATTGTCAGTGATCAAATTCCTTTGAAACTTATGGAGGTCCTGATGGCTGTGGAGCCAGCCTCTCTTCATCCAGGCACAGCAAACTGAGGCTGCCACACTTGTCCTTCCACTGTGTACAAGGCTCTGGTTTTTACTGGGGGACTCTGGAAGCTTTTGGGACTGAATATAGCTCATATAACACCTGGAAACTGCTGTGAATTGGATGCCAATGGGACCTGTAAAACTCTTGTCCTTCCCAACTCTGCACTGGTGAGAAATTGGAGGGAAAAGCTGGACTTGGGGGAACCAAGTGAGGGGACTTGGGATCTTACTCAATGAAGAGCAAAGAAGTACTGAAGAGATGAGAAGTGAAAATGTGAAAGAGCTGGGTAGAGAAAGCTCTTACTTAAATTCAGAACAGGGCTGGGAAAGCAACTGAATTCCTCCTATGTTTCCATCTTACATTTAGGGTTGTTGGTAGTTTGTGGGTTTTTTTGGTGCTTTTTTTTTTTTTTCTATTTTGATTTTGTTATTTCACTCTGCAGACCTGGGACTTGAGTCTTTAGGACTAATGCCATACACCCTCTCAGACACAGCAAACGCAAATAAGGGGTTACAGTTAAAAGTCCACTGGGTTGTTGTGACGTAGCTGAAGAGGCTCTCTGGGCCCTACTCCTGTCAGCTTGGTGCCAGTTTTGTCTCAGGGAAATGCACTGAATATGAAAAGCAAAACATTTTCTGGCGTGCAACTTTGTTGGGCTTTGCCCTCTGTCATCTCTGACGTGCTTCAAAGCAGGGCTGAACTCCTGGAGTTTGAGTTGGCAGCTCTGGTCCCAAGACTTTGCTGCCTGCCCTTGAGAGGAGTCATTTTGCTGCTGGGCAGAGACGGGTGTCATGTGCTGCTGGGGGTGTCTGCTCATCAACCTGTGGTGGGTGCTGGGCAGAGCTGTGCTAGAGAGCAAAGGTCGCTCTCCAGGGTAGCAGCGCTGGAGCTGAGGGGCTGCTCTCAAGGTAAAGGGGATTTGCATCAACAAAGCAAGGATGAATGTTGGTTCTTTGCCTCGAGCAACCTTCCCTTGTGTTTGAAGACTTTGAGCCTGCTGTTGGGAGGTCATTTGACTGACTTGCACGTTTCTGCAATACCTGAGATGAGTGCTTGCTGAATTTCATTATACAGCTGCTATTCAAGGCAAACCCAAAACCAGAGTATAATTAATATATAAAAGCCTCTTTTCTTTGCCTCGAGCTTGTTTCTAGTTTGTTTGTTTCAGTACATCTCAATGTGTATTTCTCTTGGTTCACTGACTCCAAACCATCAATACATAAAGCCTCACAATCACTTTTCCCTCTTTCATGTGTGACTGTCCCAGAAATTGTAGCTCAAAGCACTAGAAATGTCATCTACAAGTAGTTCTGGGGCCTACAGCTCTACTTGTTGGGGTAAAATATTCTGGCAGTAGGATGAGTTTCTTCTTCTGAGTGCAGGAAACTTTGGTGGTGGCTGCAACCTTCTTGAAATGAGGTTATCTCCTGAACTTGATCCTTTTTCTGTCTATCAGTCTGATTTCTGAAAAAGGGATGTATGTTCCTGGCTTTTTTTTTTTTTGTATTTTTGTAAAATAAATAGAGGATTCTTCACACAGATTTAATTAGAAGCAATGATGAGGTTGGTATTGCTTTGAGAACTGCTGAGCAGCAGGCTTAACTAAAACTGCTTAAACTGAGGGAGGTCTCAAAATGTGGAGGAGCGAGGGTGATTGCTGATGAATAGAGAGTATCTGGGGTTATCTCTCTCCTCCAAAGTAATCCTGTTAGTAATCCTTTTGAATTGTGAAGTATTCAAGAGTGGCAGCTGCATAACCCATTTTAGACCATGGCTTGGTTTATATGTCAGTGCATTTAAATTAGTGCTTGATCAGAACTTCCCTGTTCCAAAATTGTGTACCTGTCATGATATAAACACATAGTTTTTCTTCCTGTCTCTGAAGACCTTAAGTCTAGAGTGCTGAGGGATACCAGTGAGGTTACCAGTGAGGGTAGCAGCCCTTCCCCACCTGGTATCATCCTTCTTGAGATCATGTGTTTTCAAAGGTTTGCAACCCCCTGTTGTCTCTTGCCTGAAATAATGCCTTTGCCTAGTGCTTACTTATTAATGAATTGTCAAAAGCATAAAATTATATTACATTTTCTTCCACTTTCTTGTGCTCTGACGCCTCTTTCTAGGTCAGCCAAGCAGCCTGTGCCCTGTCCTACACCTCCTTAAAGTCCTGAAAAGTTGAGTCTTACTGATACTGATAAATGCCCATCGTGATGTATTAAGTGTACAATGGCACAACTGCAGTTCTCACATTTTTCCTTTAGAAGTGCTTCTTTGTCATGCACTGCTCATCTAAATGTGGGTTAGCCTCCAAGTCTGAGAGTTTGTGGTTTTATTTTGAGAGAGTTCACATGAGTTCACACTTGATTTACTTAAATACATCTGCCCAGTACTTTGAGTTATAAAAGGTCAATGAGGTTCACTCTGATTTTCTTCTTGACTTGGTTAAATACATAACTGCAGCTCAAGGCCATCAATCTTAGATAGAAACTCGGTGAAATGAGATGCCAACAAGAGCAGATGGGGATAGTGATGGTTTTGCTTTATGGGAGCCTGTGGGATCCCAGCAGGGCAAGTCCAAAGTCAGAATTTCTGTTGAGTAGGAAAATTTGCACACTTGAAATTTAGTTTCTGTTCCAATTCAAAATGAAATCTCACCTTTTCTTAGAACTAAAAAAAGCTTTCAAAGCTTTTACATACAGGAGATAAGATTTAACTTTAAAGTCTGATGTGTTCCTGAAGAATTTCCAAATGAGGGATTTCTGAGTGTAGAATAAGAGTAGAATTTTCCTTTCTGGCTTTTCTTTTGTGTTGTTTTTAAGTTGTGTTGAAGAGAGACCAAACATGCTACAAAACAATCCTTTAAACAAGGAGGAAGACCATAAAACAAAATTCTAAATTTATTGTGGATATGAATAATTTTTTATGACCTAAAGATTTCCATAAATGAGTCACTTGCAAGTAGTTTTCCTTGTAGAATTAAGAAAACAGTGCTGCATTGACTCCATTAGTAAGTTCAACCTTGAATCACAGGCTGTGCAAAGTTGCCATGTTTCGATGGGGATTGGTGTTGATGTGAGGAAGGGCTCCTGAGTGAAAGAAGAATGTGATATTAAGAATGTCAATATTTCACTTTCTAAATTGAAATTCTTGGTAGTGTTGAGATAATCCATATGTCTTAATCAACTCCTGGTGTTTGAGTGGGAGGAAGCTAACACAGTAACTAGTTGAGGAGGAGCAGTTAGTCAAAATAACTGCTTTTCTCCCGAGGGACTTTTGGGTTCTGGAAATATTTAACAGATAAAATAGCAAGAGCAGCTGTCCTAAGGGTGCTCTCAGAGAGGCGTTTGAAATGGCAAATCTGATAGATTGCTAAGTGAATGTTCTGACTGCAGAGGGCCTGAGGTGTGATAGTGCAGGAGTGGAGTTGGGGGACTTGTCTGGCTGCTGTGATTGCAAACAGGAGCCTAGTGATGGCAGGTCCCAAGGTGCAGCCAGTGCCTGACCACCCAGCACTCTGGAGAGGGCTTTTGGGGACAGGGATGTGAAGGGGCTTGCTGTGCCTTTTGAAATGACCCTGAGGTGCAGGTCTGCAGGGCTGGGGCTCAGGGATGCTGTCTGCAAGTGCAAGGCTGTTGTGCCTTGATGTTTTTTTTGCTGCCCATCACTGGGGTAGCAGGAAGGGTAAGTGAGACCCCCTGTCTGGCTGCTGCTTGGCCTCTGCTGTCCCTTAAGGCCAGATCAGGGTGGAAATTCAAATGACTTCCCAACAGATGTGGGTGCAGGAGGTGCCCCCCACTGCAACCCATTGTGTTCTACTGGGGAAAGATCACTTATGTGTCTGCAACTCCTTGCAACACAGGGCTACTCTCTGCTGCTCTCCTGGGGCACTACTGAAGTGCTTCCCTGCCTCCCTGGGGATGGTCTGCTGGCTCAGAATTAATAATTTAACTGATTATGAAGGCACATTGGCAGGTACCATAGTACCTGTCAAACCTAACTGCCTGTAAATTTAATTAGTGTGCAAAAACCAGCTTTGGAGTATACCAAAACTTAATTAGTCAGCAACTTAAGGTTGTTAGCGTACCCTCCAGAGTAATAATATCCAAAAAAGGGTATGTGAAAGCCGTGATAAAATAATTAAAAGTGTAAGATCGTCATGGCATGTTTTATTTAGTACTCCTCTCTGCTGTGTATAAATCAGGATGGAGGAACAAGAACAGCAGCATCTGGGAGTTGAGCTCTGATAGTTGGTGTCTTCCCTCAGTAGTGGGGGAACAATTAGCAAACGTGGTGACTCGGGTCTGCTCTGTCCTGTGCGGAGGACTGAGCCTGTCTTTGGGAGCATCTTGTGTGTTTCACCAGGAACATGTACCTGCTGGCATGGAAAAACAGGGTCGTTGCAGAAGTATGGACTGGTAATTAACAATTTGGGGGCTGTGGAGCGGTTGGGGGTTTTGTAACTGGGCTGATGGGGAAGTCTGTAATAAAAGTATTAAGTCTTTCAAATGAGGCAATTTAGGAGAGAAATTAGTGTTGTGAGCAGTGTGAGTGATGATGACTTGTCTTAGGCATGTCCCCGTCAGGAGGAGGCACTTCAGATGCTGGGAGCTGCTTCTGGGTTATCACAGTAGCTTTGCAATGAAGGATGATGGCTTCTTATCCAGAAAGGAAAGCTGATTGAATGTTTGTCTGCTTACTGCTGCCATGCAGTGCTTACTGCTGCCATGCAGTGCTTACTGCTGCCATGCAGTGCTTACTGCTGCCATGCAGTGCTTCCATGGAGGGAAGGACGTGTGACTCGTAGCCAGTGTTACTACAGAGAGGTTATTTACACTGTACACTGTGATGGGATGGCATAGTGTAACAGTGAATCACTGCAGATTGTTTGAAAGGAAGGGAATTTAGTAACATTGAGTGTGCCCCATCTGTCACACCCCAGAGATGCTGACACTTTTCTTCCTAATGTTCTGCATCAGCCCTAAGCTGTGGTAAAATGTTTCTCCCAGTGACCTGTGTGTTTGTGGGAAGAGCCTCTTCTATGAGTGGATCATGGACTAAAATGAAAGCAACAAAAATTTCTTGGATTAATCCTGGGCCTGACTGCAAGCTAGGTGCTTGCTCTCTGAGTGCTCCTTGTCTCTCATTATCCCCATGAATCACAGGGAATGAAGGGAACAATGAACTTTCTGATCCCTGAAAGAATATATAAAAGTCAACAGTGACTAAGAACTATCTGGAGGCTGAAATCACTTGTCCACTTATATTAAAAAATGAAAGATTCAATAAAACATATTTTGGGTTCTCCCTTCCTCTTTTCTCTAGCTGCCAGTGCCAAATGCAGGTGCCACAGCCTCCTTAAGTACTTGTGCCATGAACCTCATTGGCCATCTGGGTCTTCCTGCCCTCCTCCCAGACAGTGTGGAACTGGCAGTAAATGGGTGATCTGCTCTGGGACTGGGAGAGGGAAAGCACATGGTCCATCAGCACTGGACCTGCCTGGAACAATGTCTTTAGCATTGCCTGCACACCCATTTCAGGGCATGGGACTAGTGGAATTATGCCCTGAGAAGGGGCCTGGGTCCATAGCAAAGAGCCTCTCCGGGACTTGTGTTGCATGGAGTGGGACCATGTTTCACAACAGAGTGGAATCTTGTAGAGTTGTCCTCTAAATCCTGTGTTATCACTGAGTAGTGAACTCACGTGAGCTGGGATTTGGAATCTGGAGAGCTGGCATGGAGACAAAACAAGGAAGAGAAGAAAGGTTTGTTGCTGTGTGTGTGCATATGTGCAAGCATCTTTTCCCCTGATTCAGTACTCACCTCTTGAGTTGTACTTTGTTTCTAGTGAACCTGAAAGATTAAAGCAGAATTTATCTTTGAAAGCTCCATATCACATGCACAAGCCTCACTTGCAACTCACACTGAACCTGCTGAAAACATATGAAGCTTTGTTGACAATCATCTGCAGAATTGGGAGCTTGTAATGGTACTGGACCAGAATTTGTGTTTAGCTCTGTGGTTTTGCGGTGACTTTCTCATATAACATCAGGCTGAAGTCCAGCTACCTTAAAGTCTATGGAAATTTGAGATTGACTTTGGTAAAATCAGAATTTTAGGTGGTTTTTCATCACAGGCTTACAACAAAGTAAGGAATGACTGACAGGATTGAGTAAACCACCAGATTTCTGAGAGCCCACATATTGCTGGATGGGCTTAATTTAATCAACTGAGGGATGCCATGTAATCTATCTGCTTATTCTGTCAAGAAGCAGCAGATAATCTAAAGAACCAGAGGTGGCTATTTAGATTTTACTGTGTGAAGTGAAATATGTGCTTAACTGTACCAAACCAAGCAGTGTTTCTTACAGCGCTAGAAGTGGAACAGAGCAGTAGATCTCATCTCACCAGTGAGAGGTATTTGGTCTTTTGGCTTGACCCTGCGTGATGTAGGATGACTTGTCTTGAGCCATCACATATACTGTGAGGCCCTTCCTTAGGAGGGGAGCAGTACCTGGGGTTTGCCTGTCAGCCCCCTCCCCAGATGGAGAAGTGGTGGGGTGCTGGCAGGAGCCTTCACAGTTCTTGGTCAACTGGTGAGGTGCTGCAGGTTCCTGTTCAAGAGGCAGTCTCAGGCTTCCAGGGATCTTCATTTTTGTGACCAAGAGCTCCCTGCTTTAGTGAAAGTGATGGTGAGAATGCACCCAGGTTTCTTACTGAAAATTGGAAAATGTGATTATTTTTTATTAAGGGCATCTGGTAAATTCCTCCCTTCAGATGCATGTATAGGTGCTCTGGTCTACTGGAGAAGTGCACATGTAATTTGTTATTTATTTTAGTGGAATGCTTATATATATAAAAGAGTACCTACTCACAGTCTGTAATCAGGCTGTAGTAATGGCTTGTAATCACAATCAATATATGGATAGATTAATAAATTAATGTCAATTAAATATGATTTTTCTATTGACAGTATGTTTGTTTATTGCTTTTGGTACCTGGGATGCCAGCCTCATCTTTTGGTGGATCTTCAAAGGAGATAGCTGAATTTTAATGGATTTGTGTCTAGCACTTAAGAACACTACTCTTCTGATGTGTGCCTTGCTCCCCTTTCTGGCACCATTAGTGGTATTGATATAAACTGTTTCCAATCCTTGTTATAAAGCTTAGCTTTACTTCTAATTGGTTTTGATTCTATTCAATCTGAACTGTAATATTTTTGTTTTGCTTAAAATTTCAATCATACTTACCATATGGTGGGTATCATTTATACATAAAAGCTACTCGCTGTTTTACCTTTGGAAATCATTAGGGCCTTCACAGTAAGAGCTTCCTAGCCATCTGCTAGCCTCTCAAACCTCATGTTAATGTAGAAATCTGCAGTTCTGACTCGGGGGTTATTAAACAGCATTGTCCAGTCAAATGCCCTTGTGCCTGGCTTTCCAAAAATCAGCTCTGCAGAAAGTGGTCACTTTAGTCACAACAAAAGCCGTTCAATTTGCACCACAGTGGGCAGGTGCCTGCACCCCCCGCTACCTCCCCTGCAGGTCCTGCTGCCCAGGCAAGAACAAGTGGATTTGGCTGAGGGGATGCAGCCATCCCAATTAGCTGTGTGCTCAGATTGATGTCCTGTAATCCTTTAATGCTAGAGAGGCTCCAGCATTAGACCCCGTGCTAATCCGTTTTCAGAATGTGCATAATGAACAAAGAAGATTATGCCATTTTAAAATGAGCTAATTATTTGTAATCAGAGTAGCCCTCAAATTGCAGAAGAGAATGCTGTAGGTTGAAATCCTGGCCTCTATTAAGTCAGCAGCAAAATTCTCCCTGGCTTTGGTGGTGCAAGATTGGAGCGCTGGAGCACGCTCACTCTCACTTTGCTGGCTCTGGCTGCCTCACAGCACACATTGTCTACTGAGGTTTGGAGTATTTTGGTTTTATTTTGCTTTCTTCTGTCAAATTTTTATATGCTAATGTTTGTCAATGAAGAGGAAGAGATGGCTCCTGGTAACCTCTGATTTTGCAGTAGCTGAAAACAATGGAACAAATTACAAAATTTAAATGTTGAATGCTTCCAGTGTTTCGAGACTTGAGTCTTCATCTGGGTTCTGTGTAAATTGCAGGTGAAGACAGACCAATAATTTGAAGATCATACCAGTATTCAACATGAGAAAAGGAAAAGCTCCACTCTGAGGCTGGTAGATAAGACAGTCATTATGAGCAGATGGATAAATGACCGATTTAAGTTACCACTGTCTGTTCAAGTTTATGGAGGGTAAAATTTAGGCTGAAAATGGCATGCTTTCTCTGAAAAGAGATGGGTGAAGTATCTAAAATGCTTTATAATATTTTGTTCTTGATCAAAGTCCATAAATATTTTAATACAAAGTGTCTGGTTTTTAGTTACCTTAGTGTATGTATTTTTTAGAAAAGTTAGTGGTGATATTTGTTTCTTGGGAGGATATGGGTAGGAGGGGATCGCAGATGGGAAAGCCAGGAGAGGGTTATGACATGCTTTTTAAAGGAAATGCAAGGAGAAATGTAATTAAAAAATAAAAATGAAAGGAAAATTGTGATTCTGGAACGATCTGTTGGGTGAAGCAGGATAGAAATGCTGTCGAGACAAGGGCTGAGGTGCATAGTTTTGCTTCTGTTGCTGATCCAAGAGCCTTCCTTGCTGGAGAGGAATGAGTTTTGATTTCAGCCTGGCAGAAGCATGATGTGAGCTATTTGTGCTTTTCTTCAGCTTGGTGTAACTCCCACAGCCTGGCTGTGGCTAAGCGGTTCATTAGGGAGTGTAATTGACCTTGAAATGTGCTGTGAGTGTGGAGGACAGATCTCTCACACTTTGGGGAACTTGTTTATTGCCAGTTGCTGCTTGTTCCTAAGCCTTAATTTAATTCCTTTCAAATTCTTCTTTTCAAAATCCCTTAAATTCATGTGGTACAAGAAGAAATGGCAATTAAAGAGTGGTGGGTGCTTGCCTGCAGGGAGAAGTATAGAGGAGGAGGGAGATCTGAGAGTAGGGATGTCTGCACGGCTTTGCTCCTGTAAGAAGCCCTGTGGACCCTGTGCTGCTGCTGCGGGAGTCTGGGTCTGCCGGGATTTCCTTTTCCCTTTCTCCAAAAGAAGATATTATTAGTGGAGCTGAATGGAAAGTGTAGCTGTGTGTTAATTTGCTGTAGTTATTTTACTTAAGCATCTCTCTTGGTGGTTTGAAGTGGAGATAAGGAGCAGCCGCTCTGCCTCACTGAACCGAGCAGAGCGTGTTCCGAGATGGCAGGAGGCTTGTGCAACTTTTGTGATTTTGAAGATGCAGTCAATGCACAGTGTTCCCTTACATGATGAGTCAGATGTTAAAATGATCTGCGTGTGATCTACTATCCATATCCATTCAAGTCTTTGCTGCTTCTCTGCAGCTGTTCAGGTGAATGCCCTACCTTTCTCCAGCCCCATGGTAATTTACACAGATTTTTCAGATTCCAATGCCTGTGTTCCTTTAGCTCCTGGGATAAGAAAAGACAGATTTGCCAAAAGCTGTGAGGTGGCTGGGTTTGGCGTGAGAGCTGAGGGTGGGATGGTTAAGTGGAGTGCCTTGTGCCCTCCAGAGATTCCTGAAGTGTTCTGTATTAATCTCCTTCCTCAGCTGTTGGCCCTTTGCTGTGTGTATGGGTGGACTTCAGAGGTGATCCAGCTTTCTGTACAAGTTCAGGTCTGAAATAACTCTATAAAATTTTTAATTGCTTGTCTCGTCTTTATTGTATGTGGTGTTTTTTAGGCTGGGACTGTAGCCATCAGCTGCTCTTAACTCTGCCGGGTGAAGGGTGAGGGCATGGATAGGAGCACATATCAGGCAATAGCTGGATTATAAATCATCTGGACAATATTGCCTACTTCAGAATGACTTTTTCAAGTGCTTGTGTCTTATCTTTTGCTTTAAAGAAACCCCTTTGTCTCCAGCAGCCCACTCATTTCTGGACTAGATCCTGTGAACTGTTCTAAGAAGTCATCCTAATTTGTACATATTTATTTCATTGCAGAGTCTCCTTCAAAATGGTTTAATTCAGTTTCCGTAGTGGAAGGTGTGTGCTTTGTCTTGTTGCTTCTAGAATAAATGGCTTAATATTATCTACTTCTGTGTAATGTGACAGTTGGCTGTTTAATTAAATGAACTGTTGTTCTCCCTGAGGTTCAGCTCCTCTTGTTGCAACTGCTTATCTTTGAAGAAAAGATGTGGTGCTCATTGCACAGCCAGAAAATTCAGGTGTAGTAAAGCAAAGAAACTTGTCCATTTCCATACTGGATAATGGATTTCAATCACAGCCTACCAAGTCTCAGTTGACTACTCTCAGGTTTAGGTGAGGAGTTCTGTACAAGTCCCTTCTGGGTCCATCCTGTAATGGGAACCTTGATTTAATCTTTCTGCAGAAGGTCACACTGGCATTTTGGATGTTGTGGATCCTGATCAGACTTTGACCATGAGGCTGGAGAGACCCACACTGGATAGCAGTGTTCCTGGTCCCAGGGATTCCTGGAGGCTGCCCAAATGCACCTTTGAACACAGTTGCTCATTTTTCATTAGGCAGTGATTTGATTAGATAAAAATAAAAGTTGCTTGAGCATTCACTTTTGCAGTGATGCATAACAAATTTATGTAGATTCAAATAGGACTAATCTGCATGCAAAATATAAAAATGTGATTACCAACCCATATGCACCTGTACTGAAGTTTAATCGGGTACAAATATGAACAGGAAGAAAGAAGCTTAACGAAATGCACAGCCTTAAATTTGGGTATGAATTAATGCAAAGAGATCCTTACAGTGTTAATGATGATTCAGGTGTTTCTGGAACAAATTAGATTGTTCAGTAATTTAGGAACAGTGTTATTCTTTAACTTTATTAAAAAAAAAAAGTTCCTACTTTCTGCAGGCTTTTCACTGTTGACTTCCTCTAGCTTTCCTATTCTAATGCCATTCTATTTGTGTCCAGGATCACCCTGAAAACACAAATGATTGATTCTGATCATGCATGAATCAGTTTACAATGAATGTAGTTTTCTTGACATAAAGGAGACTTTATCAATGCTAACAGAGCACTGGGTTGTCAGACTTAGTAGAGCTTTAAAGGACACATTGTTACTAATTTTTATAATAATTTTGGTGCTGTTCAGTGATTTGTTCATTTAACCCTGCAGTTTGTGTTCAGTAATAGAGCATATCACTTTGCTGTGAAGGTGTTTGTGGTCCAGGGAGGTTGGATGTCAGTGCATTTTACCTGATGTTTCTTGCTTCCAGGATGCTCTGAGAAGGCTGTTCATGTTCTGTGGTTGAGCGGAGGAGAGTGAACCCAGGTTGTAGAAATGAATGAGTAATGAGAAGAAAAGGTGAAAGTCAGTTTTCACGTGCTTCTCATTCTTAGGGCATGCACCTAAGGGGAGACTTCAGCCCTTGTAGTATTCATCTTTACAAAAAAAAACAACCCAAACATGTCAGTTTTTATAATGAAGCAAGTGAATGGAAAGTATTGCTACCTGGTACCATTACTGAACTGAAAAGCTGGCAATGCTTGAGCAAGGTCTTGTCACCCACCGAAGTGAACTATTTTCTTTATAAGGGAAAAAGTGCTGAGGAAGCCTGGGCAGTCAGCTTGTCTGCTTCATACACAGCTCAACCCTGCTCGTTGGAAATGTTGCATGGAAAAGCTATCCAGAATGGGTTTCTTGAGGACCAGATTAGTTTCAGCAGG
>NW_009953098.1:5028933-5040321 GCF_000747805.2 Chaetura pelagica | reverse complement strand
GAATCCTTTGGGTTATGAATGGTTTTTACTAAGAGATTTCTGATACATTTTGATGGAAAGCAAATGCAAGTAGTGGGAATGCTTTAAGTAAACTGAGCTGACATAAACTAATCCAAACCACTTAACATTGTGACACAAGGTGACAGCTTCACAGAATTTTAATATTAAAGTTGACACTCTGTCCTGTGCATTAGTAGATACAAGAACGACCAGCACTGTGGCATGAGGTGGTCACAGAGCAACAGGATTTCCTCTGAGTGGCCATGACACTGTGAGGCTGGCCTGTAACCTGAGTGTTGCTTTAAACAGAGGAGTGGTTTTGTATACAGATGAACAAGCCCTTGAAAATGTAAAATGCTTAAAAAGTGTCTTGAACAGAAGGCTCTAAGAGGAGCGTTGTGTGGGAGGAGAGGCTGGGGTTGTTTGGTGTAATGACCACTGTGCTTGTTGAAAACTGTGTACACTGAGAGAGGGTTTGTGTTCGAGTCTTGGTAGGCAGAGCTTACTTTGTTTAATAAGAATATCACCAAATGGGTGTAAAGGGAGCCTTAGGTTCAGATTCCTGTTGAAGTTCTGCATCCATGATTTCTCTATACGTATTTCCCAGAGGAAACAATCCATGTTATTTCCTTTAAACAATTACACAGAGTATATGCTACTTAGAACAGCTGCTGCTTGCAAGAACCAATGTTAATGGTACCTTTGCCAGAAAATATTCAAAACTGAAAATAAAGTATCTGTAGTGGTGTGTTCAACTCAGCAGTAAGTAGCATTGGTGCCAGAATGAACAAAAACAGAATAACAGAATTCTGTAGCAAATAAGGTATTAATCTTTAATGTAGGAAAATAAAAGGAGAGGATGTAGGAAGAAAGAGTGGCCTGATTTGGGAATGCTCACAAGCACCTGTGAAAGCTTTGAGTCTTGCGGCTGTACTGAGTTTCCATGGTCTAGCCCCTTAAGAAAGCAGAGATGGTGAAGAGTTTTATCCTGCACTGCCATCCACGAAGTCTCAGAGCTAACTGTGAGCTGAAGACAAGGATAAGTTGTTCTACAGGCCCTGGAAGATCTGATAATTACTTATAAAAAAATTACTAAATGACTTGAAAGCAGACAAATGAGGATGTTGAAGCGTTGCAGGTGAATAGGCTTCTGAGAGGTTAGTGTTCTGGGAGTGGTTGTGGGGTCTTAGATTGCTCTGACAACACTGGCCCTTTCAGAAGGCATTTGCTAGTGTCAGAATGATATTTTTGAGAGATTAATGAGCCTTGAGGAGGATGAAGGGGTTTCTTAATGGGGGAGAAGGCATACGGAAAAAAAGAAGGCAGTTAGGGAGGCTTGTCTTTCTTGTAGTTATTCCGTGTTTAGGTGGACTGTGTGCTCAAGTGTCTGTAAACAGCTTGTTAGTATAAATGCTCCAGGAGAAGGTGGTATTTCAAGACAAAATACTCTGATATTCCAAGCTGAAGTGAGCTCATGCATATATATAGCAAAAGATAGCTTTGGCTGTGTCAGTGCCACTGGCTGGATGACGTGGCATCATCTGGCATTGCCCCAGAACCTGCTCAGGTCTTGGAGGTGGAATGTGTGGGTACACAGCAAGTGTGTATTTAGAGCTTGACGTTGCACTTGAGTTCAGAAAAAATGAGTTTTCCATTTTGGTTTACCTAGGGTTTGGGATTGCAGGGTGGTGTGGGAGTAGCCTGAGCCTTTAGGAAAGGGAATCCAATGAAGTGCCAGAAAGTCACCATAGAAACACTCATGTGTTGGGAGTATGACAGAATTGTTTCTGTAGATACTTCCTGAGCCTTTAAAGGCTGATACTTTTTAGAAGTAGTGGAGTGCAACCAATTAATTGAAAAGAGGAGATTCGGAGTATTAGACTGTCAGATGCCTGGGTGTGTGAAGGAACAGGGATGCTTTGGGATCAAGTCCTTTGCTGTAGTGGGCAAGCATGTCACATAGTCCCCTTAATTTTATCAAGATGTATTCTGGAAGCAGTTGGTTCCAGGTTTCTAGTATTGATGTTCCCTCAGAATCATGGTGCACTGACTGGAGACTTTCTTCTCATTCCCACCCAAAAGGTACCTATGGTTACTTGGGGCTGTGTAAATAACTTTTGTGCCTAGCTGGTGCTTTCCCCTGATGTTCTTAGGAGTAAATTATTTTGCTAGCTTCATCTTGCAAAATTGAATGTCAGTTTCTTTGATCTCCTAGATTGTTGTTCTCAGCACTCCTTTCAATGTGAATTTCTCAGTCATGAGTGACTGAACTCATTCTGAGTTCTGTGGAACCTTCCTCCCATCAGCTTGTCATGTCTCACATATTCATGAAATCTTGTAGTGGACATATCAGGGACCAAGGATACATTAAACTTTAGCAAAAGCTTCAAGGTGGTTAGTGTTTGAGTTTCTTGTAAAATGATCATGGACAGTGAATTGTCCTCTACAAGAGGTCTGAGCTGTAAATAGTTCATGTCTCCAATGCTATGAGGGAATATTAAACATTAATAAGCTGTTATATCTGCTTGGAATTCACATGGCAATTCTTGCTTGTACAACAAATAAACTCCTGCTTACTGGCAGTTTCTCTAGTTAAACAATATTTTGCATCTGTCTGTCTTCTTTCAGAAGAGTAGGGAATTACAAGTAGGAGCCCTTGGGTATCTTTTGCACATGACAACTGCTTTGTGTGTGCTGCCAGCACTGCTATGCATGGTTGGCTCACCAGGACTTCTGGAAGCTCTAGGAGATGCTTGGAGCACACACGAAGAGCTCAAAGCATCCAGAAGTTCTTTGCTGTGCTGCAGTCTGATGGAGCAATGGGTCCTCCTCAGGCTCTACTTTTGCCTATGGTGTGTAGTAGTAATGGGATAGTACTGCAGTAACCATTGGTTGGCCTTTCTGTTAGATAATCTGTGAAGGTAAAGAAGCTTTGTGCCCAATTCAGAAGCCACATTTGGTCAGTGTTGCTTTTTTAAATCTCTGACTGTATGTATTTGTAACAGCACACTTCTGAAGTTCTTGGCAGTCGTGAGTCTTCTGGTTCCCTCTCTTAATCCAGAATTCTTGATCATTCAGAAAAAAATTATAGAAACCATGGACTGGAAAAATGGTCCTTAAGTGAACTTGTGAGCAGATATTACTCAGACCAGTCCTAACAGGGTAATCAGATTTGTTCTTAAAAGCGTTAACATTCCTTGCTTTTAGAAAAACTGGAGTTCTCCAGCATTTCGATGTCCTTGCAGTTCTTTCTGGTGCTGCAGTCCTTTGTGTTCTCAAAGTGTTCAAGCATGCTATCATAACAAATGGAGGACCCAAACTAAACTGAAGGTTCATGGTGTTTGGTTTTTGGCATGTCTACTATTTCCCATCTTGCAGAGCTTTACAGAGGAATAAGGAAGAAAAAAAGGTGATGGCAGAAAGGACCTATTATTTTCTTAACTCCTGCAGTGAGTGGAAGAATAACCATGTAGAAAAGGTGGTCAGTGTCAAATTAGGAAACTGAATCAGTTTGTCATTAATTTCCATCCATATCTCATAGAGGATTATCTTAATATTATGATTCCAAACTAGTCCTCATCAGGGCACTTGGCTGAGGAAACTGGGAACATCTGACTGGACAGTTTTCCAGAGTGAAGTCAGTCAGGATTTTGCCTCTGACTTCAATGGCATCGGGATTTCAGCCTTTTTTTTTTTTTTTTTTTTTTAATGTGGTCAGAGTAGTAGTACTTCATACTCCATTTTCATAAAAATCTTTCCCAATAAGCTATTCCGTGTCTTGGACAATCACTCTAAATTATTCACTGGGCATGCAGTTCTTTTCAGAATTGATGGATTGACCCAGTTATGCAATTCATTCCTCATTCGGTTTTTTTTTTTTGGTTTTTTAGTATCTTGGATAGCAATTTATTTCCCATCTCATTGTATGTCAAAATGATCTGTCCTATATTTTTCTAGATATTTAGCTCCTATTGGGTAACGGGAGTTTGTAGAGGTTTGACTTTCAGTAGCAAACAGGCACGTTCTAATCTTTTTTGTAGATTCTCACAGGAGCTGTTTTGTTTAGTAATGGCTTTTGTATTGTCCAGGGACTGGCACTGCATGATGCTGCATTGTTAGAAATGTGAAACAATCTTCATCAAATGTCTTGGTTTTGAGCAATCTCTGATTAGCATTCTTAAAGTTGCTTACATGGTTTTTTCTTCCCTTCCCCATTCCTAACTATTGCTGAATTAATGAGATATAACAAAATATTTTTGTCTTAAAAAAATGATACATTGAGAGTTTGCAGCTGTAATATGTTCTCTTATTGCTAATACTCACTGTAGGTTGTGTTTTTCCTCACCAGTGTTTTTCCAAACTGGAAGTAGGTGGGCTTCTTTGTGCACTGTTTGAGTCAGATGAAGTGAATGGCAGTGGGCTTCCACTCTGCATGCCATCCTTGTAGTGTATTTTGAAACAGCGTGCATGGTTCTAATACAAATTTTGTCTATGCTGTTATTTTAGTGCTATTTTTTAATATAACATTTACAAAAACATTGGCAATCAAAGAACTTGTTACCATTTGTGCTAATTTCAGGAGATGATCACAGGACTATGTAATTAAGCATTGATTAAACAAGGAGCTGAATGGAGGGGCTAGTTATGAAATGGGAGAGCAGGACATTTTCACTGCTAGACAAGGAGTACTTAACAGGATGTTAATGAATCAAGACAGCTGGAGAACTCATAAAGGGCAAATCAGATATGATTGCTTCTGTTACAAGGCAATAGGTAGGTCACTGGGCATTATAAGATACTTAGGATGGGATCCTGTTGTACTATGGGGAAAGAAGGAGATTTATGTAATGGAAATCCTGTTTCACAGCTCTAATAAGCTTGTTAATAACAATTCAGTGTGTCATAGCATTTAGGGAGGATTTCAGATTTTGTCATGTAGAATGAGGAGAGAGATTCAAGTGGAAAAGCGAGAGACTTTGCAATGAACACCTTTTTGTGCAGCAGTGTAGGCTGGCATCACCCTTGGAGAGGCTTGTAGGGACTGCAATTCAAAGTCCAGCTGCACAGAGCAAAGCAAGGGTGGTTCTCCTTGTGTTTTCCCTGTGCTGTCTGTCTGCCTTTAAAATGGGCTACATCAGTAGGGAATGTGGTGGAGGGAATTAGGCTGGGCCAGTTTGCTTTTGTCAGTACAAAAGGCCATTCCTGCATGAAATGGCATGTGCTGAAGGCTTTCTGAGTTCTTGTGTGAAACCCCCCCATACAAGTAACTCACGAAAGCTTGTGTTCTTCCCTGTTTTGCAAAATAGGGTGCTGTGGGTGAGAACTGATAGGTGCAGGCTGTGTTTCTCACCTTGGCATTCACCCACCCGCATGAACTAAGTAGATTGATGCTACCACCTGGAAAAAGGGCAGAAAATTAGGGTGTTGAAATCTAGAAATGAGCTTAGTCAGTTCTGTATCCTCTTGCAGTGGAGTTGATGGTATGCAATGGTGTCCCTCACTCATTCTCTCACAATGGGTCTGGATGGGTTACCGTTTTGATGAATCTACCCTGGATGTAGTGGTCTGGAATCCTTTGAAGAACTCTAGTTTGTCACCCAAATGAGCACAGTATTTAGATCATGCCATTTCCCATCTAATGCTCTTCAGGCTTGACTGCCCATGGAGGGGCTGTTCAACTTTGCTACACTGGCTTTCTCCCCAAAGTCTTTTTTCTATAATTTCCATCAGAACTTCCCCATGAGGATAGGTCATTCTAGTGAACGTTTCTATCTGTGTGGGTTTTGTTGCAATGTCTGTGAAACATGCATCCACTAGTAACTGGAGAGCAGCCTGAAACAAAACCCTGTGTGTCTGAATAGCTCCTCAGCTTGAGAAGAGGGGAGGCAATGCAAGTTTTTTCATCTAGACTTTGTAGTTGATTCTTTTTCCATGGTTAACCTAGCTCTTTGAATCCCAGCTCCAATTTTTTTTGTCAAAACCCCTTTCTAGACGTGCCTACAGAGAGCAAGGGCTGTGTTTTTTGTTAGAACCTGACTTCAGACATATACTGTGGAGTATCTTTGCTCTTGCTTCCAGATGTTCTTATTTGTAGACAGTACAATGGATTGACACAGTGAGCCATAGAAGCTTATTCCAGATCTCTCATGCAGAGTAGTGCTGAGTTTCCTGCCTTGGATTCAGCTGAAGGAGGAAGCCTCAGAGCTGTGGAGGTAGTGCAGTTTTTGGTCCATTGCCAGCTTCAAGAAGGTCTTTTCACTAGGACAGGTCATACTCATAATAGATAGCTGTAAGCTTGTCTCCCTGCCTCCCTCCTTCCATGATGAGACTAATTTGGGCTGTTCCCTAATTGCAGTAGAAGATGGGTAGAGGTATACATTAAAGCATGAACAATGAGGAATCTGCTAGGTAAACATTTTAATTTCTGCCTACTTACTTCAATTTTAAGTCCCAGAGGACCAACTTCCTATTATCACTGAACCTCATTATAGTTTTATCTCTGGTCTTACAATAAAATCAAAAACATTAAGTAACTAGAGCTGTCCTAGGCTATTTATGATCGATTCAGGTAACCACTAATTGCATTTTGCCTCCCAAATGCTGTGGAAGTTGAAGGTCTTTGGCTCTGTGTGGTGGTCAGATATCTTCTGAGATACTGCATGAAGAAAAGTTAATAGTGACCATGGTTATTTAATATCCTAAATAAGGACACAGAGGAGGAAGTGGAAAGCAATCTGGCAATGTCTGCTGTAGCTGTTGGCATGTTTTTTTTACAAATTAACTGTATCGGAGTGAATTAGAGAGGGGAAAAGAGTTGCAAATGTTCTTACAATTTAGAACGTGAATTTAAGATTTCCTTGTATGTGTCTGTTTTCATGTTTTTTATGGGACTAGTTCCTATGATTCTAACTATTCACTTAAGTCCTATATTATTATTTTCAGCTTCCTGAGTGCATGATTTATGTAACTAAGGATATTAAAGCCAAATGTGCAAATTGAAATTCACTGCACATTGATTAAATTTGCTGTATGCATTACTTAAGTAAAATAAATTACATATGTTAAAAAATAATCAGTAAACTATAACAATTTGCAATTTGAATGACCTATAAACTACGAATTATTTGCTGAGAAAATGTTGGAATAATATTGAATAATGAATACACTAGAGAATTTCATGATGTGTTCATTGCAATTAATGAATAAGGAAAATGATACTCATCAAATACTATGTAAGTATTTGTTCAGCAGAAAATCAAATTTCCGAACAGGTTATTTGGAAAGTACAGCTGAACTTGAAGGTTGCAGGGATGGGCAAGGTGTGATGAAACTGGTATGGAACAGTTTCAGAAGCAGGTTCATTTTCCCACATACCGTAATGGCTGTTGGATAATCTTGAGAAAGCCCTTTCTAAGGGGCTTGGACTATTTTTTTCTGAAAGTTGATCTCTGTTGAGATGTTTCAAGGTTAGGACCTGCAGTTAGAGTGAATTATTGGAATGCCTGGGCAAATGGATAGGTCTAGCATCCTCAAGCTCTTCCTTCATTGTTTTCTCTAGTCCTGTTGAAAACAAATTAGTATCCTAAAACCTGTGGAGTGTTGAGCTTTTAGTCTGATGGAAAAATTATACAATAGACAAAACCAAAACAACAAACTAGCACAGAACTTCCCCTCCCCAATCCAGCCCAAATTATTTTTTTTCAAATACCAGCTTCCAAATGCCAGCAATCCATCAATTTACAAAACCCTTTCTAGCCTTTTCCTAGAGGAACCCATATAGCAATAACACTAATGAAAGGTGTAGAGTTTTAATGTATAGACAAAACAGCTCTATAGGAAACGGTTTAAATGTAGGACATTAAAAAAAATACGTTAAGAGCTTACGTGTTTAGAATAACTAACTACAGATAGTATGGGGAACTTGAAAGGTCACACCAGTAATGATTGCATGAAGGGAAAAATGGCATGTTAGAGGGGATGGGTGTTAAATCTTGGATGATAAATTATTTCATTTTAGCCTGGTAGAGGTATGTCTGTGGATTACTGAAGGTATGGTGATCCTCATCACCTTCTATCAGTCCTCATTTAATTTCTGAGAAAATGCAAAAGGAAAGGTTAGTCCCAGCTGGTTGAGAGGTGCCTTCAACATTTTTTTTCCTGCTTAGTGTACATTTATCTTGAAATTTATTCATTCACAATAGGGATGCAGACAAGTATGTTAGCTGTGAGATGGTTTGGGGTTTTTTGTTACTTATGCTTTCTAATAATATGCAAATTGCTTTTTTAACATTTAAAAAAAAAAAATCTCTTCTCTGTGTAACTTTACATTCCCTCACTTGGGGAAAAAAATCTAACAACTTGAGTTGTTGCAGTTGTGGGTTTAGGAAGTGCTGCAGGGTTGCCTATAGCAGCCTAAATTTGCAGTTATGTTTCCCCCACTGTTTTCTGTGCTCCTAAGGTCCTGTGTTCCACCCCTGCCACAGCCTCTGCAAATGGCATTGTAGCAGGTCTAAAATCCACTTTGAGTGTTGGAATAATACTTGGAATATTACTGAGTTCTGGGCTTAAAGAAGATGTGTGTTTATGAAGAGCACTAACTGAAGCCTGTAGCACAGTACATTATTAGTAGTGTCTTTATTTTCCACTTATTTCCATTATTTCCCTCAAGTAACATCCTTGTGGGGTGAGTGGGTTGAGTGCTCACTTTTAAAGTTTTCTTTAGAACTATGGTTTTGCTGACTCTGCAAATTGGGCATTTTTAAATGCTGTTGCAATCCTCTTATAGTGAGGTGAATTGTATTTATATCCTGTGAAGTACCACATGCCTGGCTCTATTTGTTATCTTTCACCTTCATGAAAGTGCATTTGAATAAGAGAATCTGCAAATGCAGCTTAGGAAGAAGAGAACAGTATATGAGTATGAACAATTCTGAAAAAGCCCTTGTAAGAAGTAAATAGGCAATACTATTCTTACTGTAAAGAAACCAGGGGCTGATATTATCAGCTGTTGAGCACCCTGTATATTGGTGGCAGGCAGCTCCTCTGAATTTCAAGTCATAAACTGACTTGCCAGTCAGCAGCTGCTCTGGGATGGGACTGCCAAAGGACCTTATTCCTCCTATTATATTAAAACTCTACTACCCCAGCAGTAATGGCATGTTGTGAAGATTAAACAGGCTCAGCATTTGAAACTGAAATTAATGTTATTTGTTACATTTAATTAACAGTTATAATTATAAAATGTACTGTGTAAAACACACAAAATGAAAACAAATGACCATCTGTGGTAATTTAGCATTGCTTCTGTGATAAAAAAAAAAAGAAAGAAGCAGCTTTATCTTGAAAAACTACCCCTGAGGGGGGGTAGTTTTACCTGAGGTAAAAAGTAATAATCTAAATCAGGCTGCCAGTTAGGGAAGTGTAAACCTTCATGTTTGGCTTTTTCTCTAACATGGAGCTGCTTTTACTGTTTTCAAGAGAAACATTCATTTTGATTAAACTTCATGTATTAGGATGTAAACAAGATGCTTAGGCTGACTACTACCTGGTAGCAAAGGTGGTCTTTGTCAGAGCCTGCTGGACCCAATGGTTTTGCTTAGACCATATTCTGGTAAGTGTTTGAAATGCGGGTGTGTCTGAGCTCACAGAGGACAACAGATGCATGCTCGAGGTGACTCTCATTCCAGGTAGTTGTAGCACTGATAGGAATCCAGAAGGTGCTCATTAGAGAGAAAGCTACTGCTGTGTTATTCATAAAAGAGGTGATGGGATCCCTCTTGGCAGAAAAAGGTGTAGCTTATGCTTGTGCTTGTTGTGCTAATTTTATAGCAAACCTTTTGTTTTCTGTGACAGAGCATTTCAGGTTTTAAAACAATCTCCAGCCAAATACTGGATTGCTCACCTCCAGGAAAGTAAGAGAGAAATTCTGGACCCTACAAGTGGTGGGTGGCTTGGAGGTAAAACATCAAGACCACATCTCTTTGCTGAAAAAGGTGCAAGGAACTGTCCTGAGGATGAGCCGCTAAGTCCTACCTAGATGAGTCAGGTCACCTCCTTGTGTGGTCAGTCACTGCCAGTCAGCCTCAGGACTTCAGTGGCTGTCTGATATGGGACCCCTTGGAATAAGCCTTTTCACACAGCCAGTGGGGCTGCCTCTTCAGTTTTCATTTGTTCTGGAGATGTTACAATCTTTGAAGCCCTGTATCAGATTTAAGGGAAAGGATAAAGAATGTTTGGGTCTATTAGGTTCTGTAAAATATTTATTTCTTCAACCAGTCAGCTAATCTAAGTTTCTTGAGACTGCTAAGCCTTCACAGTTGGAAAGAGAGGGCAGTTAAATCTCTGCAGGAACAAAACCCAACTTGACGTGGAAGTTGCAGAATTCATCGCACTGTCCAAACGTGGCACAGTAGAAGCAAAAAATTGCTCTGCGTGCTGATGCTTTCTAAGCACATCTGCTCTACAAGTGTCCCTCTGTGATGACAGATTTGAAAAAAAAAACAACCTTTGAAAGATTTTGTTAGCGGGTGGAATACGTTGAGATCTGCCCCCTGTGAGCAAGTGTAGTGGTGCTGGCACCTTGACTGGGCTGTCACATCCATTAGGTAGTGTGTCAGCAGAGCAGTACAAGAGTCTCTTGGAACTTTAGCTTCAGAAAAACATTAATGTCAGCAGGACCAGATCTGCCCACCTATTAACTTGCCTGAACTCAGAGAAGCTTGTGCTGGGGTGGAATTTAGCTGGAAGTCCATGTGCATGTAGTTATTTCCAGGGGTAAAATGCCCCTTGCTGGGTTCTCCAGATCATTCCTTCTTACAGAGCTTGTGATGTGTGTCCTTCAGACACACAACTTTGCGTTTTTTTTACTTTTTTTTTTTTTTTTGCCTTTGAGTATGTTTTCTGAAACTGGTTTCTGGTTTGTACAGAGACTAACTTCTCTTGTGCTTGGTTCTTCATACGATTATTTCTACATCTTCCTCCCTTTGACAAATTTTCTTTTGTATTTTTTTCATCACTGGCAAGATCTTGTATTTCTTTAGTTTTAAAAAAATACGTGTGGGTTTTCAAGTAAGTGGAATAAATTAAAAGCAAATGGACTGAAATGCTTCTCATAAAATGCATGATTTGTCCAAAACGAAGCTGGGCACTTCGTTTTCCTCAGCAAAATTAACTGTGTTTCTTGACCTGGCTGTAATGTTTTAAGGTCCTACTCATAATAGATTCTTCTACCTGCTTTGCTCGTTCTGTATTAATTCATAATTATTTTACATTTTTTTAGGAAGGCTGATAAAATACTGTTTTGAGGACATTCTCAGCTTTGTAAGAGATACTTTTCTTTCTTCCACTATGGTGAGGAACCTCCTGTGCTTTTCTCAAGTTGTGCTGTTT
>NW_009953098.1:4940910-5028877 GCF_000747805.2 Chaetura pelagica | reverse complement strand
ACAGGGGCAGCTCTGGCAGCTGCTGCTCTGCTGCCTCCTTGTTGGTGCCAGCACCCTGGAGAGCCAGGCTGGAGCCTGAGGGATGGGGCAAGGCATAGGTGTGGTGGAGGAGACAGCTTGGTCTCAGTGCCAGCTGCTGTTGACTGTCTCTCTGCTCTTCCAATCCTGGTTGCAGGGACAGCAACTCTGACTACTCACATGCCTCACACCAGCTGGAGCAACCCAGGCTTGAACCATGGGCAGCAAAATTTAATTTTGCCTGCACGACTGGAGGCTTCAAGCAGGGGTGATGAGGCAGCTGCTGCCTTTCCTTATGCTGGTGCAGGCTGGAGAAGAAGGTGCTCTGCAAGTGCTGCTTAATTGCTATGTCTTGTGAAGCACACCCACATTCATATGGGACTTCACTAGAATCTCTGCAAGCGTGCAAGCCCTTGTTCCAGCTTTCTTACAAAAGCATTCTGTTCCTTTTAATTTTTCTAGGCGCTTTCAAGAGAAGATTTGGGCTGAATACCAGTTGGCCAAATGGAAAAGGAAATGCTGTCAGCCATTGAAACACGTGAAAAAGCTATTTCTCTTTTCTGGCTCTGGTTTAATGTGACTGCTCTGGGTGCCCATCCTCTGGGAAAGTGCACGTTCACACCATGACTCAGAAGCCCTTGAATGGGTTTGTGGTCTGCAGAGATGAGGCTTGCTCAGGAAGAGACAACTTTCCTTTTCTGTATTTCTGAGAACAAAACAAAGTTTTTTTCCAGTGCTCAGCTGCAGTGTAGGATGACCTCTGGTTGAAATGCCAGCTGCACTCACTTGTTTTCCCTCCTGTTCAATCTCTTCAAGCAAACTTTTTTTCAGCTACTGATTGCACAAAGACAACAGACAGAAACTGATGTGCTGCTGGTGCTGCTGCCTTATGCTGATGGGTATTTTGGTGCTGTAGCCTGTTGAGTGTATGTGTTAATTGGTTTCCCTTTTGGTCTTTGAGGACAGAAGATGCAATTAGCGTGTCCAGCATATTTTCTTTTATATGTTCTCAAAATTGCAGTTTTTTTAGAAACACTGAAGAGTCATTAAATTTGGTCTTGGTTCTTATATATAAAGTACCTTTGCTTTCTGAGCATCAGAAGAAATTGCTTGCCCTAGCTGCTGCTCTGTTGGTATATTTGAATTCAGTTGTGGTGTCACAAGTGCAAATGCAAAATCCTATTGAAGTACACCAAAAACATTGAAAGTACCTCTGCAAAGCTCTTGAGACTTGGAGCTTATACCAAAGGACAAGTGTTAGCCCTCAATTTGTCTTTCAGGCAAGGCTTGAGAAGCTTGTAGGTGAATTATGGGTTTGTTTTTTTTTTTTGCTACGTGTTAAACTTTAGATAGGATTTCATAGTGTACTGAAAACAACTCATGTTGTGCTTTAAGGTTTACCAACATCTGATTTCTAGCACCTCACTACTTCTAAAAAACATCACAACCAGCCCACACTGCAATCTGGCTACCTGGCTGAAGGTTGCATCTGAGGAGAAAAGAACAAAATGTGAGGGGCATACACTTTCAGGTTTGCATATGTCTCTGTATACCCATCTACATGAATATACTGAGACACGTTTCCCTACTAGAGACAACTGGAGGCTTTCCTGGTATTCTGGGGAGCAGCAGGGCAGTGGTAAGAGCAAAGTCCTTTCCACAAAGATCCCACTTCAGTTGCCTTGTCTACTGGCTCATGCTAGTATGTGGATGTATGATTATTCCTTGCTGGGACAGAAAAAGGTGTGTTTCTTTTTGTTCCAATGAGAAATGGTAACACACTGAAAAGTCAAGATTTTGTAGGCTAAGAAATATGTCTGCTGGTGAGAACTTATTTGGGTCATTCCAATCTTGGAATAAATGTTCCAAAAGGGTGAAGACAGAGCAGGAAGAAAAGCATGAATCCTCTGACTTTGCTCCTCTATGAATGCTGTTGAGGAAGTATGTGCCCAGCTGCCAACTTCTGTCAGAAAAGAGAATCATCTTCATTTGGCTCTGTGCGATTCCCTTGCAAAAAAAGCAACTTAAATGGTTAAATAATCTTTTGGCAAAATTTATCTTAGGTAAACAATCCAAATTAAAATCTAGTTTTCATCATGAACCAGTTAACTGATTCGCATGTCTATTTCACAGATTTCCTATTTCTGTTTAAAAAAGAAAGGGGGGAGAGGGATAGACTTGACCACAGTGTTCTGATTTTGAACAGAGTGGAGTGGACACCCCCAAACCTTTCTGTCTTGAAAATGACACTGGTTACCAGCAACCATTTCAGATTTACAACAGTCATTGTCTGAATTACAGACTGTTGTCTGAGAGAGAATTATATGGAAACTGTCTAAGAGATAACTATATGGAGACTGTCAAATGCTGACATTTAATGGCAACCATGGGAGCTGGAGATCTGTTGTTTTGGAAAGGGTTCTAAAAATACTTCATAAAACGTAGGTAGGTTTAAGTTCTCTTACTGCTATATGTTTTTAAAATCTTTCCTGTCACTGATTTTCATATTTCATTAGAAACTGAATATCCTACAATAAATTAAAAGTAAAAATCTACAGTAGGAATAAGATATAGCATTTGTGTTCATTTGGCTGTACTAGCAAAGCAAATTTGGACAAACCCTGATAGGATTTCTACTCCTTTCTGTAGAGCTCTAAGCCTGGCATATAGCCATTCATTTAGCAATTTTGAAAGGATTTATATCTAATAAAAAGGGAGGGAAGAGCCTGCGCTCCATTGCAGGCACAAAGATCCAGTTTTGTCAATGGTATCTCAGGCCCCTGAGATGCAGGTTTGGTGCTCAGTGGGGAGGAGCAGGAATGCAGAGCTCTGCTCACTGAGCATCACAGTGAGCCCGTCAAGAGGGGGGTGGGAAGTGTTAGGGGCTTGAGTCTGGCAGTGCTGGCTGGAAGCTTTATGTGCACAACTTGTGGCTAGGCTAACTAGAGCCAATGCTTGGAGTAGCAAATGTGTTATTGAGAAGGATGGGAAGGAACTGAGGGATGAAGGGGAGGGAAGCCTTTGCCTGCTGCTTAGAAATGCTTGACAGACAGCAATCAGTCACAACTGGACGTGGTTCATCTCTAGGTGCGCATGAGGGCTGAGATCTGCCAGCACTTAGCTAAACTTGGGACTAAGTGGGCTCAGAGGACTGTGGGTTGCCTCCAAGGGATGCCAGAGTTACCAGGAGGGCTTTGCATTCAACAGGTCTCAGTGATCAGATCCAGACTGAATCCAGGGGAAGTGATGAAGTTGGAGCCAGGAGGAGGGTGACAGTAATGCTCTGTACAAGCTTCCTACTTGCACACCCTCTCTGCTTGTTGCTTCTATTTTCAGTTAGTTTGACTTGGAAACAGGGTTTTAAGCAAGGCAGGCACTGAGCATCAAACTATGCTATGAAGGTGTGCGGTGGTAGAAGAATGGAAGTCTGGAATTGCCTTGAGCCAAGAGTGGCAGGGACAAATCCCAGTAGGTGTCAGAACCAAGGTGTGTGTTGGAGAGCAGCAAGTATTTTGTCTGAGTTGGTGACTGGGGGAATCTGCCCTGAGAAATGTTGAGATGGTCAGGAAGGAGAAAACTGGGAGGTGGGGGTGGATTTCATCCAATTTCCTCTACTTAGGAAGAGGTGTGTTATGAAATGGAAGAGATTATGTAAACTAGGGCAAGTTGTGTCAGAAGAGGGGCTGGGGCTGCTGTTGTGCCCTGGATTTCACGACTGATCTCAGTTTAGCCTAGGTCACATGCAGGGGAAGAGTTCAAGGTTCAGCACACGTTTCTCACATGTGACAAAGAGCACACATGTCTGTGCTGGGCCATTTTTAAGATTAGGTGATGTTTGCCTTGTGTATTCTGTAACCATCTGGGGACAATGGCATTGTCTGATAATGGAGTGTGCAGTGTGCGTGGTGTTTCCTGGCCATTTTCAAGTCTTTTGAATAATACGTTTTTGTCTTGAACAATCCCTTCTTGACATCCCTTGGTGAAACAGGTCATTCACATGAAAAGTTTGGGATCTACCCTTTTGTAACATCAGTGTTACTGTTCTGTACTGTTTCCTTTCTGTGCAAAATGGTTGTGGTGGTATCTTCTTCCCATATCTCAACTACAACGTGTGGATTGACCTTCAGTTTAGTTTGTAGAGTGTCCGAGTTGTGACTGAAGGGCTAGAGAGGGAAAGCTGGTTTGGGGAAATCAACTTCAGGATGAAAAGAAGGCTAGTGACTGTACGCTTATGCCAATCTAGCAAATACTCAGGTTTTATAAGATAGGTTAAGGGTGAGATGTAGATTAAGGCATCTTTAAATTTCCCATCAAGTTTTGTCAGGTCTATAGAATGATGGGCTTAGCATAGTAGTTCTTTCCTAATATAAAAGAATTGGGACTGTTTAGCTTTCGTCAAGATGATGGAAACGATTAGAATTTTTTTTCCCTGCAATTTTTGTGCCTTAAAAAAAAAATCTGGCTGTGTGGGATGGAATAGTTCTGAAATGCAGCCAATGGCAGGCAGTAAACTAACTGAAAGCAATAATTTTATAAAGCTAAAATAACAAATGCTAGGAAAAGCAGTGGTTTGCATGCAGATCTTGAGAGCTGTGGAGTGTGTGCGCGTGTGCTCATGCTTGTGGTGGGAGAAGTATTTGTCAGAGTACACCTGCCTGTCTTCTAAATTGGTAGCCAAGGGTTTGGTTTCCAGCCAGATCTGTCTGTCCATTCGGCAGGCCCCAGGGGTGCCAGTCACCCCCTCTGCACATGCTGTCCAGCCAGTGCCACGGCTGGTGCTGCTGTGCTGGTGCCGTCACCACGGCTGTCACTGGGCTTTGTGGCTTTTCCAGCCGGTATTGAGGCACGTCAGCAGCAGAGTCCTGTCAGCAGAGGTTGGCCCCACCACTTGAGTGTGTGAGCCACCTTCTGCCTCTGCACCAGCATTTTGTGGATGGTCAGTCTGCTGGTGACAGGCCCTGGCTGAACCCTTCTTCCCTGGCTCATCCCTTCCTCTTTCGTGAGACCCTCGGCATTTCCCCCTTCCACTTCAAGCATTGTTTGAAAACTTCTTACCCTCTTTATGCTTTAGATGCATCTGAAGATTCTGCCACCTACATATATTCCATAAATGTTCTTGTTCTGACAAGGACGTGACCTTTTCAGATGCAGATCATTCTTGCCTTTATTGCAAAGCATCTTTTTCTTTCTTTTCTCCAAAGTTTCTGAAGTTTTCTATTTGTACTAATGATTTGACATCCAAACAGGTCAATACTTTGCTGTTTTGTTCTGAGATGTGTATTCAGCTGGAACAATCTTACCCTATGAAAGAGGTGGTGGGGAGGAAATCCTCCTCCTCTTTAAGGGCATCTTGGCAGGTGTAATCACAAGATTTGTGATTCATGTCCAATATATGTGAAAAGAGCTGACATTGTAGGGCAAGTTTCAGATATTAAGGGGCTGAGTAAAACCTGCTTTTGATGTTTGTGGATTTGTCTCGGCTGGATCAAAAGTGAAGTTGTTAATTTAGTTGATCAGACCTTCTCTTCCCTTTTGCACTACAGTTACAGGGTTAAATGCTGTCTTAATCATCTCAAATTGTCTTTTTCCTTCTGCAAGGTACCAAAAATTTAGACCTGTAATGTTAGTCTATTTTAATGAGCCTGCAGCTAATGTTGAATAGGATAGGACTACTAAAGGAGCTATAAAAATTGAGATAGTAATTACATGCAATCACATCATATTTAATGATGAAATCTGGCTGCAGGTTTTTGTATGTGAAGGGTTTTCAGGTCTGGACTCCTGGTGCTCTGGCATTTTAGCCTCTTGTATTGGCACATTGCATTTTCTGTTGAGTTTATTCTGTTGATTTTCTCTGGGTGTCTGTGCTGGGTGTCCTTTGCCTGAACTTTGAAAGAGCTGCAGGACTGGGCCTGGTTCTGGGTTACCATGCTTTATGCTGGAGTTAATATCTTCTTTTGTTTTTCTGACTCGTCAAAGCTTAGAAATCATCAGAACCATTGTCAGGCAACCAAGGGAAGGGATCTGGAGTCCATCCGCACTGTGGAAATTCAAATCTCCATGAGGCTAAATTTTTAGCAAGGTAAAACTTGCCTAAAAGTAACAGGGGTCTTGCCTGCATTTAAGATTGCAAAATCTGGCCCTAAAACATCTGGGGTTTTTGACTGCAGTGGTAGCAAAGGGTGTAGAGGAGGGGAAACTGGTGTTGTGGTGATACTCAGCAGCTGCACAAATGCAGCAGTGTGTTATTTTTTTGGGAGCTTCAGCTTTGGCAGAAGGCCAGCTCTTTTGGAAGAGGAAACAGTGTGAGGGCCCTTGTCAAGGTGCAGGATTGGCGACTCCAGAGTGCAGGGTCACTGTGTTGTAGTGGAAAATATCAGCATTAAGAGGGCTAAAGGATAGGAGATGTACAACAGTCTTGGAAGCTTTTCTAGAGAGAAAAGGTGAAAAGTTCCAAAGCCTGGTCGTGGGATGTTTTTGCCAACTCACTGAAGCCAAAGAAAAACCTTGAAAAATTTAGGATTCTATCAGTTCTTGCATCTTGTCCAGCAGGAGCAGCAGCATGTGGCTATTCACAGATGCAAAAACCCTCAGTGCTGTGAGCTCGTGGTCTCTGCTGTGCCAGATGCAGGAGCCCTTCCCTGCATAGACCAGTACGACTGCTGAGGCAATGGGCTCGTGTGTCTGAGTAGGGCCAGGCATTGACTGAATGTTAATTACACAGAAGAATTTTAAAATGCACTGTTTATAGCATAAGGAAGAGATAGCACACACCAATGCCTGTAAAATGTAAAGCTTAAGGTAGTTTGTGGTATAACCAGTTTTATTTTTGTTTAATTTTCTTTTAAAACTTTAATGCTGTCAGGTGATGCATTCTCTATACCTAGATGCCTACTGTTCATTGTGCAGGTTATCTGCACTATGACAGCTCTGTATCTTTGATGCCAAACACACTTTTCTTGAGTCAGTAGATTTGCAGATTCTGTTATACTTCTATTGAACAGCTCTTAATCTGGGCAAAGGAAAACATGCAAGCAGCATGTTTTATCCCTTATGTTTGGTGTCAGAACCCTTTTTGACAGAGCTGGACATTGTGTTACAAATAGTGCAACACCAGTTCAGTCTCTAACACTAAAAAGATGCAGAATCCTATACATGCTGGAGGTAGTGGTTTCTGTCATTCCTAAGCACAGCTGAGTCTGACTGAAAACTAGCACTGGCATTAATTGAAGCTCTTTGTCCATGTAACCTAGGTATAGTAGCAGATCACTTATGTTGCTTTCTGCTTTTGTGCTGCATCCCTGTATTACAACCTTCATGTAAAACAAGAGAGTTGTGAGTCTGAATATAGAAACTGTTTTGGCCCCTTATTATTTCAGCAGCTTTATTTTTGACATCACAGTTTCTTTAATAATTGAAGATTATGTGTATGAAAAAATATAACTACTCTGTGCATGAAAGATTA
This sequence comes from Chaetura pelagica, assembly GCF_000747805.2. Classification (NCBI taxonomy): domain Eukaryota; kingdom Metazoa; phylum Chordata; class Aves; order Apodiformes; family Apodidae; genus Chaetura; species Chaetura pelagica. The sequence continues at coordinate 5,021,394 of NW_009953098.1, read as the reverse complement.
CATTTGCTTGTATGATTTTGCAAACAGAGTTACTGCATTATTTAGCCTCTTTTGATGGGTATAGCACAGGATGCTGCCCTTTATCTGTAAGGAATAGCAGTGGCATTGCTCTGTGTATCTGGCACCTTGTTATAATTAGCAGTGTTTCTTTTTTTTTTTTCTTTTTAAGTTGTAAGCAGTATGATATAAATTAGCAGTAAGTAGGTAGGAGCATATCAAATACTTTAGGCATGTTATGAATGTGAATAATCCCTGGTGGGTTTTTATTATTTTTTCCCCCCTCTGTTGCTCATCTTTCTCCCACCAGCTGCTTTGACCTTGTATCTACCTTGAGATTTACACTCCTTACTGTCTTTTTTTCAATTGATCCCCACTGTCAGTGCTTTCATTGCCATTGACTCAACTCTGTGGTTATTCCTATAGGTCAGCAGTTCCACCTTGTTTCAGCTGCTGAAGTCTATCTCTCATCTTTCTCTCCTTTTTGTTCATTAAAGAGAAAGTAAGGAATAAGGTGAATTGGAATCCATCACTAACAAATATACAACTTGATTTGATTATTTTTGAGGAGGGGGAGGACCATGGCTCTCCTTTATGTGTCAATGTAGGTCATGAAAATGTATAATCAGCTTACACTTGTACCCACACGCTCCCAGGAAGTAATCCTGCTTAGCATCACTTTATGGGGTTTGGAGTCTTTCTGAACATTCTAATCCCTGGTGATATTTAAATAACACATCATGATCACTATTTGGCTTAGTTCATGTAGAAAGAATGGATTATACAGATGTATCAGCAAGGAAAGCCACATATGCCCGGACACACACACAATTTATATATTCAACATGCAGAATAATTTTTCTTTTGTAGACTATGAGATAAACTCTGGAAAAAGCTGGGACAGCCCTGTGCTCTGGGATGGCGGTGTCTGAGAAAGCAGAGATGCTATAAATGCTGCTTTGCCATGCTATATTTGTTGAATTTCATCCTAAAATGAGATCTTCCATGATTGTCCCATTTCTGCAAATAAAGCTCAGAGAGCATTTGCTACTTTAACACTGAGGATGAGACAGGTATGGGGTTTTTGTTTCCCCGGTTAGCTGGGTTGTTAGCCAAACAGGGTCTACCCTGCAGATTTATGATTTGAAAATAGCTGTGAAGAGCTGCTTGGTGAGTCATGCGCAGAAGGCAACAGAAAATTTCTCAATCTATGGCATCCAGCACCAACCTACTCCTGCCTCCCACATGCAGACACTATTTCTGCAAAGCATTGAACCCCAGGGAATTCTAGAAGTTCTGCAGGCACCACTGGCCAGAGCTGTGCTTGGTCCTTTTCTAGGAGAAGGAGCTCTGTGTGAAGCTTCACCAGAGTCAAAAGGAGTGTTGTTGGCCAGAGTTCATCCCTTGCTTGCCAGCTTCAGTGGTGGAACTGTGACTACAAATGTTCCTCCTCCAGCCCCTCTGTGTTTTGAGCAATAGTGTCTGTGTTGCCCCATTAGCTGTGGTGTGGGCATACACCATACATACATACATAGGACATACCACTTTGTACCTTGGGCTAAATACTCCCTGGAGTTTATCCAGCATGTGTTCCAAGCATGGATCTGTTGTAGCAATTGCTATTCTGAATGAAGCTGTAGTCCTGTCCTGGCTTGCTGCAGTGTTCACACACAGCACCAGGAGAAAACAGTGTGCACAGGAGGTTCCAGTACTGACCCCTACATGGGGCTGGCTTTGCAGGAGTGACTGGCACTGTGTTATACACATATACTGCCTGTAGCCCTGCATTTACCTGTAATGTAACTCACTGAAAATGTGATTTCCATTGCCAGAGAGATGGACTTTGATCTAGTGAAGCCCATAAATGGGTAAATAAGTCCACCTCTTGGTGGAACAAATGAAAGTCCTTAAACTTCAGCCCTTGCACTTGTGTACTTCTAGCTCTGAGGGCAGCATGCAGTTAGCACTACTTGTTGCTTTTGGAAGAAATGTTAAAAACAGGAACAGTATCCACAGTAGGAAGACAGGCTGTGCATGTGTGTGTTCACGAAGACCAATTTCAGGTGTGCTGCATGCTTCTGAGATTAGAATCAGGTCCATACAACGGTGTCATTACGAATTTATATTACAGAATCACAGAATCCTAGGGGTTGGAAGGGACCTCCAAAGATCATCCAATCCAACCCCCCCTGCCAGAGCAGGATCACCCAGAGTACATCACACAGGAACGTGTCCAGGTGGGTTTTGAACGTCTCCAGCGAAGGAGACTCCACAACCTCTCTGGGCAGCCTGTTCCAGGGCTCTGTCACTCTCACAGTAAAGAGGTTTTTTCTGATGTTTACGTGGAACCTCCTATGTTCCAGTTTGGTCCAGTTTGCACCCATTGCCTCTTGTCCTATCACTGGACATCACTGAAAAAAGCCTGGCTCTGTCCTCCTGACACTCACCCCTTACATATGTGTAAACACTGATGAGGTCACTCCTCAGTCTCCTTTTCTCCAAGCTAAAGAGACCCAGCTCCCTCAGCCTCTCCTCATAAGGGAGATGTTCCCCTCCATCATCTTCGTGGCTCTGCCCTGGACTCTTTCAAGCAGCTCCCTGCCCTCCCTGAACTGAGGGGCCCAGAACTGGACACAGTATTTCAGATGCAGCCTCACGAAGGCAGGATAGAGGGGCAGGAGAAGTTCCCTTGACCTACTAACCACACCTTTCTAATGCACCCCAGGATACCATTGGCCTTCTTGGCCACGAGGGCACATTGCTGGCTCATGGTCATTAAAAGTCCTTTCCCGTGGTACAAGAAATTGCTATTGCAATGGCACCCATTCTGTTGTTAAGAATAATTTAAATGCTTGAAATAAGAAAACAGTAGCAATTTTTAAACTACTTCTTATAAAATACAAGTTCCTTAGATAAAATCACTTCATTAAGCTGCCTTCTATTTGCTGAGTATCTAGATCAGTATTCAATAGAGGTAAATAATGCTCCTATGATTTCCAATACCAGCTAGCACATTCATTTCTTGAAGAATTACTACAATAACCAACATTTTTTTGAAACCTGTGTTGTGTAGCTAGAAATTGATCTGCCGTGCAATTGAAAAAGGATTATTAATTTAAAGCAAATGTTCAGTTATACACGAAGTCTTTGAAAGCCTCCAAATACTGTTCTGTGAATCAAGGTTTCCCTTGTCTTCTGAAGTTATCATTTTTTTATTGCTGTGGATATTTGTACTTGGAAGCTCAGATTATTTATTTCACATAGCCAAGCAAGTTGTTACTGTGTATTACAGGTAAATATCTTTTTTTTTTTTTTTTACTTCCCCCTCCCCCAGTAAGACTCTTGTGACTCTTGTCCTGCTTTGCACTGAGAACTATTCTGCGAGGTAACTCATGGCCCTACAATAAGCATGCTGCAGCCTCCTTCATTTTTCATTGCTGCTTGAAGGACTTTTGAGGAGAGAGATGCTGTTAACCTGAAGAATTTTTATCCTGAGAAAGTGTGATGATTCAGTGGATCCCCTTATTGAACTGTAGTTCAGTCATAAATACAAACAATTATTTTTAAACTATGTTAGATCTCTGACATGCACTGATGAAAGAGAAGTTGGTGCTGATCCACCTTGATCCTCCAGGTAGACTAGCAGATTGCGATCTGCCAGTAAATAATTGTTCTGTGTCTCAGCCCTGCAATGTGATGTGCATGGTTTGATTTCTGCATTTGCCTGGAAATTCACCGTAGCATTTTGAGTTGCTTAAGTCTGGGATGTATTTCAGGTTATTAACTGGTACCTTGCATATGGAGAGAAGGAAAAAAAACCAAAACACCTCCGGCACAAGTGCAAGAGGGATTTGTTAGGATGTGAGCCATGTTTTTTGTGGTAACCTAATAATAATAATAATAACAATAAATAATAATAATAAATTATATGAATTGCATTTTGAAAAGAGAGGTTCCAAACACTTAAACCCATTGATTTGCTGTAGAACATGATCTCATAAATCACCAAAGTAATTTTTTATATTTTATCCTGTCACTTTTTCTGTGCAGAACTCGCTAATGGATTCCACTACATATGTTGTCACTAGGTTTTAAAACTGATAATTAAGTCCAGTTTAAAAACAAACACATTTTTATTAGATGATTATGGTCTTTTAGCAAATAATTATTTAAGAAAGCGTAACAAATGCAACTATTTATTAAAGAGCACTGTTGACAGAAGAAGCACTTAGTATGAGCACTGAACTGCTTATTTTAATACTTGTTGAGCACCTGTCATGAAGTCATGCTTTGTTGGCTTGTAATTTTAATTACTGTGAATTACTATTGAGATTGGTGAATACAAGGGGAAAAAGTATTTGACATCAAATATTCCTTGTCCTACAGTATTTTGAGGCTTTTTTTTCCTCTGCAATTGTTTTTTTTGGTAGAACTATTATAACTGGTATGTTAGAGAGTTTCTACGCAAGGTGCGCCTCACTTTTGACTTTTAAAGAAGGTGCTTAAGTGATCAGACAGACAAATTTCATGCTGCTGAAATTATCCTCTAGCTAATTAGCAAAAAAATGTAATTCATTGTTAGAATAATTTTTCAGCACCCTTCAACATAAAGTCTTGCAATTTGCAAAACAGCAGAGAAGTCTAAAGGATTAAATTCCACTTTGAGCGCAAGAATTGGCACAGTATAACACTTGCTGAAGGGGAAGCTGTGCTTTCTGATGAGAATGATTTCTGATTTATCTGGCCTTCTATGATTTTTCTGCCATTACTCCTAGACCTGGATCAGAACAGAATCCTGTGATCCAAAATTTGAGAGAATTTGGACAGTAATAAATATTTTGCAGCTGCCTCAGTCTGCTTATGAATGTGCTTCGCTAGAAAATCTGGCTCCCACAATTAAGTGATTTAGAGACCTAATTGCAAGGCAAAGGGGAATTCAAGCTCCTATTTTTGTGCCAACCAAGGTAATTTTAGATCTCGAGTCCAAATGGTAGAACATATGTGAAGTATGGATCCAGACTTGGGCTTACAATGAGCTTTGCACAACAAAAATCCCAAAACCAGTGATAGAGGGAAGCTCATCCACAAGAAAAGAGAGTGGTTGAACTGATGGTCACTGGTGGAAGTGCAGTGGAAGACACTGTAACTGCAGAAAATAAGCTGTAGAAGTTAGGGGAAGCTAGGAGCAGCAGTATCACTTGATTTTATGTTGTTATTCACTGCTCTCCTGAGTAGTTATATATGAATTATTAGCCATGGGCTACAGCTGGCTACAGCTTGTTTCCTGGAGTTTGCAGGCTTCATACAAAAGCTGAAGGGGCGAAGGAGCAGGGAAGATGTAAGAAATGAAGTTACTTGTCTGAGGTTATGCAGCACATCAGTAACTGACTGATGGGTTGAGCATCCAGCTTGGCTGGGCTGCTGGAGCTCATGTGATGTAGAAGAGCTGCAGCAGAGGCAGGGAGAGGACAGGAGAGTGATGCTGCTGCTTGAGTTTCAGCTCAGATATTCTGACTATGAGAATGAGTTATTTATGGCTCCAGAGGGTGAATCGTAGTTGGGATGGGGAAGAGAGAAAGGAGACGAAGATGATGTGCATTTGCATTCTCCCATATCATGTGTTGAGGAGTAAACACCCTGCATGTGGCAGAGATGATGGGAGACCAATGACCATATTCAGCCCGACTGGTAATTCTGAACTTGGCCACTTGTTAATTCAGTTGTTTTTCTTTTGCTGTACAGTTGTGTAACACTACAGGGAGCAGAAGGTGCTGAAGGGTGTGTAGGAGCAGAATGGCTCCTGCCAGGAGCACATATGTTTGGAGAACAAGCTACCATCAGCAGCCATGCTGGGATTTGTTGGGTGTTGTGTTTTGTTTTTTTTCCTCTCTTTCTCTTCCAAAACACAGGCTTAAACTATTCCCTGTTTAAAAAGAAATAGCCCTGTCCCTCCCAGTACTTCCTGGGCTGTGCATGTGCACTCTGGGCATGCAGCAAAACCAAGTGGTGTTTTGTCAAAGGGGGAAGCTCTGTTTTTTCCCTTAATTCAGAAAACAGGGAGCAGCTCTGCCCTGAGCAATATCATGTCAGATCCTTTGGAATTGAGCATGTAGTTATGGAATTGTTCTTGCTGCTTTTTACTGTTGTCATAATGTATAAAATTCCTGGCAAATATAAAAGTGTGGAGGTTCCTAGAATCTTTCCAGAAATTCCATAGACCCCCCTCCTTTCCCAAATATTGTTGTCATGGCACAAGGCTTTGGAATGTCATAGGACAGCATTAAAAAAGACACAACTGAGACTCTTTCCACTCAGTGGGGACTAGGAGAGCAGATTTGTGAGGGCAAGACTTGTTCTGGTGCGTGGAAAGAAATGGAAGGGAATGAGAACTGGAGTGTGTGTTGCTTTGGCAATGAAATGAGGAACAGGCATGAATGTGCTTGGACATGTTACTGTCTCAGGTTTGGACCTGTACAGAGAGAGTCCTTCTAGTAGAAAAGGATCATACATGTTCATGGAAAGGCAAATGCAATGTGGTTATTGCCTCAAGGGATGAAGTTTTTTCCTATCTGTTGACAGATGTATTTGTGTGGGTTATTTTTCCATTAGCACTTGAGTTGATGGAGACAGCAATACTCCACAGGTTTCCTTGTGGAGGTGTTGATGCAGAGCTGCTGTGTACAAAAAAAATAACTTGGAGTAAGTATGATATATCCCTGAGTTAAAATGAAGTGTGCTTATGTAAAATATACAGTTAAACATGGTATTTTTGTAGAGTAATTGGTATGTGCACATATGTGCATATGTATATAAAGTTGTAAAGATTTTTTATTTTCTTGGTGATGAATGTTTCCATATTGCATTTGTCTTACTAGGCTGAGTAATTAGGAGGTCTGATAAGGAGCTGAGATTCCTTCTTTTCTGTTTTTTATACCTGTATTCCTGATTTCCAGTACTCCTTCTTGTCTTGCTCCTGAGGACTTTAGTGCTCTGCTCCAGAGCAGTGTGCTGAGTGGGGCTCTTGGAATCCTCTGCGGAGCAACCTTCTCAGAATTCCTTGGAAAGGCTCTGCTTTTGGGTGTTGTCCTGCAGAGTAAGCAGCTCCTTGAATCATTTTTGTTTGTGAGTTTGGATGCTTCCAGATGGCAGGTGTGAGTGAGCTATGACCACTGTCCTGTGTGGTGCTGGGGAAGTTAGAGGCTGCAGGAACCATGATCCATGCTCTGCTTTTATCCTTCTTGCACTGCAGGTTCCTTTGTGATCATGAGGTGCCATTAGAGCTGCTGTGTGTGTCCCATGTTGGGTCTTTGCCACCAGTGAGCGTGCACACAAGCTCTGCCCTTCATCTCAGCCTTCTGGGAAGGTAACCAGTGGTTGGCTTGGGCAGCTGCAAGTCCTGGGGGTGAGGGCTTGGGATGCCCCAGTGTGATGATGACTCTGTTCCTCTCTCAACATGACTTTGAGATTACGCAGTGACTCATGAGAATAATTGTGTTGCTGGAGGCAGAGTTGAAAGTGGAAAGTACATTGTTCCTTTGGAGAGGCAGACAGTCCATGTATTGACTCCAGCCATGATATACTTGTACAGGATGGAAGGACACAGACCAGGCAGAGAGCGGGAGGGTATTTGCCAGCAAATATGCAGACAGAAAGACACTGTGGCTGGGCTTACAAATCAGTTCTGCATAGCGTTCATTCCAGTGCTCTGTGACTTTTTTTTTTAAAAAAGAAAGCCTCATTGACCTTAGTTGTAGGGCATGGAGTTCACATCCAGCCCCAGGGCTGGAGCTGGACACAATGGCAACATTGCTGAACTGGGCTCCAAAATCTTACCATTCTCTCAGTCTAGAGAAACTCTTTGCGAATAATTTTGATGTTGTCTTTGTAGTTGCACCCTGGAAGTGTTGAAGGCCAAGTTGGATGGGGCTTTGAGCAACCTGATGTAGTGTCAGATGTCCTTGCCTTATAGCAGAGAGGTTGGAACTACATGATTTTTAAAAGTTCCTTCCAACCCATTCTATGATTCTTTCCTGGTATGGAATTTAACTAACACATTTTGAGGTTAGAAGAGGAGGTAGAGTCCCAGGAAATTCCTATCTAGGGAACTAGATATGAGGAAAGGATATATATCCATATTCTTTCCTTAGTGTAGTGTGGAGTCCCTTACACTTTGTCACCCTGCTAGAAGTCCCTTCTGAGCTCTGGGGAGAGATGGAGGGGCATACTGCAGTGGCAACAACTGAACTTATATTGGCAGAGAGAAAATATCTAAGTATAAAACATTCCCCCCTTCCTACCCAACATTATGAAGTTTCCATTTCAGGAAGGAAGTGTGGGTCTGTTCTGTCATACCTGGAGGTGGGAGAACCCGGTGGCTAATTAATGCTTACACGCCTCTGCTTCACAGTTGTAGACTGTAAACAGAGCTGATCAAATGATGGTGTGGGAGAGGAATTGTTTAAAATAAATTTTAATAAATTCTAAATAATAGATGACTTTCTTCTGTTTAACCAAATCTAGCTGGCCAACCAGATTTCCAAGCTTATGAAACACAGCATCATATCAGTATTACTTATTTGAGTAACTACATTTGTTGTTGGATGTTTCTCATCCATGTTGAATTTAACTGGAGTGTACAACAGTAACATCTAAAGTCCCAGTTGTACATCAGGATTAATGCTTTTGGCACTAAATAGAGGATGCCTCTTGTCTAGCTGTATCAGGCATTCTGCAAACCCAAAATTCAATGGTCTTCCTGTTCTTTGGACGAGAGGGAAGGGAAAGATTTCAGGTCCTGCTTTTAACAGCTTTAATGGTCAGAGGTTTGGAGAATAAAGGAAACTAGTTCAGGTATGGGTTGTTTTGCACTGTTTGAATTAGCAGTGGGCATGGTATGGTTTACTCCATGCAGATTCACAAATTAACTATGAAGTAGGAAGAGGTGAGGAGGAGTGAGGGGACTCAACAGCTGTTTTGATGAAGGCAACTCTGCTGGGACTTGTACTCCCTCCCTTGGCTGTCGCAGAATGGCACTGATTAAGGCACCATGGAGTTTGTGGCCAAGGCAGAAAGGGTTGGAGCAAGCATAGCTGAGATTGGATTAGATTCTGTGCTGAAGTTATGACACTGCTTCCTTATGGAATTTAGGAATTCTGTTCACAGGTGCATAGGTCTTGCTTTCCAGGTGTTGCCAAAGAGCATGAATAGTTATAATGTTGTGCTGTTGGCCAAGATGAATAGCTGGATTCAGGAAAAAACTGTGTTATTTAGCTAATACGGAAAGGAGCTGAAGAGCATGAATCAGAAATTTTGCTTTAGTGTAAATGAAACATCTAAAAACCTTTTTGTCTCAGCCTTATGCCTCCACATTTCCTTCTGGCAGGGTAACTGCACTTCCCTATCTCCAGGGTTGTTGTGAGGATAAGTACATAGTGCAGTGGAAGCTTTTTAGATAAGCAGACTGATTCAGTGGGAATCTCTTTGTTGTTTTTTTATCCTGACAAATTCAGTATCAGATGGAATACAGTGTAACTCACTGAAGATGGGGAAGCCAACAAATACTTTTTTCATTCTCGTAGATAACTGAATCCTCACTTATTTTTCTTTATTTAAGAGGTATTCAAGAGGCAGAATAAAGCTCTGCTATTGCCTCCCAGCAAGTGACCTAAACCATTTAAGCTGAAACATATGACTTGGAGGAAGTATTCTGCAAAAACAGATGCACAGGAAGTCAATTTCCTATTCATATTTTGTTGTGGCAATTGGTACTTTAAAGAGATGGCAGACTTAAATTAGCTGGAAAAGTGACATCTTTAATTAGGAAAGCCTCTCTGCCAGCATATTGAACAGTTGCCAGTTTCTCAGCATTTAGGGACCATTGATTGCCAACAATGGCAGCTAAACCGCTTCTGGGTAGAAACTAATTGAATTTTCTCTAGTTAATACAAGGATCTGAAGTTAAAGCAAGATGAACTCCTTTGCTTGCTCTCATTTTACTTACTGCTCTGATACTCTCAGCAATCCAAGGGCTCTGCTGCACATTGGAAAATGGGGCTGTCTTGGTCATGGCTGTGCAGATCCCTCCAGCCTCACTTGTCCTGGCACTCTGCTGTTGCTATTCACGATATAGATCCATGACAGCCCTGTAGTATTTTGGTGCTTGTGTTCTGGAGGGACACTGTTCCTGAGTGAGGTTACTTTTATTTAGTCTTGGTGCTGCCATGATGGGAGCTGGTGGAGCCAACCCGAGGAGCTGGGCTAGATCCTATTTCCTGAGCACCCTGGCCAAACCAGAGTTGTCTACTTGTTCAGAATAGGTGAATAACCAGTGGTTGACACAAGCAAGCTGTGAAGCTGGCTTATGGATCTGTGGGGGACTTGCCAACTAGACTTTGAGGGGGGCATGGTTGCTGTTTGTCACAGGTCTGCTCCATTTCCTGGGAAAGCTGAGGGCTGAGCATACCCTGAGGTGAAGCCTCGGGTCAGAATGGCAGAGATCTGAGGTTGGCAGGGTTGCTGCCTTTGCTTGTCTGCAGTGTGTGTGCTTTAGCTGTACTTTTGTCCCTCCTTCAGTTATTTCCTCAGTTTCTCTGGAGTGAGTCTGGAATTTCAGCAGTTTCTGCCCCTATAAGCCCAGACAGATTTGTCTTCTCTCCAAGCAGGTTCTCCTCCTACTGCTCTTAGTAACCATCCAGACTGAAGCCTGGTCTAATGTCAGTTCTGCTCCCATCCTTCCCCTATTGCTATTGGGTAGTCTGAGGGAGCAGAGAGATTATAATTCCCTCAGCTCCACTAGAAATGCTGCCAAAACCTTTGGCTGCCTGGAGATCCTGAGGGCAGATCTGCTGCAGCAGCGTTCGATTCCTTCTTCCCCTGAGCCCCGACTTTTTTTTTGCCAATGCTAAATTTGAATATTTTAGAGTTAGCTGCCTAACTTGTATGGAAGCTGCAAATGTGTTGCCTGAACTGTCTGCCTCAAGTCTATGCTTAGAAGAGGAACTCAGAGACATAATTATATATCTCCCAGAGGACAACTCAATTTCTTATTTCTCTCTTTACCTTAATCCTGATTTATGTCCATTTGCCCCCCTTTTCCTTAGCAGGGGTTTTGGAGGATGGTCTCTGCTTGCTTCCTTCATGGTTTGAAATATAACTCTAGCTCAAGTTAAAATATGAGGCTGGTCTCAGGGGAAGGAGCCTGCTGGAAGATGATCATGTTCTAACCATACGCAGTGTGTGTTTATTAAATCTATTCCACTCTGGCAGACTCTCTCAGTACTGTAAGAAAATGATTGGTGTTTACGTCTGTCTCCCATATAGAAGCCAGGCAAAACTTAAACCTTGGCTTTTGATCAAAATGGAAGTGCAGTGTGTGTCCTGTGTTTGTGTTTTTGTTGTTTTTTTCTCTTTTTTTTTTAACCCCCAGGAAAATTTTGGGGAAGGGCAGCTCTTGCTGTGCCATGTAGCCTTTGCTCCCTTGCAGAAAACAGGCAGCAGAAAGGAAAGGCTCCTCAGCAGCAGCTGCAAGGGAAGGCTTTATTCAGTGTACTCAAGGAAAGCAACTTCATGTAATGCATCAACTGAATCTCCAGTGGGCAGTGGTTTCCAACTGTTGTCTGCTTTACAAATGTATGCTTAAAATCTGGCCTTAAGGTGGGACTTTCTCCATGAACTCAGCCCTGTCTTACGTCTCTCTATTAACAAAAAAACCCCACCTTGTTCAGTGGGGGAGAAAAGAACAGTTATGTGGGGAAGAAAAGAACAGTTTCCCACAAGTGTGTCTCATAATGAATTGCCTATCTTTGCTGTCCATAGGAGTCATCTTATTAAAAAGAAGAAAACAGCTGTTGGGATGGGTGAAAACTTGAAACAGATAAAAAAAACTGAGTAGGAGAAATAATTTAGTCAATTTTCTGTTAGAAAAAAGTCTCTTTTTTTTTTTTTGTGCAGCTGAGGGGAATCCTGTTTCAGTGGTAGGTGTAAAGGCTTTTAGTCTTGCTGATCTTGTTCTTTGGAAAACTGCTGATTTGTATCACAAATATGTTTGTACACTTCTTTAAACTTTGGTTATTTTTCTCCACCAAATGATATTTTTAAAGTAAAAATGCAGCTAGCTCATCAGGAGTTTAACAATAGAAGGTCAAAGAACTTTCAATCAAGAATAGATTTTAATAAGGTCCCAAGATCCCAAATTAATTATTCTTCTGTATGATTTTTTTAATATACTTGTCAATTCTTGGCCAGCAATTGCATTGAGTGTCCTTTAAAAATAATTAACACTACAATCCCTGAAGTACTTTCAAGGTAAATAAGTTTTAAAGTTGAACCACAGTAATGGTGAAGAGAAAGAAATGGCTATTTTCGGTATCTGTCTTCTGTAACTCCAGGTTCATGGAGCTAATCAAACATTTCCAGGCAGATATGGATCAATTTAGAGATCACAGCTGAGCAGGGGTTGAACTGCAGCTGGATGTTGTTGAAATTGTACAAGCTCTCTTTTTGACATTTTTTTACATTCCAGCTTCCTCTCACTCTTTTCCTCTTCCCTATGAAATTTTGTATTATCTGCAGGTTTTGGTGGCTTTTTTTTTTTTCCTAATCTGGGTTGCTTTTTTTTTGTTGTTGTTTTGTTTTGCTCCTTAAATAGAGACTTAGAAAATGTGAGAGTAGTAACTGACAACCAAATTATCTTGGGGTGAAGCGAGTTGACTTTGTTGCATGGAGCTGGATCAGCTGATCTTCCAGCAAAAAAGAAAGAGAACAACTATTTTATATTAAAGCTTATGGGGAAATAACTGAAGCAGCCTGGTTGTTATAGTGAAGTAATCTTTAGAAAATAATGTTTATTAAAAACACTCCCTGTAACCATTTTTTCTTTTGTATCAGGAGTGTGTTTTAAAGTGAATTTTGCATATCCCCACTTGTCTGGCTGGGTCTGCACGGCAGAGTGGACTCACATTGCACAGGCTGAATTCCTTTCCAGGGAAGATAATAATGAAGATGAGCTCCCATCGCTTGTCCAGTTCACACTAACTGTTGGCAGGCCTTCAGTCTGCCTGACCAGATGAGTGCTGATCTGAATGATAATGGCCAGAATGCATCAAACATGGGGGTTTGGTCCTCAGCACTGACTGTTCACTCTGCAGACCTACCTTGTCACGCTGTACTGCTTGGTAATGAAGACCAAGCTGCAGCTGGGTAATATGCTCCATTGAAATAATGGACTTTGCTTTACCACTTGGATAAATAGCATACCAGTGTTTCAGTGTCTTCTGGAAATCCCATTCTAGATGTGGAGAGCACTCTCCTGAGGACATTTTTCTCACTGCTTGCAGCATCCTACGTGTTTTGATAAGTAGAAGTCTGGCTTTTAGGAATGTCTAAGAAGGTAACTTGTACAAAAAAAAAAAGTGTGCTGTAAATGTTTAACATCTCAATTACTTGTGGGATCAATTTGTTGTTTTTCCTGTGAAGTCCAGCTTTTTCCTTCTCTGAAACATTAGTCTGTCTTGCTTCAGGAGGGTCTTGTTACTTGTATGTACACTGTGACCTAGAAATGCACACTTCAAATATTCATCTACAGATGAGCGAGACTTGATTTTTGTATTCTACAGGACTAATAAAATAATTTGAGTAATGTGATTTGTCTTAATTTTTCAGTTGAGTCTAAACCTTTAGACTTTTCAATCTGCCTTCTAGTCATTGACAGATTTCTGTATGAATAGTGCATAGTTTTGTTTAAAAATCAGTCTACACAAACCCACTTAATTTTCACTTTTTATTGATTCTAACCTTGGTGGCTTGTGTATGGCAGAAATTTCACAACTTAAGAATGTGCCTATCTCTACAAATGTGTCATTGATGAAAAAGGGTTTATTTTACTCCTTTTAATTTTTTTTGTAGTATCTAATAATTAAAAAAACAATATCTATTTAGAAACTTCAGTTTCTCTGCTGAGTGTGTGCTTATAGTGTATCCATCTAAGGAACCAGTTCAGAGAAAATTTGAACCTATCACAGTAATTTGTTATTGTAAGAGTGCTCAGGTTGTTTCCCACCCAATGAAATTATCCATTGTTAACTGCTAATATTTTATTCATCCTAAAGTTCAACATAATTTGATGTTTTTTGCAGATGGTGAAGAAAACATTTTTGACCTCTGTATTTGCAATGAAATTGCCAGCAATAACCTTTTTTTATCCTTTTCTCCCCTTCCCTTGAGCTAATTTCTTTTCCCTCATGAATATCCTTAAGACTTTTGTTCCCTACATCCAGGCACTTGGTCATTGTGCTTCTTAATTACTTTTTTTTTTGTTTCTGCGTTGTTGTATGAGGGACCCAAATCCTGACTTGGAGGTAACAGTGGGAACCCCTGTGGCCTCTGAGCAGCTGTGGCTCAGCCTGTGGGCTGGAGTCTGGCAAGGTGTGAGTTCCCAGCTGCAGAACTGGACACTCCTCTGTCCTGGTAGGCTGTGATGGTGCAGACAGGGCTGCTCACGGGTCCTTGCTCACCTGCTGTGCTTGTTCGTGGTGGCTAAGTTGTAGTCTTGAATCAATGCTCTGTGATTGTATGAATTAATCATTTTAAAACAGTAAACACTTCAGCTTACTTGAGGAAGAAATTTCTCAGTTTCACGTTGGCAGCAGCCACTTCAGACCAGGTTTTCTCATTTCCCGGAAGGTGACTGAAAAAGTCTGCAGAGGAGCTTTCCTGCAGAGGTGGCAGACTTGGGTGGAAGTTGCTCTTCAGTAGGTGAAGGAGAATTTATGTTGTTCTTTTAGAAAAGTTTTTACTTTTCTGTAAAGTGTCTGTCCTTCACTGTGGAGTTTGAAGATCTTACATGAAGCACACACAGTTTCACAGAGCATGTGGCAAAACTTGCCCATGCAGTAGCAGCCCTTCTGTGGGGAGGCAGGGACCTGGGGCAGTTGGGCTCCCTTGGAGCAGTGGAGATGCTGCTGTGAGTAGATGCTGGTGTTCCTTTGCTGCTGCTAATTGCTTTCACTCATGTTTGTATGGACACTTGGAGTACTTTTTTGATCATACTGAATTATTTGCTGTATCAGAGGTTTTACTGCAGAACACCTGCTTTTTTTTTTCCCAAGCCCAGCCACTGTGTGACCTGCATATTGTTCCCTTTCTTTGTTATTTTCAGTGCTGCTTTTCATACTGTTGTAATGCAAAGGGCAAAAGCCTGTAGGGAGTCACATACTGCCATGCTGCTTTTCTGTGTACTGCCAGACCTCTTAAGGTGAAGTGCGTTAAAGGCCAGACTGTCAATATTAAGCTGTTAGCTGAGTGACAGGAGTGCTGTACTGACCACTTGTTAGATGGTTGGTTAGTAGTGAAATGCCAGGTGGTTTTTATCCTCACCTGTACATGACCCTGATTCTCATGAGGTAGCTTTGATTAGTATACAGATTCTTTCATTAACATCAGGAGACTGAGCAAGACCATGGCAAACTCAGGGAGTGTGGGAAAGGCACACTGGAGTGGAGCAATGATGCTGCAGTACACAAGTATGGAGGAAAGGTGAACTTTTCTATCTCAGTCATGGTCCATTTGCAGCTGGGCTGGTAGAATTAATTACCAGCATGCTTGTAAGCAACAATTTTATGATAAAATCCCTGTTTTCTGTGTGCCAGATTTTTTTTTTTTCCTTACAGAGTGCTTGCAGGTTGGACTCTGCCTGCATGTGGCTTGCTGGCTGACTTGTGCATGTCCCTGTGTATGTGCTGACACGTTATGTAGCCAAGGGGCCAGGAGCCTGCTTCCTGTGGCTGCCCAGTGCATGCACCCAGGGCATTTCCTTTTCTGTTCCTGTCTCTCTGATTCTGCTTGACACCTGTGTGAGCTGGCACTTAAATACGCTCCATCCAGCCTGCAGCACTTGTGCCACTGATGAAGCTGGTGATTCAAACAAAAATAGAAATTGTTCCTCTTCTTCCCGTGGCAGTTTCAGCCTTTCCTCTGTTGTTTCCTTAGCAGGTCAGTGGGTTCTTGGGAAAGCACTGCTTGAGCTGCTCAGTGCTAAAGCAATGGGACAAGTGACCCTGTGTCCCAGTAGATTGTCTGCTTTGAAATGCTCTCAGCCACTGCAGCCACAGGGCCCCAATCTCCAGCTTGGGTTTGCAGTGAGCTGCCTGCCTGGTGCACAGCCTTTTAGTATGTCCTAGTGCAGGTTTTCCCTGCTTCAGGATTTTATATCCTTCCTATGAAAAAGAAATAGCAGCCAGGATGCATTTATTCAAAGCATTGAGGGAACAGGGTCCTCAGCAATCTGGCAGGCTGTGTGACATTTACCTTTTCATGTCAGGAGTTTCATTGCTAAAATGAGGCTTGCAAACTGGTCCTCTCAAGACCATTTCTTCCACAGGGGCAGAAGGCACTAGGGTTGCCTTCATTTTATGTAGTGAGGCAATGGTCCAGGGATTTGGGACACTTCTGTGGCTTGTCTTTCATAATTATTTATCACATGTTGGTTTTGTGAGAGTCATGAAAGAATTATTTAAGCATCTGATTATGTGCCCTATATTAGGACAACATTTGACTAATAAGTTGATGTTTATATTCAGTCCCAACTAAGGATTTTTTTTTTTTAAATCCTGAACCAGATTTTAGGAGCTGGATGTAACTGCACAGACTTCAAAAGACAAAGGTGTCCCATCTTTGTAACTGGATTAATTATTTATTTATTCTGGCAAGGTCAAAAAGATGAAAATACAGTGTTAGATTTAAAAATTGTTGTTGTAAATGGGAAGATGTCCATTGGCTTCAGTGGACTTCGTGTATGGAGAATGCTGGACTTCAGGCTTCCTTGTGGGTCCTCCTGCCTCCCTCACGTGGGATGACCAGGGAAGCAGCTGAGACCCTGGGCTCGCTGAGAACCAGAGAAGAGATGGAGCTGGAGCACTGAGATTTGTCCCAGCTGAAGATGCTGCTGTTGTGAAGCATGAGAGATTTGGTGAGACATAGGAAAGGCTCTGTGGTTTGAAAATGCCCTATGGTGAAAGCCTACTAAGGACATTGCCTAACTTTGTGCTTCATTTGAGTGCATTGGTGATGAGCACAATTACAGTAAAAATAGCTGCCTTTTTAAATTTCACATATGGGAGATGCTGTGCTGGTTTTGTCTTGCATTTGTGTTCTGGTTCCAGTAGGAATCTGCATTGTCTCAGTACTTGAGACTTGAGTGCCTGGGAGATATTATAAATAGCTGCCAGTGTTTCATTCTCTTTCTGCTTTACTGGAGACTACGTGAATGTGCAACACACTGATTTTTTTCTGAAGGTGCAGTTGTAGTAGAATTTATGGTTTCTTCCCATGTATTGTCCTAAGCACTGGAGAGGATTCCCAAGTTGAAAAAGATTTATTTATTTTTTTTTTTTTAAAAAACAAGTGTGGGAAATCAAGTAATTAAAAACAAGGAAATGTGAGTTTGATATAATTCTTCTAAAACCCTAATTATTTTCCTTAAGCACTATCAAGTTGTTGGTTTTTTTTTTTTTACACAGAGAAGGGAAACACTGCTAACATTTTATTAGCACCTTTGTTAACCCGGCCTTTTCAATCTAACAGCAAAGAGTAGCTTGAGGGGGAGGGTGTTTATAGCTCGTTTTCTACTTCTTTGACATCTTGTCCAAATTAATGACAAAGCTCCATGTAATGCGCAAAGTGAAAATGAGGTTTTGCTGGTGCTTGAAAACCCTGTGCTAAAACTCAAAAATGAAAATTCTCTTTTCTTGAGCCCAGTGACCTAAGCTCCTCCTGTGAGCAACCGGAGGGGAGAGTGGGAGAAGAAAAAAAGGATGTGGGGAAAGAAAAAAGAATCTGAAGTTTTTCTGGGATTGTGATTCATTATCCTCTAGCTCTCTGGAATGCCACAAGCCTTTTTTAAGCATCTGCTATTTGTAACTTGGCAGAAAGAGGCTGATAGATTGAGACTTGAATTGTCATTTTATGCACAACACCCTGACAGATCAGTGCAAAAACAAACCTGTGAGAAATTACTTTAAAAAAATGGATAAAGACACCAAATTAACCAAGAGAGCTCACAGACAGTTTTCTTAATCCTATGATAAAAGAGGAAAGAGGGACGTGCTGAAATTCTCTTGCACCTGCACTGATTTTATGTACTTGGTGCTACTGCATTCTAGTTGTTCTGTCTTGAAAGGGAGTGGGATTTTTCTAACTTCAGGAAGAGGCACAGGTAATATTCACTATTTTCATCAACGACCTGGATGAGGGAACAGAGTGAGGGGTGACCTCATCAATGTTTACAAATAGGTTAAATGCGAATGTTGGGAGGACAGAGCCAGGCTTTTTTCAGTGATGTCCAGTGACAGGACAACGGCAATGGGTGCAAACTGGAACAAACTGGAACATAGGAGGTTCCACGTAAACATCAGAAAAAACTTTACTGTGAGAGTGACAGAGCCCTGGAACAGGCTGCCCAGAGAGGTTGTGGAGTTTCCTTCGCTGGAGACATTCAAAACCTGCCTGGACACGTTCCTGTGTGATGTGCTCTGGGTGACCCTGCTCTAGCAGGGGGGTTGGACATTTCAAGGTCCCTCCCAACCCCTAAGATTCTGTGATTCTGTGAAGAGGGGGAACGGACCGTTTTTTAGCTCTTTGGAGGCAGAACAAAGAATCCAGCCATGCAGGGATCTGCTTGAAAGCAGAGCATGATCTTCCTTATTGAGCAAGGTGTCATGTCAATAATTTGCCATCAATATGTGTCTAAATGTGACTGTGAACTTGTTTTTGGGCATGCCAGCACTTTTTCTAGTCAGTGTCCACACACGGTTGAAGGATTGTATTTTTGATTGCATAAATATCAGCCTGGATCTTCAGACTCCAAGAAACTGTTTTCAAAGTGATTCTTTTCTAACAAAGATCAGCCAAGGTCTACTAGTGCAGAAAGAGGAAAGGTTTCATCAAAAAGCAGACATTGCAATGTGTGGCAAGATAAGGAAGGGTTTCAGTCACCCATTTCTTTGCCCAACATTGTGTGAAAGTATCAAAATGTTTATTTCTGTAGCTCACCTGTGCATTTTATTTTTGCCTATATATCTCCATGAAGAATTAGAAGCTTTTTTTTCTCCCCATGCTCATACTTCCTAGTGAAGTTGCTTCTTCTGTAATTCTCAAGTGTTTTCTTACTTGTTCTGAATGACTTTTGCAATGGTGTCATTGATTGCCTGGGAGTTGAACACTCCCATGCAAGTACTCAATCCACCAAATCTCAAACTGGAGCTGTGCTTCAGTAACAATTCATTGGGAGTTATTTCTGCTTTTCTACAGCCAATAGGTACTATTACCGTTTTCTTGGAGTTGCACTTAAAGGCTTCAGTTAGAAGGTCCCTCATACATCTAGGCATACTGAAAAAGAGAGCTCCTGTTCTCTAGACTTTAGAGCTAAGTGAAAAAAGAAGTTTTGAGAAAACTAGTGCTGAGTATCCCCTTCGGAGGAGTTAGGGAGGAAACTGTTGGTCAGTCCAATGACTTCTGGATGATGCATTGCCTTGAATTAAAGGGGAGGTCTTGGGGGGGAAGATTACCTGGCCCTTTTGTCAAGATGAGCCAAGCTGAGTATTAAAAAAGCAATGCTTTGAAGTCAGGCTGTGGGTGCATGTCAATGGGCTGTATACACTAACTTGGCATGTTGACCCTGACTTGCAGATCCCACGGTAACCCTTGGAATATGTATGAATGTATATCAGAGGACTGAGCAGAGCTCTTAAATTTCAAGAAGAGAAATCACTGTATCACTGCTTTCTCTCTGACCTTGAAAGGTCTTGAATTATTAAAGAGTTTCTCAAAAGTGCAACCTAGTTTCCAAGCTCTGTAACTTTTAAATGGCATAACTATTGTGAAATTTAGTTCTGGAATCATTTAAGCAATTTTTTCTGCATCACTTTAATTACAAAAATTGGTTGTTTCTCTTGCTTCAGAATGTTTTATCATCTTAATTAAAAATAATAATTTTATGTACACTGCAGTACTGTGAATTCAGGATAACTAAAGTTTGAACAGCTCATAATATTCTTGCAAAAATATGTTGAGTAGCTGAAGTATTGGTGGAGTTTCTGATTGCTGGACAGCACTTGACTTAGTATACACTTAATTTTATGGGGATCTAGGTAGCTTTTAAATACTATGAAGGCACAGAAGTATTGTTTATGCTACCCGTGAGCAGAAAGCTGTCACTACTGTGAGAACTGAGGTGGACCAAGCTTTGACCTGCTTAACAGAGACACCTCCATTTGGGCAGCTCATATTATCAATGAGAAGATTTTGAAATAACAGTTTAAGGATGGCACCTCTGTCCTTTTCTTTGGATTAGTAGGTTTCATACAAGAAAAGTCTCCCATGCTGGTATCTGATGCAGGTGGTGATGGTATGCACTCTTTGCCCCAGACTTGTCATTGCTACAGTGAGGCAGAATTAGAACTACAGTTGTTCATAGCTTATTATTTCTGTATCTCATTTATTAACCTTGAAGAAATGATGTGTCTCCCTGATTCCTAAATTTTTTTTGATTGGCTGGTTTGTTTGTTGATTTTTTTTTTCTGTTGTGCATAAGTGAGCTTTGTGTACTACAGGAGAAACACACAACAGGAAATTCATCCATCCCTCCTTCCTCACGGATACATAAACTTGTGCCCATGTTTCAGCTGGGACAAGATATCGGTTCTGCTGCAGGAGCTCTTGCAGGCTGTGGTTGAAGCTTTGGCTATGGGACAGCTTCAGGTCTTGCAAATCACTTTGAGCTCCATCTAACAGTGAGGCCATTGAATTCTGGGTTATTGTCAATGTTTACAGCAGTGTGAGTAGAGGCAATTAGTGATTAGTTCTTTGTATGTGCTGTAATAACAGAGATGCTGTTTTCCTACTTTGCTAAACTGCCACAAGGCAAGCAGACTTCCTCCTGGCTCTGAGGATGGAGCCTGTAGTGAAAGACAAAGTCCCCTCTGCATCTAATACCAACCTCTTGCTGCTGGGCAGGGGTATCTAAAGCAAGCAGGCATGGGAATGTGCAAGTGTGTGCTGAAAGGAGCAGGGCAGGTTTTTTCAGTACAGATGTGGGCCAGGGTCTGTCACTGCATATATATTGTGGTTCCTCTGGAATAACAGAGCAATGCAGTATTTTGAAGGCTGTTGTCAGCTGTGTGCCTATATAGACACACACACTGCCGTGTAATTTATGTCCATGCAGAGCTGCTCCAGCAAAGGTTGGGGGAAATGGGGAGGGGTGGAGAGGAGCAATTAATTTTGTCTCTTCAGAGAAGCAGCATCCTGTGGATTCTAATATGGTCACATCCAGTTTTTCTTGTGCATTTGTCACTGATCAAGCCCTTCTACCTTTAAATGTAATTACTTTAAAAGAAGCAATCTCCAGTTCCAGGCTCCTGCACCATGCCAGAGCTGTGCTAAAGTCCTGCAGGAACATGTTCTTCATTGCTTAGGTAGAAAAATGCTGCAATTAAGCATGACCGATCCCTTTTCCTTCCTCTGTCATAATAAAATAGAGACACTTTTCACAGCTAATTTCTAAATATTCTAAGTTGTAATTTGGTGGCCTAGAAGAGCTGAAATCCCCACTCCCAAACAATCAGATGCACTTTTGTGTGTTTGTGATGTGATTTGCACTGTGTTAAAACCTTATTGCAAAGCAACAAACAGCTTTCAGATACCTCTCTCTCTTTATTGGAATCTGTGGACTAAAACCAGTGTGGGTTTTAATTAGGAGATAAAGCTATTCAGAGAGGAAAAATGGAAGAGAACCACTTGCAATATGTATGTCCTTTCCCTTTTCTTTAATGTGCTCGTGAGCATATCTGCTCTTGGTGAGCAGAATCTTCAGGACTTGGTGGAGCTGTGGAGCCTCAGCACTGAGGGCTTGTGTTAGAAGTGGACAAAGATACAGGATCCTTCCACTGAAGGACCCTGTGTCCCTGCTGCTGTTGGGGACCATGACTTCCTGACTTTTGTTGGCAGAGGTGTAGTGGGGTTGGCAGCTCCACCACTGATTTTTGTATTGAAAACTGCTGAGCTGAGGGCCTTGGCACCAGTGAGCCCATCTGGTAGGGAAGCTCCATGCCCTCAGGACCACAAAGCTCTCCTGGTGTGGTGTGGGTGGTCGTGCAGCAGCCAAAGGTTTGGGGGGTGTCCAAACCATGGGAGATGAAAAGAAATGACATGTGGCTCTGAACCCACCCTTCATAAAACTTGCACAGTGAGGGTAAATATTAACAGTTGGTTTCTGCTCTGTGAGAGGAACTAGGCATAATAATGTGTTAGCCTAGACTGCTACCTGCCAGAGTTAGACTCAAGATGGATAAAAAAAGATTGTCATCTGCTTTTCCATCTGGAAAAGACTGCTCAGTTTGCCTGCAGACTCTGTCTCCATGGGCCGAAGAGGAGAGGCTGCTGCCACACTCCCTGCCTCACAGGAGGAGCTGGGGTCACTGGGGGAATAAAGATGCCTTTCTGGAGTGAACCAAGATGTAGATCCAAACATACTTACAGAAGGCATTCTGAAAATATGCACGTTGACCAATTGGTGTCTCTCCCACCACTTGCTACTCACAGAACTGAAAGTGATTTCAGATGCTGGACGGATTTTTATAAAATATTTTCATCCTGCTTGTCACCGGTTTAAAATTATATTAAGAAGGAAATGAAGCAACAGTTGAAAAGTATCCAGTAGATTAATGCTGAAATGATGTGACCAGCATCCCATAAAAAGTGATTTCTATTTCTTATCTAGAAATTAAATTGTATGCAATTATGATGAAACCATTTATCCTTTGTCCAGTCTAGCTATCCCTTTGTATTCAAACTTCCCTGAACAAATCAGTTTTATAGGAAAACCACAAATAGTAATTAGCATAGAAACAGTATTTATTCTAATTATCCTCCAGTGGCTAGACTGCTGCAAGAGTTAAGCCTCATTTGCATCTTTCTGCAAACAGATGTGGATGTAGAGAGAGCTGTCGTATTGCAGATAGTGAGGCTAACGTGTAGGGTGTGACACACCACATTTCTGGTCTGGCTGGTAGGGCTTATCATTTCCTGCCAGTTTAAAGTGGCTTCCGGTGATTTGACTGTAAAGGGGAAGGGAAGCAGCAGGGGAATTGACTTACCTGAATGTCCTTCATCTGAACACGATATAATAATTACAGATTTAAAGACCATGATGGTCTTTTATTTATCTGCTGAAGCCTATGGGATGCTTCCTTGTATGCTTTATTAGTAATGGCAAGTCTTTACATCAATATTAATAAGTAATCCAAGAAGTATTTACTGCTACAAACCCGCACTTTCACAGTGAAATAATTGCCACATTTTGCACAAACAGAACTGTTTGGTTTGCTACAAGTGACACAAATATAATGGGGCATACTCCAGTGGTAGAGACAGTCTTCAGAGTAAGTTTTAAATTATTTATTATTGCTTCGCATTTTTCTATTTTTTTTTTTCTTTATTTCTTTTTGTGAAATAGGCAAGTGAGCTGTAATTCAACTTATAGCCTAACCTGCTGGTCATGATTTAAAATAATATTTTTAATTTCCAACTCTCTCTTCAGGAGTGGCTTTTTGGATGGACTGTATGTCAGGTGCCAAGTAAATTCTAGATTTTAGGAAGGCCTTTAGTCATATAACTCAGAATGATAAAAAACCTATTTAATGGGGAATATGCCTTTGCCATGGGATGATCAATGAATTAAATAGATTAATTAAGTTGAGCTGTCAGGACCAAGGACTGTCAGGAAGTCAGGCCAGTGGAGTTGACAATTTATCAGAGGCAAAAATTTGTTGAGAAAAGGCAGCCTCTGATGGGCAGTTCTAGAGCCCATGCAAATGAGCAAGTACATAATTAGTCTAGCAAGGAGTGAGTGCCTGTCATCTGATCACAAGTAGTATAAAAGGAGGTGGATATGTCTCTGCAAAGTCATAAAATTTGCTTATCCAATTCCTTCCTGTGAGTTTTTGAACTTGAAGTTCTGAGGAGATGAACTGGCTTGTGATGTATATAGTCTTCAGTATTTAAATTTTTTAATCTTCATTGAGAAGTTCAGTTGGTTTTATGTTTTGAGATATATACACACACACGTATATATATGTATGAAGTAGTTTTAAATGCAAGCTTATTAAAAAATAGGAAAGCTTTTGTTGCTTTTAGAGCTCTCAGAAAAATTGAGCTCTGCAGGTGGGATCCAGTGCAGACCAGTGTATTCCTGCCGTTTTGATGCAGGAGACACTTCTAGTGTTGTTTGTGCTTGATCCTGCTATCTGCTCACAGGAGTCCTGTTGATCCTGGCCTGGGACAATCTCACAGCTGGATGCTGTGGACATTTGCACAGGTCCCTGGTGACTGAACCAGGGTCTCCTCCATCTCCCACAAGACCCAGCATTGAAGAGAGTCAGCCTGTAGGGTGTCAGTGCCCACTTACTGAGGTTCAAGAGATAGAAAATCATATCTATATCTTTAATTTTGCTCTGTGTATCTGGGGGTGCTGAAAGAATGTGACAGTGTTTCTCTGGCAGTTCTGGGTGTGCTGGCTGAGGGAGCTCTGTTAAGATGCTGTCACCTGAGGAGCCTCATGAGGCCAGCATGGTGTGAGTAGCAGAGCAGTAGCAGCTTCTGGCTCTCACAGGCAGAGGAGCTGCTTTGCCCTGGACCTCTTTGCTACCACGTGTTTCTCTGCGGATGCAGTGGGAGGGAGGTGGTGTGTGTTTCCCAATGTAGAAAGTGAAGCAGTGCATATAGTTGTATCTCTGTTTTGGTACTTCCAGTTTAGCTATAAAGCTCTGACCATACGGATATACTCCTACAGCCACTCTGGAGGCAAGCTGAGAATAAAATGAGCTGTGTGCAAGTGTTGCAAGCCTATGTAAATGAAACTTGCCTGACAAACCAGAAACGTACCTTTTTGGTGTATAATAAAAATAAAATTATTTCCAGGCATAGAACCTTATGTATGTTCAATTCTTGTTGATTAAATAGCTTTGAGCTTAGAACAGCAAGGGATGCTGGAGGGATGCTGTTTCCAGGTTAGTGATCTGTCAGGAGAAATGTAGAACACAACAGTGCTAGAAAAATGCATGGAAGAGGCCAGGGTGTTGGTTGTGTTTGAGAGAAGACCCTATTTGCCAGGATAAGAAGGTGCAAGGAGGAGTCAAGGCTTGCTCTTTCTGTTCTTGAGGCTGTTCAGGAAGGGCAGAGCTACAGAACAGGGGGCTGCCTGACTTTGGCTCACTGAAGTCCAGCTGGGGTGGAAGAGGATGAAGATGAGACTGGTGGTAACTTCTGGATTGCTTCCCCACCCTGCTCGATGAGGCAATGAGAGTTGCTGCCCCTTGCTGTAGTCTGGGATTTTGGTTTAGGGACTTTGGAGAAAATTTAACAATGCTCCCAAGTACCTGAAGGGCCTCAATGTGAGCTGGGGTCCTTCAAGGGTAATTTGTTTGCACTGCTGGTCTGTAGGTGCTTGGTAAATATTTTAAATATGGCCCTAGTACTTTAGCTGTTAGAAATCCAGGATTTCTTGACTTTTTTTTCCCTATACTATTATCAGCAGCTGTGAATAGTGATGCAATCCATGTGCCGTATGGAGCACCTATATATAAAAATCTGACATATGGATGTTTTGAAGTTCTCGGAAGATTCCACACACTTTGAGATTACCCACGTTTTAAAAACATTCTGTTTGGGAAATAGTTGTTGAGATGTTACATTGAATTCCCTGAATTGGAACCAGGCAAATCGCACTGGGAATGTTTGTAGCATGGAATCAGGTCTGAATTACTGCTTTTGGTCCCTGATAGAGCACTACAGGCTTTGGGATGGGCATGTTTGGGCTGAATGTTTTCAAGCTGTCTGTATGGATGATTTTACTGAGTCTGTTAACCTAGCAGATCTGAGCTGTTTCTAGCTCATGGTTCCTCACATGGGTCTGCTGCCCCTCACCTTGTTGGGAGCCTCTGTCTCTTGTGGTATGGGAGGGGAGGATGAGGCACAACATCACTTAACACCTGGTTTCTCAGTTAAGTCTTCTGGACTCTTGCTGCTCAAAGATGTTGTTTTGCTGCATGGAAAGTAAGACAGCTTACTGGCTGCTGTTCATGTGGGACTTGAAGGAGGTAGGGCATTCAAATGGAACCAGAAGTTAGTGAAGCACACAGCTTGCAAGAAGTTGCTGCCTTTGCTAACACTGCTTTGCCATGCTGCTGTAGCTCATTGTGTCAAAATGTTTATCTGGAAGGTCTCCATGGCTAACTAGTATGAGTTGGCCAGACTTTTTTTTTTAAATCCTTGTTTAAATCCACTGAGATGGGATAATACTTCTGGCAATTTGGCTGATGCATCAGTGTTGGCTGTACCAGTCTCCCCAGGGAATTCACTGTTGGAGCGTGTGAGTGAGTGGCAAGGTGTGGGCATAAGGCTTGGTGGGCATGTCGGCTCCACACAGATGGAGACTGAGCAAAATCAATGATTGAGTGAGCAAATGGTAAGGGGGAAGGTACATATAAACTGAAAGACTTCAGTTTTACTCACTGTTTAAGAAGCATATAGCAAGTGCTATAAAAATACAGATGAAAACCACGTAGTTGGTTGATCCTCCCCTGGCCTCAACAAAGGCAGATGGAAGTTGGTCCATCTTATCTGCATTATTTGGGGCTTGTTTGTAGTGAATATGAATACAAACTCTACTTGTACATGAAGTTCTTGATCGGGAGAGGGCTTTGCTCCTCAGATACCACCCTTCTTCTGGCACCTGGGATGTGCTGTGCCCCAGGTGTTTGTACCAGTGCCTTACGTTTTCGTGAAAGACATCTAAAATTGCTGCTGTCCTCTCTGGCAGTTTTGTTCTTGTGGGGTAGCAGAGGATTGACAATGATTTGGATTCTGCTTTCTGAAATGCTTAGCCCAAGGCTTCAGTGATGTGGAGTAGCAGGAAGTGGCTCACTCTGGAGCTTGGTTATTTAAGAGCTCAGGTTACAGATGTATGCAAACCCCTTCCTCCCAAAGAGCTGTCAAGGTGAAGTTTAATTCCACTACCAATCAGTGTTTGTTGTAATCTGTGAAACAATTGCAGAACAAGCCTACAGCAGGTGTCTCCTAACAATCTGTGATCAGCCTGCTAGGAGTTCTAGTTCACAGCTATGTCTTAATTACTTGAATGTGCTTTTCTGCAAAGGGTGCTACTTGCTTTAAACCCTTTGCAGGGAAGAAATATTTTTCTGGCTTTTATTTTAAATGAAATCTGTTCCCTTGAGCCATGTCAGCTGTAGAAATCCAGACCCCAGCACAAGTGTCTGCATTAAAAACTGGGCTTTGGGCTCCATTAATACTGTGGCTGCACATGTCACAAAGAAGGGAAGGCAGCACAGGCACCAAAAAGATTGCATCCCTGCTTTGAAACAGAGGGGCTTTTGAAACTCAGGAGCTGCAACCAGGGGAAAAGGAACAATCATCTCCTCTCTGCCTCTTCCAGCCCCCTACCTCCAGCCCCTGTCAGCTTGTGGCTTTAACTTTGACATGGTATGCTTGTCTCTTGGTAGTCTTCCCCTGTATTCTAATTGGGGGTGGCAGGTGAGGCATAAAGTCAAAGAACTGGAAATAACCTGTAAAACTAAAACAATGGAGGCAAAGAGACAGCCCTTCAGTTGGTGATGGTAACTGCCAAATGTTTGGAAGTATTTGATAACTTGTGATTAAACAATGCAAAATTATATGAAACTTCTAAAGTCTTTGAAGAGAACAAGGCTGGAGGACTCTGGGAATGACAGGACTCCAGTAGGGGATGTGTATCATGACAGTTTACTACATACTGTGTAGGTAACAAGCCATGCTGATGAGTTAATACATCTTTTTCACATTTTAGAGAAAAAGTACATGTAGTCTTACTCATTGTACACAATGCTGTATGTGGTTATATGAGTGTGTATGCATGTCCTTAAAATAAATACCCATTGTGTGTGCCATTCATCATCCCTAAGACAAGTATTGATCTCTTCTGTTCTGTCTAGGTTTTATCGACAGCTCATTGCCATGATGTAGGAGTGCCTTTTATTTCTGAAGTAAGCACCGTGGCCCCTGCCAGTTTTGTGTTAGTCTGTTTTCCCTCAAGTCATTCTGGAGGAGGAGGGTTGGAGCACTGTTTTAGTGTGGCAGCATCAGTGCAGGTATATCTGTTATTTAAGGTGGCTGGGTCCAAGGGATCTTTGCAGTAGAAGGGATTAGGGTTTATGGTACGGTCACATTCTTGGAGGAATTCCTCAGATCAGCTGATGAGAAACTGTCACTTGCCCTAGCAGGTAAATGTGTTCTTTGCTTTTAAGGATGTGAACAGTCCATATTGAACCTAGGTTAGAAACTGTGATTGCTCTTTGGCAGTGTCAAAATGAACTAAAGAGCAATACTGAAGAAGAGATGTGGACTGAAAAAACTGAAGACACACATCTGCTCTTGTCCTACTCTTTTTTTACTCTGGAGCTGAAGCAAAAGAAAGAAAGTGCTTAAGGCTGTTCAGATTTTCAGTGCAAATAGCTATGCTTTGGTGGGATGAGCAGGAATTAATGGCCAGAGACTTGCAGAAGAGCGTTGGGATTTGCAGTGATAGTGAAATCCCTGCTTAGTGCTGCAGAATGTCTTCCAAGATTTGAACTCTAGCAACGGGTATGTCAGAGGTGGGGAGGAGTAGAGAGACAGTGATCCCATAGAGTGCACTAATCTGAACGTTACAAGCACCTTACAGAGGTTAAGGATTCCTCTTGCTTGGTGTGGGGCTGTGCACACTGTTCCTTGTGTGCTCTTTGGCAGAATTAACAATTTTCTCAAAGATTTTCCAAAATGTTAGTCCCAGAAACTGGGGTAGTGCTGTATAAATGGCAATTAACTTCTCCTTAGCTCTTTGGCAGCCAGAGAAAACTAGTGCAATTCTCCCCTTCCCATCCTAATGGGGAAAGCAGAGGCCAGGGAGGTCAAGTCCTGGAGTATCTACTGCTATGTTCCCACAGCTGGTGCTGACGGGATCCCTGGAGATGGCAGACAGGGCCCTGCACTTGCAAACAGAGCTTGTGCATGAGGAGCACCCAGAAGGTGAGTGGGTGTCTGTGAGAGTCTTGGTTTAAAGATCTTAAGTAGCATCATGAAGAAGCCTGGGGCAAAGAACAGGCTAGCAGCCAGTTCTCCCAGGCTCTGCTCAGCTGCCTGCGTTGCTGGAAGGGTGAGTTGCTCACTTGCTCTGGTTCCCTCCTTCCACACCAGATTTTGTTTGTATTCTCTTCCAGCCCTTGTAGGGATCAAAGCAGGGCTCACTCAAACAATTATTTGGTACCAAAACCAACTGTGGGAACAGGGAAGGTGTGCTCTGTGAGGAAATGTGCTTCTGGGAGTAAATAGAACATTAAGAGGGGCCAACATAAGCAATCCAGACTGCAGTCAGGATTTGGACTTTCTGGAAGGCCCTCTCAATTCAGGACACCTCATTTCCAAAAGCATTAAGAATTTCCATACAGCTTTTGTCTGTCTCCAGATTCCCACCCACTCAATTTCTAATTAAATGAAAGAATTTCCACTTTATGATTAATCCTTGTTTTCAGGGCATGCTGCAAAATAGTTGAAAAACTAAGACTTATCTGTCTGCTGCTTTCCTTCTGCCTTTTTAGTTTGCAAATGAATGTAGGGTCATCTTACATCATTTGTCTTCTTAGAACTTTTGCCAGTTTTAATTCAGTAAAACTCAGTAGTCATTCCTCATACTTATCTGTAAATTGCATTGAATCTTGTTGCAGTCATATTAGGTGGTAATGATTTATATGCCTTCTAATAATTTATTTGATTATGCCAGCTCTGTTCCATTTTTAAAGAATTATCAAATTAATGCACTGGTGTAGGGTTTTTTTTAGGGAACAAAGAGAAATATTTTCCATAGTTACTACTTTGCCTTTCTGTAGTTTGGTACAATGCTGCATGTTTTGTTCCATTAATATAGTGGTATGTGAGGATCAGGCTGACAATTTATTACAGGTATTTATTATTGTTAGACTTGAGGTTGCACAGAAGCTGTGTATCCAAAGGCAGTTTAAATGTGTGTGTGGTGTCAGTGTTCAGGTGATTCTTACATGGGCACATCCCCAAATTCTGCAGGTCTGTGACAGGAATATCCCCATGGGGCACAGAAGGAGCTGCTGGCTCTGAGCTTGGCTGCAGAGGCTGGTGTGAATGTGAAGGACAAATGACACAGTGTCAGAAATCTCAGTGGCAAAATATGTTGGTTCCTTCTCTCCTTTTCCTTATGCCTCAGCAGTTCTTCCATGTGAAGTGTAAGGAGCCCTCTCACCCCCTTGTCATCGAAGGGCTCACTTCAGGGAAGTAGTTAAACACAGGTTTAACATTAGGATTATAATTAGTTCCACTGATTTCTGAAGCAATTGTTCTCTCAAAAAATAAACAAATATGAAATAGGGCTGCTGAGAAGGGAAGGGAGAGGAATGCTCAGCAAATCTGAAGGAGAGTGATTCTTCTATCCAGAGTGTCTCATGTATTTGAAACTTTAAGTATCTCCTTTCTTGATGGACTGTCTACCCTGTCTGCTTTCTCTCCCTTTTGGAAATGTGTGCCTAACTTTTGGATAATATGCCTCCCACACCAGCTGACAAAACATAGAAGTAGGAAGAGACTTCAGCTCTAGGGGGAAAACTCTTCTCCTCATGAAAAAATGATGTAGTTTTTCATTTCTTTTCCTTGACTTGCATATTTAGAGAGGCACAGGATAGAACAAAATAATTGCACAAGTGCAAATAACCTCCAACTTTTTTTTTAAATTTCTCTCTGAAAAATGGTGAGTTTCTTTCTGAATATGTTGGCATAAAATATAAATTGTTGGCAGTGTTTGAATGCTGCTTTTCTTTCCATTTAAAAGTAGTGTTGTTCTGCTGAGTCACTGGACTTTTGAATAGGATGAAGTGTGCTTACTTCTTAGAGAAACTCTGATTACTCCAGAAGCAAAATTGTTGCCTTTTCTAGAGTTTTACAGGCTGGTGCTGTATGAGTCTGAGAGGAGGGGCAGTGCAACCCAAAGGGACAGAAAAAATGGTTAAAACCCCAGAAATCTATTTAATGCAGTGTACAAGTACCTGGAAACATGCAGAAAATCGAACAAGAAATTACTCCCTACCAATAAATTAAAACATCCCATCAATGAATAATCAAACAGACACATGATATCTTCTTCCTTTAAACCAAGTTCTCTCCTCCTGAAGTAGTTGAATTTTTAGGGGATAATTTTCTCTTGACCCGGTAAACTGCCCAGCTGTGCTCTCCAGTGACTCAGTCCTTCTCCACTGAAACTGGGGAGCCAGATCCACAGCTTGGGTCACCGCATCCACCCCTCTGGTTACAAAAATATGCTCCACGTCCCCTCACGTTACATCTTTGTTTTTTTCTTTTCTTTACCCCTTCTTATTCACTTTGCTTGTTCTTGAGTTCATTCTGCCATGGAACATCACTGGGTGAACAGGCCTCCTTACCATCCCTGTTCAGGTGCTTTTCAATATTATTGTTTTTTGACATTATTGAAGACAGCTGTGTGTTCACAGTAGTGTCTGGGGGCCTGCTGAGCTGTAAAACCCCCTGACATCAATGTTTAATTAAAATTGACTTATTTTCACTTTTACATGACACCTGTTTGCAGTCCTGCATGTTCTTGTGGCTCTTCACTGTTTTACAGATGACAAGTAGCAGAGCTGAGACCAAGGGGTCGCTCCCAAAACTGTTCCTGTGGCTGCTGAGGAGTGTTGCTGTTTAAACAGTCACTTGTTGTTTGCTGATGTTCTCTTTTAAAATGTTATTGTTTTATAATGATAATTTGCACTTGTACAATCTCCTTATTGTGAGAGTGGTTGATGGTTTGGTAAGATTTCTACCTGATCTTTTCACAGATGTGGTTATTAGGGAAGGCAGCAACTTTCTGCCAGATTTTCTGCTGTATAAAGCAGCCCTATCATCCCCCTAAATAAAAGTTCCTGCTTATATAGGAGCTGGTTTTGCCATATTGAAGTGATTTGCACAAGTAGCAGAGCTGAGACCAAGGGGTCGCTCCCAAAACTGTTCCTGTGGCTGCTGAGGAGTGTTGCTGTTTAAACAGTCACTTGTTGTTTGCTGATGTTCTCTTTTAAAATGTTATTGTTTTATAATGATAATTTGCACTTGTACAATCTCCTTATTGTGAGAGTGGTTGATGGTTTGGTAAGATTTCTACCTGATCTTTTCACAGATGTGGTTATTAGGGAAGGCAGCAACTTTCTGCCAGATTTTCTGCTGTATAAAGCAGCCCTGTCATCCCCCTAAATAAAAGTTCCTGCTTATATAGGAGCTGGTTTTGCCATATTGAAGTGATTTGGCTTTTTACAGTCATACACTGAAATGCAGCTGATCCTACATGTGCTGGCTCCCTGGAATTCTCTAGTTATTTTTTGGTGCAGACTTAGAAGCACCAAGTCTGGAAAGTCACATTCTTTCTTTGCTTCTGGGGCAGCTCCATTATAAAAAACCATTAACTGGTGTAAGGCAACATGCATCCCATGGCCTTTTCTGGACCAGTCAGATTTGTACAAGCAAGGAGAAGGACCTGCAGCATGGTTGGTTCCCCCTGGAGCATGACTGGCTGACTAGGGATGCTGCTTTGGGCCTTTCCAATGGGCTCTTTTGCCCACAGCTTCCTCCTGAACCATTTTGTTCACTTGTTGACCAAATCCTTCCTATCTCCTTGCATCTGTGTAGTGACCCTTTAATGAGGTCAGAGTTGGGTTTTTTTCCCAGAGATGTGAAATATTTGTTTCCTGCTCATATTGGCCTTCTGCTTATTCTTGAGAACGCAATGTAGAGAATTGCATTGCTCTCTGTTTCTGTTCTGTTGTTGATTAATCTGTTTTTCCACCAGGACTCTGTTATGAAAGAAGATTAATATTGCAGAGAAGATACTTGTTTGTTTCAAATATATTGTTTCCTTTCTCTGTTGGGAATACTAGTATAAACATCAGGCATCTGAATTTAAATAGCTGAAGTATTAGCGTTGCTATTCCAATTGCTTGTCATTACACTTGTGTATGTGGTTACAGCTGATTATACAAGAATACCTGAGCCATACATTTTACGTTCTTAACCAGCATGTTATAGATGAACTGTTGAAACTGGAGATAGCTTTTTATGATAATTGTGAGATATTTTCCTTGAAATTTGCAAAACTCTTGAGACAAGTTGAATTGCTTGTCTTTAATTCTGTTGTAAGCTTTACTGGTATTTATTTAACATGAGGTTTATTGCTACTGAATATTTTTCTTACAACTCTCTGTCAAAGGCTGCATGTTTGGAAGGTTGCTCTTGGTTTTGATTTCCTTGGCACAGTGACTTGTTCATTAGACCAATTCTTTAGCATCCTGCATGAACCTGACTCACACGCAAGGCAGTGGTGCACTTAGGTGAAGAAAATGTAAATTGTTATTGCCTGAGCAGCCTCCTTCAGCTCCCCCTTGACATGCCAGGTTAATCACCCAGCCTGGGGCCTGAAACGTGAACTGACTTAGATTCCTCCAGCCCTTGAACTGGGCCCTTTGGGGCCACCCCAGATCCAGACTGCTAATTGCAACTAGTTCTTGGCTTCAGAGGGTTGAGGTCAGAAGCTGGTCCTTGAGTCACTCCTTGAGGTCTGGGCTGTCCTTTCCCCCCATGCCAGCAGTGTAGGTGACTTGGGTTGACCTGCCCTTGGCTTGAGGCTGTCAGTACCACTCTATAGCTGTGTGGGGCAGCCCCAGAGTGCTCCCTGGTAGTAGAAAACAAGCAGTTCCAGCAGCTAACTGCATTTTAAGGGGATGAGGGAGTTTCAGATGCTGGGACTATGCAAGCAAAGGCCAAAAGGGGCATTAGATTTGACTGAGAGGCTGCTCACCCAGCACATCACTGCTTCAGGCACTTCAGCTGGGAAATTGGCCAAACCAGAAGCCTTTTCCAGCACCTAAAGGCTGAACTGTGCTGGGTGTGGGGACTGATGCAAGTGAATGGGACAGTGAGGTGGCTGTCTGGAGACCCAGCTCCCATGGAGGACCTGGCCCTGAGCTCTTCCATCTGAAGGAGCTGAAGTTGACTGGAGATGCTGCTGGACTTCCAGAGTTCATCGCATCTTCCTGCTCACTTCTTCCTTGCAGTTCTTGCAAATAAATGTGAAGAGGAGCCATGCTAATTACTTTGAGATTCTGTTTTAAGTTCAGTTTAAAAAAAAGTATTAAAAATAAAGTTTTTCATTTAAATGAAGCTCAATTTTTTGAGATTTTGCTACAGGATGTTCAGCTTGTCACTGGGTAGACAAGGTGTAGACTGGAATCCCAGGCAAGAAACAGATGGCTTTCAGCCTGGATACATGTAAAGTTTCAGCTCTTGCTTTTCTTTGGTGGCATATGTGAACAAGGGTATTTTGTGCTTGGCTTTGTTTGCTGGTCTTGGCTCACAAGAGTTAGTTTCTCTAAGGCTTTAGGCTACACACTCATTTTCATTAGCATGGGAGATCACTGCTGTTCCTGTCTCTCCCATCAGTGTTTTAGTAGAGGTTTTCTGTAGCTGGAGATTGGCAGGTAGCAAGGGAGAAACATCTCTGTGAAGGGGGTATCTCAGACGACACTGGGGCAATGGGACAGAGCTCATCCCTCAGCTTATGCTGAAGGATTTGGAGGTTGGAATACCCAACTGAGAACTGGTGTAAAGCACTTAAATCTTGTTTAATTGGAGTTGTGTTCAGCACAGTGTGTCTGGATTCAGCCCATTCAGCTGTGCTGTTTGTTTTACTGTTTACGGGGTTGACCTCTGGGGTATTAACTCCAGAGTTCTTTGTCTGTTTACCAAAATGGAAATTGCCTAGCTCAGGCTGCAATCCCTTCAGAAAACTTATCTTTAATATATTTCCTGTAATCACAGCTTAAAAACAAACCCACGTTTCCAAAATCTTCTTCAATGTTTCACCCTGCTATTTCTTGCCCAGGCATTAATCATCCACTTCTCCATTTAAGTACAGAGCACAGAGTGTTGCAGTGAAGAACTGAATTCTCACACCTGGTGAATAAAATGAGTGGTTTTACAGTGAGATTCCTATTGCTTTGTGGAGTGGTGAGAGTGTTGAAAAATGTACCTTGACCTGTGTGGCACAGGTGCCGTGTCTGTAAGGATTCTGGCAGAGTTAACCCCTGATAGGAGAATGTGCTATCAGGCTGTGGTGCCAAGGTCAGAAATCCTGAGGAGGCTGAAGGAAGTTCCAGTTTTTGTACCTCCATGTGTTGTTGTAAGTAACCTCTGTGTGCTACCAAGCAAGAACTGTTCCTTTTTTTGTCTTTGGGTTTTAAACTGCACTGGTCAACCCCCAGAGAAGAGGCCAAGCACAGTTGTCTTTGGCTGGTGGAGCAACATCACCTCTGTAGCTGTGGGCTTCTGCAGTAAAGCAAAGCTGTGGTTTAGGATTTTTAAAAATTTAATGTGTAAACAACTGACTGGCAGCCTGCAATACTGAAGACTCTTAAAAATTGAAATGCCACCATGTTTAACAGAATAATGAAAAGTAATGATAAAAATGTAATTGCTTCTTATGAGACTAATATTAAGTAAAGAATAAAGTAACTCTCAGTTGGCTTGGGTGACTGGGATGTAAGTGTGTGTGCAGCTTGGTTTTGGTATCTCTTCTGTGGCCTGAAGGAATTAATGCCTTGATTCCACAGATACATAAGAACAGTAGAAACAGTTTGGCTTTTAGGTTTAACACAATTTAATTGACGCAATGGTAAAGACCTTATTTTTCTGCTGAATTTCAGGCTGTTAAAATTGTCAGGACAAACATCTTTCAAAGCTACCATTTGATGCCAAACTTCAGTCAAGAATCATCTTGTTTGTAACACTGAAGTGGTGCTACCAAATGATCAGTCAGTTGCCATGACGGAAACAAAATAGTGAACAGTCCTCTGTAACGATTGCATTTAAAACCCACAGCTCCTTCAGACCTTCCTCCTCTACGGCTATGGCTTAAAAAACCACAACACTCAAACCACCATGACAACCCTGAAAATAAAAGTAAGCGTTCAACACTTATTATGGCAGATCTTCTCAAAAAGAAAGAGATATCTGGGAGGTAAAGGAAGATCAGACATGCTTTGCCAATTTCAATCAACAGATGTAACTGGTACTGAATTCACTGGAGCTGTGTCTGTCTGTACCAGGAATGAATTTGGCCAGATGATCACACTCCATTTTAATAGGAGATAATAAATATTGATTAATACTGTTGCAGGTATTGCATCCTGAAGCAGTAGCCAGAGGAGCTGGAGATACCATAGGGTATATAGTACGTGGTCTTGCCTTCCTGCTGCATTGGTCAAGAATTGCCAGTGGCTCATGGTGCTGTTCTGCCCAGGGGCTCTCCACCTGGTTTGGGCAGGAGTGTGGGCATGTCAGGGCCATTTTTCTGCCAGAGGTGGAGGGTCAGTGCTAAAAGCTGGGTTCTGCTCTGGGTGGTTGAAAAGGTTGGATTTTATACAGACAGCATATGAGCTGTTTGTATAAACTGGAAGAAATATCTCATGGAAAGACTAGAGTGCTTGTAGTTTGGTAACTGTTCAGCATCATAACAGAGGCTGGCTTTCTAATGGACTTGGGCATTAGTAAAGAGGAACCCGTATGGAAATACTGAGCATAGGGTATTTATGTGCTGTTGTTAGTCAGGCTATAATCAGAGCTATAGAGGGTTTAAAAATAGTGTGCCCTGCAGGGAGGAAATGTAAGGTAATAGTATGAATTAGTATATTGTATTTATACCCACAGCATGCTTTTCTTTAGGCAGGAGAGTTTTAATTATAGTGCATTACACACGTGGCACAGATCTTGGAGGTACCTGCAGAGACACCTCTGGGGATGAAGGGACAGTGTGGTGGAGATGTTCGGGAATGTGTGGGAAGGCCAGAGGCGGTTGTAGGCAGGGAAGAGGTGGTGGATCCATACAAGGCAGATGTCCCTTGCACTATAATGCAGTGGAGTTTAAATTTAGAACTCCTGTGTGACCCAATGTCAAGTCAGAAATGTGTTGTTGAAAGTATATAATCAGCTCCAAGTGGCTGCCTTGTAAATCTCAGGAGTGGAAACTGGCCTCGGGCTAACAGCCGTCTCGCCTGCATCTTTGCTTGAGTGAACTTTAATTTGACTCTTTATCAAGAAAAGCTCTGAGCAAAAGAAAGAAAAAAGATGAACACAGAATGAGTTCCACAAAGCAGGCTTTATATGGATACAGGTGATTTTTGCCAGAGACTTTGCAAGGACTTCCATGTGCCATCCAAGGAAAGCAAAGTCTCATTACAAAGTGCACGGGAGAGGAAAGGGCTTTCTGACTTTGGAAGCTCCTTTTGACTTTACTAGGTTAAAAGTGTGCACAGTGCTTCCAAAAATGAAGTGATTTCAAATTGTGCTGTTAAAATCTGGGGCAAATCTGAAAAGCAGGCCATACTTTGTGCATGGCTTTGTTTGTTTAAGCTGCTGACAAAAAAGAAACTAGCATCTCTGCGCTCGTCTGTGACGGTGCTGATCAGTTTGCTGTTGGTAGGCAGAGGTGTTCAGTGAGGTAACTGGGGGGTTAAAGTTTTGAGCAGCTCCTGGCTAGGGAGCTTTTCAGTGACATTACAGTGTGAAGTTTACATTTTGAGAAGATATTACCAGTGTTGTGACACTCAACCAATCTCATCATGGCTTCCTTCATTGTATGTGGGTATAGTGTAATCTGCCATGCTGGACACAAGGGAATATTTTGTGGCATCAGTTTTCCTTAAGTCTCACACAATGTAAAATAAAGAAAATATTAGTGAAAAACAGAAGCTTAATCTCAGTCCAGTTTCTAGTCCTGGGAACAACATAATTTGGAGCAACCTGTTACTCATTTTTGGGGGAGACGCTTCATTTTGTGGGTGCTATGCGTAAACTGGTTCAAAGGAGCCAGTTTGCAGAGCCCATGGACCAACCAGGATCTGAAAATCAATTTGTTCTGAAATGAATTAATTCACTTTTCAAAACTGTAGTCTAGAAATTTAGCTCTTTACTATTTTCTTGGGTGAAATATTTGATATTTAGCAAACTACAAATCTTACACATGTCCATATGTTTACAGCAAACAAACATTTATATGAAGTAACACTGAAAATCTGTATTCTTCACACATTGGAAGCATGTCTCAGTCCATTCTATTTTCCCTGAAGGAATATCAAAATAATTTTATAAAAGGAAATTGTGTGTAAAAATAATACTTAGTACCAAGTAGTCTAAATATACAGATCTACTAGAAAGACTGTTTTTTTCCTTTTTTTTGCAGGAAAACAAGGGTGGCATAATCTCTCTACATGCATACATACAATGTATGTGACCTAAAAATCAGTCATAGAAATAAACAATCAGAAATTCAAGTAGTTCAGTCTGTTCACCTTATGAAAGGGAATGGAATTTCCAGTGCCTGCCCAAAGAATTACAATCTGACCGATGTTAAAATCTTCCCTTTGTTTTCTTTGTTGTGTATAATTGTTTCCTCAGTCATTGAAGTGCTTGAGAAGGCAGAATGTATTGAGACTTCCTAAAAAGTAGAAATACTTTTCTTACATTGCCTGGCAGTTTCAGTTGAGTCGTGATATGACTGGTCTTGGAGGGCCTATGGTGAAGCCTCTGAACTTCAGTCTGCCCAAGTTGTAAGCTTATACATGTAGCTGCACCTGTCTTTGCTGCCCTCCTCATTGATTCATTTGGTGCCTGTAGGTTCAAACCTGGGTACATTTGTATTTTCCTGCCCTAGAACAGTAAAACAAACTGGCACAAACCCAACCATGAACTGTGAAACCCAAAAATACCAGGAAGCAAGAAGCGTAAGTTATTTTTAAAGCATCTGCTACCACCTCTTCTGTTAGGAGAAATGTAGTTGTGAACTTCTTGGAGGTGCTCTGGTAGAAGCTGAAACCTGTCATAAAGCACTTAGTTCAAAAAGAAATCTTGACTAATGTAAACTATTTGAAGAAGTGTTTACCAATAAACTTAAAAATAGCTATAGCTATTTTCTGATATCACAGGCCTTCTTTTCCTCCAATCCTGGCTATCTGCATAATTTTTTTACCTTGAAACCAGGTGAATGGTTACAAAAAGTTTATTTTTCCCCTTTGACATCCATACTGGAGGAGAAAATTATGCTAAATCCCCTTTAGCTTAAAGCTAATTAGAGCTAGTAATGAAGTCTTTGTTCTCATAAGCTGTTTCTCTTGTAACTATGATAGTTACATAAGGTTAGAGGCATCTGTCTGGGAGATTGGAAGGCTGAGAAGCTGGAGGATAAAGCTGAGGTCTGTTTGAGCTGTGGATGAGGTCGGGTCTTTGTGGCTCCAGTGCCAGAGCCAAACTCTCCCGTGGCTTCAGTCTTACGAACAGGCAGTGTCTGGTGCCTGCAGGAGGACACCAGCATACTCAGGGCATCCAAAAATCATCATCTCCCTCCGTATGTGGAAGGGTGAGCCATCTTAATTTTCAGCTCAAGTGTAAAGCTTGGAAAAAGGAGAGGTTGCTGATGTGGTGAAAAGAAGTTAAAACATTCTCTC
This sequence comes from Chaetura pelagica, assembly GCF_000747805.2. Taxonomy (NCBI): domain Eukaryota; kingdom Metazoa; phylum Chordata; class Aves; order Apodiformes; family Apodidae; genus Chaetura; species Chaetura pelagica. Next base: position 4,981,741 of record NW_009953098.1, on the reverse strand, counting down.
AATATATGATACTTCTGGACTTGATTAATTAAGCTGTGTGGGTCTGCCTGAAGATAAATGAGCACCTGAGCTCCTGGGGAGAGTGGGTGAAGAAAAAACATAGGATGTAGTGGAGTGAATGTGTGTAGAGCATGTATGGGTGACTGTAACATACCACCAAGCTTTGATCTTTTGAGTCTACATTGTGTTTATGAAGGAAGGTAATGGATCTGAGAACCTTCTCCCAGATACTTCTTTTACTCAGTCAATGGGAAATGAAACTGCCACTTTAAGCGAGTTATTTTAAAACTGAAAGCTTTGAAGGTCAGCCCCACTGGAGTGACATTTTAGCCAAGGGGAGCAGAGATTATTCAGTGAGTGAAGTAGAGAGAGTTGTGACCTTAATGGGGTTGTAAAAGCAGAACAAGACACTGTGGAACTCAGTTCCCAAATCCAGGGAATGGTTTTGTATTAAATCAGGAGCAAAGCAAGCAGCAAAGAATAAAGTTTGAATAGTCCTCTTTTATAATCAACATGAAAAGTACAGTTTTGCAATTTACTTTTTTTTTCAAAATAATTCCTGTTTTGTAACCATTGTTAAAATAAGCTCTAACTTCATGTACTCCAATATGCGAACAAAATTATCTCTTATCTCTGAGAATATTATTTGCTCATCTAATTATTTTCTTTGCAGAAGTAATTAAGTGGTTTGTAAAGTTCTAGAGGGACTGATCACACATTAAAGTATGTTGTAAACCAAGATTTTCAGAATGTTTTTAAAAAAATAAATCTGAATTTTGTACTTTAATCTCATGCTCTTCAGTAGGGCTCCAATGTAATTTGTTCATGACCAACCCAGCCTGTCTTCTCTGATGTTGGCTGCCTTGGGTGTGCTGAAACTTCTTGGGGTGGAGTAATTCACCATTGAAAGAGAGTGCAACAAGAAAAGCAATGAGCCAACAGCCAGAACCTCCAAACTGAGATGTCTTCTTTTAAAGATGTTTTAGATCAAGCATGAATTCACAGATGTGATGTGGGAATTGTAGAGCACTGTTCCTGTTGAAGGCTGTGGAAGTGCAAACAGCACGCAGAAGGGATACCATTCCTGGGTGAGATTTTATGTGCTTAGAAATACTTTTGGTCACTTGGACATGGGTAGAATCCCCCTTAATCTCCCCTGCTTTTAGGCATGAAATCTATTTAGTACATCTTCCTTTCAATTTCTTTTCTGTTAAAATTGAAAAGATTTCTCTGTTCTTATTGTGTCTGATTTTTGTTTCCAGCTGAATTATCAATCCTCCAGATACACGTCTTAGTGCTTCCAAAACATGGGTGGTGATTTTTTAAGCCTTTTAAAAAGCTCCTAAATTAGGAATTATGTTTATATTTAAAGTCTTTTATACCCACCTCCTCATTAATAGCCAGGGCCATGTGAGAATCATAGATTATGATGAAATAATAAACTTCTTTCCCTAGTACAGTCTGATGCACCAGCTTTCCTCACACTCAGTCTTGTCTGCAGGGGGAAGCAGAATGACTTTTGTTGACTGACCAACACACTTACTTCAGCTTCACCTCTGTTCCTTGTTCCCTATGCCACTACTTGCTTTCAGGGCTCTGCTCCTGAGCCTGTTACCTTTTGTGTAGCATAGTTATTTGTTTTTTCTCTCTGTGGAAACGGGACCTCCTAACTAGGCAAACAAAACCAGCATTATTTAATATCTGTGCCTGAAAATGTGACAAACTGCCTTCAAGGTTACAAGCACTACTTGAATGACATTCTGTATTAGTGATAGTCATCTCTCTTTGGTTGTGATGGCTGTTGGAGAGGACTGTATTGGTTTGTCAATCTAATTATCTTAAAAGAACACAAAAACCTGATTATAACAAGAAAATGAAATCCCATGCTGCAGAGAAGAGAGATTAATGCTTTATCTCCAGTCAGAAGTCCAAGCATGGTGAACTGCTTAAGGACAGACCTGATGAGCCTCAGGCAGTTAATAAAACATCTGGGAAATGGGAAAAGCTTGGGGTTTGGGCAGTGGCTGGTCTCAGGGGTCTGGAGAGGAGGTCAGATATAAGAGCTTGGGGGTTCTTCACCTCAGAGTTGTGGGACATCCTTGAATGTGACCAAAGAAGCGTGCTGTCTGCAGGCTGGACTCTGAGGACAGCAGCCCCTTCCCATCTGTGTCCACCAAAGACTGCTTAAACACCACCTCTTCTGCATAGGTGAAATGGTTGTATTTGCTATTGCTGTCTCTTGGTCATAGAACATACCATATGAAGTCGTGTAGATCTTGGAAGGTACTTGGTTAGGATTTCTTATCATCTAAGGAAAGTGACCCATGTCACTTCTGAAAATCAGGATGTTTGAGAGAAAAAGGTACCTTCAATAGTTTACTGATAGATTGTTCTCTTCTTAATAGCTCTTTAATCTTTTCTTCTTGTAGCATTAATTACTGAAACTCACTTCATGCTCCTGCATCCAGTTAATGCAAGTTTTACTGCCTTTGTGTTCTACACAGCCACTGGGCTGCTCCTGACACTTTGTGTGCTGCAGGAAGTTGAAACCAGCCTGTTTCAGGGCATGTTAGACAGAGGAAGATGTTTGCAGGCTGTCTTCATAGTGCTGGCTGCTGAGACTAATTGCTTTTAGGGCTGCACAAAAGCCTGATTTCACATGTTCTGCTTTGAGTGCAACTTTACGTTGTCTAATAGTAAAGCAAGGACAGAACATGAGATTGTTATATGAAGAGAAGGAGAAAAATCAATTTTAATCGCTGGAGTAGAGGGCTGGGGGGTAGAAGGTCACTGAAGATTATCAGTTGTGCTACAGCACTGAAGCTGGCACAGTTTCTGGGAAATTAGAAAACCATCAGCTGTGGAACAAAACCTATGGGTTTATCTGTGCTCTGACATATTATTAAGGGAAAGATCACTTAGGAAAACAGCTGGACTATCTAGCATTTGAGTTTCAGAGGGAAGGGGAATTTGTTTTGGACAGCATTTACAAATTACCTGTAAAATAAGGAGAGATTGGGGATTTGAGATAAAAAGCCAGATACTACCATAGTGCTGATTGAATGCATTTTCAATCATTACACACACATCCTCAGTCCCATAGGTAGCTCTGTGGGAACACCACCTGGAATGGTGTGTTTGTAAGTACCTTGCTGGAATTGAGAGTGGTCATTTTAGCCTACATGGGGAATTTTGAAGATGCATAGGAGGTGACTCCCCCTCCACTGTAACTATGTGCCTCTCATCCCTGATCAGTCTGTTTTCTTCAAGGCTTTGTCCTACATTTTTGGTTGCTTGGACTGTTTTCCCCTTTACAAGGAAATGCTGCTGTTCAGCAAACTTCCACACCTGATGCCTGCTTTCAGGCACTCACAGCAGCTGAGAGATCCTAATGGTGTTTTGAAAAGAGCCAGAAACCCAATTGTTTGCTGTTTATGCATGTAACCTTGCACAAGAAAGGCTCATGGGGGAAAGTCAAAGAACTTAAAGGGAAATTACATAGTGGCTTAGCTTTAGAAACGTTAGATAGCTTTCTTCTTCCTTATCAAAGAGTGATAATCAACTTTCTTCTTTGTGACAGAAGTAGCTGTAAAATAGCTCTGTTCTCTCTTAGCCTGCTTTTTTCTTCTTTCTTTTGTTTGTTTTTCTTGTACATACACACCTGCTCCACTATGTGAGTTGATGAAGGATCTTTCATGAAAAAAACATTAAAAAGTCTGTAAATTATTTTTTTTGTCACACAAATCTACACTTGCTAACTATTTTAATATTTAGCTAAAATTATTTTTTCTTATTGAAAGAATAAGTGCAAATAAGATATAGGATAAGGAAACTGAGTGGCAGAAATATCCTGAGAGATTATTAATTTTTAGGAAGAAACTTCTGAGAGTAAACTTTTTGTCAAGTATATTGGGAAATGATGCCCAGGAGAAAGCAGCTCCTTGTCCAGATAAAAAACATTTCTTTTCCTTGGGACTGAGAACCAGCCTATAGATTCCTCCAAACAGAATGTTTTCGTTAAAGATACTGTCTGTGTCAGGTTAAGAAAACCAAAGAAATCTCTCAGATCTCTTCTGAGAGTTGTTCAGGTGTCTAACTCCCATTGAACTCTCAGTTCAATGAAAATGATGGGAATTAGGCACCTGAAGAGCTTTACAAATATGGCTTTAATTTTACTCTTTACACAGGGGAGTGAGGGGTTGGCACTGTGGTTGGGTCCCTCCTAGTAGGTTCAGGTGGAAGGTCAGGTACGAACCCTGCAGCTGCTTTGAAGCTCAGGGAGTGTGCATGTCTTTTAAACAGTTGTTTTCAAACAACTGTTTTGGTTTGGGTTTTTTTGGAAGTAAACCCATGCAGTGGGGCATGTGCATGAGTCCCTGTGTTTGACCACCCATGCAAGAGAAGGTGTCTACTATTTTGATTTTGACATGGTGGCAGAAGCCAAATTAAGATACATCTTGGAAGGTGATTTTAATTGAAGTCCAAACTGCTGTAAGGAATTTACACTTTTTTCCAATGGAAACGAGTTCTGCTGTTAAGGTAGTGACTGCATCAAGCTAATTACACCATAAGAATGAAAATATTTCATCTCAAGCCTGTACTTCAGCACTCTATACCTCATTGATTTTTTAGTGTATCAAATGCTTGCACCACAAGAGTAGGGTCACAGGCACAAAATTATCTGTATGAATTATGAATCTTTACTGTTTCCTTTTTATTAGTATTAGGGAGACCTTTGATTCAATTTCTATTGCAACCAAGTAAAGAGCAAGTATATTACTCATTGATAGATGATAAGCGTGAGCTGCTTCTTAGTATGGGTCAAATGTCTTCTTGTGATCCTGAATATTAACTCCTTTAGCAGTCTGTAACACTTCTGTACCCCTTTCAATGCCACTAGTCCTATCTCTGACCAGAATGTCAACATGGATTCATTAAAATACAAGTTCTGTGTGTAAATAGATTTAAAATAAATGAGGCACATGTACTAGGTGGCCTTTTTTCTGCCCCATAAGGTCACGTGAAGGAGATAATCAAAGATAAGCATATGACACAGCCTTTAGCAAGGAAGAATACGGCAAAACTCAGCTCTTCATTTTCCACAATTCTATCAGCTCTCAGTGAGAAGTACAAGATGATCTCACAGGGACGTGTTTATTTTGTTGATGTGACCTTTTTAGTTTTCCTTTTCATTGCATCTTTCCTTTCAAGGAGAGGGTGTTTTGCAGATGCTGTAGCTGAAATAAACCTTGCATTTAATTTCCTGATTCTTTTAAAAGGAGTAAAATGTTTGGGTTGACATCCTGGCTTTCAAGGCAGTCTGTAAGGGTTCACCTTTTGGCCAGAAAGAGAAACATGTCAGACTCTGTTTTTTTTTGTTTGAATAATAACTAAGGTTCCTTGTCCCTGAGAGCTGGGGGGAAATGGGAATTTAAAATAATGCTAAAAAAAGCATTGGCTGCTTTAGAGTAATCCTGTATGTAGTCACAAGTATTTTTTCAGAGGTGTAACTTCTATACAAATTTTCAGTGCACTATGGTAACGAACAGTCTTCCCTCCATACTAATTGTCCTCAGACAAGCAATCTTCTGGGTCATTGCTGTAAACTAGAAATAAAAATTACTTGCATCCATTGATCTGGCATACAGGAGAGTAAAATAGTGGCCTTAAAATTGGTTTTAGTGGCTTCTTCTTCTAGCAGAGGTGGGCAGGGTAGGACTGTTTCACATCTGTCTTCTGTTGTGGGCTGCATTTGATAGTGCTGTGTTCCAACTTAGTGGAAGAGGATTCCCCAAAGGCTCAGAAGTCAATCTGCCTTTTCATTATCACCTTTGCCAGGAGAGATGATGTCTGTGCAATAGCTTCAGTGACATCAGTCAGGTTACTGCACTTTCACAGTTGACCATCCCTCTTTCAGTAGTCTTAAGTTAAGTGATCCAAGTGTGAGTGGAGAAATCCTGCTATGGAAATGGTTTTCCTGCAGCCCTTCATTGGCAGGTGACAGGGGACAAGGTGGGTGTCCTAAGCCCAGCCAGTGTGGTGTATGTCTATATATAAGTCCATTTTGACTATCAATGGTTTTTCAGTCCAAGTATGTTTTTTGTTTAGCAGCCAAACACTCTGCATTACTGTTCTTGTTGTTGACAGTGTTTTATCTATGTCTTTATCTGATATGACTCCAGGTAGTTTTGTTTCTTCTGGCACATTAACTGATGTGGGGTTTTTGTGCAGCAGTTCTTCATCTGTTTTGACATGTGTATCTGTCATTTTTATCAATTTTTGCCAAGACCAGACTGGGAGAATCTGAATCACAGTATTTGTTCTAGAGTTGCCTGTGTGTGAGCCCCTTCACAGGAATTCTTGGTGGCTGGGGGTCTCTGTGTTTTCTGAAAAGGAAGGTTTATTTTCTTTGTACACGGACCAATTTATTAGAATTCTGGCATTAGTCAGTCACTTGTTAATTGTTTTTATTACAGTCCAGTGCAAATACCCAGACTGAGATCACAAGCTGGGCCTTGTGCTGGGCAAACAGAAACTCTGTTGCTTCCCTTGCAGAGCAAGTAGAGAAAGTGTCCAGGAGGACACCCAGCGAGGTCAAGTTTATTTGTTCAAGATCACATAGGAAGATTGTATCAGAGCTGTGAGTGAAATTCTGGTCTCTGACTTTCAGCCCACAATATTGCTTTTCTTCTTTGCACAACCCTCCTGATTTCACAGACGTCCCCAGGCATCATTCTGATTTTGGTTACCAAAGAGTCTGTTAAGTCTTTTAAACTGTTGTGGTGTTCTCTGCTATAAGATTTTCTCCCTTGGTTAGCCAAAACTTTCCTGCCTTTGCTTTTGTTAAAGTTGGCTGAATAATATGTGTGGGTAAGTTGTTAGATGGCACAGCCAGCTTTTTTTGATACTAAGGCTGTTTTTCTGACTTACTCTTTTTAATCAATGTGATGTTTCTTTTAATATTCAGTCCTTCTGGGACAACCAATTTTTCTAATTTTTCACATCCTCTATGGAAGGAATGAATTGGTCTGAGACTCTGTCCATCAAATAAAGACAAAGCACAGCAGGTTCCCAAGGTGGGATACAGGCAGATAGGGTAGGATACAGGATGAGTGCCTTGGATAATATTCTGCTGAGTTTACTGCTGATCCACTGGGAAGGGTATTCTCTGTTTTGTGTAGGTTTATAGAGATAATCCATTGGTGTAATCTGTTAGGTCCTGGGAGTTAATGATTGTAGCCTGACTTGATGAAGCTGGACATATACTTTACCTTTTAATTTGCTTCCAAAAATGGTTGTATCCTGCACTACTCTGGATCTTTAGCACTGGAAATAATCAGGCTAATGATCTTGCTCTTAGCTTTGGGCTTCTGCAGCATATGCTTTGTCCCACTAGCAACACTAACATTGCTGCTCTGCAAGAATGTATCTCTACTTCCTTAGATAGGTTGCTGTGTGGAAAGGAAGAGGAGTAATGATGCGAGACACTCACTGTCCTACAACCCTACTGTGCTCCTTTTTCATGCCTCTCTCACCTGCTTCCTTCATCATTTTGTCTGGAGCTGCTTGAGATTTATTTCATGTCTGTCTTCCTCTGTTGCTTTCCCTCTGAGAAGGCACTAGAAAAATAATGGAAGTGCTGGAGGAATAAAAGGCAAAACTGGGAGCAAAGGCTAAGGGTAAAGGAGAGGTTGTAGAAGGTAGAGAGAAGAAGTAGCAAGACACAGCATGAACAGAATTGGGAAGTTTCCTTTTCCCTTAAATCATGTGGCAAACATCATAGGTTTACAATTCTAATCTTATTCAAGTACAAATGATTTGGACAAACTATGTGAGTTTGTGTATGAGGAGTCTTTCTCTCTTTTGTTCTGTTATTATTTGGAGAGTCCTAATGAGCCGTGATTGTGCTTTAGGCTAATAGCTATCCAAGTGATTCAAAATCATGGGGAACAATTATTTGAGTATGTTATTGCTTTATCTTCATTACTGTCAGAATCTGAAGGGTACTATTACTGTAAGCTGACTATAATAAGTTGTGTCTGATTTTCTTTTAATTAGTGAAATGTTACCTCCTGAAATACTGGTTAATGCCAATTACAAAAGCACTGTGAGAAATGTCTGATGTAGTACTGCTGGAATTCTTCTCTGTCTGAATAAAGGGAGGGGAAAAAAAAAGGCAAGGAAGTTTGTTCTTTAGGGTTTTGTCTTCCTTACATACTTTTTCATTCAATAAGAGTCCAGAGTGCCTAAAATGCCAGTGTGGCTGGTGAAGATTACTCTGGGACAGCTGTTCCTTTAACTCTTAATAATTATTCTTCAGAAAAGTGTAGGGCTTCCTTAAGCAAAGTTGTAGGGGAACACTGAGGTTTCTGTGTCAGTTCTGATAATAGCCTTCAAAGCCCCAGAAAGTGGTGAAACAAAAAATATCACAAGGTTGGCTTCTGATGCTGAAGTAAAATTGCAAATGTTAGTTGTCTTTGATCCTACTTGGTGTGGCCGGTGGGGACTTGACATTTGTGGTTGATGACAGTCAGTCAGTAGGAGATGGGAAGCAGGGCTTCTGGAGCTAAGTATAGTTACTTCAACTGCTTCAAATAAGATGTTTGACCCTAGCAGAGTGGTCTTTATCCTTTAGAAACAGCAGGCCTTGTAACACAAAGCAGTGGTTAATGTAATAATCAGTGAAAATAGGTAAACCATATGTAAACAAAAAAACTGGTGTGCTATTATCATTATTTTTGCATGCAATTTGAAAGGCAAATTATGTTTCTATGGTAGTTTCCTCTATTCTGTGCAGCTTTCCTTCCTGGCTGTCAGTAACTGGTTCATTAAGAGCTAATATTAAATTCACCAGTGTATACAAGGAATGGGCCTCTGAGCCACTGCTTTAAAAGCAAGGTAGAGAAGGCCAAAGCATTTAATTGGAAACTTGAGAGCTGTTAGCCCTTTTGTTTTCCTCCAGTCAACAAATTATTGTTAAAATAGAAGAGGGAGAAGGGCTTTGCTTTTTCAAACACAAAACATTTGGGAAGAAATCCTTCAGCTCCTGTCTCCTTGGCCCCAGTGAATGCAGGATAATTCACCAGGAGGGGACAGCTGTGACAAACCAGAAGTGCTTTGAGTATTGCAGAGCATAAATATGATGGTTTGAAAATGAGCAAATGACAGATAATGCACACTTGTGACCATGTGCTTGACTCAAAGCAATTTTTGGTACTGACATTAATGTTTTGAGACCCATTTAGCAACATCTCTTGAAATGCTTTTGTGGACAACTGGCAGCCAGAAAAAAATGGTGAGATGTGTTTTGCTCCTTGATTCAGCCCTCTTAATAACATTGTATTTTTTCATACCTTTTAATTCAGAAAGGGTTGAAGCACCTTCCTGAGTTAATGACTGTGCAGGAGGAGAGCACAGTTACCCTGCTGTCCTGGTTTGAGCCAGGATGAAGCCACTTTTCCTTTTACTGATTCCTGCCCCCCAACCCCTTCAGTAAGCTTTCTTTTAACTAGCAGCAAAGTATTCCAGCTTGGGCTGATAACAGCTGGAACTTATTCCAGAACAAGCTGCCCAGCAGCTTTTGAGCAATATCTCTGATAAATGCCCCCTGTGGCAAAATGCTCCTGCAGGGCCAAGTCCTGCCCCATCCTGTTTCAGTTGCAGCCTGTTCCATCCTTGGCTGCATCTTGTGTTGTTTACTCTGTCTCTTCTACATGGAGATCACAGCTGGGATGGGGATGAGCTTTCTCATCTGCATAGTTTCTGGCAGAACAGTGTCAGCCATAGCTGGGCCTTTGAACATTAGCTCCATACAAACGTTAAACACTAATGTGTAGTAGCATAAGGGATTGAACAAAAACAGGTGTCTGGAGAAACGAAGAGAACCTGCTCTCAAGATTTTTAACAATGGACCTTACAGGAATGGGAACACTGAAAGGGCATCCTTAAAACAATGACTGTAATGAATAAGCTTCTTCTATACAGTTGTTAGGCAAAAAAAAAATGAGCCTTGGGCATGGCAGGGAGGTCTATTGAATGGTTCATCTCTGCAGACTCTTGTGATTAAATAAAAAACAGAGTACATATAAATATATAATAGCTATAAATCACTGGATGATTCAATTATTCATATCCATAAAACCCCCTGCATTTCTTTTGAGAGGGAAAACCAAAAGGGATTATTTCTTCCAGTTGTTTTTTAATATAAGCAATGGAGGAGCGGGTGGTAAATGATCTTTGTTTTGTTCTTCTATGGAATTTGTAGTGATTTTTTCTTTTTTGATTTCTTTAGTAAGTTAGTTCAATGGCAAAATTTTCTAAACAACAGCATTGACCTTCCAGCAAATGCACAGAATAATGGTGGGAAACAACTTTTGCTTTCCAAATCATGTATTCCTGGTGGACATGCTCTGTAACCTTGAGGACATGTCAGAAATTTTCCTGTCCTTTTGTGGACACCTCGCAGCAGAGTCTTGGGCAAAGCTTATTCAGTGAATAACTGCAAATAACAATAAGAGATTAATCTGGAGCCTGTTAGCATTTGTGCTGAAAAACTGAGATTAATTAGATAAATTATTCAGTATGAATTATTTCCTTAGATCCTTGTACACTGACCTCAGGAAAGGTGAGTCACTACAATAAAGAACTTGGTTTATTTATCCTTTATAATATGCTGTTGGCTCGGGTTTAGCACCCACTTTTTTCCCCCGTTAATCCCAAATTAAATGCCTGGCAATAACAATTACATGGAAATGGATGACACACCAAGTTCCTAAGTGTGTTCAGCACCAGCTGTTGCAGTGCTGAGCTGACCCCTGTGCCCTCGGGCACACGCAGCTTTCAGAGGCTGCTGTCTCTGCAGAGAGGAAGCTGCTGCTAAACCAGAATTAATTTCTCCCCACCCGTAACAACTCCAGGCTCCCCAGAATGTTTAATTTTTAATCACATAGTATCCTCCAGCTGGTATTTCCTTGTTCTTGCTGCTGAAGGAGTTGAGTAACGTTTGTGATGGTGTTTGGTGTGTGCTGGGCATGGGAAACAACTCCTTGTGTCTGTGAAGGGAAGCCAGGACTAGGTATGTGTGCTGTGCATGCTAGCACCCGTCCTATATGTCTTTGCTTTTGTATAACCAGGATCTTTAATGCTATTTAATATAGCTGTCTACATATGAATTTGGTAGCTCTATGTTTCACACACTCTGGTTACAGCTTCTGAATTTTAACCAGCCCTGTCTATCTGCTGCTACAGGTTTTGTGTCTCCATCAGATACCTTTAGCTTCTTCTGCAAGTGGTATCAATCTTCATCTAAATCACATTTTCCTCACTGTTTCACTCATCTCAAACAGTATATTTTTAAGAGGTTATGGTGCTGAGCTAAAATACTTTTGTTTTTGAAGTGACCTTTTGTTGAGAGTTCTTCTTTCTCTGGCTTCCTGAGGAAACAGCCCTTCCATTTAGCATCTCCTCAGTGTATTTATATGCCTTCTTACGGCTTTATATATTTACTTTTGAGTAATCAACTCTCAACATAAACTGCATCTTTGGAGTGTTGTTAACCAGCACTAAAGGGATTGATTCAGAAATTTTTGAGGTCAAGTGGACTCTTTCAGTTGATCTCTATGAGTCTTGATTAAGATTTATAGAAGTGAGAGAACACTAACTCCCTGTCCATACTCCTATCAGTCTGAGCACTAATTCTCTTTGAATATGGTTGAACCCTGTCGAGATTTCTAGGAGAAATTACTGTGATGGCCCTTGCAGTTTGGGAGAAATATTTCAGAATTTGTAACTGAGTAGTTTGAATCTTTCTGAATGGCTCTTCCCTAATGCCATGAAATGGTCTCCAGTTGATACTTAGCTTGAGTTTCAAAGCTTCTGTTCACAGCTCAGTGAAAATAGCCTAGAGGCTGAAAATTGGCATTTTCTTCATTTTGTATGTTAATTTGTCTGTTATGTTGTTGTTGTATGTAAACTGTGTGGAAACACACTCTGAAGAGGGACTGACTGCACTGTTGAACCTCACAGGGTTTAGCTCTGCAAATATTGAGGAGGAGGGTAAATTCTAAAGGTAGATGAGCAGCAATTCAATCACTAGTTGGGTGTGTGCAGTTATTTCTGCACAATTTAAGTCTTCAGGCAGAACATAAAACAATTTATTGAAATATAAAAATTCAGTGTTGGTAGCACTTTCAGGGTGCTGAGCCCATTCTTCAAGACCTGCTTGTTCCTGCCAGTGATTAAGTAAATGTGAGAAATCTTATTTTTATCAGGTTGAAATGAGGGTTCATCACATGAGTATATGAGCACAGCCCAGTGTATCCTGTGTGTTTCCTTCTCTTCTGTATTAATATAACAGAAAACTCCAACAAAACAAACAAACCCCAAATCCTAACACTCACCTCTGTTGACTTCCACTGCTGATGCTGTCTGAGGATGCAGGCATATTAGGATAAGGAAGGACTTCTAGACTGCCCCTATAATAATTACTAAAACTTTCGAAGCTATATCTTCTAAAGTACTTTGAGACCTGATTCTAGACACTCAAGTGAAATATGATGGAATTAATTTAGTAGATAGCCTCATCATAAAAAGCAAGATAACATCAGCTCTATGAAGAGTATTCCACTATGTTTAATTTTATGGAAAAAAGATCTGGTTTACCCTGATAAGTTAGTGCTCATCATTGCTTTAGGTTTTCTTGGATGTTTTCCAGAGCAGGTAGAAGATTAGCTAATTTTAACATGTGAATAGAGAAGAGAATATTATTAATACCCTTCCCCCTAACAAAACTGTTTAACAGTACTTGGAAGAGAAAATTACAGGCTGAAAACAAATGATACTGTTCACACCTAGACTTTACATGGGTCTTTGAATACCAATTGGGAACTGCTTTTGCTTGTATTCCCATAGCAACAAGAAAATAGTAACACAGTTGTAAAGTGATATATCAGTGACATTCCTGCCATCTCCTCCTGGGGATAGACTCTCTCTTCCTCTCGGCTGCCGTCGAGCATCTTCCCTCCTGTTCAAAGGCTCTCTAGCTTGGAGCTTTTGCAGGATAGTGACACGTCTCTGTGTGCCTCTGTGCGTTTCTGAAGCTGCTTCCCCACAACATGGTGCCTGCAGGCTCACTAACAACATGTTGTTTTCAGACCTGAGAGGAGTTTGTTTGGTGCAGTATGCAAGTAGCTGCAGGCTGAAGATGAGTCTTCCCCTGCCACCATGGGCTTGAGGTGCTTTCTTTCCTTGGTGACAAGTGTGCCAACTCCCCAGTAAACTGAGATGAGTGGATGCAGGAAAAGCTTCCTCCATACATTGTTTCAAATACACTTGTGCCTGAAGTATTTTATTATCTTAAGGAATGAATGAATGAATGAATGAATGAATGACCAGTATCTTGATCCTTATGGGTCCCTTCCAACTCAAGATATTGTAGGATTTGATGAGCTTATGGAAGCCTTGTTAGCTTTATAATAGAGATGCATTGCCAAAACAGGTGCTGTTAGTATGTACCTTTTTGTTTTCTTGTTTGTGTTTGCAGGTAATTCATGTTTGATACTATTTCAGTCTATGTTCTTCGCAATGTGGGTTATTTTCATATTACAGGCATATTTAATGTATTGATATTTACAATATTTATAGAAGGTGCTAGCTGAAATAAGAAGCTTCACTTCCGAAATTCCAATATTTATAAATTTATTTTCCTCCAATGTAGACAACAAAGAAATGTAAAAGTTCAATATGAGATACAGGTATTTTGTAATGGCTTTCCTGACACCCATAAAATCAGAATGTTTTGTTTCAATTTCTGCTGCAGTGTGATTTCTCACTGCATAAAAAGTGAAGTGTTTTGGCCACCTAATAAACAGAAAATGAAATATTCTTGACACTATAAAAATCAGAGTCCAGAGAAATTACCTTCTAAAAGTCTAAGAAAAGGATTTTGTTTGGACAGATCAGAACATCAATTAAAAAAAAAAAATAATTTAAAAAAATGCTGTTGGAACCTGTGGATTCATCACCCATCTGGCTTTTTTTATTCAGCCTGAGCTCCTGACATTATTGATAGCACGTACACTTAAGTTCCACAGACAGATAATGCACTGTGTCGATTTTGCAGCCTTCTGATTGTGTTGAACACATCCTTGATCTTGCTTTATGAAAGAGACTGAAAGGTAGACCTTGATTTATCTTTGCTGTACCTTTTATCATATTGTCTACTTTATTTTTGTCATCTCTACCTTTGCTTTTGCTTCTCTGATCTAAGAAGTCCCAACATCTTCAATCTCTACTGATACAGAAGAATCAGCATGACTTCAATATTTTTTATTGTCTGTCTTTGAAACTTTTCTAATTTTGTTATGTCCTTTTGGAAGTGATGTGACCCGACTTGAATAGGACACCTCATCCTTTTTTATGTGCTCTTCTGCCCTTTGAAGTATATTTTGAACTTGGTATTTCTTTCTTTGGTTGCAAGAAAAATATGCATTCAGCTGGGCAGAGACAATATCTGTTTTGAGTGGGCAGTTTTATTTTTGCAAAGGCTTTGGACATGTCACTTGAAATCAAGTGGAAGACAGTGCCAGTAGCTTGCAAGTATTGTACCAAATGTGAAGATACAAGTTCCTTTTGAATAATGTATTATTTATCATGCATTAAGCTATTAATAGACTGAAGGGTCCATTTGCCGAAGACAGAACTCAGGAATTTGGTTGGAAAGGAAAATGCTGTTTTTAAGTGAAACCTTTAAAATATATTTTTTTACACATATTTTTTGAGGATTCTCTTGTTTTGATGTGGATTTCAATTATTTTGGGGAGTGAAGGACTGTTCATAATTTCTCCTCTCTTTCATATTTCTCTTTAGAGCCTGAATGTTCTTACTGGTCACAGCAAGTGCATACAAGAGGACTGGCAAAAATACTGTTACAGTTTATTTGAACAAAACAAGTCAGAATTAGAATTCTCTTGTTTCCTCTGTGTTTTGTGTTTGGAACTAGCCATGATAGGCCAGTGACATGCCTTTTTCTTTGTAGAACCTCCACCACTTGAGTTAAAAGGTTGAGTACCCCACAGAAAGCAGATCTTGCATTACTAGACAGTCTGTGTCTTGCAAGATCAATCTTGGAAAATTCACCTCATCTGGCTGTGTTCCTAGTTACTTGCTTGCATTTCATATTGAAGCATGTTCTGCAGAAGTCCTCAGGTGACCTCTTCTGAATGTTGGTTGGCTTTACTGTTTGTGGAGGTTTATCAGAGCATCAAAATTAACAGAGAAAAGTGAAGAAGAGTAGATATTTAGAAAGAAATTAAAAGTTTGAAACAAAATTTTACTAACACATGTGACACTAAGTTTGCTAGCCTGGAATGACTCTTTGTTCTTTTGGTTTTGTCAACATGAGACCAAGGAGGAGATGAGGGTCCAGACAAATTTATGGGACTGATCTCTGAGGAGTATCATAAAACCCTGTGTCTACTCTGATTTATCCAGTCAAGTTTGAGAATGCTACAAAGCTGCTTTAATTTTTCTGTGTCATGATAGTGAGAAGGACAAATTATACAGTAGAGAAAATATCTATCCTTCCCACTCATCCATTTTATTTGGGTGCACTTGTTTTTAAATGAAAAAAAGATAAAGACAGATTTATCTTTATTCATAAAGAGCTTTTACATGTAAAAAATTCATTGTGTGACTTTTGTTTTTAAATTTTCAGTGACTGGATCCAGCAGTGTGACTGATGCAGTTGGTGTATAGTGTCCAACAGCATCATTGAACTTGTTAGTCTAGGAACTAGTCTGCACCATTGACTAACCTAATTCTGGGAGCTTCAACTGGTCTGAAAGGACAGGAATGGAACTGTGAAAACTGTCTTGACACTTGGTCATTTCTTTTTGATGTTAATGGGGTTAACATCCTCCTCTGCCATCATGAATTAGAAATTTTCATCAGTTGGCTTTCAGCCCACAGGGCTATTATGTGGAATCATCAAATGCAAATGAAGCCTTGTAGTAAAGTAGTTGCACAAATGTATAAATGAAAATGTAAAACCAGGAACAGGAAACAGTATGAACAATAAAAGTAGTAGTCAAGGTAGGTAAACAAGGTAGGTAAGCTTTGTCTAATGCCATCAACCTAGTAAGAAAATGAACATCCCTAGAGTGTTTGAATATTTAGGTATCCAATGCCATTACTATGTCATTACTCTATAGAGTTCTCAGCTGTAGGAGCTAGCCCAGGTAGCCTCTGATATAGACAAGATGACAGAGTGAATATTTTAAAAGAACAACCAAACCACAGCTATTCTGGCAATTTGTAGCTTGTCAGTGCTTTTCTCAGAAACCTTAACTGGTCTGTGTCATGGAAAACAGCTGAAAGAATTTACACAGGCTTTAGGAGTTGGACTTTGTAGGACCTGCACTTCCTTCAGCCTGATGATTTCTGACTTGGTTAAAACACTAACACATACATAGAATAACATATAGAATAATTTAGGATCCTTAAGAACATGGAGTACAACGTTAAATATAACACTGCCAAGTCCACCACTAAACCATGTCCCTCAGCACCACATCTTTTAAATACCTCCAGGGATAGTGACACAGCCACTTTCCTGGGCAGCCTGTTCCAGTGTCTGACATCCCTTTTGGTGAAGAATTTTTTCCTTAAATCTGATGTAAATCTGCCCTGTGCACATTGACACACAGATTGTTCAGCTGTACAATGTTAAGTAAAGATTAAGAATTTGATGGTGCAACCCTGATTTGACAGGCTTTGGCTAGAACCCTGGTTATCTTCTAGTTCCAGTCTTGTTTTATGCTTCTAGGTTGGCATCTTACATGCAATGGAAAAACAAGGTAAAATAAAATACTGGCTTGTACTTGACCAAGTTCAAATGTTTAACTCTGCTCAAGTGTTGCTTTCCAGGTGCCTCTTACATTTATTCAATAATTCAGTCTGTCTCACACAGGAATGACGTTTTTTTTTTTCTTGAGGAGGAGGTGTGCTTGTGAGAGACAGTTTATTAGCATGTCATGTGGTAGAAACTAATCCTATTACCACCATTCCCCATAGAAAACAAGCTCAGGCATGTGGTGCTCACATCACTGCAGGGCTTCTTCCAGCACAAAGGCAGATTCCATTCTTGGTGGCCTGTGGGTAATCTCTCCCCTGTACTCCTGCCTCTAGGGCACTTCTCAACATTTTGAGTTTAATATTGCAATTTGGTAAATGCTAATTACTACAATAAAGGTTGCTCTTGTGCGCTGATTAGATGTCTTTTTATCCCTAACCAAAGTGAAATTACATATAATTGTCAGAGTGGTTAAACTCAGTGAACTTGACTGATCATTTCAACGTGTCACTTTGTACCATACATCTTTGTAGTAGCTAAAGTTGATGTAGATGACTGCAGAAACATGATGAGTAGGGCTGTATGAATCTTTCATAATGAAGCATGAAATAGGATGGAATTCTCTTGGACTGCAATCTTGCAGACACTGATTTAATGGAACTATATCCCCTAGTAAAATAAAATTGAAGCAGTAATAAGCACTGAACCTGACTCAGAATTTGATGTCAAAACTGGTTTTGAATTATTAAAAAAAGAAAAAAGAAAAAAATTGTGTAAATAATATAAATGCGTGTGTATTTAAAAAAAAACCACGACATCTTTTCAAGAGAGAAACTCCCCTTTACATTTTGGCTTTTATCATTTAAGGGATTCTTTTGTGCTTAGGTTAGACATTAGGTTGAAATTCTTTAGTGTGAGGGTGGTGAGACCCTGGCACAGGTTGCTCAGGGATGTTGTGGAATCCCCATCCCTGGAAGTGTTCAAGACTAGGTTACATGGGCCCCTGAGCAAATTTAGGTGTGGTTTGCATAAGCCCTGTAAAATATGAGATAGTATAACCTAGGTAATGAGTACTGTTGCTTGAGGTCTGCAGAGAACTCCATGGGCTGCATGTCATCAAAGGTAATTCTAGCTGAAGAGAATCTGGGGTTACTGGAGAGGTCTGAAAAATGTGGAGCTCTCTATACTCTGGAGCCTCATGTCTGCTGCCAGTTATCAAGTTCATAACAGATGCCTTAAAACTCAAAAGATGGAGAGGGCTTACTTGGATAATCAGGGCAGTGGGACACCTTACTCTTGAGATGAGACAAAGAGCCATCTTTGCAGCAAAATGAAGCCTAAAAGATTTAATTGCTGTTGATAATACTTACAGGAGTTAACATCTGGGAGTGAAGGAAATACCTATTTTGGGAAAAAGGGCAGGATTACTGTAAGAACAACAGGCTGTAACTTGGTTATCCACAAACTAAGAACATTTGTAATTACTTAGCTGGGAGTTTCTGGAGAAGAATAGTATCAGAAGCAGTGAAAGTAGAGAGCAACTGGTGTTGAGCTTAATCAGCTGATGAAAAGGATTTACTAGTGTGTTTGTGGGTAGCAGTAAAATTCCATTTTTAAGCATTACTTGTTGACATGTTTGGTTTTCCCTTTGCCCAGATCGAAAATACATTTGACAGATGACCACCACTTTTGTCTGCCTGCCCTTTCCCCAGCATTAGGAGCTGTTGGGGAGGGCAAGGTGGCAGAGGAGAGACTGGAGTGGAAAAAAATATGGTGACTAACAATAAAATTTGGCAACAATAACTTAATTTGTTTGTTTCCTCAATGATGAGTTTCTAACAACAAAAATTAATACCCCAGTAACAAGTCTAAGTTTCCCAACTTCTTGTTTTCAACCAGATTGGAATGAAAAGTTGATCACTAAAATTCCCCCCAAAAGAAACTTGAACATCTATTTTGGTTTAACCCTTCAAAAGAATGATAGGAAAATTATGTGGGTGAAAACAATTGGTGAAAAGGAAACTGAAATGTCCTTAATAGTATGAGTTTTCTTGAACATTGTCTAGATAGTTCAAAATTTTCAAACAGAGGCACATTTCAGTTCAACTGCTCAAAAGTAATTTGTGGGATGTTTATTCCTCTGAGACTTTTCTGTTTTTATCAAGTCAGCATTTTTTTCCTTAGAAAAGTTTGAGTGTCAAGTGAGTCACCTTCTGAGCTGTGTGCCAGACTGGATTATTAAGTGAAAAAAACTAAACAATTGCAGGTGATCCATAGTGTCTGTGGGTATTGTATGCAGTTCCACTTGCCAGAGTCATCCTTCTCTATTAGGAAAACATGAAAATAATTGGTGATGTGAAGAGAAACATGACAGCTGAAAATACTCAAGTTGGCAGATGTGGAAGGCTCCTCTTCCATATCTTCTCCTCTGCAGGTGGGGGGGAACCAGTGGCATCAGTGTTTGTATCCAAGTCCCATCCTGACACTAACCTGCCCAAGCAGCCCCACCTGGCTCCCAGGTGTCCAGCCTTGTAGAGTGGCACTGACTTCCAGTGCAGCTTTTTCAAGTCCTGGTGGAGAGGCTGGGATGTAGCAGCGTGGAGAAGGACCAGGGTGTATTTTCATTTCACTTTCCATGTCCTTCCCATCGTGCCTGAAATATGGTCTCTGATATTTATACAGTAGATAAACAAATTTAAGGTAGGAAAATGTTCTATTTATTTATTCTGGCTTGTATATCAATCCTGTTAATAAATAGTGCTTCTCTTGTCAGGGTTTTTATTAACATCTATAAACCTCTCAGTCTGTATTTTAAAAAAACGACAAAAAATCTTGTTACCTTGTTTTTGCTGACGTTCCTCTTAAAACTGATGTGACTGATGACATAACAGGTAATAGGGAGAGATGGTGTATTAATATTTAATAGGGATAGATAGGTTTATTACTGAAACACGTAAAATGCTCTCACAGCTGTCAACTGTAATTACTGCCTCTGTCTGAAAGATACATACACATTTGTGTATTTATGGAATTAAGTTTTGAAAGTCAAGATGATCAAAGTTAAGCACTTAAATAGCCTGTGTTTGTCAGAATTAACTGTTATGATTGTAGGGTTTTATTAAACAGAGCATGTTTCAGGGCTTAGTGAATTTAGTTTTTATCCCTTATTAATACGTTGTGTTTCACCAGATGGGTGGATCTTACTTCTGCTTTAAGGATTGATGCTGATCTTGGGGATGAAACAAATTTTATAGGAGAAACAGCAGAGCTGTCTCCAGATGAGCTGAGTAGTATTGCCCTAGAAAATCCCATGGTCAGGAGACCCTTGTCTGTGTCTCCATGGGTTGGTCCTCAGCTGGGATTTTCATGCCTCTCAGCATTGAATCCTGCTCATGCCTTGTTTTCAGGTTCTGGACTTCAAATTCCAACTGTGCAGGTGGTTTGACACAACTTTGAGGTAATTCTGCTGTATTAGTTGGCAGGTTCAGAGTATTTGGATCCCCAGTGCAGAAGGGAACTCATGGGCTGTCTGGAATAGAAGGGACCTAAAGCAGATATTATTGCAATTCATTATAGAAATAGATGGATTTTTTTTTCTAGTGGCTGATAAAGTTGGTTTCATTTCTTTTTATTTGATGTTCAAGTGACAGATTTTATCAGCCTAGAGGTTCACTTCAAGTATTTCCATTCCAACAGGCAAACACTAAAAGCAAAGGTTCCGAAGCTTTCTGTCACTTCTGCTTTCTATCAACATACACACAATCCAAAATTGTGTCCTGTTATTAAATGAGTGAGAACAGTGTGCTGGAAGTGTGGTTATGCTCACCCGGATGGCAGAGGTCATATGGAAAAGTGCACCTTTGCATAACAGTGATGTTTGTTTGTTTTAATTTCCCTTGAAATCCCACTGCAGTGTTATGAAGTTAATTTTAGTGTTTCTTGCTTGTAACGTGCACTTCACAGGAATGTCTGGTAAGTCTAAATAAACTGCTTTTGTGTTTTTAAAGATCAATTATGTCTTAAAATAAGAACTGTAATTCAGGAGAGAGAATAGGATCTGTATTTTAGGGGCTGAGAAGCTTCCTTATTTTTTATCAGTGATCAAAAAAATTTACAGCTGGTACCAAGTTGGCTTTTCAGTGCCTTTAGCCCCTGATGTCCTCTGCTTGGCTGCTGGATACACTAGGCTGATGAAGCCTATTGCTGCTTCATCCTTACTTAGGTTTTCTGCTGAGACAGGAGAGTTTCAATATATAGAGACTGACAGCATTTATTATAACAAGCCCTGGCACAGGTCGCCCAGGGAATATGTGAATGCCCCCCTCCTGGAAGTGTTTAAGGCCAGGTTGGACAGGACTTGGAGCAACCTGCTCTAGTGGGAGGTGTCCTTGCCCATGCAGGGGGGTTGGAACTAGATGATCTTTAAGGTCCTTTCTCACTCAAACAATTTTATGATATCATTCTATCATAGGCTTATTCCCTGGACCATGCAAGAAAGGCAAGCTGTGGCAAGCTGTGCTCAAGCTGGCCTTGCACAGGGCTCAGACATGCAGCTGTTGAGATGCTCTCACTCAAGTATTGCTGTGGATTCCCAAGAGGTTTTTTATTTTTTTAAAAGGGCTTCAGAACTGGCAATGACTTGGGCATCTGTTCCTTGGTTCCCACAGGTTTGCAGTCCCTGAGTTTCACATTGAAATGAGTTCTGTAAGAAAGATCAGTGAAGTTTTGCCTTTTTAAAATTCCCCAATCCCCTATCTTAGCCCTTGTCATCTGGAATGCAGCCCAGACATGCTACAATGCTTGTAAAACTTGAATTTCTCCTAGTTTTAGTTTTTCTTAGGAAATCTTCATTTTCTTAGCCCAGTGCTGGAATGTATTTTAGTAATGTGAAAAAGAAGACCTGATGAATGCTATCTGGTTAAAGGACTGGTCTGAAGGTATATGAACTTTGGAAGTGGTCAGTTTAAGTGTCAATCTTTTCTGATATTTTGTATATACAAATATATTATTGTATATGTCACAAATACCTCTGTTGAGACAGTTGCCAAACATAGAGGAAAGTCTGTCTTCATATGAGTCACGCCTAACCTCAGGTAAATTGGTGTATTCCAGAATGGCTGGAAGTCTCTCCAGTTCCATTTAATATATTAGGGGAGGAAAATCCCACCCTTCATGCACCCATCACCTTCCTGATCTCCAAGCAGATCTGCAGCAGGGGTGGGCTGTGGGGCTGGGAAGTGTTTGGGGTCTGTTCCCTTGGAGGCTTCCCCTCCTGGAGCTCAGAGCTGTAGTATTGGCATAATTGCTGCCTGCATGTATTAATGTAGTAATTATGCAATTATGACACATGTGAGGGTGTTGTGTGCCTGGGATATGGGAATGATACAAAGATTATAAAACCATTATACAGTGTAGCAGTGTGCCTGTAAAGTCTGGGGCTTTTCCTGTGCTATTGATATTGATAGGTACTTGCAATCTAAGAAAAACTGAATTTTGTTTATTTTAACCTGCTCTGCTTTGCTGTGAAAAGTTTATCCAATTTCCACAATTCAGGCTTTAATGCTCTCCTCTAACTACTGGCCATCTGTTGCAGTGTGGAAAGATTTCCTACAGGGATGCCTCCTTTAACAAATTTTTACCATTGCTGTCATATCAACTCAGGGTTTTCCTGTCATCTTTCTGTTGTGATAAACGATTTCTGAATTGACAGCTGTCACATATGTGCTTAGGTAGCAACTGGGAAGATCCCCTGATGGACTAAAGCTGTATTCTTTCATTTGGTCATTACGTCTGTAGAACTTAGGAGAAGATACAAGGTTTTCTTTGGCATTTTAAAATGAACTGTAGAATTTAACCTAACTTTTGTAATTCATTAACATTAATATATAGCAAAATTCATTCCTGTAAGAAATCAAAGAGAATCACTGTAAAGCACAATCCTACCAGAAAGGTCATGCTTAATTTTGCAGGCATGAAATTTCATTTATTTCAGTAGGACATCACTTATGCATAAAACTGAGTCTTTTTTTGAGAATAAGTTTTCAAGATGTATTTTATATGAAAGATGGTAATTGCTTAGTATTTGTCCATTTCCTGAATTAAGATTTTCTGCTGCCAGTGACCATTTGGAAATTTCCAGAAGTGAGTCTGGAAAGGGCAAAGCACAGTCTGAGCTGAAAAGCTGTAAGTCTTTAACAGTGGGAGCAGTCCTGTACCTAGAAGAGACTCTCTGGCATGGGGTCTACCTTGTATATACTCCTGGGGGTCATTTATAGCAAAAATATCTTGGGGAAAATTGTTTGTAGAGCCTGTGCCTGGTTGTTGTATCCTGTTCAGGATGTGTCCAGTCATTGCCATGGGCTCCAGGATGAAGGCTCTGTACTAGAGGAGGATTGTAACCTGTGGGGAATCAGCAGCACTGGTGCTTTGGGGTGGGGATGTGCCCCAGTCTAAGAGGCCTCCTAAGAGAGAAAGAGGATGTTAATTTATGGTAAAATGTTGCTTCGAGGATCTCGCTGGTGTGGCTGTGTGGGTGTAGCATGAGAGTCTGTGCTACCTGTCAGGGCATGTCTAAGCAAACAATTACTCTACAGGCAGAAGAGGAAGCAGAACATTACAGGCTATTAGGAGACATATAGAGAACAAACTAGTGAAACATCATTGTGTCACCATGTAGATGTACACTGTTCCAGCTTCTTAAATATCTCATGTGCTTTTGGTGCCTTTCTATCAGAAATAATAGAATAGAGAAAACTTAAGGAAGAGCCTTAAGTGAGACTGGGGCAAGGATGGGCTGGCCAGTAGGAGCAGAGACATTGCCCAAGCATGAGAGAATGAGAAAAGCCAAAGCTTGGCTGTAGTTCAACTGGGGAGACTGATTTCTTCTTGCCGTTTTGCCTATACAGCTGTCAGGTCCCCCTCCATTATTCCCAGCTGCTGCTTTGTTATCCTGCCTTCATAGGATACTAAACTGCCCTCTCTTCTCTTTTTGTTGTTTCCCTGCCTACTCCCATTTCTCCTCTGTGGCTCCTTTCCTCCCCAGACCTCTCCTTCAATCGACACTAAGCACTTCCAAGATCTCCCTCTTTGCCATGCCCTATGATTTTGCCAGCCCCTCCCCGGGGTACCTGCCTGCAGAGCAACACTGGTCACCAGCTCTGTGCTGGTGGGTGCCAGGGCTCTGTGCAAAATCCACCCAGGCAACACAAAAAAGCAGCCAGGGCCACACACCACACATCTGCATCTGCCTGTCAATGACAAGAGGAGGTCTTTGTTTTCACATGGCATGGACAGGCTCAGATGTCTTCACCAGCCACCCTCAGACATAATCCTGCTACACTCTGGGGGACAAATCAGACCCCAAGTGGGCAATTTGGCATTTTGCACTGGTGCATTTTTGCGAGTGGCCAAATACACATTTGAGAAGAAGATGCTTGTGGAGAGCCACGTTTTACCCAAGTTTTATAATTGAGTTATTACGGAAGTGTGTAAAAAATGGGGTCTAGAATAGAAGTGCTGACACTAGAACAGCATGAACACAGC
Source organism: Chaetura pelagica (assembly GCF_000747805.2). Classification (NCBI taxonomy): domain Eukaryota; kingdom Metazoa; phylum Chordata; class Aves; order Apodiformes; family Apodidae; genus Chaetura; species Chaetura pelagica. Next base: position 4,957,350 of record NW_009953098.1, on the reverse strand, counting down.
TGTTATAATATAGTAAATTTGTAAGAAATTGTATAGCTAACAAAGTAGGTCAACAGCTTCAGAGGAAAAACTGTTTCAGATGGCACATTACTCTATCTTAGGAGACTTGATGCTTTTTCAACATGAGAAGAGAGCAGCTTTCCCTTCTGTGCTTATTCTTGTCGTCTTCATTTTTAAAAACATTCGTGCTGAAAGGAGGGTCTGGCCTCCAAATGTGAGTAAAAACAAATCTACCATGTACAGGCACAGTGGAGCACAGACCAGAGAACATAAGGATGACTGCCGTGCCAGACCACAGGTCATACTTACCCAGTGTCCTGCCTGTAACAGTGGCCAGTAAGGGATGGATGTGAAAGAGAAGCAGAAGGAATGTGTGGCAGTTTTTCCAGAGTGTTCTCCTAGACACAAGCAACTCATACATTATAGACTTCCCAAGGCAGAAGTGACATGAGAAAGAAGTCTTGAGTGTTAAAGTAATAACAGGGATCAGTGGTAACATTTTCAAGGAACTCAACCTTCCCTTGTGAAAAGTGATGTCTTTACTGAGGAGGCAAAATTGAACTGGTTTTTGATGAGTCAAAGACTCAATGTTGAAATGACTCATGATGGTGGCACTTAATTGTGCTGTGGAACCCAGGATCTTATTTTCAGAGCAGGTAATTACTCTGCCCTAGGTTTTGTTCTGGAGCTTTCAACAATATTAGTGACCAACTTTGTATGTTAATCCTACTGGCTTGGGGTTTTTAAAGCAGCTTCCTGTCTCATTCTGAAATTTGCTTTTTATATGCTTTTTAAAACATCCAATATTTTCTGACAGAAGAAGCAAAGACATTTGTCCTTTTTTTCTATACTGTGGCTTGAGTATGTCTCATGACATCTGTGAACAGTTTCCTCTCGAAACAACTTTGAGTCCATTTCTTAAAAATTAATACTGCAGGATTTCCAAGTTTTATTTCTTGTGTTGGCTGCTGCTTTCCTTTCTAGACACTTGTGGTTTTTTTGACAAACTGTAAGCACTGTAGTTTTGTTAGGAGCTTTCAAAAGTCTATTCTCTGTTGATAATATTCCTACTATTTCTTGGATGACACCACAGTCTGGGAGCTGAATATTTCAATGAAATATATCTGTTCTTTGCAGAAGTTGATGCCAATATTTTTTCCTTTGGTAATAAACATGTACTTTTTTTGCACACAAGTGGACCCAGACATGACCTACAGTGCCAGTCTTAAAATCTGAATTCTTCCATGTTTGAGTCATTTATTTTCATGCTGACTTGCAGTTAGATCTTCACGCTATTTTTTCCCTGCATTATATAATCTTTATCTAGGCAGCTGACACTGCAATCTGAGTCGTGGTGGTACTTAGCAAGGAGTGGAAAAATGATTGGAATGATATGTTTTAGTCACAGGATGTTCAGCTTATGCTTCATAACTGCTGAGTAACCTGATTGATAACAAGAATGCTACTGAAATACTGACCCTCTTTTTAATAATACAGCAAAATCATGCTATTATGTGCTACTCGGTTTTACCAGTAGAGAATTGGGAAAATTATTTACTCCTAGGTCTAGTAAATAGGTAGTATCTGTTATTCAGAGAAAATCAAATACCAAAAATTGAACTTCTTTACAATGTAATTAATGTTGCATTATCAGCTGTGTTTCAGCTTAATGTTGTTTACTTTGATTTCACGTTAGTAAAGAAGTTTGTCCACAGAGGTTTTAATTTTATCTACATGATGTACAACAGATAATGAAAGACCAGTAGTAGACAAATAGGTGGATTCATTCTTCAACATGAACAAATATTTTGGCCACATATACATCTTATAGGCAGGCAAACCGTGGCTTACTACAAGTCTTACAAATTTGCAAGTGATTCAGTAAACTGGGACTGTTCTTACCCAGACCATCTAGGTCATGGGCTATGAACAAACTGAAATACTTGCTTCTGAAGTAAGCCCTCAGAGAGGGTATGGACCCTTTAATGTGTGAAAGCCTTGAGCTCAGCCTTAATCATCCATCAGTTTATGCTGCCCAGCTAGAAAAGAGCTCTGCAGAAAAGGGCCTGGAATTCCTGGTGGACACCAAGTGGACCATGAGCCAGCAGATGTGCCCCTGCCACAAAGCAGGCCAATGGTATCCTGGGCTGTATCAGAAGCATTGTCAGCAGGGGGAGGGAGGAGATACTTTCCCTCTCTCAGCATTGGTCAGGCCACATCTGGTGTATTGTGTCCAGTGCTGGGCTCCCCAGTGCAAGAGAGACATAGACATAATGGATAGATGTTGAAGGGAGTTGAGGAGGAAAGGCTGAGGGATCTGGGACTGCTCAGCCTAGAGAAGAGGACTCTCAGGGAGTTCTTACCAATCTATATAAATACCTACAGAGAAGGTGCCAAGAGGGTGAAGGCAGGCTCTTCCCAGTGGTGCCCAGTGGCAGGACAAGAGGCAACGTGCACAAACTGAAGCACAGGGAGGTTTTCTCTGAACGTTAGGAAACACTTTTTTAGCGTGAGGATGACTGAGCACTGGCACAGGCTGCCCAGAGAGACTGTGAAGTCTCCATCCTCAGAGGTGCTCAAAAGCCATCTGGATATGGTCCTGAGCAATCTGCTCTATGCGGCCCTGCTTGAGCAGGGGGGTTATGCCAGATGACCTCCAGAGATCCCTTCCAAACTCAACCAATTCTGTCATTGTGTCCCTCGTGGGCCTTCACCCTCGTGACTTAAATGCAGTCATTGGCCAACATGGAGCTTGGGCATATGTGCAGGGCTGGGGACTGCAACCTCTGCTTTTATATGCTCTGAATTTTGTAAGTGCTCTTTTGCAGTGCTATCAGCTCTTCTGGCTGCTGGGATGTACCTCAGCTACATGAAGTTGTCAGTCCTTGGCCTTCCAGATGTTTCCGGGATTTTTAGTTGTAGATTTCCCTGCTGGTATCTCCAGGGCTTTAAAACTCAAATTAGTTCCAGAAGTTTGAACATACTAGTCACAGCAGAAGGAGAAAGAAAGGGTAAAGAAAGGATCAAAGTGTTTTCAGCCATGAGCTTGGGAACAGGAGAACTGAGGGGTGTGTGTGGAGAACATAAAGACAAGGTAGAAACTGGCTCACTGCTGTTGAAGGGATAGAACTAAAGAGTGGCTGAGAGAGGCTCAAAAATAATGTTGGAATTGTGAATATTGCTGAACAATTTTATGAAAGCAATGCTTGAAAGGACTGTACATGTCAAGCTAGAAGCTACTTTTGTTGCTGTGGCTGGAGTATGTGTTAATGCTGCCATGAGCATTGGACACTCTGCTCATCTTCTGAATCACAGACATTGTACTGAATTGAAGTGTAGAGCTGAAGTAGCACTTAATCAGTAATAATCGCAATCAAGAGAGAGTTTTAATACAGTTTAGGATAATTAGTCATGTATCAAATGGATTTTCGTTGGGGGCCATGTGAAATGCCTGACAGGGTGGAGCTGTACTCTTCTAAGTTTCATTCAAGAGTGTTTGCCAAATTATTTTAATGAATAGTTTTTGGCCTGTAGCTCATTTGTAAATGGGTTTTGTGCAAGGCTGTGATGTGGCATTTGTAGGTTGCGAAGGGTTTTCTTTCTTCAGTGGCTAATATGTTACAGTTAGAGCTGGGCTATGAGATGTTTAGTGTTCTGAACTGATGAAGTTCTGCAAAATGACTTACACTTTGTTTCAGAGAAGTTGTGCCTGGGTAATTTGCAGCCATGGGGTAATGAGAAGAGACACAGCAAACCAGATTAAACCCATTGAAGATTTTTAAATAATCATTTGGAACTCCTAGTTGCTACTAAAATGAAATTCTACCAATACATTTTTGTGGGACAGATAAAATTGTGAAAATAATGACATGAAATCAAATGAGAGGGTGCCACAAAGGGCACAGGTGGGAGTTGGAAACGTGTTCAGATATTTGAACAGATGCCCAAAAGTCACCCATGTTAGTGATAAAAATGCTGGAAGTTACAAAGAAAAAGGATAGTGTATCTGAACAAGGGTGTGCAAAAAGTAACTGAGGACAAAAATATGCTTATTTTACTGAATAAGCATTGAGATTATTGTAGATTGAGAGCGATAATATGAGATAACTGTGTGCGCAAAGGTGGACAGTGAAGTGCTGGTGTGTCACTGGTGTGGAGTTTGCAGTGTCTGCTGGGGAATGGGTTGGTTTGCTGGGTCAGATGTTACATGCAATGCTCTCTGCTCCCTTTCCAAGAGGAAGTTATGGCATGTTTTGAAGGATAAGGAATACCTTCTAAAGGGAAAAGAAAGTGAAGTTGTGGTTTCAGCACCTCAGAAGTACTGGTGATTTCCCTTCTGGTCAGCTGCAACTGTATTTTTGGGGATTTTCTTCACTGGCTAGAAATGTTGCTGAAAACCTGAAGTGAACATTCACTGCAAACATGAGCCTCTGCCATCCTCCTGGTTTGGGGAAAGGGCAGACAGTGCTGGGGTGAAATGGGCAGGATGTCTCTGCATGGCCCATAGCCTGTGCTAGTCTTGAACCTGAGGCTTGGACAGAGTGATTCCATAAAGCAGGTAGTAGCAATAGCAAAATCAAGGGAATGCAAAATGGGAATCAAGGGGGTGACATTTGCTAGCCTGGTTTGAAAAGATGTTTTTTTCTATTATGAGGGAAAAAAGTTTTGAAGATTTTTATCTTTTTTTCTGAGCCCCATGTAAGGTTAAAAATCAGTAAGAACTTTCCCTATTTTTTTTTCTCTATTGGAATGTTTTATTTGAGTAAGCTTTCAATGTGTTCTTCAGATTTATATTTCTCTCAGTTTTCCTTAAAATATTTCATTCTGAAGCTTAGTGGATTGAATAATGTCTACTTGAATTGAAAAATTGCAACCTGCTGCTAGATAAATGCAAAGAGATGGTGCTTTGTTTGCATTTTCCAGATATTTTCCATTTCTTCTAAATAAGAATGTGAAAGTGGATGTGATGCTGCAAAAATCAGATGTTGTACATTTGTTTGTCTGATGGAAAATGGTACAGTGAAGTGATTTTTGACCTGTTCTGAAGGAGGGATATGGAGACAGGCACAGGGGTGGTTTGGAGCACACATGTTTCTGAGACATCTTTCAGAAATTATTCCAGAGAAAGCTGGAGAGCCTTTCCCTCAAAACGATCTTTTCAGCTGTTCAGCTAGAAAAAAACCACTGGGTTCTTTGATTTTGTATTTAAATGGTGCTTCAAATGGCCACAGAATAAATGGCTGAGAGTTTCTATAATTCTTTTCTATTTATATATTTATTTACAAATCATACTTGGTGTGTGGGGTAAAGGCAGGGGGATATGAACCCACCTCTAATATAAAGATAGAGATATTGAGTGCACAGATGTTTTAAAATCCCATTTCTGCATGTTATCTAACTTTTATGGTCAGTCATTACTGTAACTAACTCGACAGAAAGCAAAGAGAAAATTGGCATGGCTTCTAAAGTCAGTGAGCCATTAAATAGGTGACAATAATCTTGATATAAACTTAGAATATTTAATTGGCACACAAAGTACCTCTTGAGAGCATCACCATTTCAGGCTGTTCTTTAAGTGCCAAGTGTTTGTAGGTTGCCATGAAGTTTCAGGCAATCCAGCCCTGATGGGTCACCACAGCTCTTCTCCAGCAGAACGTGGATTGCATTTCTTCTCTCTTGCTTTTTGCACATGTCTGAGTTTGCTTTTATGTCCCCTCTACCCTCAGTTGAGGGCTCCAGAAATGCAGCTTCCTACAGCTCTAACAGCTCAGAGTTTTGACCAACCATATGGGTGCAGCTCTCATCTTTCTCTGCCTTTCCCATACCCAGCTCCTAAGGGAGGCCCATTCTTAACTGCTGCCTTGGGCTGAGTGTGCTTTGTAGTTGCATATGCCAGGAGGGTGCCCAGCCCTCAGATACCTTTCAGGCTCTTCTCCAGATGTCTTACCATTATTTTTTTCTTTTATGTTGTAGAATATGTTTCCATGTTGTGTTTGAAGTTTCAGGAAAAAAAACAACCCGAAACATCTAGAGCAAGAAAAATATAATAAAGTATTGGGTTGGCAAATAGAGGCAGAGAAGTGTGGTGTGGATCTCCAGGCAAACAGAGCTGGTTAAATTGGGGATGGATCTCATGGTACTTGAATCACTGCTACCTGGTGGCCTGGCCAAGCAGGATTTTGCATGGTGTTTGAGTGCACATGCCATCTGAGAGATTTTTTTCTATTCTTGATTTTTGCATTGTTGTTCCCATTTTACTGCCAGTTTACAAATTAGTTTTATATGAGTAGGTTTTATATATATATATGTATATATATATATCTTATTTGTTGTATTGTGAATATATATTAAGGTGCTTAATCTTCTAGGAATGAGACAAGGCAACTTAAACAGGACTCACAACTGAAATCACATATAATTGAGATTGACTTTCTTCCCTACCCCCTACCAAGCAAGAACTTAAACTTCTTGAAAATGTTTGCATGAAGATAGACAAAAATACTGTATGGAAAACCAAATAATAAACAACACATTCTATTTCATTCTACTGTGATGCCAAATTTTCAAAAGTCTTTCCCCTTTTCCCTGAAAGCATTTTCTCATGTGTTTATTGTGCTCTGCTGTTGAAAATCTACCCTAAGAACATGCAGCACCCCTTTATTAATTTGCTAAATGATTTTAGCAATCTTATTTTCCACATCTGTTTTTTTGAACCTCTTTGAAAAGCAGCCAGGCCTGCAAAAAAGACGTAATGAATTGCAAATATATGTGTCTCTGAAAGTTACCTCATATTTTTAAACCTAGCACTGCTGCTCTGGTGCAGTTCAAACAGACTCCACTGAGTTGTTCTGGCAGCAGCCTGGCACTGGTGGATGGTTGGGCACAGCTGTGGAGCACTTGCTGTGTGACCAGACGTGGCTCAGGTAGGACAATTGACTGTGAAGGGCATCTCTGGTTAAGTGCCCATGTGCCAGAGTAGTCTTACAGACTTGCTGCTTCTTAAATCTCTTTCTCTTTCTTCTGTTCTCTTCCTGGTCTTCTCAGGGAAGCTTTTTAGATGCTTTTTCTTCTGATTCTTGGTTTACAAATGTTAAATATTTAAAGTACCAACTCAACAGTACTTTCGAGTCTTTCATCTCCAACAAACTCATTTTCTTTCCCTGTCTTGAGAAGATGATGGCCAGACAGTCCTTGTAACATATCAGGAGAAGACACATTTGGCCAAAAGGCCTTTTTTCTACCATCATGGAGGGACTAAGGAACTACATGTAGGACCTGAAAAACCCAAACTTCAGCTGAAGTGGGATACTGACCACCTCCTGCTGCCCTCCTGGGGCCCTGTTCAGAGCTCAGACAAGCACCAGCCTCCCTGCAGAGCTGAGTGTTGTGTGTTTGAATGTTAGGACAAAGAAATTGCTCCTCTGCTTGCTGTGGTGTGTTGTGTAATAAAAGCTGTACTGTGGCTGGTAGATGATTCATTAACCTGCAAGCATAAGAACCAAAACTCTTAAGGGCTGAAAGAAGCTTTGAGCTATTTATTACTGTACAGAGGTTATTAGTACTGTACAATTAGTACTAGCATGTACATTAGCAATTAAGAAGTCAGGGAAGTGTAGACCTGAACAATAGACCATCTGTTTGACAGAAATAACTATTAAAATCAGCACAGATTTAGATGCTTCTTTACTACTTAAAGCATTCTAACAACTAAGGTTCTCATGGTAGGATTGCCTCGTTAGCTAATGAAAATTCTTTGGGAACCCCTCCAGGAAGAACACTTATGAAGTACTAGGTAAAAATTAAATATTGATTGTTTTTAATGCATCAAATTAAACTTAATCATACTCTAGGAAGTACATAATGTTTCCCAGAAATATAACTGGAATCCCACTGCTGGTTTCTGTACAAGGTGATCTCCTACTGAAATGATTTGCAGTAAAATAGAAGCTACAGCTAACTTATAATTTGTGAAATTCAAAAAGTGTTAGCATATCATTTAGATAATGAAACCTTTATACCCCTCTAGATTTGTAAGTACCAACTTGAGCAAAGAGAATGTTATTTCAGTGCTATTATATTAAATTATATAGTTTTGCTGGGGGGATTAGATGGCTGTATGTTTAATTTACAAGCTTTTCATTCCAAGTTTTTAATTTATTCTTGGCAATTTAGGAAACCATAGTTTTAAAAACTAGTGATAGTAGTGTTAAAACCAAGTGCATATTCACAAGGCTGACCAAAGTCTAAATCATCAAATGAGCCAATAAATATTAATAATTTCCTATATGCTTTTAAGAATTGTTTTTCTGAATGTTTTCAGTGCATGCTCCTCATACGAACCATCATCACTCTCCCTCTCTCTTCCCCATTTGAAATGGAGACGTTTGATTTAGGAGCAGCAGCCAAAAGTCTCTGAAGAGGGTGGAGTGAAGCCCAGAGTGGCTGGGGCTGGTGAGAGGTGGGCCAGGCTGGCCCTGACATCTCCTCTTGTGTGGAGAGCTGAACTGTTGGTGCTATACAGCTCCACCACAGAAGAGCTTCATGGTTTCATAGGCTCAGTCAATGCAGGATTATTAGGGACAGTTGACACTGTTTTGATCTGTTGCCTTCAGCACAATGGGATAGTCTTACAGGCAGCTTTGGGAAGAACCCATGAAAGATGGTTCGTTTCCATATCTTATGTGTAGAAGTCTATGCTGGAAAGGTATTAGGAGCTCAGAAACTGAAGGAAAAATATTGAAATTGAAAAACACTATTCTGTGTTTGAAAGCCTTCATGATATTACATCGAGCTAGGAGTATCTTGTTGCCCCTTCTGTTTAAGAGTGTTGCTTAGTCTGCCTTGGCGAGGCCACATCTGGAATATTGTGTCCAGTTCTGGGCCCCTCAGTTCAAGGAGGACAGGGAACTGCTTTAGAGAGTCCAGTGCAGAGCCATGAAGATGAGAGCCATGAAGATGACTAAGGGAGTGAAGCATCTCCCTTATGAGGAAAGGCTGAGGGAGCTGGGTCTCTTTGGCTTGGAGAAGAGGAGACTGAGGGGCGACCTCATCAATGTTTACAAATATGTAAGGGGTGAGTGTCAGGAGGATGCAGCCAGGCTTTTTTCAGTGATGTCCAGTGATAGGACAAGAGGCAATGGGTGCAAACTGGAACAAACTGGAACATAGGAGGTTCCACGTAAACATCAGAAAAAACTTTACTGTGAGAGTGACAGAGCCCTGGAACAGGCTGCCCAGAGAGGGTGTGGAGTCTCCTTCGCTGGAGACGTTCAAAACCCACCTGGACACGTTCCTGTGTGATGTGCTTTGGGTGATCCTGCTCTGGCAGGGGGGGTTGGATTGGATGATCTTTGGAGGTCCCTTCCAACCCCTAGGATTCTGTGATTCTGTGATTAGCGAAAGTAATTCAGGCTGCAAGAGCTTAATTCATTGTGTTGGTACGTGCATGAGGAGGAGTTTGAGCTGGGTTTGCAGGAGAGTTGGATTGAAAAACCCTCTTTTTGCCAGTCAGCTGGTAGTTGAGCACACACTCTGCCAAGACACTGGTGCTAGATACAAAGCATGTCTTTTATGGTGCCTTTTCTGAGAAGCACTGTCTGCAGCAGCTGAGAACGTGGCCCTGTAGATCTGATTTTTTGGCTCCTAAGGATTTCAACCCATTGTCAGAAAGCTCTCCTCAGTGGCAGTTTTAAAAGACTCTGCCGAGCAGTTCCTATCTGCTTTGTGGGATTTATTAAGATGCAATTTGGGGCTGTTTGGTTTTTCCAAGCATTAGCTCTAAACGTTTCTAGGTTCTGGCATTTTTTCCCCCCTCTCTCTAGTAGGTGTGTGGTTCCTGCTTCCTGGAGAATGAGGCACTTTAATGTACTTGAGCAGTTGTTTTTAACTGATGGAAGGTCTGCAGAGAATGGGCTCATCAAGCACATTTCAAAGGAAGGGCTGTGCAGATCCATAAACTGGAATGGGAGCTTGCAGGAAACGTGTCTCAGGAGCTCACAGCTGCTCTTCTGTGATACACCTGTTTAAAAATGCTTTACTCGAGCTCTTGAGCTCTCAGTTTAGCCATGTTTATCTAGAGAGAAAGGACAAACAGAGCCAGGGGGACACAGGAGGGGCAGGGCTGTGGCACTGGCTCCTCCCATCCTGCCCAGTGCCAAGGGCAGCCCAAGTCAGGCAGCTCTCCTTGGGCCAAGCCAACGGCACAGGCAGGGCAGGCTTGTCTCACCAGGCACTAGTTCTGTGGGCTTCAAATTCAAGTTTATGTCTTAAAATGGAGAAAAAAAATGAGGATACTTAAAAGCAAGTCAAAAGGACCTGCTTTAAAGCCACAAAGATGTGCTTTGGAGTTTTACCCCCTTGTTTTGCAGTGGAGATGTCTCAGAGGCCTCAGGCAGGTTCCAGCAGTCTCCCTTCTTAGGAGCACAAAGACAGATGTTTTGCACAGCCATTCACATAGTATCACCTTGGTAGATTTCATTCCTAGACCTTTTTACGAAATCTCAGGCAAATGGTTAGTTTTTCTTATCTCAGTTTTGCCTTTTATGACTTGAGTGTTTTCTGCAAGTGTAGGATGTTTAAATATCCCAGTGATAGACGCCTGGGGAAAACAAAGCAAAACAAAGGGTACAGAAGGCACAGTCTGCAGTTCTGTTTGTAAAGCACTGGGAGATTCTTGCACATGAGTGCAAAGCATTTGCAGCAGATTTTGTTTAATTGCAAGCAAACTGTTAGGGCTGAGTGAGTGTATGTTTACGGAGTTTCTGCATTGTTTAGTTATTGAAAATAGTTCTGAATGCTGGGCTGAGACTTGTAGGGTGGTAAAAAATTTTCAACCTAGGGTAGGCAGGAGGCAAGTTTCAGCAGTGCTCCACGGCCCAACTCCTTTGGCTTTTCTAGTGCACCTACTGACCAGTATTCAGGGTCCTGGAGTCAGTGCAAGCTGGTTCTTGGAAATGTTCAATGTTTTTTAAATTCTTGCCCTAGTTCAATGGGTTTTGTGCATGTTGAATGTCACTGAATAGGAGTAGCATCAGTGTGTGTTCCAGCAGAGCTAAAAGTTCAAGAAACTTTGAAGACTAATGCAATAAATTATCTTGCTGTCCTTCTTCTAGTTACCAGCACTGGTTGTCATGCCTATACCTGCCCATGTTTTGGTGCTGTCTTTGTTTTCTGAGGCCACTAAGACCCCAGCTTGAAAGTATCACAGCACTTGGGAAGCTGCTTGCACAGGAAATGGACTGAAAAAAGAAAAGGAAGTTACCAAACCTTCCCATAATCCTCATGAATTGTCAATTAGAGCACAGTTATTTCTGTCGTTATCATCAATGTGATGTCAGCATTTTTTTAAGTCATCCCACCTTCTAAGGAGTGATTTCCTTCTCAATAACTGCTAAAATAATTTTGAACCTTAGCACACAAAACCCACAGCACTTAGTTTGAGGCCATTTATTTTTATTTTATTTGGGGGACCATAAGGTGGTCAAAAGATTGAATCGTTAAAGCAACCAGAGTGCTGAACTGTTTCAGAAAAGGATTTCCCATTCCTGCAATTTCACGCTTCCAAGGGAAAAGGAGTGATTTGCAGAGATTTTGCACTTTCCTTTTCATACTCAAAGTTAATACATTGCACTGTTATACTCAAAGTTAATGTGTTGCACTATTCCACAATGGGTCATCAGTTCTCAGTGTCTTATGGAGAGGGGAAATGTTAGGAAACAAATTTGGAGAGACACAGTAATTTGTCCAAAGATGCACAGCGGGTTTGAGAGAGCTTCTGGTCTATAACTCAGGCCATGAACCTGTCTTGGGTTTTATCTGCCAGAGCTGCGTAGACTTGGCTGTGAGCCCTGGGCTTGCTTGGTCCCTCCCCTCCTCCTTCTCTTCGTCCTCCACAGCTGCCAATGACCAGCTGCTTGAAGCTGAAATCTGGCTGCAGAAACTGCTCCAGTGGTAAAGAACGGAGCTGGGGACTGGTGACTATGGATGGGGAGAGCATGGAGATGTTACCTGGGCAGACCCACACATGGCTCATGGCTGTGGGGCTGGACCATCCCCTGCTGAGCAGAGATGTTTGGGAAGATTTATCATCTTGATTTTTTTGGGGGGTGGGAGGTGGTGGGTTGTGTGGGGATAAATTGGAGAATAAAACTGGCTCCAAAACAAGGCTCCTGCAGAGCACACTGAGTACATCCAGCATCTCTGGTCAAGGCACTGTTCATAACTACTTTCAAAGAATGTTATTTCACTGGCTTTTGAACTACCTCTATAGTTGATCATAAAAATTTTTTGACCTTATGTCAAAAATCCACCTACCAAGCTTCCAGTGCTCTCAGAGCAACAATGGAAGAGGAGGAACTTTAAAAATATCTTGAGAGGTTTCTATGAAATGCATTATTGTGGATTGTTTGAAGCAGTTACACCTTTAACAGTTTGACCCTTTAAAAGCTCCCCAAATCCTTTCATGTTCACAAGATGAGACATGGTTTTCAAAAGTCTTTTTTCTTCTCCTTCATTTTAGTTACTGCATTAATGGCCATGGGTCCTGCAGGGAGATGAGCATTGCTGAGGTCAATAATATGTCTTCAATGTGAACTGTCAGGATAATAATCTGTGCTGAAATTAATCTCTAGGCAGAGGGAGTGTGCAAAGCCCTCACTTATAACTTAGGCTTTCTTAGAGTAACAGTACAAATACCCTAATTTTCTTTCGACTAATACAGTTCCAAGGGGCTGGAGTGGACTGGGGAGGAACCACTCAGGGTCAGCTGGGGAGCTGATGCTTTTGGATATACTGCAGTATAGTGTTATTAAGAGAAATTATTAAGGTCTCTGCAAATGGAATATCTGAGAGCCTTATTGCAGCTCTGGGCTGGGTTTGCCAAGAGAATAAAGGAAGAAATTTTTATTAAGTTTAGGTTCATTGACTAAAACTTTGTGGGAAAAGAAGTCATTCTTCCCTTCATTAAGTTTTAAGTATTTTTCCAGTATTATCTGAAAATTGCTCATTTAGATTGCCAGTACAAATAGGCCAGTGTGAAGTGGGTTCCCTGAACTATAGGAAAATTACTGGAAGTAAAATATATATGATTTTAAAAATTTATTAGTACTTTGAGATTTAAAAAACCCTTCAGTAATCTTAAACTTTTTGACTGCAGCTGTCTGAGAGACTCAATTGAGCACATTTTTAAGCACATATTTTGTATGTTTGTCTTCCTATCATCATTTGAAAGTAATTAATAAATTAAAAGTAGGCACAAATAATGGACTTCAGGACACAATCTAACAATGTCCCCAGGGCTTATGTGGCTCTTTCATTATAATGAAGTTTCAGTAAGGCAAAACTTATTCTGCCAAGAAATCTGGTAGTCTTATCTGTAGTTCCTCAAGAAAAATTCTCATTAGCTTCACTGTCATGAGAGTGCAGTTTGTAGGTCATACACTACAAAACTGTAAATATTGTTTACTTTAAATTATTGTCCTAGGTCTAGTAACTTTGAATAGATAACAAGTATTAATCATTCCCCATGATACAAAAGCTAGAAGGCATCTGATGAGGGCTGAGACAACAGATTTAAAATTAATAAAAGCAGCATATTTTAGATGAAACATAAAACTAAATTGTGTAACTCATTGGCTCTGTGTGTTATGAAGAACAAATGTATAAAGGGGTTAAAAATTCATTGGGGGATAGATCTGTCAGCATCTGTTAAGCATGCTCTGGATCCAGCTACCACTTCAGGGAGTCCCAGGGTAGTTATTTCTGAGATGGAGAAGATTGCACCAATGTTTGCTCACCTGCTTGTGGTCCCTGCCAGAGAAAGGTCCTGAGTGAGGGCAACCTGCAAGTCAGCAGCACCTTGCTTCTGTGGGGTGGCTGAGTACTGCCAAGCTCAATTCACAGGTCCCAAGGCTTACCATATAGCTTCAGATCATGTCTTCACCAGACCTCTCACCAGAGCCAGCTGTGAGCAGCTGGATGCCTGCAGGGGTTTTGCTGTTGGGGCCAGCAGTGTGAACACTGCTCCTCACTTCGAGGGAAGGGTTGGGAGGAAATGTTTCACTTTGGATTGCTGTTGTGAAATGATATGTTCAGCTTTGGCTGAGACAGTAGGCATTTCTTAATTTCCATATGTCCTTACTAATGTTTTTCAAAGGTTTTCACTTAGAGAAAATGTTGACATTCTGGGAAAAATTATTTTTCGGACAGTTTATCACTTAAAATGTGTATTCTGGAATAATCAGCTCATAGAGGTGTAGGAACTTACCTCTCTGTACAAACCCAAATGATCCAACAATTTATTGGTGAAGAATAATTTTACATGCTGTCACAAGGATTTCAGCTGTTTTAGATGTCTTCTAATTTGCTTCTGTCAAGAGGATTTTTTTTTTTTTTTCATGTGAGAATAATTCAGTTTAATGGGACAGATTTCCTTCCAGAGGATAATACTGAATATTTAGTTAGACATAGTGATTTTCGTCCAGCTGTCACTGTTTTCTTATTCCTACATACTTGAGGAAAGATTTGAAAAATAATTAAGTGGGAGTGCATCTCTACTGCCTTTCCTAGCAAGAGCTTTTGTTATTTACAGGTAGGGATAAATCCTGACCCGGTGTCCAGCAGCAAGATCACAGGGAGGTCACCCATAGCCCTGATGAAGATGGTGGATTTGAGCTGATAGTTCATGCACAGGGAATCTGCTTCTTGGTGTAGCTACTGGCTGTTGAGGTGTGGTATCTTGCAACAAACATCCCTCTGAGGAAAGTATCAATGGGCGTGGAGCTGGAAGGCAGCAGGGATGAGGATCCACAGCAGTGAAGCCAAGTGATTAGTATTGAGGTGATACCTTGGGGTTTCCTGATTTGGAAAAGAGAAATCAAAGGACAAAACATGCAGAAATTTCAGAAGTGGTATGGCTAGTTGAGAAGAAGTATTTCCTTTAAATTCTCAGTAACCATTTTATCCACCCTTTTCCACTCTCTGTGGTGGGACTTTGCTATCATTCTCCAAGGCCTCCCAGGGAGTGCATTGGTGGTGGCACTTCTGCTCTGTCCCTGTCCTCATGCAGTCCCCAGTGGAGAGATGATTAGTGCCAGTGTGAGATATCACTACTGATGCTGACCCCTGAGCTGCACCTGGAGGTGTGGGACCTGCTGCTGGGGCTGGTGATGTGCCTGTGGGTCTGCCTGGCTGCCAGCTGGTCCTGGCACCCTGGCCCCAGGGCTGCTCACAGGAGCTCTGCCTGACCCCTTCCAGTCAAACTGAGAGGTGTGAACTTGGGGTATGTAAATAATTGACCTCTGCACATTTTCCTGGAGGGAAGCAGCAGGAGCATCCCTCACCTTGCTAAATCCCACAGCAATCAAAGCTGGTCAGTGCACCAGGGACTCGACAAGCTGCTCTGGGTCACGGGGCTTCTCTGCAGCTCTCGGCAGGCGCTTCAGTGCAGGAATTCAGCTGCCCCTTCCTTCCCTGTCAGGAAGGAACCAGCCTTTGAGGCAAGGACTGGAAGGAGCAGGGAGGGCACTGTTCTCATTGGCATCACCACAACACACCTGGGGTGTGTGCTGGTTTCATACCATGGAAGAGGAGCAGGTTTCCCCTGTTGAGGAGTAGAAGAGTATTTTCCTCCTGGTGCTTTTGGCACAGTTTGACTTGGCATTTGTGAGCCAGCAACTGGCTGTGCAGAGTGCTTTGGCGTGGACAATTAAGTCTTTTAAAAGGTCTGCTGCTTGGTGAGGTGTCAGTGAAGCCGGCGTAGCCCTGCTACATAGTATCAATTTTTAATGATGATAACTTTGCTAAATTCAGCCCTTGATAAATCTTAGAGTTGGGTTTTCAAAGTCTAAAATCAAACATAACCCAATTACTTTAGTATTTCATTAAACTGAACTGCCATCTTGGTAAAGTATTTAAATAAATCAGTACTAATACACTTTTCTACAGTAAATGAAGTTATGTCTGTGTGCTTCAAATATCAATATGCATATGGAGCTCTTGAAAATGAAGCCCTGGTAGTCTGTTCAGAAAGTGTGTTAAGGGAAGAAATATTCTACTGATCATTAAAGGCTGAGATTGTGATCTTGGTGGTGGTGATTGAAAACAAGATTTTTAGAGTGGTGAAGCAAGTATTTGTAAATACATTGAAGGAAGGCCTTCATATTTTATTCTGCTTACTGTAGAGACCACCTCTGGCAGACTTTTGCAGACAATATTGAATGGACTTTTGGAGGCTGCAGCACTTACAGACATGTGCTCCACTGGTGTTGGCTGCTGGGTGACGTTGCCAGAAGATGTCTGCCTTTAAAGTCAGTTTGCAGATGCAGAAAACCTCTTCACTTGGTAAGGCCTCTGGGATTTAGTGCTTGCAACACTATTCCAAGCTTGCATGCAAAGATGCCCTGTCTCCCATGGGGCCTCATCCAGGGCTCTTACCCCAGCAGG
>NW_009953098.1:4927147-4940856 GCF_000747805.2 Chaetura pelagica | reverse complement strand
CTCACTGGCTGGTTCAGCTTTGAAATTCATCTTTTTAAAAGAGAGCTGGACACCAGCATCTTAACATGTAATTGAGCATGCTCTTGCTCATAGAAATAGTTTCAAGGTAGGAGAATTAGGGGCTGCTGAGTTCCTCTTGTTTCTGAAGTACTTAAAACCTGCTCTGCTAGGAGGCCTGGCCAGCCAGGGCTGGCCCAAGGCCTTTGCAGTTTGACCTTTGCTGCCCGTGGAGTATATAAATGTACATTTGGCTGAACTCTGTGCAATGATTTCTAAGCTGTCATTAATTCACACCATAACTTCCTTTCAGCTGCTCATCTCCCAGCTTGTTTCAACAAGTCTTACTAAAGACATCTTCTTCTTGTCAAGCAAATTATAGGCCTTTGAGAAATAGCATGAAAGGTCAATCTGTCCGTTATTGTGGATGATTTCATGTTTCCAGACTCATAAGACTTAGGAAATTAAGTTCTTAATTTCACATCTTAGTTCTTCTTCAGTCTTGGTAAGCCTGGAGAAGGGAACTTTGCTTACTGCTTTCAGCTTGGCTCAGGAATTCAGCCATTCCCTAAAATGGACTACCTGAAGACATTAGCCAAATTTTTGTGAAAGCTGTCACTGTTTGTGGATCTCTCTTGGAGCCCTTATCTTTATTGTCCCAAAGTGTTTATATATTCCCAGGAGGTTTATTCTGAGCTTTGCGAAGGAGCAGCTTCCTACCATCCAGAGGTTCTGGGCTTGTTCTGCTTGTTTGTGGCTATGCAAGTCTGTTCTAAAGTCATTCAGATTTCAACCTGTGCCTGTTTGGAGCTGCTTGACCTGGTGTAACCCATATCCAGCACACTGTGGTGCTCCACCCTCTTTTCATTGTGTTTGAGGTTTCCTACTGAAGTGGGGAAAACGAATGATCTTCTGAAGCCGGAGGTACTTCTGTATGGTGCCTATTTAAGGGACATTTCATCCCAGGATGCCACCAAAACATTCTTTGAAGAGACCAAATGTTATAGAATATCAGGAGAGACTCTTGCTGGGCCAACTAAATAGAGCTGACAAAAATCACTATTAAGTGAAACAGCACAAATTAAAAAATGGATCTTTCATTACCTTTCGAGGGTGAAAAAAGCATTTCTGAGAGTAGAGTCTGTGTGACTAATGTATTGTTACATTTGGTTAAATCAACTCAAGAATGAAAACTTCTTGTTGCTTTTCAGAACATTCAATATTTTAACATTAATTTATGGTGAAAGAACATGCCCAGACAGTCTCAGCTCTTTTCTTGTGTAGACTTTTACACTTAATGCCTGTTTTTAAAACATTTTTTCCCTACTGGTTTGTATCATTCCCTTTACTTCCAAGGGTAGTCATGCTGGGTGAGTTTTTTTACCTGGGCTCCTATGCCATGGGCAAGTGGCCTTATGGAAAAGAGGCTTTTTTACCCTAAAAACCTATTCACTCCTGCTATTAACTTTGCAGGAGAGAGCAAAAAGATGCAGAAGACTATAGCATGGGACTGCTTGGTTCCAGGTGTGTCATTGAAAGGATCTCAGGAAAAAGTATGTAACAGGGCTTTTTGTGGTTAATTTAGAAAAACTCAGCATCTGAAGTTTGTTGGAGACTTCCCTTATCTAGTAGAAGTGAAACGGGAGACATGTCTGGTTTGGAGACTCACGAGGTCACCTGTATGTGCTGCTTTCCTATCTTATGGCATTCTCTGTGCCTCCTCTTTTTGCTTCTCCCATCCTCACGTATGCCTATTCTGAAGGCATCTACTATAGGTTTAAAACTTACCCTGCTGGAGGAACATACATGGTTATGCATCCATTTTCCCAGGTGTTGTATCAAGCACAGCTGGGCTGTGCCTGCATGGCACTTCTGTGCTCTCATGATAAAAACAGTAGATATTTTGCTGGCTGCCATCCCCTGCCTGAAGCCCCTGTTGTTGTTCTACCATGACTCACAATCAGTTAAATTAATTTTTAAATGGCATACACAGCCCTGCAAGGCCAAGGTGTGGAGACAAAAGTCTCTGTCAATCAGGAGGGAAAAGTACAAGGTAGAATTAAACTAATTCAGATGCAGGCATTGCAGTGTAGAAGTTAGTTTCAGTATAAGAACGACCATGGTGAGTGAAGGCCTGTAAGATTTTAGAACAGAAACTACTTTGAGATAGATAGATAGATAGATAGATAGATAGATAGATAGAGGACCATGTGGGCCTGGCCCAGATGTCTGTTCTGTGAGGTCTGGTAAGCAAGAGTAAAGAGCTGCTTCTGCTCTCAGACAGAGATATATTTCATAGATGTAATAGATGTAGATTTTGTTTCCTGCAGAGCAATGCAAAAAGGCTGTGATTATAAAGATTTTGTTTTGTAACAGAAATCTGTTATATCTTTTCCAAAAAGGAGGTTGTCAGTTGTTATACCTAGAGTAGCTCTCCTCTGCACAGCACTGAGGGGTACATCAGCTTTAGTAGTTGAACTTGAGGCTTTGAATCTGACTTTAAAGTTACGTGTACAGATAATAAGAGTTCATTGTGTTTCTCAATTTTATTGTGGGCAAAAGCAGACCAACACAGGATTTGAGCCAACGCTCATTACAGTCAATGTAAGTTTTGTCTTCTTGATTTCTAAATAGTGATTCTGTTCATGCAGCAGGGGAGAAAAACAAATAACAGCCTGTTATCTGCAGAAGTGGAGGGTCCTGTTACTTTAGTAACTTTAGTCCCATTGTAGTTAGTATTTGCTCTCTTCCCAGGCTGTAAACAAGTTATGAGAATAACCAGGATTAGGTGGAGTTTTTTTCTGTTTCTTTGCTGTGAGACAAACAAAGGAAGGACTAGCAAGGATATTGGTATTATAATCATCCTTTTTATCTACATGATACTAATGCCAGATAATTGGTTTTACAGTGTTAGAAATACATGGCATTGCATACTTGTGCTTATTAATCCAGTACTTTTTGGGCTCCCAGAATTAATCATGTTACATCAATACCTTCACAAGTGATGCAGCTCTGATGAAACCACATTAAAATACTGAAGTCCTGCTTCAGTCTATTCACTAAATTAAATGTAATGTGACATCTTTGCCAATGACATGTCCTGTGTGAAGGATTCTTTGCTGTGGTTAATTGGCAAAATTAAAATTAAAATTTCTTTCAAATATATTCTTTAGGTTAATGGAGGAGTATGTTTTGGATCACAAGCTATGTGAAAAGATTCAAGGATTAAAAAAGGACTAATGTTTTGCTTTCCTCCAAATGGACCAAAAGTTAACAGGGAGTACAATCAGCTGGGATATTCTGCAGGGATCTGTGCCTGTCCTGCCACTCTTGTTTTTCAAAGAAAGAAAAAACCACTACCAACAGCTTCAGATTAAGTTTGTAGAAGAATTAGATGTTGGCAAAGTGGTAAATAGTGATTGATGTGAGGTTAGTCAATGTGGTAAAGTGCATTAATTTATTTCAAACTACTTTGGAGACCAGGTGAGGTGTCTAGAAATAAGAATATTGCTTGTGCTTAACTGGATGGAGCTGTGCCTGGAGAGCAGTGGCTCCCAAAAGGACTTAGAACTCACATTGGAGAACCTATTAAGAATTATTCCAGAGATGTGTTGAAGATGCAGAGCTGTGGTTAACAGGAATAGCATGAATATGTCAGCACTGAAGTACCAAGTGGGGAGAGGCAGGTTGTTTGCTCTGTACAGTACTTGCAGTTACTGCAATATATCCCATTCTGGTGGTTGAAAAGAACTGGGGACAATTATGAAAGGCATTTCAAATGGATAAAGCTGCCTTGTAAAGGGTTATTAAAGGATCTCAATGTATTTATCTGGACAAGGAAAAAAACCAAAACAACAAACAAAACAAGAGATGTCTCGATCAGGTTATATATTCATTTATTTGAGCAGATATTATCTGATTATTTTAAAATTACTAGTAGACCTGAATCTAACAATGAAAAGTCTACTAGAAAGCACTTTGCTCTTTTGCCACATCAACAATTTTCCACCCATCCTGTCACATAAGAATCCTATTGAATTAGTGTTAGTTGTCACCAGTAGAGTATGAAAGACTGATCATATTAGAGACTGTCACACCATATTAGCCAAAATTAATACTGAAAGAATATGATAAAAATGTATCAGTGTTTCAAATGCTGTATCTTATTAGCATGGGAAGCTTTCTGCTTGTAAAGCCAGTGTTTTCTCTCTCAGTCCTGCTTGTTGATGTGAGATGAAATGCCATGCTCCATTTACAAAGGATGCTAATGCTCTGCAAAAAGGACTTGACCAGAGAAGCTCAAGTGACAGCAGGGTTCAGAGGCCAGGAAGGGTTTGGAGTGCTGTTCACCTTAACTTCCTAAGGTGTGAGGTAGGAATGTAGTTATTATTTGCAGCTCCTGACCTGTCAGTTTACAGCCTGACTTGTTAATGTAGGGCAGCATCCTTTCTTTTGCATACTGTAGCAGACTGCAGTTTGCAGAGGCTCAGGAAGAGTTGCAGAGGGACTAAAACAGAGCAGAGGGGACAGCTGGGAGTAACAAAACCTTTAATCCATCCTGCGGTAATATAAGCCAGAGCTGAATTACACTCAGAAAACTGTTACTGGTTATGCAGCATACCTGGTCTTTCACCTCACTTTTTAAAAACCCAGGCAGTGTGACCTGTTTGTAGAAGGGAAAGCACAATTTCACATGAAGTTGCCACCACCTGAATGGCTGGGGATGCTAGCTCCTGGCACCTGACAATGCAAGTCATTGTTCCTGTGTATTTTAGACATAGAAATATCATGCCTCTTTGGATGAAATAATTAGGTTTTTTTCCTATAAACTCGAATTAGATTTTATGCCAATGACATGGTATTATGCTGTATTAGCTGCCTAGTGAAATACCCTGTCCTTTACCTGATGCACTGTTATTGTTTTAAAGCCATCAGTGAAAAGACACTGACCTGAAATCCTGTTCATTTTTAGCTCAAGCTTTTTTCTCTGAGATGCTTTGCATTAATGAAATACATTTCAAAGCTGGACAAAAAGCTAAAAGAAGAAGTTTTAAATTAATTGGGGAAGGGGAGTAAGAAAAGCCTTTAAAACCCAAGGCAAAAAGATTTCCAGGCAAAAACTGGTTTCAGGCAAAATAGAAGAGAATTTGCAAGCTGCTTAATCTGTTGTGGGGAAGCTCCTGTGATCTGATTACTGGGACTGGGATCTTTATTTGCCCCATTGGGAACCAGTAACTCCCCGACTTCCTTCAGCTGTCTTGCGTGGCTGCCCCTGGCTCTGCTCCAGCTCTGCCTCTGGTCTTACAGGAAAACTGTTATGGTGGGGTTTTTTGGTTTGTTTTGCTTTTTCCTGGAAGAAATGGTGATTTTGCAAAATAGTGATTTCTTTCTGAATGCCATGGTACAGAAAGCTCCCTCTGGCTCTTGCAGAGTCCCTTCCTCAGCTGTGCCATGTTGGCCACAGTCAGCGTGTGGGGAGGAGGCTCCTCTCCACCTCAAACAGGTGCTGCCATGAGGGGTTGGCCTTGTCTGCTGTGAGGATCTGAGAAGAGATTTGAAAAAATTCTTTATCCAGGAGCTCTTTAAATAGTTTCTTAGCACAGGTCTGGACGTAGTTCAGTTGAGGTCAGGCTGTATGTCAGAGACGAAGATCTCTTTCAGGTCTGTGATGCATTTGTCTGCCTTTCAGTTCAGCTGCTTTCCAAGAGCTGCAGAGAGGATTTGCTGTGTGTGTTCACTGTGGCTTGGAGGGGACGGGTGGCTGCCTCGCTCCCTGCCCTCGGAACTGAGCAGCTCCGAGCTCTGCTAAAAAAGGATCAGAAGCAAAAAGAGGCATCAGTGCATCCTGTAAGGGGAGAACAACTTATGTACAAAGAGCATAATTCCTGTAGACATCACAAGACCTCTGTTGCCTGCTTCTTACCTTTGACTAGTCGAAGTCAAGCAGCAAAGGAAATTGGATTTCTGTGCCCTATTTTTGAATGGAGTGGGTGGTACTGTAGGAGTCTGGTTATACTTCTAACAACAACACCCTGTTAGGATGAATATAGGTATTCCACAACCTACTTCAGCTTTACTGTGGCTGGGCCTCTGCAGGCTCTTGTATATGCTGGGACTGCAATTAGTATTGAATGTCTGATTAAAGTTTATTACTTGTAACAATTTGGTCACTGACAGAACAAGTATCTAGGTTAATTCAGTGCATAGATATATCAGCTTTCCATGTAAGCATCTACCTACTGGACTGGCTGCCTCCTCTTGCTTAAACCATTACGGACTGAGGCTGAATCTTGTGTTTGTGCAACCTTACCTGTGTAAGATGATATGAAGCCAGTACACTTTAAAAGAATCCTACCTGCCATGTACAGGCTTTGTCAGATCTTTAAAAATGTAAAGTGACACAAACATTGTTGGCTGTTTTATGATTGTGTAACTGCTGAGGATTGCACAGGGACTGCACCTTATCATGTAATGCAGGATGCATCTGCCACAAGCACACCAAACCAGATTCCCATCAGTTCACAAACATGTGCAGCATCAAAAGGAAATGATGTGTGTCTGTGCAGAGGATCAGAAAAGAGAATAAAATGCTGGAGCTGATCTTCTGCAGTTGCAGCACACGTAAGCAGATTATGCAGAGTGTTAATGTTTTATTATTAAATCCCACTTTAGGGAGAAGAAGCTCTGGCTAAAGACTCTAGTCAGACCAGATTAACATTGTTGTGCATTAATAATAAAAAAAGTTAGGTCTGATTAGTGTCACTTAAAGTTTTCTGAATGAGAGATATAACGCTTTGAATTACACTGCTTGAATAGCAGCTAAGGATTCCTGAATAATTTGTATTAAAAAGTTAAGACCTTCACTACTTTTCCAGGGGAAAATCTATCACCAGTGTAGGAATTACATACCATTCACGTAACAGAGTGAAAAGAAAGGAACTTCACAGACCATAAAGTGTAATAAAGGAACATCTAAAATTGATTTTCATTTAAGTAGATTACATTTTTTCCCCCCTCCTTTCTCTAGGACAGTGAAAGCACAGTCTAATCTTCTTCTGTACTTTTCTCAAGCAGACCTACTGCTTTCATCCAGATACCCATCGTTGAATGCACCGAGCTGCTCCCTGCAAGTACATGCTTCCCTGAAACTCACACCTTTGCATCTGAGGCCTTTGTGTCCAAAATACTTTAAAAGAAAAAGGGCACAGGACTCCTTCATTATTCTCATATGAGTGATTTGTAAATTAATTTAGGGTAAATAATTTATTTTTTTTCTGTCTAGGAGGAGCCTGTTTGTGGAAGGATTTGGGGTGCTGTTCCCAGGCTTGTAGCAGTTAGGCTGTTATGCTGTTTTTAGGTTCTGTTAATGTTTTGTTGAGTTGTAGCTGAATCTAGCAAGCACTTGCATACTCAAAGGTGTGCAGCTTTGTAAGTGCTTTTGCTGGCTGATTCATGTTTGTTTTCAGACCACAGAATTAGGCCCTTTGTGTGCTGGCCCCTTTCTGAGGTTGTTCACACTTCCTCTTTGACAGGTATTTCACTAGATGCAAACATCTTCAGAGGCTGCTTTTATCACTGCAGTGGTGATGATTGTACTGGCTGTGGAAAGAGCTGGAAATGAGACCGTAGCTATTTCCCTGTGCACTAGCAAACATGATGCTATCCACAGGAATTTTCCTTGATCTCTGTGACACGTTCGCTGTGGGCACATCTTAAGAACAGGCAGTTTCTCTGTGATCATGCATTCAAAACCAGTTTGTTACCCAGTCAAGACACAAGCAAGCAGACTAAAACCTTTGCAGTCAGGGATGCTTCCTTAGTACCTAGAGCATGCAAAAAAAAAAAAAATAAAAAATCAACAACTTAAATGACATATGTTCATACTATTTTAGAGATAAGATGTAAATGGTTCTCAGTTGTAGTGGTAGGATGTCCCAGGGATAATGACAGTTGTACCTCCTAATATTATGAATTCCCAGTTCAAGAATAGCTGTAAATGTTTATTTGATGTGAAAGAGCTAATTGTACAAATCATTACCTCCAGCCTGATGTGCCTCTGCTGTTTATTCTGTGGCAGTAATTAATTCTATAATTAGAAAATGTCCTGTTAGATAATTTCTCTGGGAACTGAGCCTGTTGTCCTATGCAGGAAGACTCCAAGTAGCTCAAGTGACTCAGGGACGACCTTGGCAATTTGACTACTTTTATCAGTAAGGGCTGATTTGCTTCTCTGGGAGATCATTACAGAAAAATTTAGCCTGTATGAGTAGGAGTAGGCATGAATCCCTTGATGCTGAGATTCAGTGCTGTACATGGATGGATTTACCCCTTGCCCTGCCCCTCTGCAGAAATGGAGACCTGACCTACCCGATTGTTTGCATCAGCCTTTGACTTGCCAGTTTCTACCATTCTATGAAAAGTTTGCATGAAATGTGTGTGCTTCATAAGGAATCAGAGTGAACACAAGAAAATCAATAAGCAATCTGTGTGATAATTAATTAGCGTGCCAGGCTGAATTACTGTTTCTTCCCCTCCTGATCTGGGCCACAGTCACATCTGATTCGGGAAGTTGTCAGTTTTTCAATTATAGCTCAGTCTTTGTTGTTGGTGTCTTTTTTGCTTATTATTATTATTTTTATTTTTTTTGATGGAATCAGAATGAAGAACTGGCAGATCGAAAATAACACTGTGCAAACCTGATTGTCATGGGAAGGAGACAACACTGAGCTCAGGATCCAGCAGAACTTATTGTTGAGGAGGGTACTATATACTACAGCTTTCAGGGCCAACCAAGGTTTTTATTAAAAGTCAAATATCAAAAGGGACTGAATACCTGAAATTTAGGCTAGGGATGGTCACCAGTGAGATGTAAGTACTTCAAACCAGTTTGGTCTGAAACAGTTTGTTTGATGTCTAAGAAGTTAGTGATATTTATACAGGAACTTCAAGCATTTTTATGCAAACATAACCCTAATAAGTAGCTGATGTTACTATTGCCTCTACTTTCAGTCTATCTGTACTAGTTCATGTGGCTGAAATCCTTGTGGTATTTTAACCACTTGTCCTTTAGTTGGACCTAACATGGATTCAGAGGTGTAACTGCCAGGTGTGAGGAAGGGAGTTCCGATTTTTCTTTATGATTCATGGCATCAAAAAGAATACCTTGTGCATATAATAAATATTCTGAAAAACTTCTAAACACATGTGGTGCTTTCTGACTACGTTAAGACAGATTTGGAGCACCAAGTTTAAAATCAGTTGTTCTTCTTTTCATTGGTCCAAAAGCAACTTTCTGAAGAAGCCCAATGGAGAGTCTCCTCCATCAGAAGATGACAGTTGATGACCATCAGAATAATTCTAATGTGGCTGTAAGTACATGCAGGATGAAAAACCTCCAACCCATTCATACTTTTTTTTCAGAATCACACTGCCATTACAAGGAAATTGAAGTTTGGCCCTCAGCACGTTGTGGAGGCAGCGGCTTCTTAGTCAACGTCTGTCTGTTACGTCTGTCACATTTTCAGGAACTGAAAGCAAAGAGCCACATGCTGCCTACTCAAACCCAGCTAAACTTCTGCTCCATTTGTAAGGAATCATTTGGTTTTAATTAGCAGAACCTTTGGATGAGTGTATTGATACAGTTGAATGTCTCCTGGTTATGTGGAATCAGGTTTTCTGTGGTTCCTCTGTAATACTTTTTTTTTTTTTTTTCCCCCAAGTGCAAGAGTGCAAGGTTTATTTATAAAGCAGCTTTTGCCTCAAGTTTCTTATCCAACCCAGCTAGATAGGTTTCAATTTTAAAGTAAATTTTATTTTGCAGAGGTTGGCTGGAAGGTATCATCTTAAATGTGATGTAACTTTTGTTTTAGAACCAAGCCAAGGAATTGCTCAGTATCTCACAGTTAAGAAACAGGAGGTAAAAGTACAGAATCGTGGTGTAAGGTATTACTGTGTGCCAGCTTCAGTGGCTGGAAAGAAATATAGAAAACTTTCTAGTTTAACCAAGCAGTGATGGATTGATTATCCTCCAGTTGTCGATGATTCAGAGTGAACAAAGAGGTCTAAGAAGGCACTGAAAACTGCACATAGTCCAGAATAACAGAAGTACACATCAGTGCCTCCTGCCCTGAACTCTCAGCAGCTATGGAGAAAAATTGTTTTAGCTTCAGGCATTGTGTTCCCAACACAGTAGTAAAAGTAATAGATGTTGGACAGCTCCTTAACTTCAGAGTATCTCCAACAACCAAATTATTTCACTTTAAATCACAGTAGTTACTTGTGAGAATGAACCTGGCATGCTTTGAGCTCGGTAGTGCAGGCATAGTTACTTTTGGACTGAAATTTGGCTCTGACAGCAGTTCTCTGGAATGGTCCTCTTCCACTCTGGTTTTCTGACCTTTTCATGCACAAGTATCTCCCTGAAAATTTGCTGCTGATGCTTGTCTTCTGTAGATCAGAGAGGCTCAGGGTGAGAGCGTGGGCTGACAGCTCCAAAGCAGCTCCAACTGGGGCAAGGCCGTGTCTTGGTGGTGATAACAAACTTCCTTTGGCTTTCATGGGACAAGAGTGCAATATTCAGTGAGAGTGTTCATGATTGACATTTAAATAAATTATCTAGATACTGATCTTTTTCACTAGGAAGCTTTGACTATGATCTTTTTCTAAAGAACTGGAAGATTATTAACTGTTTGTTCACTGGATGTTGAATGAGGTGAGCTGATGGCATCTCATTCATGTGCATATTCCTTCATCAGATCAAGTAACTCCCAGTGAGGACCTGAGCCTGTGTTTGTGATAGCTTGAACCTTTGGACTTGTTGCCATAACCAGCATAATTCTGCTGTACTATTTAGCTTCTGTTGTACTAGCCTCCCAATGGAGACTGGAGCAAATAAGATCCAGCAAATAATTTTTATCCTAACAACTCTTCCAAAGAAACTGCTTTTTTTTTTTTTCCCTGAGAAACTGAGCCTAGAAAGGTTTTAGTCTCTTTTGAAGAGATTTAAGAATTTGGAGGGAGTTATTTATTCATCCTTCTTCTGTGCTCACTACTTTCCCAGTTGCATAGATTAGTGGGTAGTCTCTGAAAATATCATGTCATATCTGAAGAGCAGAAGAGGGTTTTAGAAAACCATTTCTCTGAATCCCTCAGGAGTGTGCAGCTTGGTTGTCACTTCTGATGTGGCTTTGTAAAGTTCCAGTGCCTGTGAGCTGGAGCTTGTGATAAGAAAGAAATATCTGAAACACGGTTACTCTTTACATGAATATTTCTTTATGCATGATAATGCTGCAGTTACTGAATTGTTTTTGCATTTTCCCCATGAATTCTGTAATCCTTGGAGTCTGAAGCAGGTTAAACTAGTCTGTTGGCAGTGTACCTGCAGAAAACAATTAATTTATATTTAAACTGATTCTATGACAAATATCAGAGATGACCAAAGTTTATTTTCTGTTTCCTGCTTTACTCCAGAACAGCGTCGTTTCAAATGAGGCTACTGACTGCACATTCTTTCCCATTAAAACACACCTTTGGGTTTTATTGAACTGTGGCTGGTTTTCTCCTTTGAGGATATTAATTTGGAAATTTGTTACCTGAACCAAGTGTCTCTTTTGTTAAACATCAGTTAAATCCCCCTTGCTGCTTTTTTGTTTGTTTATTTATGTATTTACTTAAATAAGCATGTTAGAGACTTCAGGAATATTGCATTTAATGATTCAGTGGAGAATGTTGTTGTGACTCCACTTTTTGCCATGTTCAGTCCTACCATCACATCCTTTTTTTGCATGGTCTTCAACCATATAGTATCTCAGTTGAAAAACCTTTTTTCTTGCTTCCATAAGGTGGACCCAGGTTGCATCACAGGTTGCTTTTGCCTGGTTCCCTCTGTCCCTGCTGCACCTTGAGGGGACCCTGCAACAGACCAGGCACTGCTGAGCTCACCTGCAGACCTTGGCTGAGCACGCTGCTCTGTGCTGCTCCACCTAAGACAAAGTGGCCTGGTTAGAAGAGCAGACTCTATTTCTTGTGCAGATATTTCTATTGAGAGATAAGGGTTGATTTTTGCCAGTTGTACCAATTTATACCAATAACTAAGTCCTTGTAGGACAATTTAATTCAGGCTGTACGTAAGGAGGTAACAGGACCCAGGTCCTGCCTGCATTAGCAGAGCAGATAACCACATATTTTATATCCTGCATAGCCTGTCTTCCTTGTTGACAATGATGCAACACAAGCTAAATTCTGTATTTTGAAGTGTCAAGCTGAGTTATTTAAAACAGCATTTAGAACCTAGGTGGGTGTTTTTTTTCCTCTATGGTTTTTTATATTTGTCAAGTTGAAGCATTCCAATTTTGCATTCAGAGTTCATTGTAGTGAAAATGCTGTTTGCCTTCTAATCCTAACAGCTAGATGTTAGGTAGAATAAATATTTTTTTCTTGCTTAGATAGCCCCAAATAATTTCTATTTTAGGTGATCTAAAAGTCTTTTTTGCATTCCCAAGATGAAGGAAGAATTATTTTTTCTTGGGAGATGTATCTGCAGGAAAATTTGCTTTTCACCTGTGCTTTTGTGCTAATTGTAAAAGCATCTTCTAGGGGACCTCTTTCAAGTTTCCATTTGTCCTTGGGAAGTGCAGGCTATCACTTCTGGAGGTCTGTTTGTAACTTGGGATGCTTGCAGCTAATGGAAGGTTTACTGCTGTTGTGTTTTGCTGATATGATGCTGTCATTTGTCTTATAGATCTGAACTTCATTGTGCAAAGCTATTTGAATAGAAGGCTGATTTTAAATTATTTCAAGACAAACGTGAAAGAGAAACCTTCTAAGTTTTTTATATGAAAGCTTGATAACTCTCAAATGAACATGACATTTATGTCAACAAGCATTACAAAGTAATTTTATAATATTAAATACCAGTTGTTAAAAATGTAGCTAAAGTACACCTATATGAAGGATGATCAAATGCATGATCTTGTGAGGGTGGAGTGTGGCTCTTTGTGTATAGCACTGGATTTTGTAGGCTCAGAATTCCCAATGGCATTTTTGTTGCCTAAATTTTTTTAAAACCTCAGCCATAAATATCTCAAGTTCTTATTGCTCCTCTCCCATGTAACCCTTAACTATGTTAATGTAAGTCAAGTAAATCTTAGTAGGAGCATGAAAACGGATCAGAGTTACAATACTGAGTAAGTAGTACCTTCAAAGGTTGGGGCCGTTTTGGATTTGAGTTTCAGCGCCACATCACAGGTGGCTGGAGTTACAGAGAATTTGTTGCTGTCATGAAATCTGGGAGTTGAGATGGTAGCTAAGATAGAACCAGCCATGTTGAATTCAAAGCCTACTCCTGCTGGGACTCGGAAGATAGGAGCTCCATGTCCCCTCTCTAATAAAAACAGAATTCTTGAAACAGTTCTGGGCTGTGTCAGGATGAAAGTCAGAGGTTGCGGTGTTTATGATTACCACAAGTAACTGTTAGCTTTGGGCACTGCACTTTGAAGGCAGAATAGCAGCTTTCTTATGCATGGATTCTATGAATACCGGAGGAGAGACAGAGGGAACAGCCAAAATCAACCTCTGCTTTGTCAAAAAAATCAAGAGGGGATATTTCTGTATTTCTGAATTATAATAATTCAGGAGGAATTTCTTTTTTTCTCACCAGGGTTGGAGAGAATATTACATTGCAGGCTCACGTGTTTGAGGGTGAGTGCAGCAGG
>NW_009953098.1:4894742-4926968 GCF_000747805.2 Chaetura pelagica | reverse complement strand
AGCAGGAATCAAGTGAGACAGAGAGTGCCTTGTGAGGAGCATCCTAAAGTACTAATTTGGTTCCTTCTTATTTCTCCACATTCATTCCTTATTTGCTTTCCCTCTTTGATACTCTTGTCTCAGTGGTACTTGATTCTGTTTGCTCTTTGCAGCAGAACTGTTCTTGTTGTGGGTTCAGATCCTGTTGCCTGCCACATGCTGTCTGGTCTGTACTGGGTTCTGGAGGTGAGATGTGCTGAAAACACTGAGAAGGAATGAAGAGCATCTGGCAGCAGACTCCATGACACCTCAGAGAGCTTGTACCTCCTTGCTATTTGGTAAAAAAGAGTCTGTTTCTTGCCCAGGAAATAAATGAAGAGCCATTCACCATCATCCATCTATTTTCGCTAAGATTATAAATGTAAGTAGTTAAACTGCAGGTTGATGGTGAATGATTTATTAATGAGGTAGTGTGAGAAACCAGCCTGCTAAATCTGGCTTGTTAAATGTTTTAGGCAATGAGAATATTCCAAAACTGTTACATTTTTGATGCTATGTTCTTTTGCCTTATTCCACCCTTATTTTTTAATTTGAGTTGGATTTGTCTTTAAGAAAGGTGAAGTGAAGAACAAAAGATATTGAAGATGTTATGAGGGTCCTAAATCAGCTTTGCATAGAGATTCTCAATGGGAGGTTTGACAGTCTGCTTTGTCAGAGCAAGCTGCTGCTTTTGGACTCTTTTGTATTACAGCTAAGAGCTGAGAAGTGATTAAAAATTATATAATCTTGTTTGAAAATTAGTTTTCAGAGGTGACATTTTTACAGGAAAACCTTTATTTTCTTTTAAATTTCATTATGAAATTTCAAAATTAAGCTTTTCCCTGAAAGTTCTGTTTAGAAATCATAGCAACGCAATGGGTGTTGTTGTTGTTTTTTCCCCTTCCTAATTTCAAACAGCTGCCTCCTTCCATTCCTGACCAGCAGGAAAACGCTGTGGAAATGAACCACTTTTATTTTCTCACAGTTTGACAGCCCTGTCTTTTTCCCATTTCCTCCCTTTAGGAAAACAGGCAAAGGGTATTAAAATAATCAAGCAGGAGCTGGGTTTTCCTTCTTCCTGGTTTTAATGCGTTTGGCAGTGAGATGAGATTCTGGACTGTGAAGTACCCTCTGTGTGAGAATAGACCTTGGAGGAATTTTAGTGGTAGTTGCAGCCCTTGAAGTATACCTTTCCATGATGGAAGATGATCCTCGTATTTTGTCATGTCAGCACCTACAACACACCCTGATATCTTATCTGAACCTTGCACAGTGGTATCAGTGATGTAAATGGAACTATTGTCATGGGTAACTGTTACAAAAGCCTATAGAACTTCAGTATTTAGAGGACCAGTACAAGTATTTTCAGTTTTATTTGGTTTTCACCTTTCCTGAAAGTTTTCCAACAGAAGATCAATGTCAAGAGTTTAAATCTCTTGTTGATACGTGGTTACTTTGCAGATTTGAAGGCTGCAGTGGTTTCTGTAAACCAAGGATACTGAAATGGAACAGCGCTGTGCTGAGATGCTAAACCACCTGTGCTTACAGGTAGTGTCTAGATTTTAACTGTTCTGCTTTTCCTACTGGACCTATTTTTGCCACCTTCGCATAGTACTGTGTTGTGGGTGCATTGTGCATATGGATAGGCATATGCCATGAGATGATTCTTTAAGGGGTGATTGATAGTCTATGTAATACAAAGCTTTTTTGTCACTAGACCAGTCTGGCATTGCTTGTCTCTGAGCAATGGCAGGATAACTCAAGGGATCTGACACAATTAGCACTGAAAACAGTGGATCAGTTTAAATACTGATGTTTTGTATAGGATCTTGTACTTGATACATAATTTAAATTCTTTGAACGTGGGTGTGGATTTACAGCTCTTGTATGGTTAAGAAAGCTTGACCTAGTAATACACAGGTGAAAATAATTCAATCACAGTGAAGGTACATACTGAAGATGAAGTAAAAGCAAACTAAGCAGATCACTGAATTTATAAGAAATGAAGTTATTGGATAAAATTCTACAGTACATACCGACTCCATATGCTGTCTTAGTAATGCTATAATTAAGCCAAAGAGTCATGTCAAACTGGCCTTTTCCATCTGCTCTGTGATCTGCTCAGGGAGCAATTTGGAAAGAATGACAGCTGACCTCAAAACCAATGTGTTCGGTTAATGTAGGTTCCCACCAGAGCTGATACTTAAACAGAGCTCATCTACTTTCATACATGGGTCCAAATGATTCTTTCTTTAATTGAAAACATCAGAATTGAGCTTGCTGTGAAGCAGGCTTTTCAAAATTTTTCTTTCAGTAGATGCCTCTTGGTATTAACTGAGCCATTTGATAGCTCATAAAAATATTCTTCCATTTTATTTGTGACTGTGTAAACTGTAGTGTGATGGCACAAGTTTAAAATAGCACTGCTGGCTTTTTCTGTTCATTTTTTCTAGTTTTTGCCAAAACAAACCTGTTAATTATAAAGTCTCAGAAGTTCAGTATGAGTAATTGACATGTGAGACACGTGAAACTCAGTCTGTGTTTATAATACTAATTGATTTCATCTATTTTGCCTCCCCTGTGAATTTCTCACTGCCAGTCTTGCCATTATCTTAATGTTGTTTTTTCCAATAACATTCAGAAAACTCGTTTAAAAGGCAGGGGGTCTTTCAGCACAGATGCATCAGGTGAAAAGCTTCCTTTTCCTCAGAGGTGATCAAATTGTCTAAAGGAAACCCCATGGAATGGTACAGCTTAAAATCCAGGGTCTGTCCATCTGTTTGAATTTGTGTTACCTTCTGAAAGTCTGTCTTAATGCTTGCTCTCAAGAGTGTCTGTATTCAGATAATACAGGCATGTTTTTTTGTTGTGACAAGGAAGTGTGAAAAAGTGCTGGAATCAGTGCAGTGTCTGGAGGGTCCTGCAGAAGGACAGCAAGACCTGCTTGCCAGTGGCAAGTTGTGGATAGACTTTCTGATTAGGAAAAAGTAGTTCCATCTGCATAGTCAAGCTCCTGGGAACCTCAAAACCCACTCCATGCATTAAAGCTGGAGACAAACATGATCTTTGGAGACATTTAGATCCATGTCTGGGCTTCATATTGAGCAATGCTGCTGTGCCTCAAGCTGATGGGGTCTGCAGGACTTCCCTTGAGCTGCTTGCCCTCTAGTTCTTTAAAGTTAGAGCTGTTCACTTAAAAATGCGGACCTTGCTCTGTATTTAGTAACTGGCTTCAATTTCTGCCTTCCTATCAAACAGGAAAGAGTTACCAAATGCTTGCTTCTTTGCAGTCAGGGAGAACTGATCAAAATAAAGAAATGTGATGTGCCTCCTTGTACATACTTTCTGCTGGCCTGGAATAGGAAAAGTCATAGTTGAATACTGGGATAGAAAAATCTTATTCGTTACTCTATTTGATAAGCAGAGTAAAAATATGAATGTAGTTGAGAATATTCTGTTAAATGTATATTGGCTGTCTGGCTGATGTGTTCTGTCTGATGGGCAGAGAATCCTGGTATGTAGCTATTGTCCATGAAACAAACTCTGAGTCATCCACAGATTTTTAGCACCTGCCTTGCTTCAAAGTCGTCTTTAAAACAGAAGTTCAGTCTTTAATCTGAGCCTTCTTGAAGTGTCTGTTCCTCCCCTTCCCTTCCCTGCTTCTTTTTCACATGTCTCTGGCTTTGACATTTATGCTGTAGCTCAGCCCCAGGGATTTTGCTGGAGCGAAGAAAGGCTTCTGGCTGTAGGGCTCATGTCCTGGGACAGCCACAGCGAGTCATGTCATTCCCTGCTCGCTGCTGCTGTTGGTGTCTGTCTTGAAGAGGAATTTTTTCAGTCTTCAGCTGCTTGACATTGGATGTTTCAACTCACCAAACACCATGGGCTTTTACCAGGGGCTTTGTTCAAGCTGAAAAGAATTCCAACATGAAATTCAGGCAATGAAATTTGAATGCAGTGATGGGCAGACTGTGGTGTGTGTTTGGTGCTGCCTTTTGTTGACTGTTGAGAGGGGAAAGGCACTTCACTCAAATGGAATTACACGGGGACCCTCAGAGCTGCTGTCTCTTGGAGCAACTAGCATAACATTTTATTGTAACACAATTTCCCACCTCTACTCTGAGAAAAGCCATATTGTGCCTCAGAGTGGAAACTGCACTGCCAGTGTCATGGGTAACATTCAGTGCCTTTTAGGTAACTATGGGTGAAGCCATGTGAGAGGGAGTGAGCAGAGGTGCACGCCTGGGGCGACCTGCTGAGGCTTTCTGGGAGGAGCCATAGGTTTGAGTGGTCAGAGGCTGGTTGGGGCAGGGCAGCAGACAGCTCCTCGGTGCAGTGTCTGGCTGCTTTGCATCAGCACTGATGCAGGAAGGAAAGGGATGGGCATCTCAGCTTCAGGTGGACCTTACAGAGCTTTTAATTTGTGGTCTGTTAATTGCGTTGTGGTGGAGCTTTACCTGTCTGGGCAGCAGATCTGCACTGAAGGCTGCTGTTAGGGGTATTATGTAACGGTCTGTTATTTCAATGAAGTATTAAATACAATTGTTTCCACATCAGGAAATAGGGAGATGACCTGCCACAAAGCTTTAGTAAAACTTTCAAACATGCCTGAACCTACTGACCTTCAAAATACAGCACAAGGCTCATCTTTTCTTTTTCCTTCAGACCTTGGCCGGATGGGATGGCTGGAGGCAACGTATCAGTGCACAGGGGAGGAGCTCTTAATGCTGTCACTGTCATTTAAATATTGATCAGAGCATGTAGAGGGCCCGTGCGATGGCTGCTCTGAGAGGTTAGTGAGCAAAGGCCCTGGAGGCTTTTCTCTGCTTCAGCGAGCAGAAGGAGCCCATGTAACCACTGGCTGCTCATGGGTCAGTGCTGCTCTGCAAGACCAGCCTTGCATAGCGATTGAACTGTGAATTCTGAAGCCCATGCAGGGAGGTGGCTCTGTGTTTGGGGAGCAGGAAGCTTCCCTTGTGTGTAGAAGGGCTAGTGCTGACAAGGTGTGCAGGGACGTGTTGCAGACAACACCAGACCCTTGGCAACCCAATGCCTTGGCAACAGTCCTGGGCTCAGCTCTTTGTAAGCACTGGATGGGCATTTGGATCCAGAGCTGCAGCAGGTTTAGCAGCTTGCAACAGGGATCTGAAACGTGTGTGTGTACAGTCTGGTGCTCCCCGTATGGCTCAGTGCCTGTTTGTCTCCCTTGAGACCACTCCTTCCCTCGGGATGTTGCTCAGGGACTGGCAGCCTCACAGCCTCACTGCTGTGGGAGCCCACAGGCTGCCCGGGCACGACACGGGTGGCCCAGCTAAGAGGCAGCATGTGTTTGTAGTGGAGATGCACTTTGAGGTCCTGCTGAGTGCCTTCCCACTCATACCTGCACCCTGCTGCTGGAAGGAAGGCAATTAAAGAAAGAATTGCCTACCCTGATGTTTCCCTTTGCCAGCACCAATCCTCTCAAGTGCCTTTGGGGAGACTGGGTCCTGCAAAGGAGGATTTTTGCCAGCACGATGCCCTGCTGTGGAGGTAGGCACAGCACAGCTGGGGCACTGCCAACCAGGGTTCACCATCTGCACAACTCTGGGATTCACGTTCCACCCAAGACTTGTTGCAGAGGAGGTTGGCCAGGGCCCCTTGCCCCTCAGCTGCCTGTCCTGGAAAAGAGTGATCTTCCAGTCATCGCTCTTAGGTACTTGCAGGAGGTAAAAGAAAAAGGTGAAAAAAATAGGAATAAAAGTATAGATCTTGTCAGTTACTGCAATATTTTGGAATCTGATATTTCTGTGTCACTTTACACTGGATTCTTGGCACTGCATGACTGTGTCATATACCTCAACTGAGCCAAGGTGAAAAAAAAAGGCAATTAAGCTTTAATCAGTGTCATGATTCATTTCAGCTGTACATTTCCTTTTAAAAAGTGATTTATTTATTTTTTTTAAGATTTTTTTTCTCCTTTTCTGCTGGGAGGCACAGGCAAGGGGAGCACAGGTTGGAGATGCAAGCCATGGGGGCCAGCGGGAGACCTGCTGCTCATGGCCAGAACCTCTGACAGGCCAGACAAGCCACTGCTTCACTCTTGCTGGTGCTGCAGCCTCACAGAACAGTGAGAGCAAGTGGTGATGCTTGTTAGGGTTCCTTTTGCTCTCAAATGAAAGCAAAGTTTTGCAAATGGCTTTCTGTGAAATGTGAAGACCTGGCTTGCAGCCCTTTAACTCAACCATAACCAGTGTGGAGAGACAGCAGCCTGTTTGGAAGAAGCCACCCCTTCAGTGCAGCCAGAAGTAAAATTTCTGGCAACCTTTGCCCTGAACCATAAACTTGATTCTGTGGGATCTGTGAACAGTTGTCTGGAGCCCTGCAGTGTCCCAGCTCTGTGGAAGGTTTGTATCACAGCTGCCTCACACGTCAGCCTTCAGTGATTTTCCACCCTATCATGAAGTATCTTTTAGAGCACTTGTAGAAAAACTTGACTTTTTTTCATCATTGATTTAATGGATACAATGCACTGTGAGTGCAGCTGGAATCTGGTTACTGTGTTTTAAGGGACAGACAGTGATGCTTGGCCTTCAATCTGATCTGGGGATGAAAATTTTAAAATATAAATAAAAAGCTGGGGCTGAGTGGAAAGGGAGTTACAAGTCAAGAAACGCACTAGATTTTCCAGGGAGAAAATATTATTTTTACTGCAATTAGGAAAATGCTTTTATAAATCAAAAGGAAAACTTCATTCAAGAAATCACAATAGCTATTAAATAAATCAAATAGATAAATGATGCAGAGGTGATTAGCTATAGCTATGTATTTTTAGTTTTTATTTTGTTGTGTGTTTTTTTGAACAGAGCAGTTTAAGTCCTCAGCCAACCCTTCTAATCTAATGCCTCTCTCTTCATCTGTATTTTAGGAGTAGTTATAAATAGGCAGACTTGTGTAGCCAGCTGTCTTCAGAAGCAAACTGGGGTGTTGGAAGTTAAGCTTGAGTATTCTTGTTCAGAGATTGAAAAGGAAAAGCTGATGGGGAAAAAGCTGGAGCCAAGATGGAGAAAAAACCCACCCAACAATTAAAGAGGTCATTGCAGGTCCATCACACAGCAAACCCACAACTTCACAGAGCTTGAGGGTGCTGGATGGGGGATGCTGATGAGGAGAGGTTCCCCATGAGTGGTGCTGGGTGCATCCAGTTCCTCTGAGGAGGGCTCTAGCAATGGACTCTAACAATGTTGATGTCCTTCAGTGCTCTGGGCTTAGTAGACATCTGTGGTATATGTCTGAATCACAGCCTCTGCTCCTGGACTCTTGACAGCTCTGAGGTGAAGATAATGTGGAAGGCTAATTATTTCAGTCTAGGTTTAATTTTTTTATTACTATTAGAATTTTAAGCTGGAGCAGGATGTTTATGCAATGAAAGCAGTGGATTTGTGTTCAGATCCTTTCACTACTGGTACTTTCTTCTACTACTGCCTGAACTAGTGCTTTGTTTAAACAGTTACTGTGAGTGAAAATGTTTTCTTGCCTTAGAGCTTCAGTATTTCTTGTTTCTTTAGGAAACGGGGCAAATTATTACTTCCTTTTATCTGCTTTTCTTATCTTGTGTATTCCTGGTGATAAGTGTGTTTGTATCTGTTTGATAAACATATAGGCATGGCTTGTGGTTTTTATTTGGCACACTAGGGCATTGATGTACATAATAATCTCACAGAGGAGGTGACCAAGTGCTGTGGGGCTGAAACTTCCTGGCTGTACAAATACCAGTTTATGGGTGGGCTTGAACTGCAGAACTGAGCCTTTTTGGAAACTTGTGCATTC
Source organism: Chaetura pelagica (assembly GCF_000747805.2). Taxonomy (NCBI): domain Eukaryota; kingdom Metazoa; phylum Chordata; class Aves; order Apodiformes; family Apodidae; genus Chaetura; species Chaetura pelagica. Next base: position 4,919,144 of record NW_009953098.1, on the reverse strand, counting down.
TAAGAATGCTCCTTAGGAAAGGATGGCCATTTTGTCCCCTTTTTAATGCAGTTCTAGTGTCACAGCAAGATACTATTTCTTTTATTTCCAGATTTCCCCAAGACTTTCCCTTTTTAGCTTTGTTCAGGTTTCTAAGCTGAGAGTAGGAGCATGAAGTACAGCTGCTCTGTGTGCTACAGTGGCTGCCAGGGCATATATTGTATGAAAACATGGAGATGTTGCATACACAGAAATGAACTTTGCCCAGATGTTATTTTCTAGCATATTAGTTTAATAGTATAATAATTTTTAATAAACCATCATTGTATCAACAAGGTAATTGGCCAGCTGGCACATTTAGTCAGGTTTAAAGTGCAGGTGTACTCTGTGTAAGTAAAAAATGGTAATAAATTAACACATTAATAAAATTGGCCTCCCACATACTCATATGGCCAAATATTAGGGGTTGGGAGGGCATTGCTATAGTTCATTGCTAAGTGGCATAAAATACAGAACAAATGGATGGAAAATGTCATATTAGCATAGTTGTTTTGCAAGTGTTAGTGTTAACAAAGCTTCTTTTACAAAGTCTGTACTAGATCATTTTTTCTAACAAAAGAAAATCAGAGTTGAAACTGCATCTTTAATGGTCAAGGGATTTTGTTAGCATATTAATCTTTCCTCTGAATGGTGGGCAGGCTTTGTCTCCTCAAGAAGGCTGTCCTAAGATAGCCTTCACCATCTGGGGAGATGTAAGGCTGGAGAAAGCTGACCTTGGCAAAGCTGGAAGAAATGATCGTCAGATACTTTTTGTAGGAGGTCTTCTTTCATTTGCAGCTTGAAGCTTAAAAGTGCACAAAACCTGGTCTCACCTGACTTTGAAACTTCTGTCAAAGCTCAGAAGAGACTTGTTAAAGTCAACCATAACAAATGGTTGAATGATTCAGCCACCTCCTTGTGAACACTGTCTTTTCCATCCCCAAAGAAATACTGTCTCCTTGTATATAGTTCCATTAGGGAAGCTTGGGTGTGTAGAGCCAGAATATTTTTAGTTGTCTCCCTGTAACAAAAGGCAGCAATCCTCTTGCAGCCAGAAAGGAAAGGGCAAAGAGCTTGTAGGAGTTCCCACAAGAATGTTTAAAACAGATCAAACGCTCACCTGAAGGCTCCTGGGGAGGGAGGCAAACTTTGAATGTCCAAGTTCTGAAGTTTTTACTTGTGAAGCAAGTTAAACTCTGAGTGTTGAAACAATGCAAAAAGACCCCATCCTCTAGGAGGCAGAAGGGAAGAAAAAAAAAAAGCAGCTTGTGGGAGCCTATTACATCTGAAAGGTTTGGAAGTCAGAAGTGATTACTAGAATATAGAATTTAGAGAAACAAGCAATGATAGAGTAGATTTTATTAATTATTTCCCTTAAGGTCTATTCAGGGATGCAATTCCTGCAGTTTCCATTTTATTTTTTTGGTCATGCCTTAGGGAATCCTGCAATTACAAACAAACACAATGCTCACTATTATTAATTTATTTTATAATTAAAGAAAGGAAGAACAAAGTACAAAAACAATCTAATGTACTTCAGTTACAATTTCCTTCTTTCCACTGATTTTTCCCAAATCTTAGGTATTTGAGAATTGGCTTGTCTCTGGGAGCTCTTCATGCTTCAAACAGGAAGCATATTCAGTTTGAAAAGGAACAGAAGGTCCCGTCTTAGAGCACCCTGGGCTTCATCTGTGTCAGCACGTGATTTGGTGCAGCAAAATCAGATCATTAGAACACAGGATTTGGGGCAGAAGCATCCACATCTAAAGGGTGTGTGGTTTGGGGGGTGGGGCTGCTTGAAACAAGATTGAATCCTGGGGTACTGCTGATCCCTGGGATTGGCTATCTCCCAACCTCATGTCTGCTTTGGAGCTGTCTGAAGAGCAGCCTTTGGCTTGGACCTGTTCATCTCCTTTCAGGTTGGGAGTGCAAGTGTATGTATTTGCATGATGTCTTGGTGAACTGCATTGCAAAACTAGTGCTCTACTGGGATTGTGGTACTTGTTGGTACTATATGGGGGACCTTTTCATGTTCTTTAGTGTCTTGGCACACACAAGCTTAGTTTGAGGTATAAGAATATGTTGCTTACTTTATTGACAGAACTGTAGTTACCTTTCTTCATGGTTTTGCTGTTCATGTGAGAAATTTCATCTTTAGAGTTTGTGAGGAGTTAAAAGCTACTTTTTGTCATCAATACTACATGAAGGTCAGTCTGCTCATATGCAGCACCATGGAAGATCTTTGAGGTGCTTCTAAGCAGCTTTATGGCTTGAGCAGTGAGTCTGAACAGATACTTACCAGGGTGGGAGCTCGAGAACCTGGCAGGGGACTTGGGGTTCCCCCAAGCAAGCTTGGTTTTAGCAACTGAGACAAAGGGAATTTACAGAATTTAAAGTTTTAGTGTTTTCAGGTATCTCTGCAAATGAACTGAATGTTCCTTTTGTTCTGATGGGTTTTGTCTGAAACGTTAATTAATTGAGGTGAAATTCTGTTTGGACTGGGTCCAGGTGCTCTTTTTGTATATGTAGTTTAGTTTTAAAAGTCATTTGAAACTTGCTTGAAGGACCTTCAACATCATTGTTCCCAGAGAAGTAGCTAGATTTGGTAAGCTGATGAAATGCAACCATGTAGCTAACTGTGCAGTCACTGGTATTCCCCATTTCAATGTTGTAGGATCACAATATTATATTCCTGAACTGTAGTGACATGATGAAATATCTCACAATTGTAGAAAATTGTTTTTGAGTGAAAATTGAGTGAAAATATATGAAAACCAGCAGCTTGACAAATTTCCCACCTATTTAAGGAATTCACAAAGATTGCATATATATACCCTCTCCTGGAAATACTTACTATATAAAACTTGCAGAGCATTCAATGGAGAATATTTTTTCCACTAATTAGTTGAACTTAAAATACAAATATTGTTTAATAAAGAGTAAAGGGAAACAGTATCCATTTCCATTTTACAAATGAAGAATAGATTAGAAATCCCAGTGTTGTGTAGATGTTTAATGGATACTTAATCATCTTTGTTCTGGGCTTTAGAAACTGTAATTTCTTTACTACCTTAAACAATTCACCCAAAACTGTGATTAAAGGCTTAAGGAATGTGCAGTTAACTTATAAAAATATGTACATAAATTTTGCTGATTCATTGCACTGTAAAGCACATCCTTATTTAATATTATAAATGAATCTCTAATGCAGCTCATGCAAAGTCTAAATGAGTGCCATTCTTTTTCATTAGGTAGCTCTTTAAAATCGATAATGTTTTCTTTAAGGGAAAGCTTTGGCTGTTACTAATTTAAATCTCATTAACTTTTCCCTTTTTTTTCCCTAAAGTTCAATTGGAGCTACATTTTTCATTTAGATTTGAAGCTGCAGGCTACATGTAATACCATTTGAAAACCCAAGGTAGGCAGGAATAATGTTGGGTTAACAGTAATTTAGAGAACCAAAAATTCAGAATATTTTACATGCAGCCTACACTTGTCATTTAGAAGTAAATGGTCTTCCCAGCACTTCCCAGTTTGGAGATGCATGGATGTTTGAGAAATCCTTTCCTAATTAATGTAAAGTTTACAAAAATGGGTTGAAAGTCACTCTTTCCTGCACCATATTCTTTTAATTTATGAACATGTGTGTGCATTGAAAGTGAGTGAATATTCTTGAGGCTTGGGGTTGTAACTCCAGTCCACTCTGTCCATGCCTGTGTTTGCATGTCTGTCGTTTTGAGTCTAGTGGGGCACTGCTGACATTCCTCACATCTTTTGCTTTGTAGATTGCCAAGACTATTTTTGAATATATGCAAATAGAGGCAAAGCAGTGCAGGGTCCTTTATGCGGGCTGGTAGATTCATCTCTTCTAACAGGAGGCTACTACAGAGTGAAGCAGTCCAATAGCAACTAGGCTATTAGTGATGCTTTTTGTTATCTCAAGTTTGTAGCTTATTAATGAGGTTGTATTTGTTTATCTTTCTTACTGAAGAGACACTGATTTGTCCCAGGGAAGAGGAAGAAATCCAGTTTTCATCCTTTTGATGACATACTTAGAAGTATTTAGTACTAAACAATAGCAAAAATGGCATTGTAAAGGTTTGTGCAACCCTGGGCAGTCTGAAGACTGAAAACCTACCACAAATTTTCAAAGAAGTTGTTGGCTGGAAGGGTTCTGGCACCACATTATTCACTGCTGTCAAAATTAACACATTATAAGCAGTGGTTATTTTCAATTACGTAAAAATCAGATGAGTCTTTAGGGAGATTAAAATGAGATTTGTAATGGTTTAGGAGAATTCTTAAGATTGACAACTCGACACAGCATGGTTTCAGATTATGTGAAATCTGGCATGAAGTTATCTATATTTCTGTTTGCAAAGATTCTTTTCAAAGTCACCATGATGGAAATATTTACAATGAAGACATAATAATATCTTTAAATGCAAATAATTCTAATTGCATTTCTTACACTGTTAACCTTCAAGTGAAATATCATTTATTTCACAAATAACACATCAAAAAAATACTATTGTATTTGTGATACTTCAACAGAAATACAGCAATGTCTTAATTTTTTAATACCTTCTCTTTATAATCAATTTCTTTAAAATTGTTTGTATGACATCTGCATCTCTTTATTCCTTGTGCATACCCATGGTTCTAACATGTTCCCCCTCTGCTTTACCCTCCTTCCCCTTTCACAAAGTGGGTTTGCTGAAGAGTTGTGCTCCCAGGAGAACTGACACCCAATGCTGTGGGGTGCAGAGATTGTCTAGGGTGCACTGGCCTCCATGTGAGCTGCATACCATGAACACCTCTAAAGCTAGACCTTTTATCTTATGAAGACAAGTTGGATTTGTTGCCATCAAATTCTGCTTTAACCTTGATCAGGGCTGATTCAAAGTAGTTTGTTGGTTTTTTTGTGCCCCAGAAACCCCTCACTTCAGTTCCCTCTGTGTAGACCAAAATCCCCACCCTCAGGTCACATGCCTCCTGTGAGCTTTTTACCCTCTGGCTAGGAACAGTCTTTTTCCTCTTTTTTCAGATGTAGAGCTGGACAGATGACAGCACTGTCATCTGAACTGAAAAATCTGTCATCGTGAGCTGAAAAAATAAAGTAAAAATAATAATACAATTGACTAGGTTGAATTGAATAGAACATTTTACATTGGGAATCCATCCACTTATGACACCATTTGTCAAAATCAACCCTCCCCACCACCCTCAGCTTCCTCCCTGAACACTGTTTGCAGAATTTAACTTGTATGTAGCAGGGGCAGTGAGGGAAGGATGTGGGACTGGGAGGCAGCAGAGCCCCAGCCCTGAGCTGGGGGCAGGAGCCCTCCCCGAGCCTGCTGAGAGGAGCAGGGACCAGAGTCCCTCAAAGTCATTGAGGTTAACCGCAGCCAGGCTTGGAAATGAGCCCCCTTTTTGTGAAGATGGATGGAATAAGAAGGTATCCAGCTTCGTATTTCTGTCCTGTCTTCCCTAACCACTGTGTGTTCTCTGCTTAAGAATTTTAAATATTTGTTGTGTGGAAGGGGTGTATTTGGAGGCTTGCTGGGGGTGTATTCTAACTCACACTCTAAAATACAGTCCCACAGTGGCCGTTCCTCTGTGAGAGGTGAACACCATGTGTGAGCCCTTGGTCTTATTCCACAGCCCCTCCAAACTGGGAGGAGGGGGGGAAGTCATGAAAACACCTAACAGCTGATACCCCTCTGGGATCGGCTCGCAACACTACTGATATTGGAAAACATGGTTTCCTAAGTGGAAAACATACTGGTTTTGCTTTGTGGTGGTCCCTACAGGAGCCCATCCAGGTATAGTCATCTCAATATACTTGAACCCTTGTCCTCAAACTGTTATGGCAGTTCCACAGTTCCCCCACAGCTGTGGGTCAGGTCAGCAAACTCTCAGTGAGCAAGAAACATGATAGAAAATGAGCAGTCTCTATATTGTTTGCTGAGTGTTGAGTCAGTACAAATGGAGAGACGTTAAATAAAAAAGATAGTCCAGTTATGTAATTTTTCTGCTTTTTCAGTATCACAGGTGGAGACTTTTATGTTGATTTGGTTTTGAGTCATCTTTTAACATGGAGCTGTGATGATTTTGTAATGATGTGGTGATAGATGGTGGGGTGGCAGGATGATATCCCAGCTGCAGGGTGTGGTGATGTCCAAATAAAGGTCTGAGGTGCCAAGGTCTCCCCAGTTCCCCTCCTGTATCCCACATTCCAACTCCTGCCTTTGCCTGACCTCAGCCTGGAGCTCTTACATCTCTCCATCTTCCTGTGCCTCTCTTGGGTGCTGTTCAGTAAAACACGTGGCAGCTGCAAGTTTTGCAGAGTAATTTGAGGCCATTGCAGATGACAGGAGGCCCATGAATAAAACACAGACCTGTTTGTTTTGTGCCGTTCTGAGCAAATGATCTATTAGTAATGAAGTATTTGCAGCTAAGTCGCTTTTCCTTACTAATAAATGAAACGTTCCTGATGCCAGTTTTGTTTCTGGCTCATGAAGTTCCAGGGGAGTGTGAGGAAAAGGCTGTAAACTGGGCTGGTTTGGATCTGTGTGCTTTATGATGGTTCTTATTTAAAGGTAAATAGTGGCTGCTCTGTGTCAGCTCAAAGCAGTGCCGGGTTCTCTGGGATTCCAGTTGGCCTTGGTCTGAGTCTCCTGAATCAAGACTTAGGTAAGCAGATGAGGTCCCCAGGAAGGTTCTGTGTGGGGAGCTGCAGCCCCGGTGATGACAAAATGGCCTTTCTCCCCCACCAAGGGGCTGTCACCAGAGCTGGGGCTGGGGAGGAGCGAGGCTGGGGGAGTGGAGCGGAGCCGCGGTGCTGGTGGCAGGACCTGCTCAGGGCCACCACTCCCAGCTGGCCTGAAAGCAGGATGGGATCTTGGGGTATCTAGCAGATAGGAGGGAGCTGCCATCACAGACCTCTTCTCACAGTCTGTGGCTGAGACATGAAAGTGCCTGTGGTCCTATACATGTGGCCCTTGTTTTAACTTCAGATTTGTTACTGGGGGATGAGGAGCTGCCGGTGCGTGCAGCGCTGCAGGGTGGTGCAATAGGCAGGTTTTAGAAAATACACATGTAAACGTAAAGGTGTACCTAGACACATGGGCAACACTGTGCTGTGGAGCACTGCACTGCATTACTGCTTGCTGCTTTACCTGGAGAAACACGTCTGTCACACAGGTAGTTCCTGTAACAGCTCATTTTTTTCAGTCATCCTTATTTTTTCTTTATTACATGTAATTACAACGGCTTGCAATAAGGATAACTGTTTATTTTAAATAGAAACAAAAGTCTGAAGAACAATGTTTACTGTTTAAAATTTTCTCATTTTAAAAGCATTTAATAATTCATCAGTTACACAGACACATTTTAGTGAAATAATCCTTTAACAATTCTATTCATGCTTGTGCTGTAAAAGCACATATTGGTTTGATTTGTGCGTGTTCTTTTTACTGAAGTGAAATTCTGTATGTTCTCCAGTCAGGAGTGTTTCCTGTTGAAATTCTGCTGCATACAGGGAGCTAATGATTTAAAATGAGAGGAGGAATTACATCCTAGGTTATAGCATGGGTCACAACCTTTGCAAACAGGCTGGTTTTCTTCTGCCACAAGTAAAATGTAGTAAAGCCCTTACAGCAAACCCATGTCACTCAAGGGTTCCCCTCTGCAGACAGCAGAGGAAATGAATCTGTATTCATCAGAGTCTGTCTTCTTAAGACTGTACCCTCAAAGCAGATAATCCAACTCTAACTATCCACATGTTTGAAAAACAGATGAAAAATAAAATAATTGTGTGTATGTGCACCAGTGCCTCTGCCCCACAGGGACCACAAAGTTAATGGAGTTTAATTCTCTTTAATTTTAAATTCCTGTTATTCACATCTCTTTCCTACAGTTCCCTCCTGGGAATAACAAGCAGTGGATATAGAGTTCCCTAATTGTGTGATTACTTGTGATGGCAACTACCTTATCTGGGATCCAGTTTTCATTTATTTTACCTTCAGTAACTTTATTCAAATGGAGTAATGAAAAGACACATAAATTATTGAAATTAATTCAACTTTATTACTAAAGTTTGTGTGGTGCTAAAGACTTGAAAATAGAATGTGTGAAAGTCTCCATGGGTTAATGTGGCTGGCTGGAGAATATTGACATCTTGGAGAGTGTGCTTAAAGGGCTTGTGTATAGTCAACACCACTTAAAATATTGATTGGATATACCTTCCAATAAAAAGTAGTTATTATTCCTTCTTTTCATAGGTACTGATTCTACTTGTTTCCTTTTTCTGTCTGATTTGTCTAAAATTAGTTCTGTGCCTTAGTGTGGGAGGGGAGCTGCAGTGGGAAGAGCAGGGGCCAGGTGCTGCAGGAGGGGCTAAGAAGGCTGGAAGGCTGAAGCAGAGTCCTTGCATTCATATCTGGAAATTCCTAAAATATACAAAGGCATAAAGCCGTGAAGTATGATTTCTTTATTGTTCATATCCTGGCTCTACTGATCTTGATTTTCAAGGTGCCTTTTCCATTGTTATCTAACGTGGTGACAGTCATGGAGAATCAAGTAATTACACTGGATATTTGAAACCAAACCAAGTTCCAATTTGTGCATTGCTTACTTCAACACAGATCCTTTAAAAACCTGCCAGATATCGAGGTGATTAGGGGATCAAGGTGACCACACACTCATTTTTAGGGTAAATATGCTGCATTTTAAACAGTTGCTTTAGTGCCCTCCTTTTCTCTTTCTGTGTGCTCAGCAGAGCAATCTGCTCAAAGCAAAGAACACAGCTTGGGAAGGGGACTTCAGGTCCATCTGTCTCCAGGAACATCTGACTTGGAAAAGGCAGGAAAGAATGAGACCAAAGATTTCCTTTCCATCACAAAATGTGTTTCAGAGCTCATGGTCTCCAGCAAAATCTGACCTGCCAGCTGTGATTTGTTCTTCTCTCCATCAGCAAGTGCTCCCAAAGATCCCTGTGGTGAGGTGCCACCTGAAAAGCTGGCTCTGACAAGTGCTGCTGGATAGAATGTCTGTGTCCAGTAACTTTTACTGACACTACTTAAGCATTTTTGTTCTTCAAGTATAATTTCTCAGTCTTGACCTCATTAATATGCCATCGCTTCTGGAAGCTGAGAATTCATTCCCAGTCCAAGCTGTTTTTCTTCTCTCCCTAGAGACCTTTACAGATTGGTGATCTACTAACATGTTCTTTCTTTTGCATCTTCAATATAAGACTGAAGTGCTTCTGGCTGCATATGCATATGTAAGTTAGGACAGAGGAATCCATTATTATTTGGACTTCTGGCAGTATATATTTACAATTTGTTTGACCTCAATGGAAATTATGAGTTTTTGGCTGGAATATTTGACATTAGAGTTGTTTAGCTGCAGCTCAGAAAATCTGGTCCAAAGAATCAAGTATATGCAAATGTTAAAAACCTTTTAGTCCATTTTAAAGCTGTGTTTTAATTTAATTTTGTAAGCTTTGCAAAATTTGGAAAAAAGTCAGCCATTGTCTAAGGATAAGTAAATGAATTTTTCTTATTTATAAACCAGATTTGGATAAATATTTGCTTGTAGTTTTTTTGCATTCATTAGTGTTTTCTTCAGGAATTTTGGAATATTTGCACTTTTAAATGTCTTGAAAGTCCCAAATTTCTTTGCCAGTAAGTTTGAATGGCCTAAATCTTGCTACAAAACATTCAGAAAGTGGAGATCAGAGTAGAGAAACTACAAATCTGTGAGAGATACTCTTCTTAGATACTGTGTTTCTACAGCAAAATAGAATCATAGAATGGTTAGGGTTGGAAGGGACCATGATTGTTGAATCTAGATGTTACTGTGATAGAAATGAGTTATGTAGTTGACGTTGTTAACAGGGTAGTAGGAGAAACATTGCAAAATTCACCCAGCTTGAATCATTATGAACTTGTGTGTTTGTTTATTTTTTTGTTGTTGTTGGGTTTTGTTTGGTTGGTTTGGGGTTTTGGGTTTTTTTTGGTTTTTTTTTCTTCTCAAGATTGAAGGTGGTTTTCTAAATAGTCTTCATCTGTAACAGATACATTTTATATTTATTTACTATATCGCTCAGGGGGCAACTCTTTCATTTTTTTCTAAGTGCAGTTTAAAATATGAACATAGAGTAAAAATACTAGTGTTCATTTGACTTAAAGAAGGATGAAACCATAACTCACAGAAAAGAAATATCACAGACACTTCACCTTAACTTCCTTCTTCCCTCTCTGCCTGCTATTTGAGATTGGCTTCCCTGCTGCTGGAGAAGGCCACTCTCCACTCCCTTCTGAAGTACCACCAGCATTGACTTCTCCTCCCCTGTAAAACTGGGGAACTTGCTCTCCATGTCAGAGGTGTCTGCTCAGCTGTCTGTCGGTGAAGAGGATTTTTATTGATTGTTATGAGAGTGTCCTTTGACCATCCAGTTTGGTAGGCCAGCTAAGATGAGGGAGCTCCACAAGCAAAGATCTTACCTCGCTTTGGAGGTGACATCCATGATTTTGAAAAGTGCACAGAACGGACTGGTTTGTCTGAAAAGTGTTCTCTGACCAGCAAATGTATCTCTGAATATTTGAGTATTTAAATAATCACAGTTTGGGGTAGAGCGTGGTGGTTGCTGTCAGTTTTTGGGTGACTGGACTCATTATGTAAGGCTCAGGGAAGGGCTCCAGGAGGAGGTGGGGGATCAGGTGCTGGGCTCAGCTGACAGGCAGGTTGCATATGGCAGCGCTGGGCTGTGAGGAGGTGCTGGCAGGGCTCTGGGAGCAGCGCTGCAGAATTAGCATAGCACAGCCAGGGATGTGAAACCAATTATGTATGGTGATCCTGATCCAACAGCCTGACCCTTTGTGAAGATCACCTCCAGCCAAAGCTATTAAAGGCATTACTGTGTTTGTTTTACCACGTTGTCTAAAATTCATGGGCTGTAACTGGCTTCTCCCCTTTAGGAGTCTAAAAAAATTTGCATCCCTTTTTGGACTTCCTTAATGGACTGGATCTATTATTGCTATGTGTCTGCAAACACACCAGGGCATGATGGATATCAGTTCCTGCACTCTGCTGTTCTGTGCTAATACAGAAGTAAAAATACAACTCCTGTATCAGAGGAACATTGTGTTTGGTTTTTTCCTATGTATTTACAGACACAAGCTTTGCTTGCTTTTTGGAGCAATAAATTCAATACATTAGCTAGTATATTATTTTTTAATTATTTTTTTTTAGATTATTTCAATGTAAAATGAGATTTTCAGGTAACAAGGTAGACAAACATGTTTAATAATGCCATGATATAAATTTCTGTAGGTGGCAGATCCCTACAAAAATTATTACAGGCAGATTCGCAATGCAAAACATTATTTATATGACAGCAAGCAGAAAGACAAATTACTCAGACTATGTACATGTTCTTCTGTAATTGCTCATAAATTATTATGGTTCGTGGTAAAATGCATCTAGACTCCCTAGACAACTAGATTTATTTAAAGTAAGAGTAATAGGAAATTACCAGGAAATGTTGGGGAAGGAAATGCAGTACACACTTTGGGTGATTGCTGAAATAAAAGTACAGTAGCATATTGTCAGCCAATTTAATCTATAACTTGCTTAATAATTTTGAAACCTTCATTTTCAATTCACTGTCTCCTCAGGTTGCATTAGCCTGAATAGATAACTGGGATTGGCCCAGTAGGGTCCCACCATCCTTATCTGCTGCTGTGTTTTCCTGCCTGTGAGGGACACATTGGGCCTCCCTCCTGCACATGTGTCACATACCTGAACACTTCCATGTTCTATGGAACAGGATTGAATTCAGTTATTTGGGTCAGAAGTTGTTCTGATGGGGGTGAGAGAGGACTGACAGATAGATGGGCAAACCTCTTTTCCTAAGGAAGCTGGACTAGAATGGGACAATGTTTTCTGTATCCTGTTAATGCTCCAGATTTTAGAAAATATATCAAGTAATATTCTTTATTGAAAGTGTCTAAATTGCCCTCACAATAGATAGGTTCTATTTTGATTTGGCTTTCAATCAGGCACTCACTAAGAATCAGCTGATTATTGAGTAGCAGAAGAAAAATGTATATACATTTTTTATACATTAAGTGCCTCCCTCTAATGCCATTATTTTTCTCCTCTTACCATCCTGATTATGTTACATATTGAGATCCAGCCCAACAAAATGACAGTGAACTTTGTTCTAGATAATGGAGTGCTAAATTCCACCTAAGCATCTCCAATCACTTGTAATGACAGCTTGGAGAATACTCCAAATTAATCTAGCACTGCTCATGCTCCAGTGACTGAAAGTGCAGCAAGAGGAAAAATTCCAGCTTCCACGTGAGTGCAGGGAGCCTGACCTAGATTTTAGCCTCTGCAGCTTCCTAAGAGGAAACATTCTTGACTGTGTATTTAACAAGAAAAAAAGAGCAAGGGGAAAAAGTAGTCTCCTGATTGATTAGTCTTTCTTCAATAATTAAGATTTAGTCAAGGCACTCGGTGAGACTTCTCCCCTCTGCAGATGTCATCAACCCCATAATGAATGGTTGCTCCGTTCCCTGTGTGCTCTCCGCTCCATAATTATCACCTCTTGGCAGCTGCAGGGAGGGAGATGCAGCAGGGAGAGCCGGGGCAGGCAGGGAGGGGCAGGCAGCCTGCCCACACCTTCCCCCTCTGCTTCACTCGCTCTCTTGGGGTCAGCCTTGCCACTGGCTGCTGGAATTCTTCCATTCGGGTACTGTTAATGGGGAAAGGCTCTGTAGTGTGAATCTGCTTTTCTTCTTTTGAGATGCAGGTGCTGGGCTGGGGCCAGGTCCTCGTGCCTGGGGCCTTCACTGGAGTGCTGGCAATGCCTGGCAAGGCACCAGCCCCACCACCTCGCTCTGCACTGGGAGCAGCTGGAGATGGGTTTTAGCCACTGTAGTGACCTTTCTGTAAATTACTATTCAAATATCTTTCCTATATTCCACTGTGCCTTATATACTCCTGCAGTTGTAGTTTTGAAAACATAGTAGTAGACAAGTGCACAGTAGAAGGAAGAAGAAATTTTGAAATGCAAGAGGAAGGTGAAGCAGGTTGAATGATGCTGAAGGATACTGAGTGTTTCTTTCAGCTGTGCTTTGGCAAGTTTTTTGGTGTGGATATGGGTCAAAATTTATTGGAAGCAGAGGCATTTTCATCTTCTATAGTTGGACTTCATTATTGGGTCAGTACCTAACTCTGTAATTCTTCCTAATTGTAACTCTGTTCTGTGAAATATGTGAAAAACAGGCACCTTTCTGCTTGACCCATAAGCTTTCCATGCATGTCTGAATGCCAGTTATTCTTTATTATCGTATCACTTTGCTGAACCAGCACAGGTTCAAAAGCATTAGATGAAATGACAGGATTAGATTGACAGAATTAGTTAGATTGGCTGCATTAATTTGGATCTAAATTCCAGTTTTGTGGGCACCCTTGTTCATGTCAGCTTACATCCCTGCTTAGACTTTTGTGACTTGCTTCAGCACAGGAGGGAGGTACCTCTGAGAATACCTGTGTGTCCTGAGAATGGGGATGAGCCATCTGGAGAGCTCAGCCTCAGGTGAAGGGATGAAGGGTGATGACCTTCACCCCAAGTGGTGTAGATCAGGCTACCTGCTCCTGCCACACACCCCGTGGGCAGATGCAAATGCAGCAGCTGGTTGTGCCAACTGGCTTCTTGAACAAAAAAAGCCCCAAAACTAAAACATTCACTGGAAGTTACATACACACAGTTATGGTTAACTTCAATTCTCATTTCCATTTTGCTTAAAACATCCTGCTGATTAAAAAAAATAATCGCTTCTTACTTTTAAAAGCTACTGTTAATGACATAAAATGAAAGGCCAATAGCAATTTATTGACTTCCCCTTTAGTCACTTCTGCAGCATGGCTTCTTTGTCTGTGTTCTCCCTCTCACAGCTCCGTGCCACACAGAACATGACAAGTTTGGATAATCATTACTTGAAAATCATGTACTGAAGTATTTTTTCCCTGTGCATCCCCTTCAGTACATTAAAACTATAGTTTTGAGTACTGAGCTTCCCTTTCCTCTTGAGCCTATGCTAGATTTTTTAAAGTTTGTTTTACAAGCTGTTTACATCCAAATTTGTGTATTAGAAATGTATGACAATGGTCAGAGCCAGCAGGTTTAAAGTATGGTTCAGTTGCATGGTTCATGTGGTCATGAACCATGAACCTTCCATTTATCACAGTTAGTTTTCAATGATTCAAGAGAAGCCTGAAGAGACTAACATAGACAAGACAGAATTTGAAAACAGTAAAAACGATCTGATATTCCACCATGTGTAGACTTTTTGGCCCACTACATTTGTTTAGGAAGTAAAAAAATCACATAATGAATGAATACTATTTGAGATGTATGTGAAATGAAGAATGTATGAAATATCTAACACTTGGGAGTTTGACACCTGATTCTTTAAAGGCAGAAAAGGTAACTTGAACCGTACTTGGTTGAAATTGAGTTAGCTACATCAAGGGTAAAATTTTTCTGCTTACAGGTAACTGGGTATGATCAATACATTCTAAAATCTACACATTTCCTCAAGTCTTTTTATTTTTTTAAGTTATTTGCCTATTAATGATCTGCCTTTGTAGTCGTCTTCTTTAGTTGTATTATTGGTTGACTTTCAGGCTTGCGTTTTTCCAACAGTAAAAAAGACTGAATTCAAAGTTCCCTGACATGAGAGGGGAGTTGCATGCTGATACTCTTGTGTGTTCTAGCATTAGATTGTATTCTATTGTAACTAAGACAATTTAAAATAATAGGAGAAAAAATTGTAGAGCTAAGTAATCTTTTCTTAAATTGGCTGACACATGTTAATTTTTCAAGTGAAATATCAAGAAAACTGTTTTAAAAGTTTTTGCTGAACAGAACATCAAAAGATCCCTTTTCATATTTGTACAATTCCTGTATTAAGCTTGATTGCAGACGTAGCATGTTGTAATTGTATCCTGTTGTACATAATACAGATCTCTACAGGTTGAGCAGGCTGTATGGAAAAAAAAAAGCTATGTGGAACTGCTTTGAAAAAAAAATACTAAGTGCCACATCTTTTATATGTAGATTTTTTTAATGTAACATAATTAGCAGAGGTGGATGGAAAAGTTTTAAGGGATAAGACTGGGATCAGATGCCAATCTACGTTTTCCTCCAACTAGGAATTAAAGAATTCAGACCTGGTTTATATGGCCAAATAGTTAAGGTGAAAAGACTTGGTTTATTTATTGAAGAATTAATGTTCTGGGGTTGAAAGTATTTTTATTCTAAAGAAATGGAATTGAGCAGGCCTAATGTTCTCTGTTTATTGCCTGTACATTCCCATTTATGTGTAAATAAAAATGGTGTATAATACCCTTTTATCACCAATAGCTGCTTCAAGTTTTTCATGTTGCTTTAAAACAACGGTTCTTTTCTTTTAATTTATTGCATTGCATTTCACAAGCTGCCTTTCACTATCTTGAAAAAATATATCTGTATCTAATATTTCTTTATTATTGTTTTGCTTTCAGTTGATGGTTGCATTGACTGGTCAGTGGATCTCAAGACATACATGGCTTTGGCAGGTGAACCAGTCCGAGTGAAATGTGCCCTTTTCTACAGCTATATCAGAACTAATTATAGCATGGCCCAAAGCACAGGTCTTAGGCTTATGTGGTACAAAAACAAAGGAGATTTAGAAGAACCCATTATATTTTCTGAAGTTAGGATGAGCAAGGATGAAGATTCAATATGGTTTCACTCGGTTGAGTTGCAAGACAGTGGTTTCTACACATGTGTTCTAAGGTGGGTATTATGTTAAAGTTTTAACTAAGAATGTACAGATTGTCTTAGTTTAAAAAAATGTTTAAAATTAGCTCTCAAGATGAAGATATTCTTCCAGTTAGTATATACTAATTATTTTTATTTTCATAATTATATGTCACATAGTGCTTTGTCTCAAAATTAGTTTCCTTGGTAATTATAGTTGCCTCTTCCAATAGCTGTAATTAAACATGTGTTTTCACTTAATAACATTTTTTTTAAGTCCAACATTTGCAAATTCCCAGTTTTCCATAAACCTTCAGAACTTGATATTTAATAAATCACACATTATTTTGGTTAAGTAATGCTCTTTTTCAAATCCTCTGAGTTACTCAAGAGTTAGACATGGTTTTAATTATTCTGATGGGGTTATGCAATAGGGAGTTACAGTTCTATCTGGTTTTGAAGAAATGTTTATTTTTATATACAGTTATGATTTGTCGTAAATTCAAATTGACCTTGTTTGGTAAGGCATTGAAATGCATGTCTCAGAAGTATTTTTGAGCTCTTGGATGAGCCTTAAATTAAGCATGTGCTGTAGCTCGTGATTTCCATCATGTGGATGTTGATGTCAGCTCTGTGCCTAAAATGAGAAGATAAAAAAAAGGAGGAGTCTTTAAGAATGAATAAATATCCCTCAAATTATCCAGTGTTTAATTAGAAGTTTGCAGATACTTTATATTATTCAGTTTGAAACAATTTAGTTTCAGTGAATGAAGCTTTCTTCATCCTTGTCTGCTGTTCCATCCTGAAATTATACACAAGCTTCATGAATTTAATATCAAGTATTTACAGCAAAATAGCAGCACAGTTCAGAGCTTGGAATTTGCTCTCTCACCATCTCTGCTGAATCCTGCTGCCCCAGTCCATTTTGATCCTGAAGAACACTACTAAAATCAAAGATGTTGGTTTGTACTGGGGACCAATGTTCAGTTTAAATCTCAGATGTGTCTTCCAAAATCTCTCTTAAGTCTGTGTTGCAGCCTTTGGAGTTAATTATTCTTTGATTAGCTGCTCTGTCACAGCTTTGGTATAATGCGAACTCCATGATTTTGAAATGCTACGGGTGGACAGTGAACTCCATGTTTCAGGAGAGCTATACTTTTTGGTATATCCGTGGTGATAACCAAGTTTCTAGTTTAGTACTCTGGATTTTTTTGAATGCAAATCCTATGTGAACAATGAAGAATTTCTCTTGGATCAAATTCAGGAGCATACTTTTTCTCTGGGAAATTTCAAACTCTGCTTATATACATGACAAAGTTTTTTTTTGTAACAACTGGGCAGGTTCTTAAACAATTCATGGAGCTTCCTCATTTTCAGATTAAAACTGTATGGCATGATTTTTGGAAGGCATTACACAGCAATAAGATCTTCCTTGTCACTTATGCAGTTTTCGTGATTAGCTAGAACTTTCTTACATAATTACAGATGGTTTTGCCTTTTGTACATTTATGCCAGAGGGTTTACACATAAAAAACCTATTTCTTCCTTTATTGAATTATTTTTTTTCTTCAAAAACATTTGTAATGTATCCTTGCTGTTTATGAAATCATAGGTGGCTTAAAATAGCTGAGAAAACAGCAATAGTAATTTAATTTAATTAAAATCAGGCTAGATGTAATGTTCTGAAATATGATTGCACTTCTGTGGTTGACTAACCACACTGGTCACTGTGTAATTTCAGCTTTATTGATCCATTTTTTGGAGGCAGATAAGCAGGTGTTTGTGTTTTAGTGATTAACCAGGACCACCTGCTTTTTGGGAATTAACAGGTCAAAAATGAGAACAGTGATTCTAGAATATGATTTTGTTTTCTAGAAACATTAGCAGTTTCTGTTACCTTTCTGTAACAAATGCCTTCTTCCATAGACTGACTGGGGACTGGGGCAGAGGACTTCGAGCAAGGAAAACAAAGAAGAAATTGTCAATCAGTGTGCAACACTGGGTTCAGAGCTGCATGCATAATTCTGGTTTGGGAGCTGAATGAAAAAAAATAGGGGAGGAAAATGTTTTTGATTCAAGATAAATGTAAAACTTTTGAAGTTTTTTTCTAAACAAATGAGTTTTAATTTAGGTTTACTAAGCGAGAAATCAGAAACAATTCAAATCTAAATTGACATTTTTCAAGCCACTCCTTGAGGACATGGGAAGCTGTGGTGCAATTCCCTATGCTGCCTGAAGGGTGAATTCCCATATTGTGTATCCAGTGGCCAGAGTGGGCTGTGTTCCACCACCTCATGGCTCTTGCCCTGGAACCCTTCTGTCTGAAATTTGTACTTGTCTATGTGAAAGGGTGCAATGGAGTGACATGCTGGAATGTGGTTGCTGAAGCTAAGTGGGGACAAGAGGTCCCTATCCCAGGAGAAGGCAAGGGCAGACTCTGAAGTTGGGAAGATTTCTGATAGAAGGGAATTGAACACTGAGGGTTTTAGCAAGCTGTGTATAAAGGATGTCCCAGGCATGAGAGCTCTGCTGATTCACTCTCCCCCAACTTGTTAATTTTTTCCCAGTCAAAACAACATGAAAAACACAAAAACTGTATGGAAAAAATGACAACTGCTCATTTCACTGAATTTCCTACTTGTTGAAAAGGTTCTTCACAATTCTAAAAACACCCCACAGCCCTGTTTTTCAAGAATCTGCTTTTTCTTGCTGTTCATGGATGGTTGTACGATCGAGGTGTGAGTATCTTGCACCATCCAGATACATCTGGAAGGAATTTTTCAGAAGCTACTTGAAAAGCCTGGGTATGAGCAGCTGAAGGATAGGCTGATATAACAGAGATTTGGAGATGGATAAAAATGTCATGTGTCAATGATTTTTTTTCTTATACATAACCATTTCAATAATCATAATGTCTGTTTTGTAAATGAAACAAGAATACCAAATAAGATTAAGAAATATTAGAGCTGCCTTAATAGAGGAGATTGCTTCTCCAGGCTGAAGAGATCTGATACCATCATTTAGATATTGCCTCTCCTTTATTAACCAATTAGACATTGTTCCATAAGAAAGTGTGGGTGCCTTTGTATAATAGGAGGATATTATTTTTTAATTAAAACTTCTCTCTTCTCACACTACATATTGACATGGAGCTGACACTCAGATGCAAAACAAAGTGTGGTATTTTTCTCCACTGTTAAGCAGGGCTCTACTAAGGGGTCCTGATTCTGGAGAGTCTTTTAGAGGAGTGCAGATTTGAGCTGTGTTAGCTAATCCATGTGAACTCCATGGATTATTCTCTGCCTTGTGCTCATTTGCCTTTTGTGTGCCAGATCAAGAATATTATCTTGACATCTAGTGACATCCAAAAGGGATCCTGGATAATGGATAGGTTTATGTTTCATTGCAGTTCCCAGATAACTGCTGGGGCATTTGTATGGTGACTTTACTGCCCAGTACAGAATTGCTGTGTTTTGGAAGTCACTTTTCAGTACATACCCTGAATGTGTCATTAATCTTTCAGCACCTGCTAATGCTACGTTCAGATAAAGCTGTCAGGTTTTCTGTTACAGAGGTTTGGTGTTCTGGGATTTTCACATCTCCACTCTGGATCGAAGCATCTTCACTGAAGGATTCAGAGATGAGGGCATCAAATCCAAACATGGAAACTAAACCAGAACTAAATGTGTAGGGTGGCTGTAAGTTCTGAGTATGTAAGAGAGTAATTTGTCTGATCCTGTGCTGCTTTTGCTCTCTGAACAAATAAATTTGGTTTTCTATGTTGAAAGCCTCTGTTTTTTAATGACTGAACAAGAATTGGGCCTATTCAGATCTTCTTAACCTGGTTCCAGAAGAAGAGTAAGGGAAAAAAATCTCAGCAAAATTTTGCTGCACCTTTGGCCTCAGGAAGCAACTACTCCTGGAGCCCTTTCTTCTAACTGAGCCCAGCTCTGAGATAAACTGAATGAGCAAGATCATTAGGAGTAAAACATTAGTGCATAAATACTGTTACTTATATTTTGATGAAAAGAGTAACTCAGTTTTCATAATGTGAATTGGGAGAGTAGAAGGTCTGGGCCTTGAGGAGGTGCAGGGAAAGCAGGAGGTGGAGGTTTTGTGGTCACCAGCCTGACTGATGGAGCTAAGCCTCAATTTTTGTACAGGATGCAGAACAGCAGGGAGTGAGAGCTTTGAATTCCTATGAGGCAATACGTCTGCAGATCTTTAATACCAGCATTTGATTCC
This sequence comes from Chaetura pelagica, assembly GCF_000747805.2. Taxonomy (NCBI): domain Eukaryota; kingdom Metazoa; phylum Chordata; class Aves; order Apodiformes; family Apodidae; genus Chaetura; species Chaetura pelagica. The sequence goes on along the minus strand of NW_009953098.1, from coordinate 4,899,058 downwards.
AGAGAACTGCCAACAAATCACGTTAGGAAATCTCCGTATCCTTTTCCCTTGCTTTGTCCCTGTCTGCACAGTTCTTAATGGAGAGCAGCATTGCTATGGACACGCTCAGAAGAATGAAGCCTTTGCCAAGCCATTGGTGAGATATTGAGATATTACTTTCTGAACAGTAATAAAATAGACTGATAGTAGATTTTAAGCCTTCCAGCTTCTGAATGTCTGTGGAGTGCACGACCAGCAAATCAAAATAAAATTTGGACAGCCTGGAGGGGCTGTCAGTAAAACTTCATTTGCAGCAAAACTTGGTGCTCTAATTTCAGTGGGTGTCAGATGCAGCTGACAAAATGGTTTCAAATGCCTGCAGCCTGGCCTGCAGTGTGCAGCCATCATGCCAGGAAAAGCTGTACCATTTCTCTGAGTGCTGAAAATCTGCCTTTCATTTTGTTGGTGGCAATATCTTCTCTTTACAGAATGTTTCATTCTCAGGTGCTTTGGCTTTATTCAGTGCTTTGCCGTTCATAAGAAGGGTGATTTTGTACCTCAAGTCCCCTTAAATGCAGTGTTGTGATTCCAGTTTAGCCATAGAATACCTCCTGCCATGTGCTTTTTTTTCTGCATAGACTTATTCTGAAAATACCCAAATATACTTTCTAGTGGGCCAGTGTCTTTAATCATGAGATGTCCAAGAGGAGCACATCTATGTAGCTGATAGATTACACATCTCATACTTATCTCTCAGACTTCCACACTGGTACATGATCAGCTTTCATGGCATGTCTGTAGAAGCCAGCTAAGTACCAACACTTAGAGCAAGTGCATGGATTCAGCATGGAATACTTTTTCCAGGCTCTGTATGACACTAACATTAAATGTCACACACTAAAAATACATGACATTTCCCACATTAAAAGTGACTGATTCTGTATAAACAAAGTCCCTGTGATATATATCGTATTCAATACTAGAATGCAGTGATAGAGCAGATAAATATAAAGTTGGTATGATTAATGATAAAATAGAATTTAGCTTACTGAGATATGATGTTTTGGCATTATCAAAGTGCAGGAAAAAGTAGAAACAGCATCCTTCTACTTTTCTGTCTAAAATTGTGTAAAACCCAATGGTGTTCCTGCAAATCATTTTGATGACATTGTCTTTGTTGTGAAAAACCAGCTCTATCTGTTCTTTTGACACTTACACTTGCAGAAAAACAAAGATTTTTTTTTCTTTTCCCTGGTGATATGAACATTTTCACTCACTGTCCTTCTCTAGACCTTTAAAAGAGGAAATATCCATCCTCTGTCCTTCTGAACACTGGTGTTTACTGATGGTGAGAAGCTGCAGAACAGTCAGGGCTTCAAAAAGAAACACTCATATTGCTCTGTGGTTGGAGAGCATCCAGTGACTTCCCAGTTGCAGCAGCATGCACAAGAATGGGAATATTGCATATCCTCCCATTTTCCTAGTAGTAAAATTCCAGCTTTAGATACCTTTAAAATGCCTAGCATTATTTTCTAATCCCTACAGACTGTCATAGTGAAAGCTGCATGTGCTGCAGTTCCTCAGTAGTGTTTCATGCAGCTCAGTTGTGGAACTCAAAGAGCTCTCATTGCAAATTGGCGTAAGGACATTGACTTCATGATTCTTCCTGATGGCCTTCCTTGTGTACTCTATGAGATAGAATCCTAGAATCATAGAATGTATTGGGTTGGAAGAGACCTACAAAGGTCATCTAATCCAACCCCCCTAAATGTTCAGACTGAGAGGTGCTTGCCTTTCCTCACAGCATCTACAAAATAGGACTTAAATGTAGGAAGAAGCGTGTGCTCCACAGGTTTCATTCCCAGAGGCAACAAAGTCAGTGAGGGTTAGGAATGCAACAAGCCTGCTGGATATCCTGAATGGAACTTTAGTGTTGTGTGCTAGCTGTCTAATAAAATAAAAGCATAGAGGAGAAGATACACTAATTCACACACTATGTGGTTCGGAAGAAATAAAGGAGAAAGTGTTCAGCGCTCTCAGAAACAGGGTATTGCAAATACAGAATTATAGGAAGGGGATTTCTTAATACTTTCCTGGGAGCAGTTGTCCCTGTGCCTCAGATTTATGTCATTTGTAATGGGGCGTTTCAGTAAGACAATATAATTTAAAAGTAATATCTAGAGCTCTAATAGAAAATTATTGGGAAATAAATGAAAAGGGCTTAGTTATTTGCAGTAGCAAACTTCAGGGCAACTTGCTGCTTCGTAATACTAAAGGGCAAGGAAGAAAATTTCCCTGAGAGCAAACCCAGCAAATTACAGGGTTTCTTCTGCTTAAACAGAATGTGCTGAAACTGATAGAGACCAGATAGTTCACGAACTTAGGTGTGATATGCTGAGATGACTTGGCATTCTTTCAGCTTCTGCATGCCTTCTGTGCTCTGTCTTCTATTTTAATATATATTCATTTCTAATAAGTAATGTTTTTGAAGACTTAAAAAAAAACAACCAAAAACTAAAGAAAACCAAGGAGCACTGTTAACCTGTGTGTTTCAGCATACATGCTAGATTTTTCTCTCCGTGCCTGAGTCATCCCTGTTGGAATGACTGCTGATTTGTTTGCTTTTCAGTTGCTTCTGTCAAGATGCAGAGGTCAGCAGGACCAGTCCATGTCTGTTTGAAGGCAACCAGAAAAGAAATAGCTCCTCTTGACCTTTAACCATGTGCAAATCTGGCTGGCTGTCACTGTTCTCAAACAGACTTAAGAGCCATGATACTAGAGATTATCCCTGAATTTCAGATCACAGCCTTGCTGTTACAGGCTGCATCACTGACTGTACTAAGCATATCCTGACATTTTTGTGTCACATTCCCCTCTTAATGAGGATGTTAGCTAAAGCCCAGCTTTATTTAAGCTTTGGTGAAAGAGACCCAATTGTGAGAAACTCTAAATTGCCAAATGCAAACAGCTTTGCTTCTCTGTCCCAGTGTCCAGGGAGCCTGAGAATTCCCTAAGCAGGGCCAAAAGCACAGTGAGGAGTACAGGTCTTGCTTTTAAGTGCCTCTGGTGAGAACTATAATCCTGATTTTTTCCAATCTAGTAGGTATAAAATGCTCAATAATTTTACTGCCTCCTTCATCTTTATAAGAAAATGGATAAGTGGCAGAGGGAGAAGATTCCATGCATAATAGGCATACTACAGACAAAACTGTTTTGCTTGACTCATTAACGAACCACCCTCACTTAACTGAAGCACAAATGCCATAAAAGTTTTTTTCCAAAGTTGTAAATATTTCCTCTAATTTGAGTACAACTTTAGGGCTAATTGACCCTTCAGTGTCAAATGTCCTTCTTATCCATTTCTTTATATTATCCCTTTTCCCCTCTTGTCCTTGCTTCAAAGACAAGCCAAACTCAGAAGTTTGCTTGTTTTTATTTTGAGACCTGTTAAAGTCCCTTGATTTTCCCTGTGGTTTTCTATTGGATTCTAAGCTGGCTTCAGTTTGTGGTTGAGAGACTGTTCCAGGTGGCCTGGGAATTAGAAATGCCTTGCCACCAAAACAAAGGAAACTGCTTTTTGAACTCTGGCAGAGCTAAACCCTTCTTCATATTGCCAGTCAAAAGAGTAGGCCCGGTTTATAATTCGTCCCTTGAAGCAGGGAATTATAAATCTTAGTTTCAGTGTGAAAACACGATGCAGTTTTTTAAAATTGTACTGTGGAGTGATTCTTTTTTTTTTCTTCCCTCTTCCTGTTCCCCATATGACCACTGCAACCTCCTGTAGAAATGGAATCCATTGGAAATTGGCTTCCCTGGAAAATGAATGGGTTTGAAACCTTTCAGAAAAGACAAATTATTAGATAAAACACTTTCAGACATCACATTTCCTATGTGCCAGTGAAACCAAGCACACGTTTTTCTGTAAATTGCAGTTCAAATTCCAAGGTTTTTTTCTGTGTCAGAAAATTAACAGATTCATCTACTAATTCCTGTGTAGAATGAACATGGTCAATTCCATGGCAATCTTCTGGTTAAAACAAAAAGAATGTACCTTGTTACAAAGCTCTGTCACATAGCAGCTGAGCTGACAGAAAAATGGTCGCCATGAGAGTCTCCAAGAAAAAGTCAGCACAGCCCCATCACCTGCTCAGAGGAGTGAGTGATGGAATCCATACTAACCTGGGGAACAGCTTGCCTGGCACAGGGGGGCATGGCTCATGTCTTCTACAAACTTCAGCTCCCAGACTTCTGCCTCAAAATGCAGAAAAACAGTGAGGCTTGTCAAACTGCTGTCTTCTTTTGCCCATGACTGAAATGTAGATGTTATTCCAAACTGA
>NW_009953098.1:4878038-4894679 GCF_000747805.2 Chaetura pelagica | reverse complement strand
AGAGTGGCTGGTGAAGAAGCATTTTTAAAGCTTTCAAGTCTATTGCTGTTGGCTTAGTGAGGGCTTTCTTCCTCATCAGCCTGAGTGGATTTATTGTCTCGGTCACAGAGTGTGAACAAAAGTGATAGTGCTCACCAGGCACTTAGTTTTCTCAATTCTTCTCAATTCTAAGTGTAACTAATGAAAAGAATGCTACGTTTTTGGGTTATGGTTCCAGGAAGCATTTTAAATAGAAGTAGCCTGCAGCGCTGTTCAAAATATAAGCTAAATAATGCAAAATCGTTAGCAGAAGATACAGCACAATTAAATAGCACCAAGTAATGGACAGCTATTCAAAGTAATTCGTTTTTTATTAGACTGGATCATTATTAGTGAGCACATGTGACCTTATATGCACTCAGTAATACTTGAAGTAACTCAGGAAAGTTAAATAATCATTACTGAATAATTACTATTGGTTATACTGAGTGGTCCTATCCATATTTGGTGGATTTTAAGTGCTGTGTTAGGAAGAATTTAAACTTTCTGAATATGCTTTTTTTTATACGTTATGGTCTATTTCTGAAAAAAAAAAAAAAAAAGGAACACTTTCCACAAGCAAGCTGTCTGGGATAAAGTTGGCTTGTATTCTATAAATCATGTAAGCATTTCTGAAAAGTCCACCCAAAATGATGTATTTTTTCAGCCCAGAGAACATTTGTTTCAGGTAAAATACTACATTTTGTGCAATTTGTGAGGATAAGACTTTTTTATAACCTTGCAACTGAAACACATAATAGGAGTGTGCACCTGAGGTGAGGGTCAGAGCAAATATCCACCAAAGTTATTACATAAATTTATAGGTGGCATTTTAATGAGAAGGGAGAAGGAAAGGGGGAGTCTGTGCTTCTGCTGAAAAGGTAACACTAACAATGCTGAAAATGGCAGGTTGCTGAGGATTGCCTGTTGATTTGCCTTGCAAATACCTCTCTCTGCAAATTCCTGCTCATGGCACACCTTTGACAAAAAGCCATTTGCACAGTGTTTTGTCAGCACTTGAATGCATGAAGCTTAGAGCCATGATGAAGCACCTCTATAGACCTGGTTTTCTTCCTAAATACGGGTTGGCTTGACAGGGTGACATGTTGTTGAAACGTTGCGTAAGAAAAGATTTGATATGTAGGAAGTTGGATTTTTCCTCTCTCTCTCTCTATATATATATAATTGTCATTAGTATATAATTAGTCATTAGTATATAATTGTCATTAGTATATAATTATATATATATAAATAATTGTCATTAGTCTAATTGGAGGGAGTAACCAGCCAGTATTGTGTCAGACTTTAATGATAGATCCCTTTCCAGGTGCACAGGGCAGTTTCTGTCTGCCTTGCCACCCTCTTGCCTCAGCCAAACCAGTTTGCTGCAGAGCTGTGATGGAAGACGTGGTGGCAAAGTGGCAATATCTCCTGGAAAAGATCTCCAAACCCTCTTTGGTGGGAGTAACCACCCAGCATGTCCGTTTTACTCCAGGCTTTTTTGGTTGTGGCGCAGTCAATTAAAATGACAAAATGATGCATGATGGGAGGAAGAGCCTCATTATATTGTCGCTTGTACTTTGTAGTTTGCTTTTAAAGGAGTCTGTTTGCCATCACACCTAGAGAAGGGAACAAGCTGACAGCCTGGGTTACAAGTGCTTCATAATAACACCGCGACAAACACTGGTTTGGGGTTTTTTTTATTGTGTGTCTGATAGCTCTGTTTAAGACGCAAGTCTGAAGGCATTTAATTTAATCCTATTTTCATGATTGTGTGGTATGGGAGCTGAGCTGGTTGTATTTATTCTACCCTGATATTAAGGAGAACTGGGCAGAGCTTGCAATGCGCATGCCTGGATTTAGCGCTGTCAGGGTTCTTCGGTGCTAGGGCAGGAGGTGGTTTGCTAGGGGATTACATTTTACAAGATTTTAAGGCTAAATGTATCCATATGACCACCAGTCTGACTCTGTGCGTGTCTGTGCTGGGGCCGTGCCCAGGCGCTGCAGCGAGGCCACAGACCCCTCTGGGGGCAGCTGAGGGGCGGCCCGGGCCGGTTCCAGCCGGTTCCAGCAGCCCCAGGGCAGAGCTGAGCCCTTCGGCCGGGCTGGTGGCACCTCAGGGAAGGGCAAAACGGTGCTGGGCAGTGAGGACTGAGGGGAGAAGTGTGACAAACAGCCCCGGGACACCGAGGGCTGGGCAGGAGGAAGGACGACGTGTTCCGGGGCCTGAGCAGAGACTCCTCTGTGGCCATGGAGGGACCCCCAGGGAGCTGGATTTCCTGGCTGCAGCCGTGGGGAGCCCACGCTGGAGCAGGGGAACCTGTGAGGAAGAAGGGGTGGCAGAGAGGAACCATTACGGGCAGACAACAACCCCCATTCCTGTGCTGCTTGGAGAAGGAGAGTCAGAGAATTAAAAAAGGAGGCAAGGGGAACGTGTGTCACTTTTTGTCTTTCCCACTATCCAAGCCTGTTCTAATTTGCAATTAATTGAAATTATTTTTCCTAAGTCAAGTCTGGTTTGCTCGTGAGAGTAATTGGTAAGTGATCTCCTGGTCTTTATTTTGACTCATGAGCTTTTAAATCTTATTTTCTCTTTCCCATTCTGTTAAGAGAAAGTGAGATAGCAGCTGGGTGGGCGGCTGGCAGCTGGTCCAGGTCGAGCCACCACAGTATCATATGTTGTAGGATTTTATATAGCATTTCCTTCAGGGGGAGGAATTCTTCCCGCATGTCATCCTTTAACATCCAGCACATAACCCTTCTTCTCAAATATATAGCACTGTGTTCTGGAGTGAAGTCTCCTGAAGGTGAAAAAGAAAGAGGGAGAGGAGAAGTGTTTTTGACACAGAGGAAACCCTGACCAGCATTTTAGATTCCAACAGGTTTCTGTGTTCATAGACTTGCAAGTTTGAAAGAGCTGCTGTGCTGGGTTAGATCACTTGTCAACAAAATTTCATCAGGGTTCTCCGTAGTAAATGAAGAAATGAGCCTTTGCATTTTCTAGTAATACCTCTGTGTTGGAGATGCACAGCATGACCGTCACTATTTGAATGTGTCACTGAAGCATTTGTGAAGATGAGAGCTTAACAAAGAAGCTTAATATGCTGAAGCATACATAGTATAAAGGAGGTAGGATAAATGAAAAGATCTTTCTGTCCCTGCAGAAACTCGACATATTGCATGAAGGTGTCCATGTCCTTGACGGTAGCGGAGAATGAATCTGGGCTTTGCTACAACAGCAAAATCAGATACCTGGAAAAATCAGAAGTCACTAAGAGAAAAACAATCTCCTGTCCTGATATTGAGGATTACAAAACAGCTGGTCAAGAGCCAGATGTGGTGTGGTACAAGGTAACTGTTGCTGTCTTACTGTTATTGTGCTGAAACTACACAAAACTTCAGTTGTTTTCAGTCTGAGGTGTAGAGATGACCTCTTCTGAGCCTTCAGTGGTTTGTGACTGGTCTGGAGGATGATCTCCCACTATTACAGAAGTAATACTAAAGCACAGGGAAAAATACCCTGCATAGTCACTGTCCAACAGAAATGAACTTCAGTGAGGAAGTTCTGTGCCAGAGGTCACATAATTTCTCTAGCAGCAATACCACATTCCCAAACCCCTGTGCCTCTGTACCAATTTCTACCATGGTTGGAAGTCTCCCTACCGGGTATTGTAGTAGAAACAAAGGGAGGCAACTTATAATGAAGCCAAAGATATATCAGTACCACCAGCTTCAGTAGCACTACCCAACTAATTTTTATGAAGTCTGTTTGGTAATTTTACCAAGGCCCGTTAATTTTTACCCAAATCTGCTGGGTATTTTCAGAGAGATACTTTTGCTGAGATTCACTGTGTCATTTTACTGAGGTTTGGTAATTTTAACTGAGGTCTGTTAGATACTTTTACTGCTTGGCTGGTAACTTGGCTGATGGTACCTTCACAGAATATTAGGAGTTGGAAGGGACCTTGAAATGTCATCTAGTCCAGCCCCTCTGCCAGAGCAGGATTCTCTAGAGTAGGTTACACAGGAACATGTCCAGGTAGGTTTTGCATGTCTGCAGAGCAGGAGACTCCGACCTTCTGCATGTTCTGTCAAGTATCACACACCACTTTTACAAACAGATGTATTGGTGATGTGTTTCTGTAGCTCCCCAAGAAAACAGGAAAATTACCAAAATATGGGTTGTCAGGCAGACATCAGGTACCAAGACCATAGCAAGGTCTGGAAAATGTTACCCATCGTCTAGATTTTGACCACGACCTGATATTTGAAAAGCCCTCATGTAAGAGTTGCTGCAAGAAACAATGGAGAAGAGTAATGAGGTGAGAGTCAAAAGGAACAGGAAATAGTTGGGCAAGAGGAACTGCTCAGTGGGGTCTGTGGAAAATAGAGTTTGGATTGTAGGGATAAAGGCAGAAGGAATTTAGGACAAATTTGGTTCAGATAAAGAAGACAGAAACAAACTAGTTAAATTCTAAATTTTGAATGCTTGATTTCCCAACCTTTAGTATCTTTAAGGATAGTTATTTTTTGTGAAATAAGTAATATGTTCAGAGCTGTAGATTTTTTTTTCTCCTTAGCAGGTTGCATCAGAAAAACTGAAAAAAACACCCACCCTTGACCTTTATTTCTATTTTTTGCAGAAATCTCACGTTCTATCTTATAGTAACAAAACTATAACCCACTGTTAGTATAAACAAAGTTTTCCTTACAGCCATTGGAGCTGTTTCCCCCAGCGTATGGGTGGATGGCTTCAGTGCTGTTGAAACATAAAACATATTTATTCGGTTAAGTCTCAAATCTTGGAGAAAAGAGGGTGCCAGAGAGAAGCTTTTTCCTGCCCTACCTGCTTTAGGTGTGACTGAGCACCAGACCTCATATACTGAACTCTGAACACTCATACTGAACTGAAGAGCTCATATATTTTTCCAAGAGCACACCGCAAAAACAGTCTGGCAGGAATAATTTTCAGCTGCTATGGAGCAGAAATTGGTCTAAGGAAGACACATGTACAACCTCACAAGAAAGGGAATGGAAGGGTCTTTGTGCCATAAACCCACACATGTAATCTGGGTTGCACACACACAGGTTGTGTGACACCATGCTGAAATATGAGAGCTGACTGACAAGTTATCACTGTGGTGGAACTGAACAGAGTTGATGTGGTTGAATGATAATGGTGAGATGATTGAAGTCAACAACCTTTACTCTGACTTGAAAATGAAAAGAGACATTAGTGGTGTAACCTACTACATCTATTTCCATATCCATAATTAATAAAAGTTGCTAGCATTTCAGTTCTTAGAAAACATCTCTTTTATCTAGGCCTGAATCAGGAAGCTCAGGAATGTGAAATGTCAATATAAATGTTACGCAAAAGGTTTATATGTCAAGTTATCCCTTGAAGCTTATTACTGAGACAAGGTTTTGGAAAAGTATTCCAGATTAAGATAAATCAGCTGATTCAAAAGAGCATAAGTCCTGTTCCTAGAAGATAATTACTTGGATTTCAAAATATGACGAGTACTGGAGAGTCCAACAGAGGGCTGTGAGGATGATTGAGGGACTAGAACACCTGTCTTATGAGGAATGGCTGAGACACCTGGGACTTTTTAGAGAAGACTGAGAGGGATCTTATTAATGTATATAAATATCTGAAGGGTGGGTGTCAAGAAGGAGAGGCCAATCTCTTTTCACTCATACCCTGTGGTAGGACGAGGGGCAATGGATGCAAGCTGGAGCAGAGGAAGTTCCTCCTCAACATGAGGAAGAACTTAACTGTAAGGGTTACAGAGCACTGGAACAGGCTTCCCAGAGAGGTTGTGGAGTCTCCTTCTCTAGAGACTTTTTAAATTGATTTTTTTCTTGGCTATTTTTGTTACTTAAAATACAAATTGTTATGATTTTCCAGTTTCACTCCTTTTTGGTATTGGTTTTGTGGATTGAACTAGTCTGTGAATAACAGGCAGAATAAAGCAGACATTTTCCCTTTATTTTTACAAAGCCTGCACAGTCAATAGAAGATAAACTAATTAGCTAAAATTAAGGAGAGACTTATAAATGATTTTTAATATGAAGTGTTTTAAGTATATACAAAAAGAAACAATTAAGACATTAATGGTATAATGCCAACAAAACAATTCTTCACTGTAAAGCCACAATAGCATAAACATTGTTTGTGCTAAATAATTGATCTCTGTGGTAGTAATGATGTCACCTTTCTTATTACAAATATGTTGTGTACAAAATATGAAGGATATAAAAATGTATCTTTGATCTCTTTGCTCCCACACTTCTGAAAATAAACAGGGAATATAAAATTGGTAGTATATGATAGGGTCTTTCAGTCCTGCACTTAATGGGTGCAGATCTGAAATATGCTTACTTTTGTATTCTGGGAATTGTGTTCCTTCTAAATTAGGATTGAATAGAACTGAATCATATTCTTTGCCTAATGTTCAGATTGAGTTTCTCCAAGTAAGTGGTCGCCATGCCTTTAAATTGCACTTTCTGGTTCAGAACTGTGTCCTGCAGGAGTCCCAAGTGATGATACAGCAACAAAAATAAGCTCTGAGTCTTCTTACCACAACAGATATGATCTGGATTCTCACCAAACTCTGTCATTGGTGTGAACTAAAGTTCACATGCAAGACACAATTACATTTTCCTTACAACTGTACTTTGGAAACAGAATACTTAGTTACCTGCAGCAGAATGGCACAGTTTCAGTATTTGAAATCTGACTACACTGTAACTGAATTTGGCCCGATAGGGATAAATGCTTCACTGCTCCATTTTCAAGTGCAAGACCAAAAGCTCACAGTCCCATCTTTTTATTTCTTTATAATTATTCTTTATTTTAGGAACTGACATTGTGGATTTGGAATGTGTACTTTTGCACGGCAGTGTATATTTTCCTGTTTGGTTTTCTAGTTTTGTTTTCTTAAGAGAAAGCTTTGTTCTATTTTGTTTGCTGCATTTCTGATAATGCTGTTGTAGATGGGCAGAAAATGGGGCGTAGGTCTGAGCTATTTACACAAATCTCTGAAGATGCTGAGCCTGATGTAACTGATGCAAGATTATTAGTTGCAGTCTGAGAACTTATTCCAAATTGCCACCTTGAGAGAGGGAATAAAGGGGGATTATCGATACTCAGGCCCATTGTTGCTGTGTGTGCTTTGGGTACAGGATTAGCCAGAGCTCCCAGAAATGCCTGGAGTTCTGTTCCGGAGAACTGAGAAAAGTATTATTTTGTTTGCAAGCAGAACAGGCTTGATGATAAAGTTATTGAGAGACAATGAATATATACTCTTAAGGTACTATTTTAAAGAGACAATGATCAGATTGTACTTACGCTTTTAGTTCAGAGCATTCCAAGAGATATTCAATCATGAGTACCACTGGAGTGGAAGATGCCTGAGCTGGCTGCAAGGATACAGTGTGTTAGGAAGGGGCGAGTCTGTTCTTGCACTGTATCACACACTATGTGAAAGGACTCAAATGCCGTTCCAGTAGGACCACAATTCACAGTGATGACCCTAAACCTGCCAACAGCTCAGGTCTGCCTGGGAATGTCAGTGAGGGTTGCAGGCCATCAGTACCACATTCTTCATCAGAGGACCCAATGAAGGTGAAGCTGAAAAGAGCCCAGTGAAGGGAAAAGGCTAAATTAAAGCTTGTCAGGTGCCAGAGAAGCCAGTGGTGAGGAAAAAGACCATAAGCAAACCAGGCTTCCTGAATTCTCCTGCTCACAAAGCTTCTGTTGTTCTTCCTGTTTTCTTTTGTTGGTAAATGGTTCTAGCCTGAGACTGTGTGTAAAGTTTGCCTTTGGGCTAACTCTAAACAGATGTTGCCCTTACTCCCTTCAAACAGAGATGTATTTTAATGGTCTGTCCTAAAGTAGAGCTCTTATCAGTTGTTCATCATGAAAAAGAGAAGATAATTAACCATTGCTCCAGGGCACCACATATTAAACAGGGCCTGCATGTTACAGTGGGAATTACTGAACCTTAAAAACATTTCTGTTTAGTTTCTGTCTTCAAATCCATTCCAGTTTCAGATCCGTGTGCTTTCTGAAATTATATTTGAATTTGAAATGCAAAAGATTTTCAGATGGTTGTTTACTTCTGTATAATACCGAAAATCTGATCAGGCAACACTGTCTTATGTCATACAAACTCGGTAATTGTGGCAATGGATTTTTTTCTGCAGGAATGTGAGCCAAAAATGTGGAGAAGTGTTGTAATTCAGAAGGGAAATACTGTCTTAATACAAGAAGTCCAAGAAGAAGATGGAGGAAATTACACATGTGAACTAAAGTTTGAAGGCAAGCTTATACGAAGAACAGTTGAATTGAAGGTTACTGGTAAGAATCTTACTTCTATGCCAATGGAAAAAATAAAGCTTTGAAATTATAAGAAAAAGTAGTTTTCACATGTCAGTCAATCTATCAAATAGAAATATGTCCAAAACAAATCCCAATAGGCAGGCAGTCCCAAGTTAGGGGAAATTTACATGAAGATATTAGGCAATTCCACAGATAACTACTTCTACCTTTTGCTCTGTACAAAACCTGGAAATGCTGGTTATAAAGCAAAAGGTAGAGCAGACATAAGTCCTCCCTATGCCCTGGAAGTAATTCAGGTTCCAGTTTTGTCTTCAGTGCTAAACAGAAAAAAGGCTGACTGAAGCTGTAAAACAGGCTAGAATGAAACAGCCAAAAGGGACATCTTAAGTTGTTAATATGTTGGGTTTTTTTGGATGATTGTTCCATGTTTTTAAGCTTTGGTTTAATTTATGAGATCAGCTTCTTTAGTATAGAGCTTATCTTTAGTGAAGAGTATGGTACAACCTATTCTAAGGATGTTTAGGAGCTGTCAGGAGCAAAGTAACCTGCTTATCAGGAGGTCCTATATCGTATCTCTGAGTCCAAGTAGCAATCTACTAGTCAACAGTACTTTTCTGTCTCTTTTTGTCAGAAATGAATGGGTAAAAAATGTATTGCCTACCTCTATATTCCTGATCCCTTTCTATTCCACTGTGCAGTATGAGATCTATAATTATTATTTTGCCTTCAGTGTCTATGGAACTTTGCAAGTGTCTGAAAACAGCTGAGAGATTTTTAAGCCTTTTGCACAAAACTGTATCAACACACGGGTAGGGATTTTCCCCACTGTTTTGACACACTGATTGAAATTAAGTCATGCTTAAAGCAATGATAAGAGGAATTCTCCTTTCATATATCAGACTGAATTAGACCATATATTTCTAATATGTTCTTGAAATACTATTATTCCCTTTTTTTGAGAGAAACCAATTTTCCTGTTCTTATCATTATTCCTCATTTTAAATGAGTTCTTTTCCCCGTGTGCCAGATTCATACATCATGTGATTCTTTATTGTCCATTTTTGACCATGGACAGGTCTCTAAGGTATTGATTTGACCTACCTGACCCCAGACCTGTCAAATGAAGATATAATACCTGCCTTGTGGATAGTTGCTATCCTAAGTAGCGTGATAGTCTTCAACCAGAATATGAACTAAGTTTGACAAAGTGAAAATGAGATGCATTTAATTCAATTCCCCATGATGGATACTCTTTAGAGTACAGATATTCTGTGCTCACCCTCTCATCATGACCTTGCTAGAACTCATGTGTGCTCTTCATTATTTGAACAATGTGGTGTATTCATACTCCACAGTTTAATTAATTTGTCCTAAACTAGCTATAGTATGTATTAATGTTATTTGTTGTATTAAAATGTTTATGTTCTAAATTATTAACAATGTGAATATGGAATATGCAAATGTTCTCCTTTTTGCAAAATACTTGAGAACCAGGAGATTGTTCCTCTTGTAATTTGGTGTGAAATTAATATTAAATTAAATTTTCTTTAGTTTATAAGAGCACATACTTTAATAAATATCTTTTCCAGACAAAAGTGTTTGGGGGACAAACACTTATCTCATGGTGTTTGTAGAAAGGAGTAGTTGGACCATACATGGAGTGCTGTATGTGGCCAGCAAAGCTATCGTATGGCTTTGGTGATTAAGGTACCAGCAAGTGTGATTAAGGTGGTAAAAGACTTAAGAGGCTACAGCTCTTAGGGAATGTCAGGAAAAGTCTTGCAGCCAAGAATATATTAGAAAAGTATTTTGACATGAAGTATTTATAGGGACAAAATCCTGAGCTACAATACAGCACTAATGAGCAGTGCCTAAATCTTGGTGTTTGGGTGCATTTAACAATAATAGACTGACAACAAAACAGCTTTTTCATCACTAGTTCTTGTATGTGTTATATTATGCAGACAGATGTGAAACAAGTCTTGTCAGCCTTTTTTGCTGAAGAAATAGGACAACTGTGTTGGCTCTTAACAAGTAACATAGCCCTTCAGTCTACATAATATATATGGGTGTTTGTGTGTACATGTCACTCTTTCTCTTGGTACTTTTACTGTGGACAAACAAGTGAGATTAGCAACTGTGATCCAGTGTTTAAAAGCCTAAAAATATAACAAAAAATGGGTTTTAGTTAGATAATAAATTAGAGTGCACTGATGTAACAAAAATTACCATACTAATATAAAGTTACAGGTAATCAACAATAGCAGAATGTATTAGTTTTTAATAAAATTACAGATATTTGGGAACATCAGAAATCATAAACATTTTCATTTGTATTAAGTGCCAGTGTTTACTGAAGAGCAATTATGCTATTCAGAGAAAACAAACATTAAAAGGCATGTTGTTTTTGAAAGGCAATTTTGGCAACCTTCTGCTTCCTCGGACCCTACCAACCAGTTCACTCTGTCTGATCCATAGCAATGTTTCAGTAGGTTTTGGAATGAAAAAATGTAATTGAGAAAAAATACCTGCTGTGTTTACCTGCTGCTTCAGCATTCTTTTTTTGGTTTTGGAGTACAGGCTCAGAAGATGTAAGCAGAGGTGCATTGGAGGTTGGGGAAAGGGTGACCCCCTGAGAAAGGAGCAGTCCCTGCTATTGTGGGGTGGTCCAGGTGTCCTCTGGCAATGGGGCTATCTTGCTGGGATGTGGTTTTCCATGGACAGCTGTACTAGTGGGAGAGGTTGCCTCATTGTTTCTGTTCCCTGTGAAAACAGGTGACTTAAAAACTTGTACTGGTGAATTATTTTCCAGTTTGACAGCAGAAGGTGGCCATCTGACCAACTTTATAAACTGCTGGTGATGGATTGGGGTGACATGCAGGAATTACTGGACCACTCTGTCCAGCAGCCCTGTCCTCCAAGTTTCCTTCAACCTCTGTTCTGTCATATTCTTCATAGGCTGCTAAAATGCCTGGCTGTCCCTAAAAGTCATTTATGCAGCAATATTTGTTTTGACTGTTGTAAATGACAAATTATTCCACATGGCTACATGAATTGAATGATTCCGCCTGAATTCACTCTTTGCTTATAGTTTTTCAATTAAATTCCTTCCAATCTCATTACATTGCTCACATTTCAAATTACACCTGCTGCTGTTGCTGTATTTTGCTTGTGTGTTTGGGACCCCTTTATTAGCATAAGCAGTTGATGGTGATTTGCTGTTTTTAAGCAAAGGGGGTGAATTGGATTTAAAAAAGCAAATTATTAGTCATACTCACCAGCAGCTCTAGGGACGTACAGAGACAATCTTCCACAGAGTAAGTGAGGATATGAGCTAAGAGTATGTCTGCTCTTTGATGATAGTTGCTTTTATGCACATAGTTAATCCTCTGTAAACTTGGTGTGTTATTTTACATTATTTGTAGTGGAGTCTAGTGACACATTGGTAGGAATCCATGGGTGCTGATCAGTACAAATTTACACCTGCAGTAATCTGTAAGTGCACCCTAATCTTTATCAGTCTGCAGTAGATAAAGTATTATCAGTAGAATTACACAAATGACATGTTGACTGAAATTTGTGGCTGTTGACAGTTTCCAGAAAAACCACAGCAAAAAAATGTGGTAAGAGAAATTAAAGGCTTATTTGAACTAAACTGAAACCTGTCCTTTGGAATTCAGACTATTATAAGGGTTTTACTTTGCAATTTAAAACTGTTATTTCCTTAAAAATCTGATAACATTTAACTATTATTCTATGGCATTAGGTTTTAGCACAAGCAGTTTCATAATCACAGTGAATTTATGAGATGCTTCAGTATTGTTCATCATTACTTATCCAAAAAAAACCCAGTTTAGCTCTAAAAGGTCACTGAGCTCTGAACATCATTGTGCAGATGGGAATTGAATATACATAAAAGCAAGGGCAACATAATACACAGGTTAAAAAAGCAGGTGGCTAAGGAATAAATGTGGATGAACTGAACATATTCAGCAGTTTCCTGCAGCTAGAGGTCCTGTACTGAGGACACGCCTGTCGCACAAAGCTCTGATCTGTAGGGATTCCTAAGTTAACTCTGAAGAAGTTTTTTCAGTAGAGCTAGTTAACATAGTTGTAGGGCTTTTGGTACTTTTACGGATCTGGTGAGAGCTGCTAAGTCCCATCTCTCTTTATTTGTGTTTTGTTATTTGTGCAGTTAGAGTGGATAATAAACTGGTAAGATTTTCACAGCAACTTGTATTTTCTTTTAAATTTATGATTTTAGTACGTGCCATTGGTCACTGGACTGTATTTGTAGTGGTAGAGGCAGCAGGGCCTTCTTTCCTTCTGGAAAGTACCTTTTACAATTTTTTTGTAACAAAACTTTTACCAATATTGGTAAAATAATACACTAATGAGTGAAGAAAATCTAGAGAAACTTTTTGTTGGGGGGAAACATTTACAAAAATAAAAGGCAAAGAGAAAAGCAACTTGCTTGTGACTACAATTCTAATAACTGTGAAAAGGAGGTACGTTTTAATTCAGAAAAGAAATCTTAAAGTGAACAAGTTGAATCTGCAGAAACTCTGTATTTCAGGGAGGGATA
Organism: Chaetura pelagica; assembly: GCF_000747805.2. Lineage (NCBI taxonomy): Eukaryota > Metazoa > Chordata > Aves > Apodiformes > Apodidae > Chaetura > Chaetura pelagica. Next base: position 4,881,729 of record NW_009953098.1, on the reverse strand, counting down.
CTGAAGATTGTTTGGGAACAGGAAATCCTTCCTGTTCCCTTCTAATATTGATAAAATAGATAACATTTACATCATATCTGAAGTGACATTTTCTTCCTGCTGTAACTTACACATTTCTGTACCAAGACTTCATCTCTTCTCCCTGCTGGCAATATCTTGACAAAGTCAGGGAATCACTTTTTCATTAAATGCAAAGGATAGAGGAAAACCTGCCCAAATTAGGTTTTTGCTGAGGGTCCCAAACTTCAAGAGACCTTTAGTATAAGATACTGTTTTTCCTCTGCTGCATTTTCTTATAAATGATGCATTGCATCTTCTAGCATTCTGACTTTGTAAAGGAAACTTTCCTTTCTGTGACAGAAACCAAGCCAGAAATGGGTTAAGTGCTGACAAATACGGTACTAAAAGACCAGGAAATTAATTTCACAGCTGGGTTCTCAAACCATTGCTGAAATAACAGTCTATTTAAAGCTACATATAGGAAGCGCCAAAAATTAGAGCTTTCTTTTGATATATTTTGTATGATTTGTAGTAATTTTTATCAAGGTCCTTGTTTTGTAAATATTAAATTTCTGTTTCTTATAGTAAAGTATTTATCTTAAACCCCTAATTTGGATTTTAACTTGTTACATGTCTGGCCAGCAGCATCCCATTGACTCCTCTAGATGGCTAAGCATGTTTCTGTGGTCAAAGCACACTTAATAACCACAAATTTCTATAGTGACTAATTTGTCTAGCTACCTCAGGCAAACCCAGTGTGATCCAGAAAGAGAAATGGGGCCATTTGCTTTTGACCACATTTGGAAAATGGAACAATTTTTCTGCCTCTTTCAGAGTGTTCCTCGTTCAACCATGCAAAAAAACTCCAACATAAATCTGTAGAAACTTCTGTGTTTGCAAAGAGTCAACAGGAAAATTCAATCCAGAGCAAGGTGTCAGTACAATGTGGGTGCCCATTCACCCAGAAGAAATGACACAGCTACTCATGTTCTGTCTTTTAACATCTCCTTTTCACCTGACACCCAGCAAGGTCCTGATAAATTGACTCAACTCTACTGGTTTCAAGAGCACCTCATCAAAGTCAGTAAGCAGAGGATCCAGACAGTATCTGAGGGATGCACATGCCTGTTCCTGCTTGCTGTGGGAGCTGTGTTGCTGTTAAAGTGACAATATATCCACGATAAAAGCTCTTTCATTTTCTATTCCTCAAATGATCTAGATGGATGACTTTTATATTCACCAGAGTGACCTGTTAATATAGGGTTCATGAAAAAAATGTCTTTGGAAGATAAACATTAAGTAGTATCCCCATATTTTGTGGAGAAAGTACAAGTTCTAAGGGCAGTGAGAAACATAGCAATATGCTGCAGTCTATGAATTATATATCATGTCAGTACTCTTGGCGCTTTCCTTACAGCTTCACAGACTGCCTTCCTAGCTCATGAACATGCAAAGTAATTAGAATGGCAAATAGCGTTAGTTTTTATTGACCTGTGATGCCCCCTAGTTCTCTATCATGTTCTCAAACATCATCTGGGTTTTTTTCCTTCAACCTTAAATCAGTAGTTTGCAGTTTGTAGCATTGATTATTCGGTATTGTCTAATTTATCGATGTGGACAGCCAAGGCTTCCACACTTGTTATCAGTTGCTCATTTATCCAGTGTTCTGTCATTGTGCACAGCAACTGTAGCTTGCTGAATCACTTACTATATACTGTAAATGTCAGATATGAGCTCCCACTTTAAGAATTGACTTTTATTCTGGGAGCTGCTGAAGCACATTATCTAAGTGTATTGTGCCTTCAGTAGTGGAGGTGATTTAGTATAAATGATAGGATTGTGGGGGTTTTGCCCACAACAGTGAAGTAAAATGCAGCCACTGAAATAAACCTGTATGTTTTCACTTCCTATATAAAAGAGGCTTCCTTCATCATGAAAGCGTAGACCGAATGCTTATTCTTCTTTATTAATAATAGATAGGCAGGTAGATGCATGAACACAGAGTAACACAGCCCCTGAAACCATTTTGCTGGTGGTAAAATAGATACACATGAGTGAGTAGATTGCTTTACCCACTAAACATGCAGCCTTCCCACCTTCCCAGAGAAACACTGCAAATCCTCACTAATGTTAAAAAAAATGTGAAAATGTGAGAATAGAAAGCAGTTACTACCTAGTTCCTTTGAAATTACTGAAGAAATTTTAATATGTGAACTGTAGTAACTTTAGCTGGGGATTAGGTTGTGTTTTCTCAGCACGATGTTGACACCTTTCAGAGCTGGTTTATACTGCATAGCACTGGGGGCTGAGTATCTGAGATGAAAAGTTCTGCTGTGGAAGGAGTAGTGGACACTACTGAATTGTCAGCATTATTTCTTGCTGCACTTAGGTGAGCCTCAAAGTTGCCTTATTCAAGTGCCTGTTTGGCCTGACCCTGTTTAGCTTATGAGATCTGACAGTAGTAGTATTGCTATTGCTTCAGGCTCTGATGTTACTCTTCTGAAGTTCACCACAAGACTGAAGCTAATAACTTACCAATGTTTTGTTCTGTGCCTTGCAATTTTTAAGTTGAAAGGATGTACAAAAATACGGTCACTGTGTTAAGTAACCTGTCTGTCTTTAATATCATGGAGCAGCATGGAATATATATTCTTAATTTTTATCAGGACCAACCAAGCTATTTTTTTGTGCTTGAGAGTATTGATTGACCTATTGTAAGCAGAAGAAAAATAAGTGTTCAACTAAATTTTTATTTAGGTTTTTATTACTCCATTCTATTTCAAAGGGTTAGGCAACTACTAGGTTACATTAGACTTTCATGTAGTGATTTATTTACTGTATGTGTTGAGTGGTTTTGCAATGCAAGCATGTTTCAGTAAATAAAATCAATTTGCAACCAATGGGAAGGGAACAGTAAGTGATTTAACTTCAACTTTTTCTTTAGCTTAAAATGAAAATCTCTCAAAGGTATTGTTTATGACAGACCCTATGGGATGAAGTGCTCCAAGGAAGTCCAGGAAATACAAAGTACAGAGTTGAAAACCAAAATGATTTAACAATAAAATTAATAAATCATATAGTTGTAAATTTTTTATTCTTTTCCTCTGCTTAGCCCAGCTCTGGACCTGAAGGACTGTTTTTACTAGTAAAGTGCAATGTAGTCTGTGTGGTCTCTGATTTTATTTTATCTTGGCTGGTGCCAGCTCTGTTGTGTGGGTACCTGTCTCATTGGTCTGAGATGATTTCATAATGGCTTGAGATGATAAAAGGCCTCAGGTTATATCGAAGCAGACTAGATTCAAACACCAGGTGGCTTTTCATCTTTATAGAGTACATGCCACATTAGCAATCCACTGGTGGACAGCTGAGTTGCTCATCCTGGGCCGTGAGGGGTTACAGTTTCAGTCTGGCAGGGAAGGAACCAGTTTACCATATATTCCCCCCCTTATGGGGTATATATGGAATGCACCTTTGGTACTTGGTTGAGTTTTCTGATATGAAAGTCTGTTTGAAACTAGTGAAAAACCTCACCAAAGCATCAGGTTGATGAAGAAATGTGTGTTTTCTGAAAAAAATAATGAACTTTGAGAGGAATGTTAGCATTTGCCTCCTTATGAAATACTTTTGTCCTTCTATAGCAAAAATTCCATTCTGGGAGAAAATGCAGCTTTTCTGTGGTGTTCTCCAGAGG
>NW_009953098.1:4861750-4878001 GCF_000747805.2 Chaetura pelagica | reverse complement strand
GGAAAGAGTTCACCATTTTCCTAACTAAAAGACTCTGACAAAGAAGCTGTGCTAGAGCTTTGGGCAAGGCTGCACTCAGAGGAGATACTGTGATCACAGTCTGTATATTGTAAGAAAAGATGGTAGAGAGGTCAGTCTGCAAGGGTGGTGGTGCTCAAGGGTTAGTATTGTGGTGCCTTCACCTCCAGCAATGATAAAGCCTGTTAGGTCCTTATCTTTAATAGGTTTCATACAGTCTTTGCCAAAAAATGTTTCATAATTTACTCATAACCTGAAGAAAATTCAGTCAGGATCATTTGTTCTAAACAAACTTACCAAAGGGAAATTTTTAATCCATGTTAGTGGCTTCCTATATAGGAAAATTCAGGTTCCTATAGATTACGCCAGCATGACTGAAGCAGTATAGTAAAGCATGGAAATATTTCCAACTCTTCCCTCAAGGATAATTATCGATGCATTTCTTTCAGAAAAGCAGTGATGGAAACTGGGCATATCTAAAATACACATTGTCTCCTACCTGTAGGAAAAAATGCCCCATTTTTAGTTTTGATTTCTGCTTTTTCTCTGCTTTCAAAAAATGAGTAATTCTATTCCCCACTATCGACTGTTCTGGCATTGTGACTAGAACTGTGTATCTCATTAGCAAGCTGAAGCTCATGAGGTAGGGGAGAGGTTAATGTGACTTATCATACTCTGAAGATAGAAAGTACGAATTTATATATATTAGTTTAATGTAGAAGATAATGACTGGAAAGAATTAAAGATTGTTCCTTTTCATTAAGTTGTGGGAGGGTCAGAGCAATGGCTTTCAGCCGCTCCAAGACCTCTGGCTATCTGTCACCATACCTCTATTTCCCAGCAGCCCTGAGCTTGTTTTAATATTTTAGATGGTACTTGTTTTCTTTATCTAGTCCTGGAAGAGGATTTAATTCTTTTCTTGCTCTGCCAGGGCTCTAGCTGCTACAGCTGTTACTGTCACATTTAATAAGGACTTTATAGAGTTTAAATATTGTATTGCTGCACCAGCTCTTCTTTGGCATAACAGAACCGTTTTGCTCACTGACTCTGCTGCTGACATGTGGCTTTCACCTGAAGGTGACAGGAACTCCTAACGTGCCCCAGTGTGCATGTGAAGCTGCCTGCCACACAAGAGCTGCCTGACGTGGTGATGCAGCCATTGATGGAGGCAGGAGCCCACTGTGCTGTGTGCCAGACCCAAGCAGCACAGAGCCCTCCCTCAGCTGTCCCAGGACTGTGGTATTCACCAACCTATGTCTTTCAAATATGAATTTTAAATTAACCACGTTAAGTTCCTGACCTATAGTTGTGTCATTACTCCAACTTTGTGGTCACGTGTTTCTCATTTTAAAATCGCCAGTGATTCTGTGGTGCTTTTTATGCAGTAAAAAGGTAACTTTCCCTTGATTTCTTGCAGACTATGTGGGAAATAAGGCAGCAATGTGGACAGTAGCTTGACATTTTAAAATGTCAGGGGGAGGAGGATTCGAGACTAAAACTTGTCCTCATGCCTACAGTAACTCAACTGCTTATTGAAATACTCTTCTCCCCAGCCTTGAGCTTTGTATGTGTCAATCCAGCTGAATATAATTGGGGCTGTTTACTTTGACAGACAGTCAAAATTCAAGAAAGACACTGAAACAGACACTCAGCCCCCAATCTGCAGAATAGTGCCATATAGCCTCCTGTGTACATTGTATCTGCTCCTGTTCTTTCCCCCTCACCCCCCCCGCCCCCAACACCATCTCCCTCTGCATAACCAGACTAGATATTTACATTAATTCTCAATGTTAAACTCTGCATTAAAAAAAGCCCATTTCCTTCCTGGAGCTATTCATCATGTCCCAAGACCTTTGATGACATCCTCCCTTCTTTGACTCTCAATTATTCTCATGTTTTCAATATGATAGAAAGTGTTTATATTTTTTTTTCCTAACATTACACAAAGACCAACCTTTCTTATTAGGATTTCTTTTTGAACTGTCCAGGGTGAAAAGAGCTGAGCTATGGCATGGGAAAGTATTGCTAAAACATGACATTTTAAAAAATTGATAACTCTAGGTGAAAAAAGAAGTTACTGTGCAATGCATATATTTTAATTTAAACACTTCAGGCTCTTCTTTTGTTTGAATTTTCAGGGTGATGAAGGAAAACAAATTATGCTAATTTTGGTAAAAATACTACATCTTAAGAATATTGTAAATTGTATTTGGACACCCTGTGGCATGTTTCTGTTCTTTAAATAGGACTGGCTTTGGTTTAGTGTGCTTTAGTTCAGAGACATTTGTGTTTTTCTGCTTTCACTGCTGGTAACATGCTTGGTGAATAACAGCTTGCTGGGTTTGCATTCTGAAAATAAGGAAATGAAAATTCAGATCCTTATCTTCAAGCAAAGATGCCTAAATTGGAGCAAATCTTTTTGTTGTTCTTATGTTTGCTAAATATAAGGCGTAGTCAAATCCCAGAAGCTGACATGAGAAACATCTGCAGTATGGAAAGTGGCAATATGAATTCTCAAATCTGTCACATAGCTATGCTGTTAAACCTGAACCAAATAAGCCTTAAACACAAGCAGAGATTGTTCCCATGTTTGCATTTCAGGTTCTCCTTCATTCTAATGCATGCTTTAATGTCTAGCTGAGAACTTACAACCAGTCTGGAGGGAGAGGGAGAAAAAGGGAGTTTCCAAAGGGCAGCTGCAATCAGTGACCCAGTGTCAGTAGTCCCAATCAGTCCTAAGACTTGGTGGAGAGGTGGAAGGAGGAGGCTAAAACAGGTGCCTAAAAGCAATCAACTGGCGCAAATCAGCATTAAAAATCTAGGAGGTAGTGGTACTTTGTACTGACTGAGGGCCTTAATATTTAGTTTTCAGTTGCTTATTATGGGGGTGGGATTAAAAAGCTGCTCCAGTTGATTTAGATTCAGCTTGCAGCTTGAAGTATATGCGAAGGACCTTGCCACTGGAGAGGGCATTGCAAGATAATACAGGTAACAACACAAGTGATTGCTCTTCTCTCATCTGAAGACCTAGTGTATCAATTACTATTTCAAATCATTATTTAGGGTGTTTGTCATAAACTCTTTGATAGCGGGAGCACTTTTGAAATATTAAATGTTATTTTCCTTTTATCCAGAGCAAGGAGGAGGGGGGAGATGGAGTCACTTGAAAGCACATGGCTGCAATTTCTTGTATGAAGCTCATTTGTCAATATAACAGATGCACAGCTCTAGTGATGGGGTTGCTGTTGTGTGTGCTGTTTATCACTCCAAGGGTTGTCCTGCAGCCAAGATATGTGTGTAATATAAAGTGGTAGAGGAACATAGCTCTGCTCCATCTCTGTCAGAGGGCATGATGAGTGTCCCAAGGGACAGGGCAGATGCCACCATACTGATGTGGTACCACATCCTTGTGACAATATGCGGTGGGCTGGCTGGCTGGCGCATCTCCCACAGCCCAGCTGCCTGGGTGCTTCTGCACTGCTAACACAGGCACTGCTTGCTCCGGGCTCTTTGTGCTGTGGTCCAGCACATCGTGTAGACATACAAACAGTGCACTCATTGTCTGAGCAGCTGCTAAAATAAACATGTAAGCACAAGTTGTTTTTTACAGCCTCCTTTTCATTTTCTCAAGGCAGTCATTTGTATTAGAGGTGGGAGGCTGGGACCTGGTCTGCAAGGGAGCTGGCTATGGTATCCTTTGTACTGGTTTATGTGAAGAACAAAGGTACATTGCTATAAAATACATGAGAACCTGGTGTATTTTCTCTAAATTTGACCTTTGTTTGGAGTTTCTGAGCTTCAAAAGAGAAAAAGAGCATGTGAACGGGTACTTTTCTTGCAACAAAAATGGTAGCAGAAAAATCAATTCTGACCTCTGATCAAGTCCGAGAAATTTCAGCCTGAAGGGGAAGATTTGTGTGTCACTGACTTGGCATGAAGTGCATCCTTAATTGTGTACTTGCGTGTATAACTGTAACTGTTGTAACAAGGGCTAATGTGTGCCTACCAAAGACAGCTCAAGATGACAAAACATAATGTGAGAAGTGTAGGAGATGAAAAGTAAACAAGTCAGTAAATAGTATGTGGTTTGCAAGAGATCTATTGCAGAGTGAAACTGAAAGAAGAGTATTTGCCAGCTTCCTGAGGTGAAGCTGATTGTAGTCTAGAGAGTTAACATCAGTAGCAAAAATCTAGAATGCAAAAGCAAACATGAATATTAAGCTGGTTTTATTTAGGGTAGTCTTTTTGATCTGATAGCTATTAGATGGGTGTGACATTCCTAGACTCATTCCCTGTGTCACCAGAGGAGCAAACCATCTGAAAGAAGCAGTGTGGCTTCTATTAATCTTAGTCAAAGTACCTTGTGCAGTTGAGTACTTGGTCCATTGTAGACATATGTGGCAACACTGGAGAATAGCTGTTCAGATGCATAGGATAAAGAATTAGAAAAGTAAGCTAAGAGGTGAGGGGAGCAGGCAAAAAAGAGCTTCCATTTCTATGGAAGAGAGTGAATTTTTGGGGGCATTAAGTTTCGTTTGTGATGGAGGGCAAGCTATTCAAGCCAGGCTTTGTTCCCAGCTGAACAGAAACATATGCAAATCCAGCTGTGAAAATTATCATGTGGTAATTTAGTCTGTAGTGACTTTGCTACTTCATTTCATAGTTATAATTTTGGAAGCATCTTGCAGCGAAGGCCCTCATTCAGGACAGAGGTCAAATCAAATTTTGAGTTTTGAAATGCAAGTCAGTTGTGAAATCCCCAAGCATTTAAAAAATGCCTCTGAAGAATTTAACAGACAAAAAATGTCTTTTATGCTAAACAATTTGTTCAAGAGGTAAACCAAGAGGAGGGAGGAAACAGTGGTTACTTAACAGCAAAATAAGTTACTAACTTGTTACTTGGACTGTCTTCTTACCTGCGCAGAAAAACAGGACGACTTTAAAATAAAGATAGAGGTGGGAATGCATTGATATCAGAGCAGGCATGCATGTACCTCTTGATGTGTATTGTGGAAATGGTGCTACAGAAATGAGTTTACTCAGACCTCCTTATTCTCTACCTCCTCAGCTTCCTGCTGGTTTAGCTGTGTGTGTGGAGAAACATTTCATGAGCTGTTTGAGATTTCTGGTCTCAATTCTGACTCTAAAGTTCCTTACTTAGAAATGTCAGGAGGTTATTCATGGGCCTTAATTGATTTCTGTGGGATCAAGGTTAAGCATGAGGCTGTTGCCCATCCCCTTAACCAGTTGTCTGTTGCCGTTCAGCAAAACATAGAAACATAGGATAGTTTTGGTTTAAGATCATCAAGTCCAACCATTAACCTACCACTGCCAAGTCCACCACTAAGGCATGTTCCTGAGCACCACATGTAAATGTTTTTTAAACACCTTGTGGCTCCACCACTTCCCTGGGCAGCCTGTTCCAATCCATAAGCAGTGTTTTATTCTCTTTGAAGTTGAGGCAGTCACATAGCCTAAGACTTTAGCGAAACAGGACTGGATTTTCAGGGAAATGGTGCATGTGAAACTGAGCAACCTGATCTAGTGGGAGTTTGTTTTGCTGGGGGAGTTGGATATACATGATCTTAAAGGTCCCATTCAACCCAACCCATTCTATGATTCTATGTGAAAACCTCTGCAGGGTCCTTCTGTCTGCCAAGGCTGCCTCGGTTCACCTCCAGCTTGACTAGGTGAGGCCAGCACATTTCAGAGCACAGCTTTCCCAGCTGTGACAGCACTGCAACTACCACTGTTGTAAAACATCCAGTCCTTTTCTCTAATGCCCTCTAATCCCAAACACTTGAAAGTATATGGGAAACTTATGCTGAATCAATACAGTATGAATAAGGAAGCTTTTCTTACAGAGCTCATGATAGAAATGAATGTTTGGCTCTTGTGTTGAACAAAGTGTAGTTGTGCAGCAGTTTCATCTCTGAATGGCATTTTTAACTACAGCTACTAGAAGCATAAATGGCAAAAAAACATGGTCTGTTGTGGACTCTGTGTTGAAAATAAAACTTGTCTTGTAGTCATGTACCAAGTAATAGTGATTTAAAAAAAAAAAAAAAAAAAAAGCTGTTCAGAAAGTGCTACTAGTTGAATTAGGCCTCTCTTCATCTCGTTAAAATAAATGTATTTATTAAGCATGCATATCTTTATCTCTTATGTAATGAGAAGAACAGAGCCATGTCACAGATCTGCAGTGTCTTTTGTGCTCTACAAATTTAGTGCGACAGTCACCAGACAAAAAGTGATTTATACTGTGTCTTGTAATGGGTGGAATAATTAACAGTGGTGGCATCCATCACTTCTACAACATGCTTATCTCAGAACTTTTCAATTAATTCAAGAGAAAAGCAGGAACAAAACACAAGAACAGACCAATAAAAGTCAGTTACATACTTGGCCCTTTAACTTGGTGTGCCTAATTTGGACACCTGATTAATAAATCTCTACAGCTTGAAGAAAGTGTCACTTAATAGTTGAGACATAGTCTGGGTTCAGTTTGTCAGAAATTAATTCTGCAAGGATAAAAAAAAAGGGAAAAATAATCCCCACAACTGTCTATGGCATTTGGAAGCTACTGAATGAGTTTCAATTTTGCTTTCTGCTGAAACACTTTCTTCACTCGGAGAATGTAATAGCTAAAGATTTTGGAAAAGCTTCCTGTCTTTAAGACATGTGATTCAAAGGAAGAAGGGATAACTTAACAAAATAATACATGAGTGAATCACTGTTCAGCTCCAGAGTATTATTTCTGATTTCCAACACCTGTTTACTTCTTCAAAACTTCAAGTTTTTCAAAGTGAGACTGATTTGGAATCTGACTCTGACTTCATGCACTTCATTCTTCTGGCACCGGCATGAATTGGGGTTATTGTATCTGTTTTTCCTTTTTAAAAATAACTTTTGCAAAGTTGCTTGTCAAATTTAGAGCCATCAAACTGCATGGAAGTAGGAATCCAACACAGTAATACTAGCTGACGTTGTTCTGGCAGCAAAGAAATGCTGCATTAGATATGAAGCATGTCACGGTGAAACCCACACTCCTCCTGTGCATCTTCTTGCAGCTCTTTGCTTGTTTTCTGCTATCAATAGCCTTCTGTTAAAAAGCAAAGTTTATTTGCTAGCTTTGTTGGCTTTGAAAAATAGGGTAGCAGTAGGACACTGCATAATTCTGCACAAGATGTGGACATAATGGCTCTCAGAAGCTCCCATGCCATGTTGGTTGTGTTCTTAGAACACATGCAACTTCCTGGGGATGTACTGACTGCTAAATAGTAATGTCATTTACTGACTTCCTTCAACAGCAGATAATTGGTTAAAAATAATGGTGTTGTTCTGAAGGAAGTAGTATAGTTTTTTAGCTTATAATTAACGTACATATTTGTCAGCTTTGCTTTTTCACATAGAAGTAGGAGCAGTTGTGTATTTTATTACTTTTTTTGGTAGTTTTGTTGTTGCTAGGGGTCTGCATTCCAAACTTTACAGAAAGCTGTGAAGGATTTATACCCTTGGTGATGCAAAAAAGAGCTTGAAAAAACACTGAGTTTCTATGAAAGGGTCTGTTTCAGTAGCACATACCTAAATATTCTTTAAATAACTAAAAAAAAAAAAGAAAAAAGAAAATGGAAAATGTGAACATTCCCTGAGAGTGCAGGTGCTTCTAGTTTTAGCAGACATGAATCTTCATCTGTTACTGAGAGGCTTATGATCAGGAGTTTGAATGGATGTAATCCACACTGGTAGAGAGTGAGTCTTTGTCCCCCACTAGTGGTTGACCCAGGATGGTAAAAATACATTAGGACTCCGTTACCGTGGTTGCTGAGTCTGCATGGAGATCTCAATCTACCCAAGCTTAAACCTTCAGAGTTTCAGCTGTTCTGTTCACCTGATTTAAGCCATGGCTTTGAACAAGTTATTAAACTCAGAGTGTGCTCTTTTCCCCTCCCAACAAAAGCTGGATCATACATACTGTTTGTGCAGAGTGTAGGATAGCTGGTGAATTCATTCTTCCAATATTTTGCAGGTGGAAGGATAGAAGCAAAAGTATTAGTTGTTGTTATCTACTGGGCATATAACTCCTGGTTCTTCCTGCACTTGGCTTTGGCTAAAATGCTTCCACATATTTGTTAAAGTCATCATGTAATCTCAGAAGGTTACAGTTGGGAATGTGGAATTGATTATAGGAAAGCCCCAGCAAATAACTCTTACATAATTGGTAATATGCCAGCAGGACAGCATTCAGCTAGCTTAGATTCACAGCAGATAAATGCTGGGGAAGAGTAGCAGCCATATACTGCTGTAAAGTGTTACATTATTTGTCCTGTGTCCAAACGCTTTCAAGACAGATCATTCAAAATTCAGGTCTCTCCTGAAATCAGAAACATGGTGATGGATTCAGAGAGTCTGAGGAGGCTTGGTGCAGACCTTCTGGTTTTGGCCTGTCACTTTGGCGTCAGAAATGAAGGGTACTGTGCTGGATGAGAACAATATGATTCAAGTTATCCACCACAACAGGAGCAAAAATTTTCTGGAGAGTTCTACCAGTGTTAAATCTCTATGCAGACAACGTCTGGCATCATTTTATTAGCAGACTAGATATGCTGTTAAAAATTACATCTATTATATCCATCCCAGAGGCGTTCATTCAGAAGACAGTAATGGAGCTCAGCTGACAAAAGGGATTTGTCCATTTGGACATGCTGAAGGGCCTTGAGATAAGAAATAATTCTCACATAAGCAGTACCTGAGTTAAAATATTAATTTATAGGAAATACTTTAAAAATAGGTCTTTTGAGGAGATTTTATATGGCTCAGGTTTCTCATTTTTAGAAGCTTTAGAGCTTACCTCACCTGGTAAGACTTTGCAAATCCATTCCTAATGATTTGTGTGTCCACATTCACACTTTTCAAGGCATAATAACTTCTTGAGCAAGGAGTATGTTTTGCTCAGGATAAAGTCATGCTATGGTTTTTGGGATTAGCTCAAGGAGCTCTTTCCTCTGGCAGTTTCACTGGACAAACTTTTGACCTGATGGAGGTTCATTTTCCTTACCTGAATGGTATGGTGGGGATGGATAGGCTTTACTGCAGAATCCTGCCCTTTTTATTTACTCCCTGAAAGTCCTCCCTGAGCAGTGGAGTTGCAGGCAATTTGCTGTCAGATCAAGCTGTCATTTTTCAAATTACTTGTAGACACAGGAAATACAAAACGAATACAGAAACAGCCTTACTTTTCTCTTTGGAGTACCCCTGCTTCTCTGGTGCTCTATACCCCACTCCACACACCGTCTCTGTAAGGGGCTGTTCTTCATTCCAGCAGGTGGCAGAGTTTGTCACGCCCCTTTTCTGTCCGATTTAGCAGCCAAAATTCAGTTTATGCGCCAACATGCATTTCTTGGATGTTTCTATACATTTTCATAATTAATTACTAAATTGCAATATCAGATACTTTTCTAACATCTGAATTTATCACCTGTGTTGCTGTCTGCCTTTACTGTTAGTATTCAGCCAAAGAGCAGTTTGTCTGGCATGGTTTATTCGTTATGTACCATGCTGCCTGCTGCTTCTGTATCCATTACCCAGTAGATAGGTACAAAGTGGTACTTTGAGGGGTGGATGTGTGTGGTTATTTTGCTCCTATAGTTTGCTAGAAACATTGGAGAGCTATGAATACTATTGTGCTTCTGTTGAATTCCTTCTTTAGTTAATGCAGAGCTTGCCAGTTCTCTAGATGGGTTCAGAGATTACATATATTCTAGCTACAAAAAGACCCTGCTCAGAAGTGTACAGGAGGGGAATGTATTGGTTTGCCCTTTGTCTGTTTTTATGATTATTCCTTGTTAGCTTCAAGAAGAAGTCTGGGTCAAATAATAGAAAAGATATCAGGAATGTTGCTACTAGGAGAAATTTCCCCTTTTCTAGAACTGCTTGTATATTAGTAGTTTTTTAGACATTTGGGTTATTGTCTTTTCTACGGAAGAGACAGTGTCAAAGCCCCATTTGTGCCTGCTTGCTTCAGATGGCAGATTGAGTGCTTTTAAAACTGTATTTAAAAATGCCATTCTTAAGAAAATGCAAGAAAATTTGACCATGTAAAAAATGGAATTAACCCAATTGTCAGGAGTGAACTGTTGAGGGCTTGGAGACAGGCATGGTAGTGGGCATCTCTCTTGGTCTCAGTTTTGGATACATCTGATGTTAATCTTGATTGCACAAAACGAGCCATCCCAAATCTCTGCAGAATCCCCTTGCCCCAGAGGTTAATTTTGTATTAGTTTCATTTACAGCAATAAAGAATAGTTTCCTTAAAGGCTTCTCCTTACTTCTATGCGGTTACGAGGCCAAAGCTTGCTGGCACTCAATGAAGCACTCAATGAATTCCATTTTTTTTTTTTCTCTGCTCCTATGAAAGCGCTATTGCATTTGGTGAGACATTCCCAAGTAATATCTACTGTTTACTCACTGTTATTTACTGTTGTCTAGCAGAGTGCACTTACCTCCCTAACTTGCAAGAAATATGAAATTCGCCTCTGGCCGTTTAGATTTTATATTAACCTATTTTTCAGTATTTAGAGAAGAAAATTCTTTTTTTATTTTTATTTTTATTTTTTTATTGCTCTCTCCTCAGTACTGGCAGTGGCAGCATTCTGGTCCTTCCATTTTGAAGTCCCCCAATCAGCAGCTTTCTGATAATGGTGAGGGTTTTTGTTGCTCTTCACTGTGTAGCTCAACCAAAGACTGTCAGCCTGAATACCCTGGCTGTAGTGTGCAAGCAGTTTTTAGTCTCTACAGTGCCACGTGCTGTGGTGTGTGTTTCTGTCTTCTAGTAGTGTGCACAGAGGTAATGTTTTCTGTTTGCTTGCAAGGTACAGTATCACAGGTGCATGTAGGACTAAATCCTAAACTTGATTTTCTTGGGAAGAAGACGTGGAAGTTTTTTCTTCCTTTGTACACAGGCTGGTCTAGTCAAACAGACCAGGAAAGCCAGGCATGGAGATGTTGGTGTTGGTGACTGGAGCTGCTTACCAGAACTGCTGCTCATTGATAGTGCCACAAGTCTTACCCTCAAATGATCCTGCCTTACTGTGGCAGCAGCTTTGTCCACCTAGAGATGTCACAAAGCTTTGCTGTTCCTGGGCTGGGTGGGGGATGAAGAGCGGGAGAAATATGGAATTAGGAGTAGCAGCAGGTTTTGGAAGTAGCTGGAGAAGGCTGGCTTGCCTATGATTCCCAGCAAGTCTACTCCTAGCTCTGAAGTGAAAATACATGATAAAATCTCCAGCAGGGAGCAGTTCACACAGCCTCAGATGTAGGGAGCGAAGGCAAAGAAAAGGAGCCTTTTTTTTTCTTTGTTGTCTTGGTGAGTGATCTCCCCAGTATCATCCACCCATGCTTTTTTTACAGGCATTTTTTACAGGTCTGGATTTTGTTTTGCTTTTTCCATTTCCCCAGATGTTCTCTGCACTTGTGTGAGCAAGGAGAACAGATACGTAATTTCTTTACTTCCCCTGTATTTACTTAGAGGGGAAGCTTCGTGCACATATACAGATAGAGGTATGCAAAAACATGATGCCTAAATATTGCAGGCTCAGAAACACATCCACAGTGGAACTACTTCCAGAGATACAAACTGTCCACCTACACATGTTCTGGTACCTGTCCAACTGCTCAGACTGAATGGTTCATTTTTGTCGTAAGGAATAGAGACTTTTGAACCCAGGAATAATACTTTTTAAAATGAGCTGTTGAATGTGGTGGCATGCCAGGAAATGCTGCTTTGCTCTTATTTTGGTCTGCAGGTGCCCTAGACTGTAAGTGGTTCTGTGTTCCCATCTGCAGTGTTGTCCCTTCAGTTGCTTTTTATCCTGTGAGTTTGTTTTAATTACCTTGCACTGACTGTTGGCTATCTCTGTTGGCTACAGAACTACTGAAGGGATCTCTCATTATGCAGTTTGTTGTATGCATAATTATGAAATTATAGTGTGTCATTTATTCATTTTGAGACAGGCCTATGATAAAACCCACAGCTGCTGCTTTCTCTAGGAAACCCTTTCTTAACTTTAAAGGCCAAGTGGGAGGTACCACAAAGCAGATGAGGGGCTGTGTTTGCCTGGCAAGAGTGCAGGTCACATCAGTGCTGAGGCACAGGAGGCCAGAGCGGGTGGCTTCTAGGTGGACAGCAGAGATGACACTCAGAGACTGGGGCAGTTCTCCCAGTGGGTGTGAAAGCCTGCAGGGTGTGCAGAGCCAGCAAGCAGCCTTGCCCTGCACGGGCACCCTGCACTTGGGTCGGATCCTTCTGGCACTGCTGGAGTGTGCAGCACCAGCACAAGGCCCTGCTGCCCACCTGCTCTGTCCCAGCCATGAACAGGATCGGGAACAACTCTGCTGCCCCATGCAGTCAATTTATCTGTCTTGAAAAACAGCCCAGGTAAATATTACACCCACAGTGGTTTTGCACTTTCCGAGCAAATGGCAGCAGGGTCGCCTTCCACGCTGCCTGCTTCTGTCCCCCCAGCATCAGGTAGGGCAGGAAGGAGGGTACAGTGGGATCAGGGATTACTGCATTTTTCTGGCAATCAGTATGGTCTGTCTCAGATCTGACATCTCTCCACACTTGCGTCTTAATGAAGGTTTAGCAAGCAGATTGCTGTAGAATTCATTATAGAAGGCAAAGTTACTGCATTCAGGTTTTGATAGGGGAATGAAAATGTGAAAGATCTTTTCAGTGAAACAAACGAAGCTGATAAAGTATGTCCTGTGATTTGAATGTTAATGCTATTACAGGGAAAGTACTTGAAGGACTGAGATGTTCTATTGAGAGCAGATCTGATCACAGGCCTTTAAGTGAGTATATTGCCTTTTAATTCCCATCTTATTTTGATTTAGAAGTAATTAAATGACTTTCAGAATCAAATGTAAAGTATTTTGTGGTGATTTAGATTTTCATACAGACAAGGCATGAAAGTATCCAATTTTTTATTGTATCTACGTTTTAACAAAACATTATAATAAAATTGAAAAATTGCTTTTTATAAGTGCTTTAGGTATTACTCAAGAACTCTTTACAGTTGGAATTGTTTTAGCTCCTAGCATTAGGGGGAATGGCTTCATGCCACCCTTGAGCTGGGTTGGATGCATCTTTGAGGGTTCTGCATATCTGAGCTGACTTTTACCTGCACAGCTCAAAGACAGGTGGAAAGGCCCAAGTGTGTTCTGCTGTGAATTGCAGTGTAGATGTGGGAACTGATAGAAGAGCCCAGTTGTGTATGTCCTCTAGTTGGTGTGTGCAGGATAGGTGTGTTCTGCCCCTTGCAAATGGATTAACAAGTCCCTTACTGGTGTTGGATGACAACAGGGCAAAGATTTTACTAGAGTCTGGAAATCTTGGTAACTCAACACAGTTCTCACTTTGAGTGAGATGTGAACCAGCCAATTAATTAGGAAGAAGACTCCTCTATGGCTGGATATTTCTTTTTTTGCAGCACATTTCTCCTTAGTCCTAGGCACTATTTTCTTGCCTTGATTGCATCTTGTTATCATCTTGTCTTGATTGGCTTTGTGGCTCGTTACACAAAAAGGGTGCTAATCTTTGTTAATTAGTTCTTTATTAGAGTCAATTGAGATTTGTAGCACAAGAAGCAAGCTGTATTTCTGATGATAAATAATTGGCTGTCAAGGAACTCTTAGCGTGAAATCGTGTCAGTGTAAGTGATGATTCTTAAATATTTTATGTGGGTTTGTATGTGTTTACTACAGTAGGTCTTGGTTCTTCCAGCTGCTGTTCCCAATACTTTTTTTTTTGGTCCTGTAGTTGTGTTACTAGTTTGAACATAACTTACCTTTCCAATATATTTCTTTCCATATTACATTATATTACTTCATTATGTTCAGAAAATGATTTTCTGTAAATGGCAGGAAGTGCTTTCATTGTTTTTCACGTGTCTTTATTCTGTCCTGGTATTTGCTGCATCATAGGATTGAATATTGTAAGGAGAGCATTAACACCTGAAATGTTTTCTTGCTAATTGGTAATAGGAAATGGGATGTAAGGTTGTAGCAATACCTATGATCAGTGGGTATGCTCCTCTATTTCACCAAAAATCCTCCTTGGTGGAGGCAGGCACTGGCTCTTGCAGCACTCTGACTTGTCAGAGCATGCTCATTTCAGTAGGACTTCTCATAATTTTGTAGGTTAATGTTTTGCAGAAGGGTTGGGGGTTTCATGTTTTGATTATCCTGATCTGGGAGATAGTGGTACTTGGTGAGAGCTTTGATTTAACATGTTTGTTTTCCCAAGAAGCAGAGACACCATGGTATGGGTGGCCTTACATAGTAAGGGTGGTGTTCTGCATGAAAAAGAAGCGGGGCAAAAAGCCTGAAAAAAATGAGAAAGAAGTGACAGTTGGAGCAGTACTTTGTTAAGAAATCCTTGGGTTATATGTTCCTCTCAAGTACTGTAATGTTTTGCATATCATTAACATACATTCTGTGGAGCAGAGCAGAAAAATAATTACATTATTTTAGTCCCAATTATAAATTTCAAATAGGTTATCCAGCTTACTGCTTGTTTTCTGTTTCCTTACATTATGGGTGGAGCCAGAGATGCCCCCCAAATATGTGTTTTATTTGCTTTTTATTGTCCAGCAGTACATTATTTTTATAAAATTACCAGAAAATTTCTTCTGTTCTAGTAACATCCATATAAAAAAAGTGTTATTGTGACTCTGTCCAGAATCACATGTATTGTGAAAATTGCTTTGAAAGGTAGAGGGGCATTATGAAGCAGATTAACTCTGGACTTAATTAAAAGGCTGGACTTCTTAATTTTGCAGAAAGGTCAGATATCTCTCTTACTAAAATCCTACAAGACTTGTGCCTTTTCAGGGGCTGCAGCTTCAGTTCTGCATATAGGCCCCTAGCTGCTTGTTCTCTAAACAGTGGAATTTTTCTCAGCAAATATTGAAATTCAAAGATGGGCATGTGGTATCCATGGGGTGAGCTTGCCTCAGTACAATTGCTCCAGCATTCCCATGCTGTGCTGAGCTCCAGTCATCTGTCTGATGCCTACCTGCATGAGGGACGACAGGTACCAGTCAGATGCTGACAAAGCCCCAAAGGCAAGTATGGGCTGTGCTACAGCTTTGCAATTAGTTCATAGAGCAAAGCATTTTTAGAAGCACCCAATGTACCTGCAACTGGTACTGGTCAGATTGTGTACAAAACTGTGAAGTCTTGTGGTACAAAATCCATATGAACTTTAATAATAAAATTACGTTCTTCCACTGCAGAGTATATAACCTGGTTGGTACCAATTTATCAGTCTCTCAGCTTACGTTTCCATCTCTAATCTCTCTAATAAACTGTTTCAACCACAGTCTGGTTATGGAGCTTTACATCACAGCTTATAAATTTTACCATTAATTTTAAGCAATGTAATTTCGCAACAGACAGATTTTGAATAATAATACAAGAAATCAAATGCTTATGAACAGGCTAACCTCTTGGCATTCTGTTTTAGTGTGTGGTGGTTGGAATTCATCTTCAAAATAATGCTGTGTTATTTCTCAAGGATGTGTACTAAAGTCTAAAACAGCTTTGGTATTTGAATTACTGAAGAATCACAGTAAAAATCAAAACTATTTTTTGCTTTTGAGATGTTGCATGCAAAGTGATGCAGATTTAAATAGTGCATAACATTTTGACAATGAAATATTTTTTAAGACATAAGCTGAATGTTTGTGAGTTATGAGCTTTATCCTCAGTAGTTAGAATAATGCATTTATTCCCATTAGTGCAAAAGGGCTCATAAATCAAAGTGGCAAGATAAGATGCTCACAAATGCTCCCATGTATGCAGATGCATGTATTCTTCCCACACTCAACTGAAAATAGTTGTTTCATTATCTTAAACCATGCTGGTGAAAATCAGTGTAGCTCCCATTACAGTCTAGTCAGATAAGCTGCTCAGCTCCAGCTGGCTTTCTAGCCCATAGAGATAAATAAGTTTGGATCTTATGGTTGTGAATTTTTTATTAAGTGGACAATTTGTGGGAATTTCTCTAAGTGTATTTCTGTGCTACAAATTGGAAGACCTGAATTGAATGAAGGTACAACCTGATGTGGGCATACTGACTCTTTCCAGTGCTGGCTGTTCCAAGTGACTGTGCTCTAGTGTGTGCTGTTGCTGCTGGAGCACAGCATTTCAAATAAAATAAAAGGGGGGGGG
>NW_009953098.1:4846271-4861467 GCF_000747805.2 Chaetura pelagica | reverse complement strand
GGGGGGGTGGGTGGGAAAAAAGGTGGGGGAAAACAAATGTGTGGTAGCCAGTATCTTGGAGCACTGTATACATTACCTGTGCTTTTGAAGCTCTCCTTTGAAGCTTCCTGAGAGATACCTTCAGTACCTGGTTTTCAGAGGGAGATAAACCTCTGGCACTGAGTAGCTTCAGCTGAACATGGAAAATGCTGTGAAGACAAACCAGGTAGTGGTTGGAATAGAGTTCTGCCTCCGTTCTCTGTGTGGTTCTTTTTGTTCATGCTGGTTCTTGCTGCATGAGTGTAACTTGCTGCAGTGAAAATGTCACCAAAAGAACCTCTTAATCCAGGAGTGACTGCTAATTAGTCAATGAACTTGCAGAATGGGGGGACAGCTGGTCTTCTGTATCCCCTCTGAATCTCTTTTCTCTTCTAGACATGGAAGTTTGTGCTTGAAATGAACATTATAGTCTAACATTTGAAGCAAAGGAGTCATCAAAGGACAAATCCTGTCAAAGGGAGACTCCACATCTTAATGGTTGCCTGTCTAACTAGTTCAGGACATTTTTACAGTGAAACTAAAGAATTAAGCACAGTGCAGGATGAAGTTACAGTTTTGTAAAATAATAATAAAAGTATTATAAAAGAATACATTAGCACCTGTCATACAAAATGATGAATCCTGAACTGAAGTCTGTCATGAATAAGCCCTCCAAGAAATACTTCAGGGGATTTCCTTTAATAAGACCTGAAAAATATGCTTTGAGCTTAAGGCCTCAGAACATACATTTGAAAGCCTCAAGCCAACTTTCTCTTTTGCCATTTTAATTTGGTCCACCTATTGTACTTAGTCACTGAATGTGAGGTAGATAAAAGTTCCCATCACTCTCATAACTTTTCAGAAGTTCAATAATTGGAAAAGTTTCAGGTATTTCCTATCATGGCTAAATGGTTGGAAGAAATACAGTTAAAGCCTTTCTTGAGCATTTCTAATGGAAAAAAAAAGGCATTAAATTGGGCACCTCCCATTCCCAGTTGTTTGTTAGTGCCATGCGAAGGGGAAAACAGATTTCAGAGTGTTAATCCATTTTAGTGAGGTGTCTCAGGGAAGTCAGGGAACACTTGACATGCAGTGAACCCAGACTTACAGGAATCCGAGACCCTCATCTCACTGAAAACTCAGATAGTTTCATGCCAGTGGGAGCTGAAAGTGCTTAGCTTTGTGTGAACAATCTGAGTGATTGCAATTTACTCCTGCACAGAGGGCTGCTGGAAAGGGCCTCGTGGCCGCAGCAGATGCTGAGTTGAAAATGAGACTACAGTGTGTTTGATTACAAATAAGGAAACCACATGCTGAGATACATTGGGAGGGATAAAGTGAGCAGATAAGGGAAGAAGGCAATGCATGTCCATTCTGGCCTTTTCCTTGTTATGGGAAAATCAATGCTGACCTAGGCATTTTTTTGTTTTCATTAACAGTATGTGTACTATCTGATTCTGAGCATGTTTACTTGAGGAGCTCACTTGAAGTACCTTTGGTTTCAGCTAAATACCTGAACTCAGTTTGAGAATGCTTGAGCTTCCTTGTATAAAATGTACGAAGTATTAAACAATGGGCTTCCAAAGCATATTTCTGACAGTGACTCCATGTCACCTTGAATATCTTATTGTAATATTGAAGAAAAGGTTGGATCCCCACTTGCCAGGAAGTGCTGGTGGTAGAGGGTTGTTGAAGGTGGAGCTGATCTTCCCTTGGATTGGGAGAATGGTAAGGATGGTCTCTGCAGGTACTGCCATTTTCTGTTGAAGAGATTTGTCAATAAAATGTAGTGATGATAATATATTTATCTGCTTTTATTTCTGTCATTAGTTCTACTCTTGAGACCCTTTCAAGCACTAGAAGTCTCTGATGCATGAGGAGAATCCCACCATATATGAAGATGTGGCTGTGTGTGTGTGCAATCTGTGATCACATCAGTCTCATTTAACTCTTCATAATACTCAGTCTACTGAGTTGCCATTTATTTGGCAGTTAGAATTATTACAAACAGTTGTACTATTGATTTTAATGTATCTTGCTCGTAGAAATTTGAGCCTTCTGTTAGTTGATTACAGTGGGATCGTTTGAAAATGTTGTGGATTAATGTACCCTTTTATGGTAAAAACCTTACTTACAGAAATACTATCCAAATGCACAGTTTGGGAGTCAGTGTCATTCCCCATGCTGTCCTCAGGCAAGCAAGTGACATTTTTAAATATTAGATTTTAAGATGCATTAAAGACCCTGCACCCAAAGTATTGCAGAAAATAAAAAACATTGTCTGTTACATTAGTGTCTTGATTCCAGACTCTGAAACTATTTTATGAAATTTACAGCTGCAGTTCTGCTGCAGACAATCATGATATATTAAAAAGCTCATGAAAACAGGCAGGCTCTGTGCAAACCTTCAAAAGAAACCCAAAAGAATTATGAGTTCAAGTTTGGCTGCATAACACATTAATAATCTTTAGGAAGTTATTGTTTAACAGTAGTATGCAGGATGTTCTCTTAGAATTTAAGTCTAAGATATCTGAAGAGGGATTTATGTATTTATTTATTTATTTGCAGTTTCATGAGGAGAGGCAAGACTTATGGAAGGTGTTTAGGAAATAGTGAGGCTTTTTCATTCTGAGTTTTGTTGGGTCTGTGAGAGATGGTTGGATATAGCGGAACGGTACCTTCTGGATACTGTTAGTCCTATGCTGGTTTGTAATCCTGGATTTACACCAACCATTGGAAAGGTCACTTTATAAATTGGCATAAAGTTGCACACTATCACAGCTAATTGGGCAGCTGTTACTGAGTATTACATTTCTGCAATGTTCCACCTATTCTATCACTCTAAAGCAAATGAGTGAGGGAATTCACGGTTGTCTTAGGCTTTGAATTAAAGTATATGCATTTGAACAATGTGAGTTTATTCAGTCCAGTCACTCATCTGTGGGGCTGAAGAGCATCTAAGGCAACTACAGATTATGTTGCATATCATGCTGTATCACTAGGGTGAGCCTCAAATCTGTTTTCATAGGATAGTTTTACTGGTCCTTACATACTCTGTTCTCCTTTGTTCCGCAGAGAGCTTAGCAGTCTCACTGCAATGTGCACCTGAACTTTGCCATTTTGAATGGCTTAAGAGGATTCCTCCCTCCTGAGTACTTGTGTTTGTGGATAACAGTGAGAAGCTGTGTGGAACCAAAATGCAGAGTGTAGAGAGCCTTTCACATAGCAGTTGTGCAACAGGAAGGAAGGCAGGATGTGCAGTTTAGTTTTTCAGCTTCACAGCCTTCATATGGACAATACACTGATTTTCCTCCCTCCTGCATGTGAAATTCTTTGAACTCAAGGAGATGCATTGCATCTTTACACTTGTGCCTTAGAAAATATTTGCTTAGCACTGGACTCAGATGCTTTCTTTCTCTGATTAGAATGTCTTGTGGTTATCTTGCTGACTTTTGTGGAAGATCCTTGAAATAAAAACTTCCTTATGGTTCTGGCTGATAGGACTCTGGTGTTCATCAATTCATCTTGTCTCCCAGCCTGAGAGAACATTAACCTTTTGAATTTTTCTGAATAGAATTAACATCAATGGATGCAGATACCTGCACTCCTGGAAAGATGTAGAAAAGAGTGAAAATGCTGAGTACAGTCCTCAGAAGAAATCCTTTATCCACTCATTTTGTTAGTCTCAGAATACAAGCTAGATTCTAAAAGGCACTTCAGTGTGAAATGGAAATTAACTTAGACCACATTACAAGCAGATTTCAGATTTTGTGTAAATCTGAGAATATTAGAGGCTGCTGGCTGGGCAGCTTAAAAAACAAGTTTTCATATTCCTTTGATGCAATTGCTCATGAAATGAAAATGGAAACCACTGCCTGTTGACCAGTATGGATGCAAAGTTCAGGGCTGTGCACTGGGAATTTCCTGGGGCTAAGATGCTTCCTCTTTTCATCTTTAATTTCTTCTATCCCTTGACTGTATTCAGGTCTGAAATTGTAATTTAATTTGGAATATTGTGGTAGCTTGTGTGCACTGTACAATTAGTGATTCTGAGCTCCACAGCCTGACACTCATTATACTACATGCAGTGTTCTGTGTGAAAAGGGCAAGAAGGATAATGTGCTCAGTATGGATGAAGTTATCTGTCTGAAAGGAGCTTCTACGTCTTTAGCTGCATCAGTGAAGGATGAGGCCATTTCCTATTCACAGCTGAATTTTGGCTAAATAAAAATGTTCACTTGCCTTCATGTTCCCCATATGCTGGTGAGCAAACATCAGAATAATCAAGCACGAAGTAAGAGCCCCATTTCTCAGATGAAAGAGAGAAGGCAATTCTGCATTTGTCACCCACGCAGGCCTGTCATTATAGTTTGACCCGGATCTCTGAGATACTGCAGAAAAAGGGGCTGCAAATTTGTGCTGCTGATCCCTGCACAGACCGTAATCACTTACCCTCTACGTGCCCACGTACGTCCGTGCATGACTGTGCAGTGCTCTTGTTACAGCACAGGAATAGGTAAGAGACATGCTTTAGTGAATTTCACATTATCCAGAAGACAGGACTACCATGTGATACACTTCCACTCAGGAGGCATTAGGTTTTGCCACAGAATTTCTGTTTCTTAAACGAAAGCAGTAGTCTTTCTTTCTCAGTGGAAATCCCATTTAGCTTAAACTTGTTTTGTTTTGGTTTTCCAATGTATAACCTCAAGCTAAATGCTATTTGCTTATGCTGGGTTTTTTTGTTGTGGTTTTTATTGTTTGTTTGTTGGTTGGTTTTTTGTGTATGTCGTTGTTGTTTTTTTTTCAAATGGTTTAAGCTGAAGCTAACCTTCCTGTTAACATTTTAATGGAAAAAGAGATTCTACCACTTAGCAAAAAGTTTTTTCTGCTTTCAAAAGGCAACGTGGTAAAGGTATGAAACACTGCTTTCCAGTGTTTGCAAATCCCTTCTTTTCCTACAGGAAGACTCTTTTTATTGATATAAAGAAGAACAGCATTTGGCAGGGACTTCCCAGGTCATCTGTTTCAGTCATTTCCTTTATAACCATATCAAACATTTCACATTATAAGCTAATCGGTCTTATTTAAATGAAATTGAGGAGGTTTTGCCTTTCTTTAGTAAAAGTCTATTGTAAATGTTTGTTTTTCTGGTGGTTGAAATACCTCTTCATAGCTTAAATGAATTCATGGTCAATTATAGCCACTTATTCCAGTATCAATAATGTCCTTTAGTTGAAACATTATTCTTTTAAGTGCAGATGACTTTCCAAATAGGATTTTGTTGCCATAGTCCTTCTTTGCAAATGTCCCCATTGTGTGACACTGTATGGGAAACCCTTTCCTTAGTAGGGATATGAAAGTGGGTCAGGGCATTGTAAGTAAATAATATGAAATGAACTGTCAGCTTTCCAAAGGTACTGCACGGTCTTTCAAACACCCTCCCAAAACAATAGAGGTTAAGCCATGTGAAAATCAGAGAGCGAGCAGCAGATTTATTATACAGGCAAGAATTATTTATTAGAAGTTCCCAAGACAATAAAGACTTTAAAATGAGAGTTATAATAATAGCTTTGCTCCTGCCTTGCTAGGGTTTCTATTAGATGTTAATTCTCGTATTAAAAATTAAATTTGTTTTATTTATGATCCTGTTTTCTTGGAAGACATCTATTGATCAAAACAGGCCTTGCCTTGTTAAAAATTCAGAGCATTATCCGGATCAGTTGTCATACTGGATATATGAAACCAGCATATATTTGAACACTAGCATGTACAAAGTGATGGGCCCAGCAAGAAGGGAAGCCAAGCACACCTACAAAGTATATCCTGAAAAGCCAAAGCACCTTCATGGGCCCAGGGCCAAAAGCACATTGTGGTGCTGTGCTGATGGAGCCACAGGGGTTCCTTGGTGCATGGCCAAGGCAGTTGTTGGCAAGAAGAGGCTGGTGATAAAAGCTTGTTGAAAGGGCTTCATATTGAGAGAATTTAATGTCTCTAATGATTCCAGTACTGGGAAGGTGCCCTTCTGGTGGTGTATTTGGTGCTTTCATATAGAAGGGCTCACTAAGGGTCACTGCAAAAGACAAAACAGAAGCTAGAAGGTTCCAAGTGAAGCCAGACAGGTTCGTACGGGATGCAGAAGGGAGTTACTAACACTTTTAATACTTGAGCAAAGTGTCCATGTGACAGTGATGGTGCTGTCTCCACCCAGCCTCACCTGCCTGGAGGGGGAGGACGAGCACCAGCACCTGCCAGCCCCGGAGCTCTGGTAAGGTGTGGCATCTGCAGTGTGCACTGACATGGAGGTAATATGAGTGTCTTGGCTTTTTACTATATTGGCTGGAAGACTAGTTGATAGGAAGCTATGTTTTTCTTGTAAATTGGTTGAATAATGGTGTATTTGGGGAACATGTTGGATCTCGCACACAGGTATGATGAGGCTGTGGTAAAAGACAGAAACCTCCATCTGCTGTATGAGACAGTGCAGTGTAAGTGTCAGAAAAGCAGATCATTGGGGCTTCTGTGACTGAGCTGTGCCCAGAGTTATTTATATTCTTTTATTGAGAGCAAGGTGTACAAAGCTGCTTTCCTGAAGAATCAGAAATTTGAATACAGGAGGATTTCAAACAAAAAGATTTCTATTGAATCAGTAAATCAAATTTAGTTATAAGAGGATAAACATAACATTGTCAGACACTATGCTTCTTTCGGAGTGGGGTGGGTTGGTGATGTTGAGTTTCTTTAACAGAAAAGACTTTTGTGAGGCAGGATGACTGTACCTTAGATTATCCACTGTTATGGAGAAGAGAGTAGCTATTAATGTAATGTATTTTCTGGG
The DNA here is from genome assembly GCF_000747805.2 of Chaetura pelagica. Lineage (NCBI taxonomy): Eukaryota > Metazoa > Chordata > Aves > Apodiformes > Apodidae > Chaetura > Chaetura pelagica. Next base: position 4,854,611 of record NW_009953098.1, on the reverse strand, counting down.
TTGAATACATGATTTTCTTTAAACAGATTGCAGATTTTCCAAATTGCCTCTCCTTCCTTTTACACAAGAAATCATGAGAACAAAAACACCAAGACCATATGTTAGGTCTTGAGTTACTGCAAAGTATTCAGCTCACTAATAGTAGTAGCACTAATAACAATAATAATTTGAAGTTACACTACATTTAATATTAATATTAAAATGTTCAGAAAACGATGATATATCTTTGCCCATTATGCTATTCAGTGGTATCAATTTTGCCTAAATTTTAAAAGTATTCATTTTAAAGAAGATGTTTACCGGTTGTTGGTTTTTATATATGTTCTCTTAAAAGATTGTAACCACAGGCAAATACCCCAAATTCCCTCATATAAAACTGTCACTTTCATTCAAAATAGCTCAAAAGTGCCATCACAACCACTCAGTTCAGCCCAGGTTCCTCTTTCTTGGACTCAGGATTTTGATCTATAAAACTGGCAACATTTCCAAAGTTGTACTTGTTTAATTTGTCTGCATTCAGGGAGCAAAATTAGGGGCATGTAAGACGACTTCATTGTGTATCATTTACACAAGTGACTGGTGTTTGCCAGATGCTGCTTTTTGACTGCTGTGGTAGCAGCCTGTTGACTTTGTGTATGTGTCATGATTTTTTCAAAGACTCAGTGATCATTGAGACAGCAATAACTGGCACTGAGGAAACCTTTTAGGAAGCCTTCCCTAGCAGTTAGGGATGTATTGATTTTCATGAATAGCTAGAAAATGTGGTAATTTTCAGTTGTGTGGTAACGCTTAATTAAAAATGCTGGAGAAACTTAGAGGAGTGGGCTTAATGTTAGGCAAGATCTTGGCAAGTGGGCATATGTACTGATGAGACTGAGAATGAACTATTGTCTTAGACTAACTGGGAAGTGGAAGAATAGGAGGCCTTGTTTGTAATGAAAAAGCAGCAGTAGGAATACAATTTACAGCAACAGTAATTGTTATTAACTGAGAATGGAAGTACATGAAACAAATTGGCCAACTTGGATTATTTAAGAACCCAGCATCCTAACATGCTGTTCAACTAATCACACTGCCTTCAAAATGAAGATCCACTAGATCCAAAGCCCAGGCTTGGGATATTTACCAGTTTAAGGGCATGTTGGGGTCTGTGCAGGCATGACATACGAGGGACATCTGGAAATGTTTCATCTGAATGTGGAATTACATTTACTTATCACTTGTGAGCCCATCCATCATCATTATTTACCACTTGGGGCACCACAACCACCAGGAACAGAAGCAAATGTCACTAATTACAGTTGGTGCACACCAGGGTCAAGAAATTTGCACTGGAAATCTTCCTCAGTCATCTTGCAGTAGTTCAGTGTCTATGATGACTATGGAGAGCTGCTGACTGGAACCTTCCTTAGGGAATACCTTTATGCAGTTTTGATCAGAATAAATGCACTCAGCTGCTTGGGTCTTGTACATGCCTGTCATCTTTTCCATCACCAAGACTGGTTACCACTTCTCAGGAAGCATTCAGACTGGTGTAGGCTGGAGATGACAGGCACCCTCATGAATTTTTGATCTGTCAAGATATGGAAAAGGATTCCACAGATGTGTACTTTTAAGCAATAGTCATAAACATTTAAGTAAAGTGCTGACCTCCCTTTCTCAGTGAAGGTGAACGTGATTTGGACCTTCCTTGTGACCTGACAGTTCCATGTGAGAGAGGAACAGTTTATGACATGCTCATAGCTCATGAGTAACACAAGCTGACGTTTCATACTGCTTCTGATAATTCTGTTTGGTCCACAGAGGAATCAGCAAGCAGAAAGTAATAGCTTACACTGGGGAGAGATCATGGATCTTTTTGGATGACCCTGTCTTGTGTGTTCCTACCTGTCACCCAGATTTACAGCAGAGCCAGGATGGGTTAATTTCCTACCTGTCCCCAGCTCCTTTGACAAAGTGTTGTACAGCATTGTTTGGTCTAATTCTGGTAAAAGTCCTTTACCCCATGGGAATGGGCCTAATGGGAAACAACACTAATGACGAGGAGAATGGCAAGTTTGTTTTTCTTCAGTTGTGCCATGCTAGTATGTCATGCTAGTGCAGTCAGAGTCAGACTCTTGCAGCATATGGGTTTATTATAAATGTGCCACGTACAATAGCTTGACCTGGGATTCGGCACACACATATTTCAGCCTGGGAGCAGTCACTTACTTGCCTGCATTTTGGAAGCTGGTAATTTATAAATTTCAAATGTACAAAAGAATTAAAGGAAGCTAAGGTAGTCAACATTTGGGTGCCTCACACATTTCAGCTGTACGTGAAGTCTGTGATCAGCCGAGCAAGGTCTTTGCAGAGCAGAGAAGTGATTTTACGCTCATGCTGGGTGTCAAGCACAGGCAGTGGCTGCAGGTCTTTGCGCTAAGGCTCAGCCAAAAACTGTGCTTGGGGTTTGGATATGTTTAAGTCAGGGACGAAGCCTAATTGCTCTAGTTGGAGTGGGAGAGACTGATGAGGGACTGCCAAGGGAAAACAGTGTATTCTTCTGGAGCTTCCATCAGAAAGTTTCGCGTCAGAGCTGGAGCTTGTCCTTCAAGGTACAGCAATTACTCCTTTCTCACAAAAGCCGTGACATTTAAAGAAGTGAACAGGCAACTCCCAAGCTGATCTCTGCATTTTTTGCATCTTCTCGTTCAGTTTGTGCAATACCTCAGATTTGTTTGTCTATTTTATGTATGTGTATATCAGCATAGGATTTTCTTGAGCCTCACATAAGTATCAAGTCTTGCAAGACAACCAAACTTGAATAGCTTTTCCATTGTCTTAGAGTCCCCAGTGTGCCAACCCAAAGGAAAAGGCAGGAACTTGTGCAGGAACAGGCAGTTCACTGGAAAAAGAATATCTACAGCTGAGTTCTGTGAGGGATGGAGTATTCATCCTTTGAAGGCTGGGACATGGGAGATACAGTTAGTAGTTTGCTTTTCTCCAGATTCCTTCAGAATTTAAGGGGGTTTAAAAAAACAAAAGGCTCTAGCTGCTGCAGCTGTGAAAAAAGCTTTCAAAACTAAAATGAGTTTAAATTAGGAAATTTTATCTGCCTGAATCTGAAGCCTGAACATGTAAGAGTAATTTCAGTCAATTCAGTTGCTTAATGAAATAATGAAAGCATCGTATGAAATTATGCAAAACCAGAGGAAATTCAATATCCTGAAACTGTACACTCAGATTAATCAAATTAATGGCAAGGTATAAAAGGACACATTTGGGAGATTATGTAGAAATTCAGCTGTGTAGGGTTTAAGAGCCTTGGAAAAGAAAGATGAGCCTTTAGTTCTGTACAGCATGAGTTCTGTATAGCATGTTTCTCAGTACAGTAGTTAAATATAATTATTTGGGGAAAGAAAGTGATTTTATTTTATTTTTTTTTCCTACCGTCCTCCTTAACACATTTGTTCTAAATTGGGGGAAGTTAAAAATGCTTCAAAGATATTGTCTTAATTTTCTGAAGAAAAATATATAACTACATTTCATATAGGAAAAATGTCATACCAAGGTGTTTGTATTTGGGGAGAAGAGGTGTATTACTCTTCATGTCTTTTTTTTTTTTTTTTAACCTGAATTTGACATTCTTTTGCCACCAGTTTCAGGCAACCAATAAAACCTTTCTTTCCCTTCATAAACCAATTGTCTGAAAAAATTAACTGAGCTTCTAAGTTGAATATTTGAGAACCGCTTGGTGTCCAAACAGTGTAAAAATATAACGGAAATCTCCTCATTTCTGTTTCTTCTCACTATCATATTTGAAATAGAAAAAAAACAATAGGTAGAAGTGAAAAAGGAAAGGAGTTAAAACCTGACGTAAGAGAAAGGAGGTAATACACCAAAAACTTATAGTGAAATGTATGTATTTTAAAATGTGCTTACCAAGAGTACCAGGACAAACGAACACTAAGAATCATGGACCTTCCTGCCAAACCATTACCTCAAAAATTTGGGAACTTTGAATTCAGGTGCCAAATTTACTCTCCTCTGACAGGCTGCTGTGCCAGCACTCAGAGTCATCTCACTCATATCACAGAAAGTTGAGTCTAAAACCAGAAAGGATCAAGATAAATAGCAGTGTGATGATCAGCCCAAAGCTTCTGCTTGCACTGAATGCACTCGCTTGTGACACTGCACCTTCACCTCTCAAAGGAAAGGTCTCCAGATGAAATTTACATCACTAGAGGGATTAATATAGGAAGTTTCTTGATATGAGGGTTTTTTCCTTCTCTTAAAACCGTTTTCCCTCTGCAGCAGTCCAAAATGAACTGATTAATTCAAGGCTAGGTCTTTACCTAGGGCATGAGGAAGGCACTGCTTCATTGGTGGTAGAAAGCTTGCTCCCATCAGGGAATCTTGTCAAAGCCCAGATCTCATGTCTTGGTTTCCTATACAGAGGGTCCCACAAGGAAATGTTTCATCCCCCAATCTATGTGCTTATCTCAGTGCATCTATGACAGTCCCCATGGCTTGTGCTTTTACTGTACGTGCCTCTCCTGTTCCCAGTTAGGATCCCTCATCCTTGCTTCCTGAAGAAGATATTTCAGTGTGTGCTACATGTTTCTAAGAGGCAGGAAGAAATGGAAAGAGGAGGGAGGGAGGAGACTTGCTTGCCATTAGAAGGATGGAAGGAGCACACTCCATTGTGCTGTTTCCTCCAACAGAAGTGCAGATATGGAGATTTTGAGCATTCCCTGGTGGATGCTACTTGCCTGATCCAGATTTTCCAAACATGCTGACACAGCAGAGATAAGCACAAGAGAAAACCGTGTGGTTGTCTGAAAACAATTAATCAAAGCCTGTTTATTACAACTAACTGTGATCAGTGGTCAGTATACAAAAGTGACAGTGACACCTGTCAAGTTAAGATAACATGAGGAAAGAGAGAGTGAACAGGTTTCTTCAGATGTAGCCTAAACTCCTACCAAGCCAGTTTGCCTGCCCAGGCCATGGCTTGGTCATGGAAAAGAGAATCTGCCTCAGCTACCACAGTCAAGGCAAGGACAAACACTTGTGCCCCTGAGCTGCCTGCTTGTCTCATGACTCACATCAGACTCTGGTACGTCAGGCTCTTTAAACTTAAATATATGGCTGCAGAATAATCCTTGTTGGTTTGTTCCCATTCCAAGAAAGCATAAATCCTATTGCTAAGTCCTCTCACTGTGCTATGGGCATTGTGCCATGGGGGGCTGGTACTCAGGGAGAGCTCAAATTGCCTCAGAGGTAGTTCACATATTATTTAAGGAAATGTCAGGCTGCCAGCCAACAATGGAAAGATGGTAGTTTGTGATAGACACATCTGTAAAATCTGAGAGGAAGATATTAGTGAAGAAGATGGGGGAGAAAATTTGCTCTGTTAGACATCTGTCTATTGGAAGTAACAACACTGAATATTACTAGCAGAAAAATGCAACATGTATTAAATCAATGTACTGTATTATGGTGTGCCTTTATACAGCAATTTGGCACTCTTGGTGAAGTTTTATATTGAGAAGTGATAAAGAAAATTCTGGTGTAAAATACACTATCTTCAACATTCATAAACTATGCAGTACTTTAAAGGACCCAATCCTGTTCATATCCACAGAACAGGAACTTTGCCATTGACTTCTGCAGAAGCAAGGTCAGCTACAAAATGATTAATTAAATAAGGATTCTAAAAATGATTTAGTGTCCCCATGATAATAATTTTCCCGCTATTAGTGTTCCTTTTGTTAGTGTGACCTTCAGTTTTGCACAATGAAGTGTTCATTGCTCCAAACCATGACATGGCATGATAAGAATACAACTGATAAGGCAATGATCTGAATAAAACAAGATAACACACATGCACAGGAACTTTTTTTACAATATAGTGGACTCCTGACCCACACCTTATAGTGGTTTTGGACACCCTGACAGTATAAAATATGTTTTGTTCTAATAAATTAGTTAATGTGTAGGTTTGAGGAATCAAAATATCTTTTATAAGATCCAACCAATTGTTGATAATTTTTTAAGTACTAAACTATAGCATACAGACATATATTTTCTTTGAGGGAAATGAATGTTGATTTGTTTTCCAAATAAAAATATCTAGCTTTGGGTCGGTTAGACAAATGGAAGACAAACAAAGGGCTAATCTCAGTGGAACAGGAATTCAGTTATGAACCATCTATATCACAGACCTTGGAAATCTTGAATTGCAGTTTCTGTTGAAAAATAGAGATGTTTGATGTAGTGACAGATGATTTACTATACTGTATTTCCTTTTTCTATTGCTGTTGTATATTTAGTGAATTAGTCATGATTGATGATAGTGTTTAAGGACTTACTAGTTCTTCCTGGGAAAAAGATGGCATATTTTAACTATATTAATGGTTTGAGACTTAAGGATAGCACCATATATTTTTGTAATCTTTCAGCAACGAAGCCACAATTTATACAAATGGATTCACTCAGTCTTTAGCTCAAGCAACTCTGACAAAAGATGTCATTTGAAGTAATGTTGCTCATCATTCATAGGCACAAAAGCTTAAGGCTCCATTGCTTTGAAATGAAACTGTGTTGGAGCTTTCAGCTCCTTGAAAGATCAGTATATGCTGTTAACAGTAATTTAACTGTTTCATGCAGCTTCAGATTAGACTAATTTTGAACACAAAGGTGCTTATTTACCAACAGAAAGAGATATATTAACTTGAGAGTATGTAGGAGAAGAAAAGAAGCTTTCCAGCCACCACTCAGATTTGCTTAAATGTCGACTCTGGAGAAGTTAAAAAATAGTGCTACCATGTGTTCAGCCCAAATTGCCCATTTACAGTACACTTTATTAGATTCCTTTACAGCACCTTGGGCAGGAGGCACATCACTGCAGGGCAATACCAAGGGCTGGGCAAGTCTCTGACTTCTACTTTGGTGTATTAGCTGAAATGGAGCCCAATTTTGCAGTTGTATTTGTACACTCCCTTTTGTTGTTGCATGTATAGGGACCCATCTCCGGGTGGGTTACAGTCAACAACAGCATGTTGCAGAAGATGGTCTTCAGACACAATCTGAAAATAATAACAGATTAAGACAGAAATTCTGCCTTAAAAGCATGTCTCACATTACAGCTGAATGGTAGTTTCACTTCTGTGGTCCAACCCTTTTACAGTGCTGCTGTGCTTTTACTGCTAAAATACCCAAACAAACCCCAGCCCTTCCTTTCTCTATCCACTGGTTCTGTAAAAAGCAATGATGTAATGTAGTTTGTAGATAAATGATTGATCTTCACATAGTGTCTATTTTACAAGTATGCTGACACAAATATTTTCTTTAATTATTAATAAAAATCTGGGAGAGGAAGAGATAATATTTCCCATCTGCAATCCCGTATTTAGAATATCTCCATATTACCCTGTTAAAATACTTTGTTCTGTAATTATTAATCCCAGTATTGTTCACCTCCTGACAAACTGTGATGCTCTTTAGCTATGCATCTCACATCTTTCAGTTTAAAACATTGCCTTATGTTTCTAGAAAACAGGCCTTAGAACTGAAGTAAAAGACTTACAAACTTAAAAAGGCATAATCCTTTCTCCTGTAATAAATAAAACATGATTGGTAACTATTGTGCATATATAGGAGTTGATGGGCATGTACATGTTGATTAGAGAGAGCCAAATGTGTTGCATAATACATCTTAAAGCAGACAACAAAAGAGAGAAGAAATTTCAAATGGGGATTGGTGGTAGGTGAAAAATACATGTACTCAGGGCAGGTTATTACACTCACCATGTGATGCATGTGACAAATCATACAGCCTCTGAGTTTGTGCTTAGCTTCCCCACCAGTCTGTCATCCCATCCTTTGGGATTGAGCTGTTGTTATACGTGGTCAGAAATTTTTGTTTTTTATTTGGAAGGAAATGTGTGGGGGGTTTTTTCTCAGATTTTGCTTTCAGTTTACATTTAAACAAAAGCTAAAATTCTCAAAATGCCTCTCATAAAGGCATGTCTGAAGTATGCCACTTGAGAACACTGAGAAAGAAATGGAAGTTTCAGTGTGACATTATTGGAAAAATGGGGGGAGGATCTTCTTAAATGACTGACTTTGTTGCTTGAAAATTGTTCCATGAGCTGAGGCATTAGTACTACATAATCACAGATAAGATATAAAATGGCAGTCAAAATGGTATGTTGATTTTCATTTGAATAATGTAGTTTAAATATAATGGCACTTCTACCTAGAACAGATTGAATTGTCTTGTTCTCTTGTTGAAAATGTCAAAGCAAAATCTTATATTGCTCCAACACATGACAAACAGAAGACACTTTCAGCAGG
>NW_009953098.1:4842473-4846134 GCF_000747805.2 Chaetura pelagica | reverse complement strand
ATGAAGTTTCAACCAGCTTCATTACAGCAAGCTGACACCATTTCATGAAAAATTTCTCAGAAATTACATTCCTGGTGCAAAACTTATATATGGCTGCTGGAAAAAAAGTAGCAGAAAGCCTAGAAGCTGAGTAATGAATGGTCCTCTGAGAACAGCAGAGAAATGTAGAAGCTGAGGAAAGCGTTCTCTGTTTTAAGCTGGTGGCCCAGTGGCTATGGGGTAGGTGCTGGTTTCTGTCCTGGCAGTCGGATGGAGGAATTGCAGAACAGAAACCTCTGTCCCAGTGCCTGCATAAGTGCAAGTAGCTCAGGCAAAGGCAGGCAGGGGGTCTGGGTGTTTGGGCAGCCCATCAGTGTCACATCCATGCCTGTTCACAGAGGGCTTGTGCTGCCTTGTCCAGCAAGGCTGGGGGGAATGAGTTCCCCTTCCCACACATGTCGTGTGTGGAGCCCTGGCTGAGAAGAAACTCAGTGCTGATTTGTTAATGAAAACTGAGTGGGTTCCTTCCCTCTCCTCCTTTCTCCTTTTTTCTGCTTGATGTTTTTTGGCTCTTTCCATTGTTGTTGTTTTGGTTTGGTTTTCTATTTGTTTTTCTAGATTTAAAGATTATCTTCATCTTTTAATAAAGGATGGAGGAAATATACTGAAGGATTAAGTCCTTATCTGCAGCCATTTGAAATGCCTGTGGGACTGTTTAATCTCACATTTCCAGGGATTTGGAAGCTAGACCCTCCTGCAGTTTCTGCTGCATACAGTATAACCTGTGCTCAGGCTGTTCTGTAGGACAGGTACAATCCATCCCTTACTCTGCTGTTAAGGTTTCTTTATGCTCCTCTGATTTACATGTCTGATGTGTTAACAGCCTGTTTAGCAATGGTCACATAAATTCAAAACAAGTATAGTCCCAAAGACTTCTTTTTGGCTGTGTCTTCCCTCTTTTCCATTGCTTTTAGTGTTCCTGCAAGGTCTTTGAATTGGTTCAACTGGCAAGTTAATTTTTCTTCTCAACTGTGCTACGTGTCACTGGGCTTGTTAACACGCTGCCCAGAGACGCACCAGTGGGTACTGGAATTACATTTGTCCTCATGTTTTTTGTACATGTAACTCTCTGTGCAGCGTTTAGTCACATTCCCCATGAAGGTTTACTTGCCATTTGCATCTCCACTGATCATTTAACATTTTCAACTGATAAGTAAAAGTATTACATGTTTATTGTTGAGTTACCTTCTATAAACTTGATGCACGGAGCTGAGAGTGCTCACTGACTTAGGATGTGAATCATTTATCTGGAACTTCTTTTTGGCAAAGCTATGAAGTTTTCTATAACATCGCTTTTTCAGGCAGTGCTTTGAATGTGTTTGGTGTATTTTTGTGAAAAAGAAATGTTATTCTTGAATCAGAAAACTGCCCTGTGCTTGATAGAGCTGATACTGAACAACTCAGGCCCCACACTGATCATCAAGGCATTTTCTGCTTCCCATCAGCTGGTTTAAACTCTGATGGCAGCACTGCTGACTGAAAATGGGTCGTCCCACCAGAGATTTCTATGGATGATACTTTTGTTGTTGTTGTTGTTAATTCCCTTAAATCCTTTGCCTCAAATAAGAAGAAGAATTTCATGGGATATCTTTCTCATTCATTTCTTAAAACATTGTCTTTCATTAGAAGATTTAAATTTTCTTGATTTTTAGTCATGAGGCAGAATAAACAGCAGTGAGTGTATCTATTATTTCTTTACATGCCTTTATTATGTCTGCTTTTATTAATTTTCCTGTTCATCTAACTAATAATGACATGATTCAACCCAGTTTTTTCTAACAATGCTACATGTGCTTAGTGAATAATACAATGCAAAACTTCTTCTGTGGTAAAATGAAGAAGATAGAGACAAAGAACCTACATAAATATTGCATGAACATTTTATGAAAAGGTTTTCCTTGTCCAGTATAGTAACATTTTTCATCATTGTAGAAAACTTTTTAAGCCAGGGTGCTAATCCAAAGAATTAATCGGATTTAATAGGCTGGATAGGGTAGAGTGAAACCTCCTCATTAACCCCCCCCATGAAGTGAAATCGATTGGCAAGAGATGACTTAACAGGAGTGTCCATGTTTGTTACTTGTGAATGTTGTAAATAAAAAAACCCTTTCAATTGAAATTCTATCTAAAATTGTTTGTGGTTAATGGTCCTTCCGAACATCAAGGCAGGCTGAGCTGTGAGACTGTGCAACACCTAATCATGTTCAAAGTACAAGTTTTAAATGGTCTCTACTGCCTTTGAGACTTGAAGTGAAGTACATTTTTAATGTCATTCTTCAGTAGCTATCTCAGGGCACAGGTAAGCCATGACCTTGCCTGAAACTGCAAACTAGGAGAGGTGGAAAAAAGGCACTGACTCCTTCACTAGACTTGAGATGTGCACTGGCTGGAGGCTGCTGTTGAGCCTGGAAGTGGCTTTTCCCAGCCCCCAAAAGAGCACCCATTGCTTTACCTAGATATAGTATCATGGGTGCTTAATAGTTCAGCTGGCATTCATCATCCACAAATTTTGATATTTTTTTATTCACTACCTGTATTTAATATGAGGTTTTTAGTTTCAAAGAATAATGGGTTGCTTTGAGTTTTACTAAAACAATGCATAAAATTCATTCCAAGATAATTCCTGTTGCTGGGGTTGTGCTGTGGTGCAGTAGTTCACTGTGCACAAGTGGTCAGATTGATCTCGGAATATTAGTTGGTTGTGGACTGCAGGCTTTTGGTAGTCTGGCTTCAAATTGACAGGAATGATAGTTTTCTTTTGTGTGCAGAGTCTCCATCTGTCCCTTCAAGATGGAAGATGGGATCTGGCTTCATCTGTTACCATTTCTTTACTTTTTTATAAGACAAAAAGAAAAAAGAATTTAAAAAGCCAAAAGATAAAATGTCATAACCTGGTCTTTGCAGATCTCCCTGAAATAGAGGGTAATTTCAAGTATCTGATTTCTGCTTGGAGTCCAAGAGAAACATTTTGAGTGCAGATAAAATGATGTGTCATTTGTGTTAAATGCACTTGATTCAATAAAAAAAGTACACTCCATTTGAGTTTTTAATGAATTATATTGCAGGGAAATGTAATTTACTTTCAGTAACAATTTATTACACACTCTTCTATATTTCAGAGGAAACTCATGCTAGCTTCATAAAAGAAAGCTGCATGATCCACATTAGGAAGGGAGTAAAATGATCATGCATAATCTAATCCAATCTGTGAGATTTAAAAATGCAGTGAAAGGAAAGGTGTGTTGGCAGCTGTTGGAGTAAGGAAACTGGATGGCACCAGTACAGGGAGAGCCCTGCTGACAGGGAATTCTGCTTTGCAGCACTTTGCAGTAAGGCCAGTGACAGCACTGCTAGTAACATGTGCCATCCCTAGCACTGAATGTTTCTCATCAGGAAATGCATAACATTCAGCTGCCACTCATACTTACCATGGATGTCACAGTAATGTGAAATGTACAGCCCTACTGTAATTACTTTGTGATGGGCGCTTGGTGGGATTTTATCATCTGTGCTTCACTAATGTGCTATTGTTTCTATTCACTTCACCAAAGTACTCCTAAATTATATTCTATTGGAGGAGTTCCACCAGAATCTCACAATTTCATTTTCTACATCCCTACAC
>NW_009953098.1:4804691-4842456 GCF_000747805.2 Chaetura pelagica | reverse complement strand
TACACGACTTGATTGCCTGAAAACAAGGGGAAAGAAGGTCCTACACAAATCTGTAAGTTAGAAGATCCCAAATCCAAATCTAGTTAATTTCTACTTTTCTTAACATTTCCATGAATTCAGGAGAGTTCATCCAGTACCTGATGCTCCTGCTCTCCAAAGCAGTTTAGCTGTCTAATGCAGACATGCCTTGGTTGCAGACATCTTACGTGAGAAGACTGGCAGCAAGACATCTTGTTCCGAGATGAGTTTGCACCTGGAATTGCCAGCTGCTGTTACTAGTTTTAAACAGTTACCGTGGGATGCAAGGTCATGCTGCTGCAGAAGCTGTTGGAGCAGCTGGCGAGAACAGGACAGACACAGCTAGTGGCTTTGACTGCTCTCAAAGTCAAGGGAGCTACAGTCATGGCCAGCTTCTTGGTGCAGTACTATGACCTGTCAAACACAGGTCTGTTCCAAGTCATTGAGGACTTAATGGGTTAGAATCAAAACCACCAGTAATGGTCCAAGAGCATTTGAGTGCCTCAAAATGAATTTGCCTTGTGAGCTGTAGTTCAGCATGGACACAGCACCTTCCTTAAAACTGGGGTTGTGTTGTACTTCTTCCTATGTCATAAAAAGACTTCATGTGATGAATTCAAATGATTTACTGCTAATATAAAAATGCTAAACTCTTTCTTGCAGAAAATTGTCCCACAGAGGCAGACCAAACAGTGCATTAAAGCACTCTTGAACCTAGGTAGAGTTTTCAAAAAGTGATATTCATGGTGACGGTGGCAGAGGGAGCAGCATCCAGTTGCTGTATCATTTCACCCCATTGTCCCAAAAGCTGCATTTCCTGCTTGAATAGTAATAAACAGAAAAAACCTCTTTGTTCCTGCTAATGACTGCTGGCTTTCACACAAGTTCTGAGTTTATTGAGCATAAGTGTTCAGTGTTTATTTTCAAAGGTGGTGACATTCATCCTTTGACAACATTTTGTTGTAATGGCTTTATTCTGTTACAGTGAATTGTGGGTGGAGGTGCAATCATTTTGTCAGCTTGACACTGTGGTGAAGGAAAGGCAGCACAATAGCTGAATGTTGGAAAAGTGTGTTTTGACTGACTGGTAGAACACACTACAATACAGCTAATCAGGGAACAGTGTCCCCATATAAACACAACCTCACAAAGTTGCATTTTTATGAATGAGTTGCTTTATGTGATTTTCCACTGCTTTTCTCCTGGTGTGGTAATGTACTGCTGTGCCAAAAACCTGAAAAGCATTTGTTCTGATCTGACAGGGGGACTTGCTGGTGAATGTGTTAGAGGCTTAGTCCACAGAGGATACTTATTACAAGTCCAGGTGGGAACTCTTGGTTCTGTAGACAGGCTTTTAACTCTGCAAGTGCACTGTTCATTCCCTGGCAGCCACGACTATAGCTGTCACATTTACATTTACATCTGCACAGTTGGCTCACACATTTGCTTAGGTGTAAGAAGCAACATAAAAGAAAAGCAGTAGCAGGTCACGCCCAAAGCATTTTACTGTCAGCCATTGAGAAATCTAGTGGTGTGAACTGGGATTTCAGATGAGCCAAAGGGAGTTAGGTAGGTGTAACACTAAGCAACATGTGCCCTCTGGCTAACATTGATTTAGCATTTTGCACACAGTTAGTTCCATTTTCTATGGTGTGAAAGTTGCAACGTCACTGCCAAGATTTTTAGATGCCAAAGCAGATCTAAGCCATGGCTGGAAGCATGTGTATTTGAACTAGGAGTGAACAAAACCTTAATTTGGGCTAAGAGCTAATTTCAGATTAAGGAGTTGGCATGCTGTTGTTTGCCCCAGAGGCTGCTATTCAAACAGATCAGTTCTGCTGTCAAAAGGTTGGCCAGATTTTTGATTGCATGATAGTAATGGCTCTATGTTAATTAAGAGTGGGAAAATGCCAGATCCTTTAATTGAAGGAAGTAGGTTGGCATGTAATTGTCTCATAAAAGATTTGAAACTATTTCCTTATATTCCCTGCATTTTGCTTCATATTTGGATAATTGTTCCTTTCATAATTTCAAATTACATTAACAAATGCATAGGAGGAACATCAAAAGCAAAATTATAGAACAGTATATGTATTTTGGGTACTTATCACAAGAAAAGGAAAAGTTATTATCCACCCTGAGGAAGAAGACACTTCTCCAGCATTTGGCTAGTTCTTAGCCATATATGAATTCATATTTTTAGCTTTCTGCCTTCATCTCCCTGAGAAGAGTTATCTAGTCTGGAAAACATATCAGCAGTGCTGAATTACAAGAAAGAGGGCCTTCAAATCATAAGCAGCTGTATTTCAGTGCATGACCCTGGTGCTGACTGGCTTCACACTGGTAGCAATTCAGGCCCTTGGAGCACAGGTGGTGCCTCTTGGCTTAGAACATGCCTTCACATGGCACACCAGGCAGGTGATCTGCATTGAATTAAGAAGGGGTGTTTAGGTGAGCCCCTCAAAAATATCACTAAGAGGCTTCATTTATTGTGACAAGAGCTTGGACTGTCTGTCTCTTACTGTGGTTGCCATAAAAGAAGTCTGATGGGTAACAGGGAGTGTACTATGAGGCTGCTGCAGAGGCAAGGTAGGAAATAGTGTGGGGAAGCAGAGCTGTGTTAAATAATTAACTGTGAAGGAACTGGTGCTTACTGGGGTGTCTGGTAGTTTTTCTAGCTGTTTATCATTGTCCATAAGAAATTTTATCCTAAGGCTTTTTGTTTTTAACTGTTTTGTGCTACTTCAAGAGAACTTATTAGTCTGTCAGATACATGCTTGAATAAGGAATTAAAGATTTTTTGAAACAGTAAGGCTGTGGTTGAAAAAATTAGTCTCTAGGCCCTTAGCACTGCATTTACACTTAGAAGAAAGTGCTGCTCCTTCAAGGCTGTTTTCTTCAGTTAATTTTGTGGGTACCTAGAGATTGCTTTTTACAGCAAGTCATGCTCTCCCTTGTGTGGTGAAGATCACTGTGTAACTAACTTCAGAGACCAAGTCTTCAGCAGGTCTCTTTCTGAGGTACTTCTTCTGGGACAGCATATTCCTTGTACCTCTGAGAAAGAGAGAATGCAAGTACAACATTTTCTGGGAAATAAAATGGATGAGCAGTTGCAGAGGATCAGATCAGTGTATCAATTTGTACAACACCATGGCTTTAAATGTTTTGTGGAAAAACACCAAGAGAAGTGTTGTTGGTATCTCAACACCTGATTATTGTTTTAAAGTTTAGGTGTTACTTCCTAGGGGGGTGAATATAAGCAGAGGAGCAAACAGCACTTTAAACAGTTTCCCAGCAGTCTGGCTCCTAAGCAGCCTCTGGCCATGTCCACTGGGATCTTCTGGGAACCATAATGCATTGCCAGGTGCCTCTTAGTAAAGAAGTGTCTTGCCAGCTTGTCATCCAGCACCCAGGACTTCAAGAAATGCCCTGGGTAGCATGCCTGGTGTTACCCTGGGACAAACCACAGAAGCTGTGTGTGAGCACTCCTCTCAATCTTAATTCTGTAGTGCACTGTGTCAGCTGGTACCTGCATAAACAAATGTATTCTAAGCTGTTCCAGCATGTGGCTGGGCATTAAATCCTAGAATGGCAAGTAAGGCAGAAAAAGTCCTTAGTGTGCTGCATTGTCAGAGCTAGTATCTTGCAAGGGTAGGTCACAGCCTGGCACTAAGCTCTCAGAGTGGGTCATGAAGCCTGTGTCTTTAGTTGTACTTTTCAGTAGTAGTGTTATCTGTGCCTGTCCGAGTGGCTGGAGCAGTCACCTGCTAGGGCCAGTCTGAGGTGTTGTTTCCTGCTCTCAGATGGTGGTAATTCTGTATAGCAGAAGGCAGGGTCCCCAGTTGGGTTTTGAGAAAACAAGTGTCCCACCTGTCTTGGGTGGGATTGTGAGCTAGATGTGCAGCTGCTGGTGTTCATCAGACAAAATTCTGTGCAAGTTTTCTTTGAGCATCTAAGTACTGTTTTGGGCAACTATAAAGACATGCTGGAACTGGTCATGCTGAAAGAGATTTTGTTGGCATTTCAAATTAATTAAGTGCCTTAATTGCAGGAGGGGGGCTTGCTGCTTCATATTTAAAATGTTATTTTTTAAATAGCTTTTTTCTGTGGCGTCAGCAGGCCACTAGAAAAGTGATAACACGTTAATAGTGTAACAGCCATATTATGTGATAAGTGTTTATATGCCATCAAGTGTGCAAACATTTGATCGTGTACATGAGAGAGCTTTTCTTTTGCAGTCATTGGTCTCAATTTTTCCATTACATTCTCTCATTTTCTTTTCTAGCTTTACTCACAGACAAACCTCCAAAGCCATTGTTCCCCATGGAGAACCAGCCAACTGTTATAGATGTCCAGCTGGGTAAGTCCCCTTCTGGGAATAATAGATCCTAAACTTCCACTCTGGTAGCAGATGGGAAAAATTGAAAGTGGTAAGGAAAGTTTAATGGTACTGTTACTACAAGCAAATCAATTTGCAGTTTCTCATTTATAACTGTAGAATTTACTGTCATGGCAATTTAAGGGAATGAACTTGTGTAATGTCAGGGGATGGCAGTGCTAATTGGTTACATTAGGTGTTAAATATAAAACACCACTGCTCTTTTTAATACATGATTGATACACGAATACATGTCTACGTGGGTGCTGCATTGATCAGTTGATGTTCACCTCCCTATGTAGACAAATATTCTCGTAAAAGAAGTGCTGACTTCTTTCAAAGTTAATGTAAAACTGCATTTCAGGTTGTTGTGAGTGGTTACCAGAAAGGGCTTTTGACTGAAATGTTGTATGCTTTTCTCACTCCTGTTATGTGTTGTTCTGTGAATGTGTATCTCTGCATCTCAGCTAGCAGCCTGTGTTTATTCTCATGTTGAGAAATTATAATGTAAGAGTTCTGCTAACTATGGAGAACCGTGGGGCATCTTGGTGCTGAGAGAACGGATCAGCTTTGAAGTTCCAGAGTTTTTATTTCAGTGACTTGAAAATAGATTTCTATGTTTGAGAGGCAGAATTTGAGTGGTTGTTGAGGACTGTGGAGCTATGAGCTTAAATTATAAGAGATGTGTTGCAGAAATGGATTATTCACTCTATGCTGAAGCTGTGTCACTATCCTTCTTGATCTTGACTCTCTTCTTCCTTTTATACCCAAGTTAGCTAGGATTCATTGGTGGAATAGTGTTTAAAGGCAGGGTCAGAATGAAACATATTAAGTGGGCTGATATAATTGCTGTAAAGCTATTTGTTTTTGTGAACCCTACAGAGTCCTTGAGTTGAGTACAAAGGCACATCCTTGTTCTGAAACAAGATGCCTAGCAGTTTCAGTGAATTACTTAAGATGCTATGAAATATTTTAAAACTGGGCTTGAATTCTTAAATGTGATTGTTGGATCATGGTGAAAATATGAATAATTTGTGACCATAGTTAATCTTAAAGATAAGCTTTCTCTCAAATTCCTGAAATTACTTGGGAATCTGTAAGGACTTGCACATGGAAGCCAGTAGTAGATGAGGGAAGCAGTCAATGCCAGATGAGTTCTGCAGTCAGTCACATCTGTGCATGTCCAGGTTTCCCTTCACTGGACTCATGTATCTGTGGCTGAGCAGAAATTTGACCTAAAGCAGGGAAGGTGAAAAATGGGCTTGACGTCATAGTCAAAAGCCTAGTAGAATTAACAGCAAAACACAGTAATCAAAGTTTGAATAATCCCAAAAGGCTGAATTAATTATCCTGGTCCAGCTTCTTAAAAGTCAATGTTCTAATGACTTCCTTTGGGAGCAAACTGTCCCTGCATACATCTGTGTTATAAAGGCACTCACAAAGTGCACATCTTTGTTTCCTGCATTTTTTATTCCATCTTCATTTTCTCTTTCAAGTTCCCCTGTTCCATCAGCACAATGTTGTTTTTGCGCTAAATTCCTTCTTTTTTCTGCATGAAAACATTTTGTTCTGACTTATTAAAAAGAGGTTTGATTTTAAAAAAAATGAAAACAAACAAATCCCCTTCTCTCCTTGGAGAGATGGCTCAGTAATAGGATTTCAGAATATTTCTAGAGGGAAATAGAAATCTTGCATCTGTATATGCTGGGATGTAATCCCTTGGTTGTCCCCTAAGATTAGGGTATTTACATATGGTGCTTTTTTTCTGCTATGCTGATGTGTTTGATTATTACCACTAAACCATATTCATATTATGTGTAAATGTTAATGCTTACAGAAGAACCTGAACTTATTTCTTTAATATACAATGAAGTTCATTGATTTACCTCTTGATTTTAAATGGCAACTAGAGCTAGAAAATTCTCAGCATACCTTCATCTTGTGCAGACCACCTGCAACTTGGGGCTGAGAGGCTGTGTTGACTTCTGCAGGGTGCTGCAGATCCTCAGTGTGTGCTAGAGCTTTGCAGGAAAGTGAATATTTGATTGCAACAAAGAAACAGAGGAGAAAGTTCTAAGTAGGGTCATCTACTGGAATACTTGTTAAGCTCTGAGAAGTTTTGAACAAGTGACATTCTTCAGTATTTCATTGGAAATCAAAGCAAAGTCACCCAGTAAGTCTTCTAGTTCAGTGGTTGTGGAAGTATGAGCATGCCACTAAACCACAAAAGAAGTAGGAGTTTAATCCATCTACTCATTCTGCAGAGATTATTTTAGATTTCTCTTGGAAAACTACTCTTTAAAGAAATAGCTGTATTTGCTCTATAAGCAGAGGAGATTAATTATTTACTCTCTTTATCCTTAATAATTAACATAATGCAATGCAAAATCTTCCTAGAACTCTAGGCAGTGGCCTAGCTATTTAGTGGCTTACTTGACCTGATTGCAGACGTCACTATTCACCTTTTGGCTTTCAGCCTTTGTAAGAAGATTCACATGAAAATAGGTATGCACAATTCTTATTGACAGTGGATAAAAGTGTTCCTTCAGGCTTCAAACATGGCCCAGAGTCTGCCTTGTTCTTCTTAGGGAGCATGAATGTACTTTTTGCTTTTTCTGTTTTCCTTTGGAATATGACACAGATCAAAACCAACTCTGTCAAGGTTAGAGAAAAGCAGAAACTAGAACTTGCTTCTTTCTTGTTTTCTGTGTTTGCTTGTGCTGGAGAAACAGAGCCAGAGAAGAGGGTTGACAGGAAGACAAAAGAGTGTCCCAGAGGACGAGAGAAACTGTTCAAAACAATTTCACTGTCTTGGATGCTTTAGCAGGTCAGATCATCACTTCATCTTTGGACTGACCTAGAAAATAATTACAGCTTTTTTATTTGTTTTAATTTGCTGCTGCTTTTTCATAAAAAACAAAACTAAAAATACCCATTGTTTATTGTAGCTCTTTTCATTGGGATCAGCAAAATTCCTGATTACATAGTAGGCCATGTATTTCATCTTACTATATCTTGGTTTTAACAAATAATTTTTATTTGTACTATATAGTGTATACTTTTGCAAGCATATTATTAATATGATAATATCATGCCCTTCCTGAAAAAAGGTAACCCAGATTTGTCTTCATGACATTGAAATAAAATTTGATAGTATGAGCTATAATATGTATAGGTCTTCTGCCCAGGAGATGGTGTGGCTTTAGCAGAAAGCCCTGAAGATTGCACATGAAAAGTTTTGTGCCATAACTCCTACAAACTCTTTGTAAAATGTGACTGTCTCCCTTGTAAAGCTCTGTGTGAATTTAATAGAGCTTATGCCACTGTGATTGAAAGTAGTCGTTTGAAGACCTGTTGTGTTTTTTTTAGAATAGGAACTTGCTGTTGCTTTGATTTGCCATATAAAGCTAAGTGTGTATATGGATAGTTCATGCCAAATCCCTGAGGTCAGAGAACTCCTTGTGTGATTTAGAAAAGTAAAAATCAAAACCGTGGTCAGAAGTCTTGAGGCTGTGGTGCAGTAAGTTTTAGAGATCTATCTTCACGTACAGCTGTTCTGACAGTAAGTGGAACATGCCGTACACATAATTCTGCTGATTTCTTCATTTATTTTTTTGAGCTCTTTCCAGCTAACCTTGTTCACTCTTTGGGCTTTGAGAATGTGGAAAGAAAGATAACCAATTTTCCATATTTTGATTACATGATGATAGAGTAGGTTTCTCCTCTCAACTAGCTCCTTTGCGCAATTCTGGTAGCATCAAGGAGCCAAAATCTGATTGATCCATAAGTAGCTGTGAGTTACTGCACTGCCAGCTCTCAGCTGGTGTAAAAGCAGCATGTCAGGGGCATAAGGATTTGTGGAAGAAAGGAAGCACAGTTGGGCTCTGCTGATCCTTGGCTGGACAAGGATCTGTAAGGATCTTGTAGGAGTTGCATCTAGTCTGTGTATAAGCAGCTCCCAGAGTCTAGCTTTACATTTATGTGTTCCACAGAGTATCAAAAATACAATATCAGAATAGAAACTAAATCTATTAATTCTGTACAATGTATTGCAATGAGCGCAATTTTAACTTTATCTCTTATGAATTAGTTGTTACTGGAATTAACATTTGCATGTCTGTGTCTATATTAATGGAATATATCATTTATGTATCATATGCTTTGTTTTCAGGCACTTACTTAAGAAATATAACAGGAGTCTTAGAAAACAAAACAAGAAACATCTATGTTAATTCATTTACTGAACAGATAACATTTCAAGGGGTTTAACTCACTTTTATTGTGGTAGTTTCTCTGCTCCTAAAGATGCTGAGGAAAGAAGACACATAGTTCATGAGGATTCTAATTTTTCCTAATAGCTGATCTATTAAGAAAGATTTTTGTTTCTAGATTTAACAGTGCAATTCCTTGGAACTAGATATTAAGTAGATCAATAGAGCTACTGTAAAAAAACTGCAAGAGAATATACAAAATTACATCTGCTAACAGGCATGGGAATGAAATAAAAATAGTTTTAGAAAAAAAAGAAAGTCCTTTTTGTTTGAAGCACTGACTGTAAGAAGTGAAAATCCACACATTTGTGGACTTTGTTAAGATACTACATTTTCCGTCCAGTCTGAATTTTCATTGAGACCCCACTTTTTGTCTTAAAAATTAAAAATGCAGATTGTTGGGTTTTTTTAATTCTTTAAGATCTTTCAGAGACATCAATTTCACACCAGGCCTGTCTATTCAAGACAATCCAGCAGTGTCTACCATTGCTGATTTGCTGATTATATAATGCTTTTTTCATATTTGGACATAAAGGTATTTGGTAAGTATCTTAGTTGAATAGGGTGGTGATCTTTGAAAATGCATACAGAAATTTTGAAATGTAAAGTAATTCAAATGAAGCAAGTGATTTGAAAGCAACTTGGGAAGGAATTTTTATTGGTGTGTTTGCAGGTTGAAACTCTTCTCTGGTCAGTCCTCCAAGTGTTGTGCATGTCTTTTCATTTGCTCTCTGATGAAATGCTCACATATGATAGTTACTCAAGAATGCAGCAGGTCTGTATGAAAACCAGGTACTTTAGATGAGCGTAGCTACATGCCACCCTTCTGCCTGCCTTTTCCTCAGCTTCCACCAAGGGCTTAGCAGAAGCTCTCATGTGGAGATCTCTGTTTCTGTGAACTGGGCCAAATCCAGAGCTTTGCACCTCTCTAAGGTCATCAGCTCTATCTCCCTGTGCTGCTCCTGGTCCCTCTGTTCATCTGGGGTAGCACAGAAGAGACAGACCTTGAGGAATCAAAGGTGACCTGACCCACATGGGCCCTGAGTGAGCAGAGGCTGAATTGAGAGAAAGATTAAGCTGAGACCAAAAAGGGATGTCTGAGAACAATTAATATTAAAGATAGATGGCAAGGAGATATGGTTGGAGATATTTTTATCCCCCCCATTCCCACTTTTTCTGTTGGGTTTTGGAGTTCTTGTCACTGTGTGTGAAACGTGGTGGCTGCCCCAAATACATGATTGCAAGGAGTTCTCAGAGTCGAGCAGGAGATGTGGGCATACAGCGTGCTGGGGTTTTGCAGCTGATGCCTGAGTTGCTACAGAACATGTTCAGACTTACTCTTCTGAAAGCTTACAGCCTGATTAGACTCTGGAGGATTTTCCTGGGAATGTCTTGTGTAGAGTCTATTCACTGTGAAATTGCACATCACTTAGGGTGAAAAAAGGGGGACAGAAGAAAGGTAACATCTTTTCTCCCTGCTTCTCTTCACCCATTCTGTGAGAATGCCTGACATTTTTTAATGTAGATCCTTCCCCCTTCCTGCCTTCCAAAATTAAAAAGCTCTAATTAAGATAATTAAAGAATATCTCATCTTTGATTTCACCTAACAGATCAATCATAAGCAAATGAAATCAGTCTTATAAAGAACAGCCTTGATAGGAAATGATATTACCTATATTTACACTGTACTACTTCTGGCAATACAATTTTTTAGTGTTAAATCCAACTTTTTTAAGATACTTTTTTCCTGTGAGAATAGTCTGTAAATATTACCCCTGTAATATAGTCTGTAAATATTATTTATAGTAATTTAAGTGGGATAGTGGCTTGAGGTGCCCCATTCAAGTGCTTAAATTGTGCACTGAATGCCCTACAGAAAAGAGACTAAGTTGTCCATAGACGCTCAGTTGCTCTTTATTTGGGCAAGGCCTGAGTGTGGGGTGGGTGACAGTCTTGGCCCAAATCATATCTTACTGCCTTATTTTGTCTCGGTGTAATAACCCCTAGCCCCATAGCAGGGATCTAGGTCTGTGTGCTCTCAATGGAGAGCATAGGGGAGATGGGACTGAAGGCAGAGAGAGCACGTGGCTGGTGCCCCCTCCACCCCAACACCAGCAAAAATTTGAACCCCTCCAGTTCTCCACACGCTGCACCTTCAACTCGCAGCATGTCTCCCTTGCAGTGTTGCTGTCTGGAGGAGCAAGCTGGTACCCTTGCTGTTGTCTCCTCAACACCTCCTTCCAGATGTCCAGGGCTCTCCACTGTATCCGTCTCCTCCCACAGATGAGCTTGGAGATCACATCTTCCCACAGGAGACTAAACCTCATACACTATTCCCCTCTCTTCAAGAGGTTACAGACTTGCTATGTCATCATTTCACCCCAGACTTGGTGCTGAATAATAATTTCCTCCTAGCAGTGCAGACACTATTACCCAAAACGTCATGATCCTGCAGAGAAATAAATGAAGGAGCAATTTTCACTGGGAAATGAAGGGATACTGGGTGTATATTCTTTAGGACCTGCCTTCCTCTGCAGTGCAAGGGATACAGCTCCACAGCTATTTCAGCCATCTGTGCCTGTGTGAAAGGAGGCAGGATTTGCATCTCTTGCAATCATTTTGTACTAATCTGCAGGGAATATTAGAGACAAATTGTCTGACATTTAGGTTTAGAAGTAGTTCCCTAAATACCCTAAGTATATTACTGCTAATGCTTTGATGCTAATTTAGTATGTTGTTAATATCCCTGCTTCTCTCAGGGATAATGGTGAAATGCTGGATTTCAGAGACTTGAGGCTGGAATCTCTTGTTTGGCAGGTGTAAATCCACAGTTGTTTTGCCTTTTGTGTGGTTAATCCAGATTTACATCTCTGAGGCAGAGAACATTTTATCTGCAGACTAATTTTTTGTTGTTTTAATGGACTTGGAAAGATAAGGCCAAATTCTGGCTACTGATCCATGTTTTGTTGGGATCCATGGGATGGGCAGAGATATGTCAGAAAGGAAGATTTGATGCTTTCCAAATTTTTCTTTTGTACTTCTATAAGTAATTTATTGTTTATGTTGGTTTCAGTCGTTATTAGATCAATCTTATACATATGCTGAGGACAAAATGACACTGCCTTTATAGAAGAAAAAACAATGTATCGATGTCAGATATCCTTGCAGTTAGGTTTGAAACAGTTTAGCTTAATCTGTTGGGTTCTTTCTCTTACAAGAAAGTAGTAAAGAAGAAACTCCAGTATGGTGCGGTTTAGAGTAGTTCATCAGCACGAATCCAAGGCCATGAGCTAATTTATGATGCTTGAGGATGCCTCAAATCCTCTTGCACCAGTAAAACTTTCTCTGAAAGTGGTCACTGTTGTGTGGGGAGTGTCCAGAGCATTCATTTTTAGCACTTTGCTAGGACTAAACTGTCAATAACAAACACAACCATCACTTCAGCCACTACAGATGTGCAGCTATGCTGAACTTGGCTGAAGGATCTCATCTGGTTTATAGATTTAGTGCATTTGACTTGTGTCTGAGAAATGGGCACAAATTGTTTCTGCAAAAATGTTCAGCCCACAGAACAGAAATTAAAAGAGATGGTCTTAGTAGAGAGAAGGGGATTAGGACTGTTGATAAGAGCTGTGGTTTCTCTAGTTCTGCTAGAGTTCTCTTGACCAGTTTTCTATCTCCTCTTTTAAAGTAAGGGTGGTACTTCTCTAGCTTCCAGGAATGTTGTGACAATAATATCACCTCATATTGGGGCAGTGCTCTAGAAGGGTAAGAAGGAATACAAATAGGGCAGGGTTTGACCTAGAATTTTCCTCAGGGACCTTGCCTTTCGTTTTCTGAGCCGGACTGCAAGCTGAGACATCTGACCACACAGTCTGCAGACATATGCTTTTGTGCATTGAAAGTCAGGCAATACTAATTTTCTAGAAAAGAGAACCACAGGGCAAAGTTTGCACCATTTTCTGTGCTAGTTAGAAATGCTGTCACTGAAAGGAATTTGTGTTCTGCCATTTTACGTTCTCTCTGCAGTGTTTGTTGTATGAATGAGTTATTAGGCTGTGAATGCCTCATATATTCTGTAAATTACAGAGTAGAAACATTCAGCACTACAATTTTGACCTTTTCAGCATTCTGTGATTTGCTGGGCATGGCATTCCACATCTCATGTTTACAGCCTCACTAAAATGTAGGGATCAAGCTGAGTGGGCAAACAGTCAAAATACACTGGGCTACAAAAGGTCAGGGTCATGCATCACAGTGCCCACTGTTCAGTGGGCAGTAAAGATGAGAATCTAGACTAACCATTCTCCTGAGTTTTCCTTCCTCACTGCAAAATAATAGAAGATTGTGCTTTGTAATCTGTTCCAAAGGTGACAGTGCAGAAAATGAAGAGTGATGGTATAATTTTTTTTCCTTGAAATTTCAATATCGTGATGTCATGACCTTAAAGGCCGTGAAAATCAAAGCTGTTACAGTCCCTCCAAAGAAAAGAGATGGAATTCTGCTTACCAAATCTTTGCTTCGTTTAATCCATGGTTTTTTTTTTCAACTTCATTCTCAATACCCTTGCGTTTTTCTCTATCCCACAGAAACAAATAGCTTGTATTAGGTAATTGAACTTTGACCATTGAAAACTAGGTTTATTTACTGTACTCATGTTGGACATTTCAGTCCAATGAAGACCAAACGAAAGAGAGCCAAAACAAGATTTGTCTTGAAATGAAGAAATGGCTTTATTACCTACTGAAGACACGGTACATGACTTCTCAGTGCCTGTAATCAGCTGAAAAGTAAAAACATACAAAGCAGTAATATGTGGAAAGGCAGCTGAGAGACACTATTTTCTATCACACATTTTTAGTTTAACAGACCAGCCTCACAGTAAATGATTACTGTAAATTTCTAGTACTGAATATGTTTTTGTTATCTGCTTATAGTATATGGGAATAAAATGCTTGGTCCTAGTCCCATGAACAAATGAATATGATTAGTCATGAAAACATCCACTGAGATTTCTTTGCAGTCAGGTGTATAGTTACCTCACCTCAAAGGAGCCTGGGATTAAAGACTGAATTATTTGTCTAGCTCAAATATAAGTGTCAGTGATGGTCTTACAACTCTGCATTAGTTAGAAGGCATGAGTAAAATTCATTTTATATCAAGCAGCTACTAAACTGTAAGTGAGCTGCACATGCCCCTGCGATTGTTTCAGTGCTAAAATTTGCAAATGGTGCTACATGCTTTAAAGGTCAAGTGCTACATAATCCTTTGGAAACTTGAAGCATTTTCCGTGTTTCCCTGATCAAGCTCCGTGTTTTGAGTTGAGAATTTAAATACCTAGGATTGCAGAAATTTATTTTAAAAAACCAAACAAGCAAAGCTGGTGTGTTGTGCTTTTTCACTGCTAGTGAGCTGGGTAAATAATAGCAAATAATGTATTCTGTGAATTTTGTCACTTTTTATGAAGAGAAGGATTGTTCATGTGGATCTTTCTTCAAATACCTTTTGCAAATGCTTCTGGACTTGACACTATTTTGAATAGTTTGTTGCTAAGCCCTGAATATACAGGATTTGAGAAGTTAAGCTGCTTTGATTGGGCAGGCTGATCAAATCAAGCTTTCTGTTTCCTGATTGCATTACCGTTAACTCTTTTAAATAATTTCCTGATCTGCATTGATGAATTTGAAATCAAATTTATAGATAATATTCTGCAAGTTGTTGATATTAATAAACATTGAAGGCATAAAACTGCTTTGCTGGAACATTTGAGCATTTGCCCCAGTGAAGTGAATACATATGGAGTAAGCGGAGGGTTTAAATTGTAAGTGCAGTGGATATTTGTGGTTTAACTTCATCTGAATTCATCTGCCTTTCATGTTTTTTTGGAAACTAAGTTGCAGAGACTGCACCGTATGCAGTAAGAAATCAGCTTTACTAAGGATCACTGACCAAGTGCTTTTATTTAGGATTGTGGTTTAGCTTTTCTAAATATCATCTGGCAAAGCGAGTGCTGTGTAGATATCAAATTCCTAGTCGCACTGTGGGCACGTTGCCTCTGAGAAGGGATCTGTTGCACTTGAGCAGTTATTCAGAGGCAAGCAAGCATTCCCTCCATTTCAGGATTCCCAGCCCCAGCATCTCACAATCCAGCACATCCCTTCACAGCCAGACCTCTCTTTTATGAAAAGTCTCTTCAGTCAGAAGGCTCTTAAACTTGTGATTTCAAACACCTAAATTTTCAGCAAGCATTTGGGGGGTTATGACCCGTAGTTTTGCCTGTGAAAAATCAAACAGGAATTCTACAGGCAAATTACAACATGCAGTGTATAACAGGCAGGCTTGTCTTAGATGATTTTAGAATAGCTTTTTAAGAAGTTAAGTCCTCTCTGGGAATTAGTAAGTGTTTTATTTTCTATGCCGATTTTGTATCGAGTCCTTGGTTCACACCTGTCTTGTACAATGCCACTGGTGGAGTAAGTTGTTTCACCAGTGTTTCTGCAAAACTGATCATGAAGTTTATTTTTTTTCTTTTGTGATATAAGGCTCATCTTTAACTTTTATGGGTGTATATCACTGGCTTGTTTCCTGTTCAACTGTTCTGTAACTTAGAGTCAAGCACTGAGATAAATCCCTTTCAGAGTTTCTAGTCATCTTGTTTCTAAGTTCACAATAACTAAAATTACAAAAATCTCTTAAATTGAAAGGTCTTTGAGGAATTGCTGCAGTAATCAGTATTTTCTAAATTGAGATGCTGTGATCTTACATAACCAGCTCAAAAGTGCATCATATTCAGAAACAATATTTTTAATGTTTAGGGAGCTCTCTTATCAGAAGTTGGGTGTATGTCAGCTTTTGGCACAGTGAAGATTAAGTGACAAATGGGAGTTGTTGAGGCTCTAAATTATGAACAGAGATGCTAGAGCAGCATTGAGATACCCAGGTCCGGTCTAGTTCTGGTATTCTGTTCTAAGACAAACCAAAGGTCTGTCTAGATAAGGTGTGTTTGGTCATGTGAAGAAGCACCTGTCTTTAATTTTTACAAAAAATGTAAAATAATTGCTGCCTTTTGCTTTTCCAAAACATGACATGACCTGATATGTTTGCTGTGTGGTGTTATACACTATTGTCACAGTGATGTGTCTTTTAAATAAATAAACAATTCAATTATATAAACTTGCAAAATTAAGATTATTATTATTATTGTTATTATTTCTAATTTGTGGTATAAGCAGGTCAGAAAAAGGACATGGCATCTTCGTGTCACTGGAAGGTCCAGAATTTTTTCATCATGTCTCAGAATAGAAAACAATTGTCAGAACATGATTTAAACTCAGAATTAGCTGATCAACCCAGGCTGATACCAGCAAACTTGAAACACTTAACCAAGCATGCAAGTGTCAATAAGCATGATGTCTCCTATAAGAAAGGATGCTTGGTCTCATGGTGACACTGTAGTGTTCCTGCTCTAACTCCAGCTAAATTTCAGTCTGTGAAGCTATTGTTCTCCTTTATTTTCCCCCTCTTTCTGATGGTATGAATAGGGTATATTTTGTTTAGATCCTTGGGAATTTGGGCTGTGTATGCAGGGGGGATTGTTTTTGTTGTTTTAATGCAAGCTAGAGAAGCTTCTTCCAACAGTTGGGTTTTTGTGGGTTTTTTAAATTGGACAATAATGAATGATTATCAGATCAAAAGTGGGCAACAAAACAGCTGGCATGAAGAAAAACTTGTATTTTCTTGCTATATCCCTGATTGAAATCACCAGTTTTCAAAGCCAATGCTGACTCTATGAATCTAATTTAGTTCCCACATCAACTCAGTTGAAGTGTAAGTGTAACTGGGAAGGAAGCAGACGCTCTTTAACATGATCTCTCAGCAAAATGCCACATCTGCTGTGTCAGACACATGAGTCCCACAAACACCTGTTTTAATAAACAGCCAATTTGCTAATGTTCAGTTATGCCCACAAACAGCATCTGTTTCTGGCCAGTTGTCTACCTGAATATAGCATCTTCTTAATCAGTGAAAGTGTCTGGCGTATAATGAGCCTGATTCATTTTCCAGCCAAAGATGGGAATCACCCGTTCTGCTCTCTACCCTTAATGTCCTTCTTGAGGGAACTGGTGGAAAACGGTGTCCTGGAGTAGTTCCTCTGTCCTTTCCCAGCAAGCAAAAGCAGTCATGGCTTTGATATATAGATAAAAATAAACACATTTTTAGAGTTGGGTGTTATTTAAATACTACATTGGCTGAATGGTAAGTAGTGATGGATCAGTGTAGCACCTTGGGCATTGCCACTGTGGATATCGCTTTAATATTGGCTCCAGAAAAGTGCCAAAACTTTTTTAGTGGGGTTGGATACTGGTGAGGGAGAAACAGAAACACCCTCCTGAAATCTGGCATTCAGCACCACCTTGTCAGCTAAAAGATGCCTGGACAGCTGATCCCTGCCAACCTTGCATCGTGCATTTCCAGTCCCTTGCACTTTTTGTCAATGAGCTTTGAAGAGAGCCTGGCATATGGGCAACAGGAAAGACTTACTGCACTCACTGTTCTTCCTCAGCAAAAATTTTGTATCTTTAGATTGAAATTTCAGATCTAATAATAAATTATATTTATAAAGGCCTATTGCTGTGTGTACAGCCTTACAATGCCCATAAAGGAGTAAATAAAACCATTACACAATCCCTAAATAATATCCTGCTTTCTCCTTTGAAGGAAACAGCCCAGTAGGAGAAATAGTGGTGATAGAGCTAATACTGTTTTTCCTTCCATACCTCTCTACTAACTATAGAGTTGCAGCAGAAGTGGATTCAGTGGCTAAACTGTTTTATTGATTTTTCTTATTAAATATTCCTAATGGGGTTACAATTGGAAACCATTGTACTAGGACAAAAATAAAGCAACTTCTTCTGACTTATGCCCATGCATGTAATAAGTAATAATAAATTGATGCAAACAGGCAGGATTGAGGGACAGAATGAAACAAAGCAATAAAATAGCAAGATTTTTGCGGTT
This sequence comes from Chaetura pelagica, assembly GCF_000747805.2. NCBI lineage: Eukaryota > Metazoa > Chordata > Aves > Apodiformes > Apodidae > Chaetura > Chaetura pelagica. The sequence continues at coordinate 4,824,771 of NW_009953098.1, read as the reverse complement.
TTAACCTTTCAGTTGCAGTAAAGCAGCTGACCTCCTACCCAGCCCAATAAGCTCAAACAACATACTAATATAGCTAAGGAGAAACAAATCTCTGACCCAGCAAAATTGAAGCTGTGACTTAAACCTTGCCATAAATGTTTGTAAGGCAATCTGTGCTGCTTGTTTACAGGGTACAGTTCCCAAATCTTTTATCCTCCATGGTAATTCTGCCCAGCAAATTGTACTTGATGGCAAATTAGATCAATGGAAGCCAATCCAAACAGCTTGTGGTTTGATTTATGTTTTATAGAAACTGACCTACCCAAAGTGCTAGGAAAACAATTTGGTTCTGTGGTGCCTGATTTAAAAAAAATGCAGTGAAGCTTATTATTCACCACTTATTCCTTCTTGCATTAAATTTTCAAACAGTGCAAACTCTGTTTGCTTAGTGTGAGATGAAGCAACAAGACTTTAAACTTAAACTCTGTTTGCTTAGTGTGAGATGAAGCAAGACTTTAAACTTCTGTAGCTAAGCACCCAGTAGTGGTACATGTATGTTTTGAGACCATAATGCACCATGACAAGAGAGGTCACTGGATAGAGGTAGGCAAAAATAAAATTAAAATTTAAATGAAAACAACTGAAGCCCTGGGACAAAATTGAAATGTTTATAATTTTTGAGACATCTGGGCTCACTGGGATTTTCTGAATCTCTCTCACCAAAGTTGCATATTAAGTACCTTGAAAGCAAGTGATGCAGCACAGAAGGGAGCTGGCTGCTTGCTGTGCACTGAGCAGAGACTATTCATTTCATCCATCATTCACAATGTGCTGCAGTACTTCCAGAACTTACTAAATGTATCTAATGTAGGGTGGAACAAGACCAAGAACTCTGTTTGCATTGTGTGCTCTGCTATCCCTCTACCTCTGAACTGAATGTGGTAAGGTGGTTTGTAATTGCTGGGTTTTGTAATATGGTTAATCCTATAGAACATTGTGTACCTGTGAACACTGTTTTTTAGGATACACAGAATTATGAGCTTTCAGAAGACTTTCATTTGGTATCTATAAATCACAAGATGACTTACCTATCAGACTCAAGGGGTTTTTTACCTTTTTTTTCGCGTAACTATAGATTCCACTTTAACTGTAGGTACATCATTAGAACTACACTTTGAAAAATACTATCCAGCTTCTCCATTTCCCAAAGAATATCCTACAGTGCCTATGCTGATGGATTTTTTTGCTTTGCATTTTATTAGTGAGTGAGTCAGATTGCAGGAAGTGGCAAGTATAGTTTCTGGCATCACAGGGCTTGGCTCTGGGGACTTGGGGTTTGAGCTTGAAACCTTTCAGATTCTTGGGATTTCCACCATTGCAGTTTCAGTCATCCATAGGAGATGGGTAAAGGAAATAGAGAAAAATGTTGTTCAGTGGCTTAAAGGAGAAAGTTGTGCCTGTGCACAAGCAAGGCTTACATGTAAGCCTTACAAGGCTTACAAGGGTGCATGTGGCAGGTTGGGTTCATTGGTTAGAATATTTGGGTTTGTTGCTTGAGCCCAGTGAACACTGTTGACATTGCGTTTAACTGCAGCAAACCAAAGCCCTGGAACTGATTTACCTTTGTATCACTGTGATACCAAGTGTTCCTTCTGTGTTGTTTCTGGCCTGCTATTCAGAGTTCCTGCATTACACAGCGTTTATTTTTGTCACACTGCAAGAGGTCAGGGGAAGACAGCTCCTAGTAGCAGAAAAAGTTCACTTAAGCTTTTGTTTCGGTCTTCTTTGAACATTGCTTTTTCCTTCTTTGTTTGCCACTTTCAGAGAAGAGAAGTCACTAAGTTGTATATCTTGCTTGCAGAGAAAAAGGTGAGGATTTGCACTTCCACTTGGCACACTGGGTGCCAGCTCTGCCCTGACCAAGCACCTAAATCACTGCAGTAATTGTGTGCACACGGGTCTCCTTTTATCTTTTGTAAAGTAGATGATGGACTTGTTGCTACAGAGAATGAGAAAATGACAATTTTATCCCATGACTTTCAAAGAGTCACTTTGGTCCATGCTCAAGAACAATCTTGCAGCCACAGCAGGGACTTAAGCTGAAGCAACTGTATCAGTCTGTGTAGTCTGCTATCAATAAGTGTGTGTCCAGGTCTGGATTATCTAAATTACTGACAGACAGAATTAACTTCAGTTTATTCAGTGATTAACTTTAGGAAATAATCTAAAAATTGAGATTTTTTGGGGGGAGGGAGGGCTATGGGGACTATAGTCTACAAATCCCCCTTCTGTCACCTCTTCCTGGGGGAGAGGAGGCTGTGGGGTCTGTTAGCTGGTGTCACTGGCTTCCACCATTCATGTGAAGCAACTGTAAAAAGACAGCTTTGTGGCACCTGCATCTTCTTGCAGCAGCCATCCTTTTATGTTTTAGTGTCTGATTGACTCCGTATGTCACATCAACCTGAGTTTTGAAAATCATTATTTTTTGCAGATTTTGTGCTCACCTTTGAGGACAGTATCTGTAGAAACCCAGCACATGCAGCAGGGAGGTTAATTCAGATTAATTTTATGGCAACTTCATTTCTCTGCTTGCTGTTCCTGTGCCTTGTGAGATTAAAATCAAACTTAAAAAAATCGTTTTCCAAAATAGAAAGCAAACAATGTTTTAGCAAGTCCGTACCCCATCATTCACTATTCAGACTTTGGACAATGGCAGCATTATGAAACTGTCTTATTAGTGAGTGTTGCTTCTAAATTTCTATATTCTAAGGATGGAAAGTGAAGCAGCTTTTTTCTGAAAAAAGAAAGGCTGGTTGTCTTTGATATCATAGATAAATGCTTGGATAGTTACTTTTTAATTGCTTTATTACCAAAAGTTTTGAATGAAGCCATAAAAGAAGAAAAAAATGATCAGCCTAATTGCCTCAAGATGGATATGTAATGCATAAATCTCTTGTTTAATGAATCTAGTAATAGACCACCTGTTTCAGTTTCCTTTTCCCATTCAGAATATGAATGAAAGCTTCTCTCAGATCTTCACAAAGAGCAAATACAATTGCACCATCAAAAACTGTTTTTTTTTCTTTTTACTTTTCTCCTTGAGGTTCATTCATTCCTCTTCTGTGTATCAGGCAATCTTGGTAAATTTAACCTTGGGGAAAAAAGAACTGTTTGGTACGATGCATAAAAGCTCATGTATTTTTGTTGTCCAGTTGTGTTTTAAATGAGAATAAAGATGTGCACATTAATAAAATATTGACTGATGCCCAGAGAGTCAGGCCTGACTTGCAATTATTCCTTCATGTTATGGTCTCTGTATATTTCCCAGTTTGGATCCCCCCCTGGCTCCAGCTCTGTGTCTCTTAGACTTGAGTCTGGCAGGTTTCAATGCACTGAGAGTGTATGAACTTCACAGCCTCTCTTGTGATTCCATATGTGGAATAATAATTTTTTAAAAAGGGCCATACAACTTGGTGAGTTTGCCCTTTTTGGTTTTGGAAGCATAGGGACTTCCTGAGCCATTTCTAGAGGCAGTGAATTTTAGCAAGTAGGAACCTTTATATTTTTGTTTTGCAATGTTGTTGTTTTGTTGGTAATGACTTTTGGGGGGTTGATTTGTTGTTTGGTTGGGTTTTTTTTCCTAAGGATAATTTAAGTAAACCATCACATTTGTAAACAGCTGAAAGTGCATATATTGCCAGTTATGATGTCCCCCAAATACACGTAACTTTCTAAGGTCTCTAATGCTGAGGTTCCATCTTCCTGCTCTATGTCCTGGTGTGATCACTTTGATCACATCAGGAAAAGCTGTCTCTACAGTTCTTCTGTTACCAGTGGTAACTGTATCCCAAAGATATGCATTTTCCTCCTGAATATAAGTTCCAGGGACCTGTTTTCAAAGCTCATGCTCAGAGGACTTCTTGTGTCCAGACACTTCCTAAGCTGCAGTCAAAGATGAATGAACAAAGTAGTCTAGCAGGTATTAAAATAGCAACAAACAAGGTGAAAAGGGAACAAATGAGCACTCATTTAGCAAAAAAATCAAAATGTCAAGTAGAAGATTAATCAAGTCACTGGGAGATGTGGGAGGCTTCTGTGACTAGAAGGACTAATACAATCCCTAGGGAGTACACTCATGTAGGACTGGAGAAATGGTATTTGTGTATCTGGCATCTTGTTGGGATCCTTGCAACAATACAGTTTCCAGGTCTGACTGTGAGCAGTTCAGGAAAGCTGAGTACATGGAGGGCAAGGCAAACTCATAAGAAAGGCTAAAGGTCTAGGAACACTGGCTGTGTTCAGCCCAGTGCCACATAGTGTACTCTGAATTGCACATAGAGGGAATTGACATTTGGTGATGGTGAGCTCTTTTATCTATTAAGTGTATAACAGGATCTGATAACTTTGTGTACTAGATGAGTGTACTCTAGACTTGCATGCTTTAACCAGGGAAGGTAATAAAGCAGGACAGCAATTCATCAGCCTGTGGCTCTACACCACTGTTGATTCTTAAGTCAAAAATCAGGCTTTGCTGCAGTCTGAACTCACTCTGTGCCTTGTGTAATGGGAGTGGGCCCTCCTGCCTCTGATGTCTCCAAAGAAGCTGGATGCCCAGTTTTTAGCTCTTGAGCCTGTAGTTATATGTGACTTTATTTTCAAAATGTTTTGAGCATCCATAGCCCTCTCAACATCAACAGGATCTGGGCCTTGATATGTAGCCAAAGTGAAACTGCTGGTCTAAAACTGTTAATTCTGTGGGAATGCTCTATTATTTACAAGTACGCTGCATAGAGGAACAGTACATGAGAGAAAATAGACTAATATGAGCTAAAATGTTCTTTTTCTGCTAACTGGTCATACCAGAGTATGTTTGGACCTCAGAGGCTGAGTGATTATCTTTTTCCAGAACAAAACAGGGCTTGCATGCCATAGTACTCCCATCCCAAAACATCTCCTAAACCTCCAGTTTTGTTTGCAAGCACAGTTGTGATGCACCTGCATGGCAAAGGTGTGATTTAATACCTGTGAGGTTTTGTTAACGGAGATAGTTGTGTCAGTGCATTCCCTTCTGTAGGGTTCTGCTAATCTAAAGGTATCTTATATTCCAAGATAGTTGTTTTTTGTTAGCACTAATTGTTCTTGTATGTAAAGATTCTGAGGTAACACACAGTTTTAATAACCCCCTTTGATGGTCTGAGTTTACACAAAACAAATATTAGATTACACTTACTTTTTCTGTAGTGGCTCAATTTCTGTTTTTATTTTTCTATAAATAATGAGCTAAGCTCTAGTTACATGTGCCTAAATGCCTGCAAAGAGGGATTTAATTCCAGAAGTTGTTGTTGTAATGCAGTTAGGTCTTATTTTCTGCAAGTAAATTTCATTTTAATCACTTTAATGTAGGATAGGAAAATAGACTGTGAAAGTTAATTGTTTCTAGTGTTCAGAATCACCTGCCTTTTTTGTCCATTCTGTATTTTATTAAGGAAGGCATCTAAGAAGAATATTTTTTGAGCTGTTCCCAAAAAAAACGGAAGTGCATGGTCTGGTGCTGCCTCTTTCAAGAAAAAAGTAATACATAAATCTTGTGGCTTTCTTAGGAGCCTATAAAGCCTTATCTGCTTAGTAGATCTCAAATTTGGTCTGTATTACCTGAAAGATGAGTCCATAAATAGTTGTATTGGGAATGGATGTGTTCCTTGTACCCAATGGTTTTACTATTGTTTACAACTTCAGCTGCTGAGACACCCTGATAAAATGAAAACAGATTCTCATAGATTTTTGTCTGCTTTCTCTTCGTTTAGTTCCTTGATTTTTAATTGTTACATTTTAGGCTATGGCTTTTTTAACATATAATAGTGTTATTAGTCTTTCATGTCTCTGGAGGCAACATGCTTTTCTTGCATTTCTCTCATTTCTCCTCTATTCCCTTCCCCCACCCTGAGCTGAATTTTCAAAAGTCTAGCAAACTGCCAGGAAAATCACTAGATCTGGACCTGCTATTTTAGCCATGGCTGTTAACGACCAAATTTTACTAGCTTCAAGTGAACTTTGCCCAAGGTGAGTTGTGTCTTTTCCAACCAGCCCCCTAACCCTTCCCAGTATTCCCAGCTGTTGGAGAAAATGCTGCAAACTTTAGCAGAACCATTGCCTTATTGAAACAACTTGTCTCTTTGCAGTGTGCTGTCATTGGGTATTCAGACAAAAGGGGTAATTCATCATGGCCAAGTTGTCATTATTAAGAATAAATTAGAGCAATTATGCTGTTATGTAGACCCAGAACATCCTACATCCGTTGCTGTATTGTCCATGAATTGTATGAGTTAATGGAATTCTTTCAGCCCGAAAAAGGAAGAACCAGTGATGAGGAATTAAAGCTTAATAATTATGTCCAATCGAATGTTTAACAGTCTTGAAAGGGATTTCATTTAAATATAACCTGCAGCTCCAACCATAAAGACAATGCCTAGTCAGCCGTATATTCTTCAGGGACCTTCATAACTGTAGTTCTGTTCACTTCTTCTAGTGCCAGTCTGTTTACCATATTAGTGGTCAACATTTCCACATGCTACTGTTAAGCATAAGTTGGTTTGGATTCACATAAAGAATTCATAATGTTAGCATTAAAACATCTAAATGTCAAAAAAAATCATGATGGTGTTTTAAAAGTTGTGAAACTGATGGTATTGGGAGATTGTTCAGTCCCTAGAAAAGGACAGCCTGTGAAAGGAAGTGAAATTAAAATGATATTACATCAGGAGGGCATGAGAGATGTGAGGAGATAAAGAAGAAGCGGGACAGGGGTTGAAGGAAAGGAAGGAAAAAGCTGTCTGGGGCAAAAAAGAAAAAAGGCAGAAAGACAAGAGGGAGAGAAAGATACAGAAGGAGACTCTACCTTTTGGTGAGAAGAACAGCAAAGCAAAAAGCTTCTGGTGGAAAAGAAAGGATCTTTAAAAAAAAAAAAAAAAAAAAAAAAGTGAGAGAATGAAGAATCTTTCCCTAGCATCCAGCCCCAGGAGAGCTGTCCTAAAAATGAGGTACGTAAATAGGATGCGTCTCTTCTCATGGCCATTCACCTAGATGTATATTTTATTAAAGTCTGAATAATTTCCTACAATTACATTCAAACACTGACATCTCTGATTGCCACTCCCTGAAATTTGACAGGATTACTTTAAAACCCACAGCAGCTCCTGGCTCTTCTGTTACACATTTATTGGCAAATATTTGTGGCTTTCAATTACTCTGTGTTGGATGCATGTGAAGGGATGAGTCTGTACATACGTGTGTGTCTTCAGGAATGCACAAAGCGGTGCCAGTTTGTATGGCTGGGTTATGTAACTCTCTTCCTAATGAGCACAGATTATCTCTCCAGCTCTTTGCCTTGAATCATGCAGTATCATAGTTATTGTTGATTATTGCCTGTGAAGTTGAGCATATGGTCCTAAAAGGGTTCTAAATGATTTTTTTCTATTTTATTGTTATCCATCTGATAGATACAACAAAGCAGCATAAGGCACTTGATTTTCTTCACCAATCCCTTGTGCACAATATTGAAAGAATTCATAGCAGTGCATATTTTAGCTGTCCTTTAGAGATGAATTATTGCTATTTATGCTTCATGCATAAACTTGGAAACAGATTTCTGCATATATATGATATTTTGCTTGCACGTAAGTATTTACAACTACAGTTACATGAGATTTAAATCTAAATTATTCTCCACTTCTTTAAATTTGAGAGGAATTTTTAACTATCAACAGTAAATCTGAAGTGAATGAGAGGGATGCTATGAACTTTGCTTTTCAACTATTTCAAAATCATCACAACTGGAAAAAAAATTGCCAGAGTGAGAAATGTCATTCCAAGTGGATGTGTCAACAACCCTGAAAACACTTTACATAAGAACTCATGAAACTCTCTCAGCTGTTATCCTTGCCGTGGTTTAGGCTGAAAATTAAGTGTTAAAGGCAAATATTTGCCCTGGAGAAAACAAGCATAAAGCTGGTACTATTGGAAATAATATTTTACTCCACTGTCCATGTATCCATATGGAGAGCTGAACAACAGCATCCTGCTTTTGTGCAGATAGTAAGTCAACATACACAGTCTGACCATACCATATCACTGTCTCATATGCATGTATTCATACATGTATGCTGTGCCTTTGGAAAGTTCTGTATGCATATATTGCATTTCCACAGTGAGGTTCCCAACCTGTCCTTTTTTTTTTCTATTTTTTTTTTTCCCCCTCCTTTAGTCAAATGCAGATAGTGGTTAAGGAAACTGTGTGGATAAATCACAGAAAATAACTTCTTTCCCTCTGCCTTCATAGGGAAAGTCACTGTAAAGCCATTTTTTTCTTCTGTGCAGTATTGTGTTATCTGCCTCTTTTCCTCACTGTAATCTCTTTTTCTGTGTCACTTATTAAAAATTCTGACTTTCAAACAGCTACATAAATTTCTTTAAACATCTCCTGACTCAATAAAAAAAGGGAGGAAGGGATTAAATTGAACGCTCAAGCTTCATTCCATCGTCTCACTCACAAAAGTGTCCAGATAAACTATGAAATAAATCTTACTGTCCTGTCAGGTCATTTCAATAACTCTGATATTATTTATGGCCTCATCTGTATAATCCTCACTCAGAAGGAATCAAAAGGCTCCCCTTTGTGGTTCCCCCCAGCCAGCTCACATAATCTTTAGAAGTGGAAAGTGTAAATGCTTTTACTTCAACTCAGATAAGGGACAGGGATCACACAATAGGAGTGCAAGGTTATTCTCAGATGTTATTAATAATCAATGAAATAAAAAAAAATCTTGAGACAGCTCACCCCATCTCAGTTCTGTAATAACAAAGCTGGAAGTGGGCTGCTGCTGTACAAGCTTTTCTGGAAAAGGATTCTTACCTTTCCTTTGTAAATATGATGGTGTGGGGAAAACGGGTTCATTGGGGATGTCTGGTTCTCGTTCTGCTTTGTACTGCGAGATTTCAAAAAGCTTAGGAAAGGGAGCATTGTTTTGGTTGGGTTTTGCTGTATGGGTAGTTTTTTTTGAGGGAGAGAGGTCATTCCAGAGCAGCTGATATTCCAGAGGAGAGAGCATAAAGGATTCCTTTCAACCAGTTCCTAATCCACCTCACACCTCACCTTATCTGTTCCTTTTTGACCTTCAGTTTTGGAGACTCATCGCCTAGACTTGGGCTTTAACCAGACACCATTGCTTCTCTTGAAACCAAAAGGTGTAGCCCATCCATGCACCCCAGGGCATTTTGGCTTGTACCAAAATCAGCCCACATATACCCTGCTGCCCTCTCTCCCATCCCCTGCAAGCATCACATCAGAGGCAGAGCTGGGCAGGGACACAATTCTTGGCTGTGACAGAGATTATTTTTTTTTTAAAGTAAATGTCTGGCTTATGCATAAACCGTTGGAAAATTACTGGTATATGATTTATGCCACCAAAGAAAGGAGAGGAATTTGCAAACATCATTGCATTCTGCTCTCTCCTTCCAAGCAGGCTGTGAACAGGCTTTATTTTCTTGAAAGTCTTTAAATGCTTATGAGACATGGAATTAGAGAACTGGACTATTACTTCTTAAATTGTCTGTACTAAATAGACTATCTGTATTTCTAAATACAGATTTTTGGTTTTTTCAGCCCTGCATTACATAACTCACTATCACAGAGTTTAATACTATAGCAGCATGAGAAAAATAGCTGTCCTTTAAAATAAGGTTTTGCTGCAGGTTGTAGCTGGAAAACAAATTTGTACTTTAGGACTAGTGAATAGTCAGATTTACAGCAGATATTCTCAATGCCAAAGAGAAATTATTATAGGCTGCTGCATGACTTTCATTGTTTTAAAATGTAGAAATCTTTCCTGCAAATACTTTAAAAATCGGATCTCATCACGTTTCATGCAGTTTAGAATACTGTTAGGCAGCTTTTCTGCACGTGTTTGTTCATTTTTTTCTTTTGTTCCAGTTGTCCTAGTTTGATTGTATCTGAAAATCTTCCGGTTTGATGTCATTTCATACATTGTGTTGCTGTTATAGTTCTGACTGGCTGAGATGCCACGGTGCCTAACCCTGTTATGCTCCATAAAGGCAGAAGTTAGAATCCCTCAGTGTAATCTTAGCCAGTAACTCTTTTCTAAGCCCTTTAGAAATGGACACAATATAATTTGTCATATGTATTACACTCTGACAGATCATGGAAGAGAGACATCTCTCGTACCATCATAATGCAGGGTACACTGCATTTCTATTTTATTTTTCTGGACAGCAATGGGAAGGTGGTTTTGAACACATGGAGTTTTGCTTCTGTTTAGTGGGTTTGATAATACACAGATTTGTTACGGCAAATCTTGGATGTTAGTTTTTGGTGATACCCTAGTTTGCATAATTCTCTTTTAAACAGCATAGTTCCCTACTTTGCCCTGTGGTAAGTCAGATTCATTATTTCTCTGGCAGAATCCCACAGTATTATGCTTGCAAAGATCAAAAGATGTTCGAGGTGAATGGATGCATTACACATGGCTATATGGAAGAGTCTGCCAACTGTTAAGAGTTTTTAGTGCATGCAAGGTGCCTTGCCTGCTCATGAAATACATGATATATTTCTCATTGGGCACCTCTGTGCTTTTGCAAGTCAGATCCCTTACTGAAGAAAAGACAGTCCTTTTGATATCAGTGAGACTGAGGTCACCCTCAGGTTATTGCAACATGAGTCAAAATTTTGTCCTATAAATAAAAAGCTTATTCTTTGTTTCAAAATGAAGTGGAAACTTTGAGTATGCCCAGCTGCCACCCCTCATTTAACTTCTCCCATTTACTTCACAGTGACTGTTAATTATATAGTTCCTGTTCTCTTCTTTAGCTTCTATTTTCCAGTGTTTCATAGGAAAGTGGTAGATAATATGGTATGTGTGTCTCCTTGGAGATCTGGCAAATCAGAGAGCAGAGTTTTAAAGGGATTTGGTGGTAATCCATATTGTGTTGAATAGTTTACGACATTGGTAAAAATAATTCTTATATTTTCATAGAAAATTGCTGCAGATTTCATGCAAGGGTTGAATTTCTAATAGTTCTTTACAAACACTATGGATTTCTTTTGGGAGCAGCAACAATTGCTTTATGGCTGTGATTATTTTCTTTATGTTAAGATCACAGAGTAGAACTGACTATATCAATGTGAGTGAGATGAGGCCATTCTGACAGCACAAGTTCCAATTTCATTGAGTTACAAAACACCTGAAGCTCAAATCAGGAATTCTTCCAGGTAGCAAAAGGTCATATCCTGATGTAGTGGTTTCTTTCACTCTAATCCACTTTTGATGCCCATAAGAAGACGAGTAAACCTTTGGACCTATATTCAAAGTACTTCATTGGAATGAAGATGTAAAGGCTCCACTGTTCCTGCTGTGCTCTTGCTGCTAGGGGTGATGTGGTAGAGCCAAGATTCCTGATAAGGACCTGGGCCCAGATCTCAGACTTGGTGCAGTGTCATCCACAGATGATGCAATTCCTTGGGGAAGGGCATGATAGCTTTCTCATTATGATGTCTGTCTTTGAATCACCTGCGACATCTGACAAAGACTTCTAGGACAAGGCACAATAAGACTATGTGAATTTAGAAGTGGAGCAAACTTGTGGGATAATTATGCCTGTGTCTTAGATGCCATAGCTCATTAGCCTGAAGGAACAAAGGAGACTGGCGAATGTGAATGACTTTCAAGGAATCAACTGTATTAATCATTAGCTACTGATGACATTGATATCCCAGTGAGCTGCTGTGACAAGTAACAATGTTTTTGCTATAATGAGAAAAGACAAAGACAAGCTATTGATGTGTCACTTTGATCTCATGTTAACAAAGTGCAAAATGCTTGCAAATTTGACATATTCAAGTATTATATTAATATGAAATTTTACGGAAGTAATTGGTACCATTAGTTGAGAAAGCTGGAGATTTCTGTTTGAATTAGTCCAGAAAGCTTTTGATGTTTTAGGTATTTGAGAACTATATTCAAATTGAGAGAGGCTAAATCCTAACTTGCCTTGTAATGAGGGGCTGACATACAGTCTTTTCCTATGCCCTCTGCCATGCTATCACTCTTGAACAAAGTCTACAAGTTAAAGTAGCATCCTATTTTAATCTGGCTGCTTGAAACCATGAAATCTCCTCTGTGTGTATGTGTGTGTCTAAGAGGAAGTGCTTCTCTTCAAATAGTCTGGAGCACAGAACCATGCCAAGCCTTCATGAGCCATTCTCCTCATGTAAAACCTCTGCCCTCTCAGTAGGAGGGATCCTCCTGCTTCTGTGCTTCTTGTGGCCTTTTGGAGTGGGGAGGTTTTGACTTTGGTTTCCTACTCATGGTTTTAACGATCACACCAAAGACCTAGGAATCAACATCTTAACTTAAGAAGTGTGTGTTGAAATGTATGGGATCCTTTCAGTGTGTGGGAGGTGAGCTCTGGGTTATTGGATCTGTGGCAGTTGTGAGAACTAATGACCTGAGTTTAGAGACTGCCTTAGCCAAAGCTGATGCTTGAGTAAATATATTTCAACTCATGTAGATATCGCTGATTTATTTATTCTTTAAATTCTGGCCATATCCACCACATTAAACACATGTTCATGATAATTAGAAATATTAATATACTACAGAAAGCTGGCATCGTATTTCTCTGCATTCCTTGAACCAAAATAGATTCTCTTCAACATTAAAGTGGTAGTCTCAGAGGTATTTGCTATTTCCAAAGAATTAATGATCATTTAGTCAGCTAACAGCCTAAGGCAAAGCAGAAGGGTTTAACATTGTGCCAAGTGGTAGCTTCTTGTAGGAATCACTGCTTTCAAGATTTAGTGTTACGCAAAACACTTTCAGGATGTGCCAGTCAGCTCTGTGGTTTACAACACTAATGGTCTAGTTGTTTTTCAAATCATTTACCCTAGTGATTTAGAAGCTGCAAGTTAGATTTACAAATCTAATCACTGCTTATAGATGAACAAATAATTATCCGACCAGTACGTATGTGATCTTACTCAGGAAAATACCCTAGAGATCTCTATGGTTGCTATTGGAAAGCCTGATGTCTGAGTCCTGTAGATAAATTGAGCCTCTCGATAGATGTTGGGGTTTTTTTGGAAAGCTAATGTAACTCAGGGTCCACTGAAATCAGAATTTCTGCTTTCACAGGAAGCAGCAAAGTTCTTTTTCTGCACCTCTTGTACTTAGTGAGTAGTGCCAGTAAATGTGATGAGGAAAAGATCTTTTATTCATTAATGGAAAGATCATCTTCAAAATAGCCTTGAAGTGGAAATGAGCAAAAAGCCAAAAATTGTTTAAAAGCTGGATTGAGAGCTGACAGCCTTGTACTTAGTTGAATAAATTCCACAGCTACGCAGTAGTTAGTCCTGAGCTGGATTATCTGTGTTTTCAAAAGTACTTCTTTTGTGGCTGATGCTCACAGCACTGTGAGCATTGTGAACCTGGCTCTGCTCCACTGTGGGTGTTGCAGCCCCTTAGGCTCGGCTGGTTCCACCTCCCAGGGTGGAAAGGAGACTGGCAGCATGGAGCAGAGTAGTCCTTTTTCCCTTCCTGGTAAATACGGATCATTATTCTGGGTCAAAATAAACTTTGGGATGATATTTGTTATGCAGTTACACTTCCTCCAGCTTTTTAAACTGAAATCAGTTCCACAGTAGTTAAAAATCATTCAGTGATTTGCATTTGCAACTTTTATTGCTGTGGCAAGATCTAATGTCGTCACAGTATTATTAATCTTAGATATTTTCTGCATTAAAAAATGCATAATTTAATTTGAATTTCTAAAGCTTTTACTTAGAAACAGTAAAATTTTAAATGGCATAAATCTTTTCTGCATTTTTACCTTTTAAATATTAGTTGAATCCCATGTGAGCAATTTGTTTCTCATCCTTTTGTTGTTTTCGAGTCAGTTAATAATCACCTTTGGGTTTTATCTTTTCAAAGTGGGTACTTTTCATATGAATGAAGATGAGATGTCTTGAAAAGACTGTTTATTATCACAACAAACCTATTATGCATTGATGGAGGGAGTCCTGCCTCCATTGTTGATGGGAGTAACAACAGCATGAAAGCAGCTCAGCAAAAAGAGAATGGAATTTAACTTTGGGTTTTATCTTTTCAAAGTGGGTACTTTTCATCTGAATGAAGATGAGATGTTTTGAAAAGACTGTTTATTATCACAACAAACCTATTATGCATTGATGGAGGGAGTCCTGCCTCCATTGTTGATGGGAGTAACAATAACAGCATGAAAGCAGCTCAGCAAAAAGAGAAATGGAATTTAAAAAGAGAATAGCTATAGACACCCAGCATCTGATTCAGCTCATGTATCAGAAGTCAGTGAAAGTGTGCTCCTCAGCAGGAGCTGGTTTTAGCTAATGACAGTAAGAGGAAGACAGGACTTGGGGAGTGAAGAAAAAAGTTAGGGAAACTCACAGGTTGAGAGAAATGGGATTTTCAGCAAAAATCAAATTGCTCTAAAAGTATGAATATCCCTGTTTTTTCAATGGAAACCAGAGAGTCTTCAGAATTTTTGAAAATCCTCTTATAAAACATTTACATGGGACACAGTAGCACCTTCCCTGCAAACTGTATTGTGTTGGTCTTCCTGTTACCTTGCTATGGCTTTGGGACTTTTTGCTCCTCCACGAGTAATGAGCTTGGCAGTCTGTTTAGTAGATGCTTTTTGTAGGTTATTTGTTCAACTAGGCATGCATGAGGGGATGGTGAGCAGCAAGGAAACGTACCTACAGAGAGAAAAGAATGTGTTATGGTTAGGGTTCCTCAGCAGGATTTTGTGAGTTGTTAACAGGAAGCCCAAACTGTGATGTTTTCAAGGATATGTCTCCTCTCAGCTAATCTAAAAATTGGTCTTCTGTAGGAGTGCCCTTAGAAGTGCTTATGCAGGGCAACTCAACTGACCAAGAGGTCTGGTCTCACCTCTCATCTTCCCAGCCAAAATGGGGATCTGGCACTGCCAGACTTCAAGATAGGCTGGTGCTCTAGTTAACCATAGAGAAGTAAGCCTAATACTATAGCTACTGTCACCAGATAGAGCAGAGCTGTCTCATCTCTGTGATAACACTGAACAGTCATACGAACACGACCCAGAGAAGGAAGGTTGAATATGGGAAGCAGCGTTAGCTGAGATACTGACCCACGTGGTGACAGCTGTGCTGTGGTGATCAGTGCCAATGTACCCCTGTGGTCTCTGTGCTACTGCACAGGGAACATGTGCCCCCTGTTCACACACAATGTTTGCAAGTCAAGGCCTTTTTCATTTTTTGCTACAGATAATTCCTGTGGTGGAGACCTTAATTCTGGTAGTAACTTGCTTGGTTTGAAAGTTGAAAAATATTTAAAGCAAACCTTTTTTTTCATTTCTCAATAGTTAACTTTCACTGGGACCTAGTAATTTTTCTAATTATCACAAATTGTGATATTTGTGCATGTGTATCTAGATTTGTGTGGTGGTGACATCTGCTATTGCCTAATCAGCTTCTAAAGAATAGGAAAATGATAATGGAAAATGGATTTAGGAAATCTGTATTTTAATTAAATCTGCTAAGTGCCAAGTTTTGTTATAGTACTTTCACTCGTTGGCTGTAAGTCTTGTCTTTGTTCTTTTGGCAAAATTAATCATAACCTGGGGCAGAATTAAACCTTACATTTGCTTTACTTAGCTCAGAACTGTTGACTCAGGAAACACTTTCATTCTGCTAATAAACAAATGTATTTTTTTCCTAAGATCCATAAGCCTTCCCTTTGGAATCTGTGTGCTGCCATTCACCCACAGTCTCAGCCACATTATAAATCTCAGGGGAAAACCTAGTGTAGAGCTGTTGAATAGCTGCATGCACTTTCCTTTTAGAGGAAAAATTATGTTACCAGTTTTTTTAAAAAGGACATTTCTGTGTTAAAGCTGTATTCTTAATATTTACCTATTCTACTTTGGGATGGGATCTCTAAGCACTACTGTAGTGCAAAGAACTATTTCAGTACTTCCAGTGTCCTGACAGGCTTATATGGGACCAGGATGCCAGTGTGCAGGGCATGGCACATACATGTGGACAGAACAGCAGAGAAACTGCTGCCTTCTCCATTTTGTAGCAGAGGCAGGGGATTTTTTGATACAAGGCATAATTGGCCTCTACATCTGTTCTTCCCAAGCTTTTGTTCTTTGGAACAAGGCCTCCTCGGTTCTTGATATTACTGTTCAATGCTGCCTTCTCTATACAGGAGGAATTTGAGTTTAAAAGTCTGGTCTTTAAAAATAGTTTCTGGGCGGGCCTGACACTGGTGTCACCTAGTTCGTTTGTCCCCAGGCACTAAATCTGTGCAGCAGGCAAAAAGAAATAAATAATCAGAGTCTTTCTGAACTATAAATGTTACCACCAAATAGATAAGAGTTCAGTGTCCCATAATTGGATGCCTTTTTGATGACTAGCAGAAAGGGAGTGACTCAGCCTGACTGTGTACACACACTGAAATAGACTTTTCAAGTGTGGAGACAAAGGCCTTTACATGCATTTATAAAATTGCCTTTAAAATGCTTATGAATGAGTTAATCGCACAGCCATCTGATCAGACATGAACAACCTCCCTATTTTTTTATGTGATTAGGTCATCCCAAGAGAATAATAAAACAAAATAGACTTGAATGTGTCATCCAAGGGTGACTAATAAAAAGAAGTTGAAAACAGTGCAATTAGGAAAATAGTGCAAGTAGGAAATTTTCAAGCCGATTTCACAAGTCTGTGTCCTTTATCTGTCCCCCCCAGAGTCTGCTCTTTAGGAAGCTGATGGAAAAAGCTCCCTTTGGCTAGTACAGGTCCAGACTAAGTCTCTGATTTCTCCTGCTCTTCTTCATTTCCCCTCCTCCCGGGGCTGTATCTCTCTCTGCAGTAGTATTTTGAGCATCTGAGTCTCACACAGTCTCTCTGCTTTCATGTGAAAATTGTACTTTCCCACAGGCATACTGAAGTGGCAACCACTGCAGTGGAGATTTGGAAGAACTCAGATGTCACTCAAAATCAGATTTATAGGACTCTGGAAAACATTAGAAATGGCACAACTGCAGCTGTCATAAATGTGTCTCAGCAGCAAGATCAAGCGTGTGTAGCTGTACCTTTTCTATACCCTTCCAGTTCTCCAGATTGGTTTTGTGCCCACTCTTCCACAGTGATTCCAGTCCTGCCTTTTATCTGCTTTCCTCACAACACACCAGTCCCCAAAGCACCCCATTCTCCTGCCACACTGTCATTCCCCAGCCTATGGAGCATTCCCCGGAGCCATGTTTCTGGCTCCCTCCTCTTTTAAAGTCTCAGGGTGAAGTGAAAGGCAGCCAGAGGTCAGCTTGCTGGGAAGATGCTTCATCAGATGCTACATCCAGCTTTGCCTCTCTTATTGTAGTCACAGGCTGGTGCCTGGCACTGTGAGATCCCTTTGCCCTGTTCTCCTGATGCCTTGTCAGCACTGAAAGGGCAAGGAGGCAGAGAACATATGGCAAATGGGCCAGGTATGTTCTCAGAGCTGAGGCACATATATGTAGAGGGCACCTAAACATTTTGCAAAGTACAATAGAGGAGGATCCAAATTTTCTTACTTGCAGGTTCTTATTCTGGACCTTACTTACTTTTATCTTATGCTAAATCCCAACAAAATGAAGCTTTTGTTAAGCTGTCATCATTGCCTAGATATTTGTAACCTACTAAACAGGCTTTCGATTACAAGCTCAGAGAGCGAGAGAGACATCAAATGAATGATGATCTTTATAGTTTTCCTGCAGCTTTAATTGTGAGTGGCACCTAATCTCTAACAATCCCCTGTCAGATGCAATGCTGGGGAAGGAAAAAGCCTACAGATATCTGAGAATTAAAATGAAACATGCAACTCACTTGATTACTAGAGTGTACCAATATTCCAGGTGTATTTCTCTTTGCAGTCCTTAGAACCTTGTTCTACAGCTGTCATCTTTAAAGAATGAGTGTCATCTTTTCAGAGTCTCTTTTTCTAGTGGTGGCAGTTGTCTAGGGAGATAAAATCTACAGAGACTGACACAATTGCTGATATGAAGAGGCTTTAGATGGCTCTCTCTCCACTGCTGTAATAAAATGAAAAGGCACTGAGTCCAAGATCTCTTATAGCAGGTTTGTAATACGTAGAAAGCTGCCCAAAGTAAGTCAGATCTGTGCTAAATTTTTTGACAGTTAAAAAGATTTCGATGGAAGAAGTGAAGAAGTGACTGGTTGCTACATAGCAATATGTTTTTGTATTAATGGAAGCCCTAAATTAGGTCTAATTATTCTGAAAAGTATCCTTTAGTGTTATGGAATAGCTTATCAGTTTGGGGTGGTTCTAATGTGAAGAGACTTGGTACTGTTACTGCTGGGCAGTTGCAAGTAAAATTTGGATCTCCACTAGAAGGATTTTTCATTATATCCTGTCATTAGGGAAGGACCTCACCAGCTGTAACCACAAAAGCAGTCACCAGCTATTCCCAGGGCAAAGCCCATCACTCGGTTTAGCTCAGGCTCCCAGAAGACTGGACAGCTTGGAGAAGGTAGTGGAGCATCCTTGGTCTCTACTATCTAGTGAAGAACCAGAGGGGAAGGCAACTGGCACTTGCTTCTGGTTTTGGAAGACCTTGAAATATCAAGCCAGATGCTTGACCCAGAGTCATCCTCCTGACAGAGTTAATGTTTTGGGGAAAAGAATGCAGGCAATCTCAAGTATGCATTGATACATGAAAATATTGAATTAGTTATTTTACCAAAATGCCATAAACCCCAAATTAACTGTTTCACCTCCTTTGGGGACTGCATGTATGGCTTGACTTCCCTCCTGTTTTGCATGTTCATTCTAACATATCCAGAGGGACTCCTCAACATTTAGTCAGGGAAGTACTTCCCTGCTCAGCAAAGGTTGTTAGCACATGTTTAACTTCTGTCCTCAGACTGATATAAAATCAGTCACTCTCAGCTGCTGGATTGGAAAGGGCTGTGTGCCTGGTGTTTTACTTGGAGTTGGGATGTGTTAGCCACATGGACTTTGGCTATATACATCAGTGATTTAGACATCTGTGGGAAAAATCAATGGAATACTGAGCAGTAATTCACTCAGATACTTTAACAAGTGTACCCTGGACTTGTTCAATATGCTCTGTTTCGTTATGATGAATCTTAGAATTAGGCTGGCCCAAACCTTTGTAAGTGTTAATAATAGCACCACATTAATATTATGTACTGGGATGTGCATAATCAGGTGTTGCTTAATTTAAATTCGTGTTAGAGTGATGTAAATTATTTCCTACCATGCTGGCTGGTGGCACTCTGTAATTCTAGTTTGTCCATGTATTGTGTCACTGTTTTGCAAATTAAGGATTCTGGGTACTTGAGTTTTGGTGCTGTGAAAATTTATCTCAAAAGCATTGAAATGGGCTGAAGTTAAATGAATGAGGAGGCTAAAGTGGAAAAAGCATCCTTCCTGGCTTTTTCTTCTTTTCTAATATCTTTTCTACTTTTTGGAAGACAGTTTTAAGTTCTTACTTTACAGAAGGTGACTATGAATTCTTGTTCTTGCCAGGAATGTAAAAGTAATGGGTTCAGGTCTTAAACATTTGTTCTGCTGTCAAGAACAGCTCCTCTGAAATCATTCCCCCTAGAGAAAAATATAAATAATCTTCAAGAAGAAATCTGTAGGTGGAAGAGAGCTGCTAAATAAGTAGTCTTAAGAAAGAGAAATGGTGAGGTGCAGGATTCAATAGCTAGAAAAAAATATTTTTTCTATAGACATTAAGTATTGCTATTCAAAGAGCTGGAAGGAGAAAGGAACTAAGGCTATACAAAAACCTTTTCCTCAGAGATTGAGGAATATAGCCTGTAGCTAGAGTTTAAGGAGAACAGAAAATCTCATGTTTGATTCAGAAGTTGCTGAAAAGAAGAAAGTATTTTCAAGAACCCATTTGTTAACATCCCACAGTTCTTGGGAAATAAGGCACTGACCCCTTCTTGGTGTAAGTAAAAGTAGGAAGTGACCTATTGATACAC
>NW_009953098.1:4796929-4804646 GCF_000747805.2 Chaetura pelagica | reverse complement strand
GACCTGAGCAGTTAATCATTCTGCATTTGCTTCCCTCTGCTAGAGAGAAATTAAAATCCAGTTTAAACGAATTACTCTCTTTGGGCCAGCTTAGGCTCTTCTGATTACTTTGGGTGTGCTCCAGAGCAGAGTATGTTGAAGAATCGTGTACCATGCTTAAGGGCTGGTGGGGTAAAGTCAGTTGGCTGGCGTCAATAGGACCTCCCTTGCAATAGGATTCAGGAACAGGAATTCAGGTGCTATTTGTGACCTTCTGCATGGATCTGTTTTTTTAGTAGAGGACAGAGCCCTGGTAACTTTAGTATATAATTAAAGAAGTGGGTCAGTAGTACCTCAGTCCACTAATGACAGATTCTTTATTAGCTGAATTTATCTTCCTGAGTGACCAGTAAGGCAGTATGAGTTGGCACATTATAAGTAATCCAAAAAGTCCAGGCTGTATAAAACCATTATTTCAGAAACAAAAAGGCATTGGGAGTTGGTGTTCACTTCAAAACCAAGACAGTGAGGATATGCATGTTGTAATAAAAATAAAGAATAGCAGAACATTTTAAAGAAGCTTATTCCTATAATAATGTAAAATATTAAGCACAGATTTACAAGCATAAATAAGAACTGAAGTCACAAAATGGGTAGAGACGTTATACCAGCAACATTAAATAGATGAAATAGCGGCAGTCAGTCTAATAAATAGTTTTCCTTTGCTGCCTCTGAAGCCAAAGAAATTATATTGCTTTAGGGACACTTTTGAAAAGAACTCAGAAGTATTTGCCCTACCTTCCTGTCATTGCTAAAATGGACCATCTGAGGTCACTGAACCACTTTTTACTATTGCCCTGGCCATTGCACACATCACAAAATTCAGCTTTTAAAGGGCTGTGAAAATGATGAGGAAAATACGATGCCAGTGACCAGGGAGTTTAATTTTCTTCCTGTGGTTGTTTGAGTTATGATTGCTGAATTTATCTGTCTGCTCCAGGAATTTCTGAAACTCACTTTCTTCAGTCCAGCTCCTTTTTAATCATCTGAGTGCTGGTTTGACACCCTAATTCCTTCAGAGAAAAGGAAGGAACTTCTGCAAAAGAAGAGTTCAGCCTTGCAATCCCATGTTAACTTAATGGAAACAAAACCTCTTTCTGAAACAATCAACAAACCAAAACCACAGCTTTTCAGGGCTGCAGCCTTTCCCTGAAAAAAAGGAGCATCCACTATTTGAGCCTTAACCCCTAAAAGATGGAGTAGCTCTTCTCTTGTTGCAGTTTCCCTAATTATTGTGTGTTTTCTGCTTCCAAATCCTACCTTTGTGTTACACCAGAGGCCAGACTGGATAACGGTAACGATGGCCAGCTTCAGCACTTAAAAATTCAGTAATTCATTTCAGAAACTCTAGACTAACCTCTTGTTTGGAAACCCATTTATATAAAAATAAACTCTGTTTTTTTAAATATGTATTTTTTTAAGAGAATTTCACTAGAAACCTGTCTTTTTTTAACAAGTCTTCCTCCAAAAAACTCATATGCCAAGGTTTTCTTTGACAGAGAGCCTGTAGCATCTTGTATTGAAGGAGCACCTCTCCATTTAGAGTGCTAGGGCATGTCTGTGTAGAGCACTCTTCATCTTAATTTAGTTAAACTGTAGCTTTGGCTCCTGTAACAAAAGGTTAGTTCTGCTCTGCTTGAGTCAGAGAGGAAGAAGCATTTAATTAGTATGGAGCACCATCACTGTGGTTCTTGTTACTTGATTCAATTGTCTCCATAGTTAGTGAGGACCAGCATCACAGTAGTTTATGATTAAGGAGCTGTGCAGAGTAGAGGAATTCTTCACTGCCACTCTCAGGTGCTACAGTGCTAAATGTGCTGTGAGAGACCAAGTCCTGTCAGGTCCTATGATGGTGTTCTTCACCACAGGAGGTGACACCCTTCCTATGCACACGAGGTGTGAGGGATTTCCACCTGGCACATGCTTTTTACTTGCCAGAGCCCATGCATAACTGAAACACAGTTTGGGGAGTTGGCATCTGACATGTTAAGCTTGGCTCATGCGTTTTACCCAGGGGAATGTAATCTCTCCTCAGGAATTTCATGGCAAAATGCACTGGAGTAACCCTGGGCTGGGCAAGGGTGCCATACCATTGGTTTTTTTCCCAATAAAATGTGTTGAGCTTTTACTCTTGGGATTTCCTTCTTTCTTCCAGTGCTGTGCTGTAGCTTTTGTCCACACTTGGCAGTATCATGTCTGCTGCTGATTGACAATGGAGCCAAACTAGAGTAGTATCCCAGGTCTTCTGGTGTGCTAAATTTGAACTGAACAGCTTTGGAAAGCCTGTTGAGGGGCTCCTAAGCAGAACTAGACCCAGTTCAGAGAAGAGCATGAGATCACTTACGAGACTGCAGCAAATATCACCAGGGAGGTATTAATAATACTAAATGACCTGTCCTTCACACCATAATACTTAAAGTTCATTAATATAATCTGTCCCCTCATCAGCAGTGATGGAAAACCATTTTCATGTCTGGTGATTGTGAAAGGGGTCACTACATGTCAGTATCAAATTTGTCCCCATCACTGCACTGCGGTGTTTGATGATTCAAGGAAACTATTACATCTCCTTGACTGTTGCAAAAGATACGTGTACATGGATAAATGTATTAATTTTAAGGTCAGAAAAAAAAGAATATCATTGTATTTGATCCCCTGAATGAGAGCTTACCTGGTCATCTCAGACTGAGCCCAAGCACTTCTGTCTGTGCAATACTTATTCTCCAAAGGCATCCTCCAACTGAAAAGTAAAGAAATGGAGAACTGTGTCTTGCTTGGCTCAGCATTAAAGAGTAATGCCTTGTTTCCCAAATGAATTTGTCTGGCTTCAGTTCCCAGCCATTAGTTCTTCTTGTGTAATTTCCCTGCTAGACAAGAGAACCTGTAAGTATCCAGTGTTTGTTTTCTCCCTGGAAAAGTGCTTACACTGGATAAACTAGTCCCTTGTCAATCTTCTGCTTTATAAACTAAATGTTTTGAGGTTTCTATAGTCTCACTATATGGATTTTTCTCTAGTAGTCAAGTTTTTGGAGCTGTTTTCTGTACTCACTGTGTGCTAATGCCAGGTTTAAAAAAATACCATATACACTTCCCTACTTCTTGTTGCCCTTCAGTATTCCAATTTAAGGAATAAATTAGCATTTTCATACAGCTAAGAAAATACTGGGAGCTGGTGTACATATATAGATATCTGTGTATAGTTCTTCACAATATTGCAGATCCTTTCTGGAATGACAGAAGCACCCCCCTTCCTGCAAGTAGATTTGTGTTCTTTCTTTCCAAAGGCCTTGTGTTTGGCT
The DNA here is from genome assembly GCF_000747805.2 of Chaetura pelagica. Lineage (NCBI taxonomy): Eukaryota > Metazoa > Chordata > Aves > Apodiformes > Apodidae > Chaetura > Chaetura pelagica. The sequence goes on along the minus strand of NW_009953098.1, from coordinate 4,801,308 downwards.
AAATTAAAATGTACTTAATTTGACTGGGCACAGCTTGCCAATGATCTCTATGAATTTCACTGGTTTGTCCTCACAGTGTATTGCTGAGACACAATTTATAACCTGCAAATACGTCAGCAAGTGGTCTTGTGTTTGCTTCCAGGTCAGTGATGAAAAGAGTAGTGTGAGTATTCATCTTTATAACTCCTGCTAGGGAGCACCCACTCTTAAGGCTCAGTACTAGTTGACAAAGCATTTGTGCCCCAGCTAACGTCCCCTCACCCTATAGCTCTGTCTCCATGTTCTAAACCAGTGAAGAACTCTTTCATATTCATAGTTTTGCTCTTAGCTTTTGCATTTAACTGACAGAGAGGAAATAGTAAAAGTCCAGATCTTCAGACACTCGTGAGTTTGGGGCACAGGCTCTTCATGGTGACACGAATACAGAGACACATCTCGTGGTTTTCAAGAGTTCACATTTTTCTGTGAAGGAAATGTAGGAGAATGAGTGGATAGTGCACAAGCCAAAACAGCTCACCAAACCTGCCAAAACATAACTGTTCATCTGGCAGAAGTTACATAATTTAAGTTTTGTTTCACAGCTGGACTGTTAATCTCATTATTGTATTCATGTCAGAGCATGTTAATATAACCAAGTGAAAAATGTTCCTGGATACAGGCTATTGAATATTTAAAATGAAGAATTAAGTGTGACTTTTGAAGCATCTGGAAGATGTGATGCTAAATTGTGATTTTTAGTGAAGGGTTGGCTGCCTTTTATGTAAACCTAAATATAAACCAGTTAGGAATTGTTTGTTTAAAGATAAGATATTATGATTTTCTTTAAAGTCTCCTTTTTTATTGGTATAGTATTTTGTTTTTATTAGTGATATTCATTAAGTGTTGAAGGAGAGTGGCAGCTCTGCATGTATGAAGTATAAGCCGAAGATTTGGTCAAGGGAACTATGCAAGCATAAAAAAGAAATTGAGATAAAAACTTGGTTGGTAAAGCCATGCTGAGTTTCTGTGCCATATCGCTGCAGGTTTAAGCCCTGGAATTAGTAGGAGGTTTGCAGCTAAATTCTAGTTCTTGCAGCTAAAGTAAGTGCTTAAACTTTTACTTAGCACACAAAGGCCCCACTCATATGATCATTTATTTTTCTCCATAAATAGTCTGGTTTAAAACTTTTTAGGTAGCAAGAGCCAGGTGTTTAACAAGTTCTAAAGCCATCAATAAAACAACATACCCAAATGTACCCAAGCTCATTGGAGACTAATTAGTTGTAGTCAGTGAATATAGTACTTGAAAATGACATTCTCTTTGCTTCTGACTTAGGAACAGCAGGCCAAGTCTTGTCTGCCTTATTGATTTCTATGGGACTGCTGGTATGAATAAGCAAGAAGGCTTTGACAGTACGTTTGGATGTAGTGGGCGATACTCAGGTTCTGAGACACTGACAGAAGACTCCTTCCTCCAGTTGGATAATTCAAACCTATAAATCTTCTCTCTAATGGCATTTGTAGGGCTCAGCAGGAGGAGGTAAATAACACATTTGCTGCCATTTAGCTGTATGGCAGGGAGGCAGAGAAATGGGGCTGGGTCTCTGGTTTGCCTGGTCAGGACACAGTTTTGCTGCTTTTGTGCAGCATGGAGCTGAGGCATGTTGTGAGCCAGCTTTTCTGTACTGAAGTCCCTCCATGAAGAGATTAGGGACGTCTAGGGTGGCACCCACAGACTTGTCCAAGAACATGCAGCAATCTGGTGGCAGAACTAGGAGTAAACCCCAGATTTCTATCAGTCTTTCTTTATCCATTAGGCTGTGAGACACATTGATCATCCTTCTGTGCTTTGCTTGTGTCATTTCTTAAGCAGGAAAGATCATTGCCAATGTTAGTGGATTGTGAATTTCCCAGATGAAACGGACACACACAAATTTAGATGTTTGTTTTATTTATTGTTACCTTTCACAGGCAGAGCCATTTCAGATCAACCCTTGCCACTGATTTAGTCTACAATTATGCATTGGTGGTCCTTTTGGCAATCAACTGTAACTCTCACGATTGATTCCCCCTGCTCCTTGAGTATCAATGGGTACCCACACAACCTATTGCACATCCATTTGTGTGGGTTTACCAGTATCTGTAAAAAAAAAAAAAGTTATAAAATAAATAAAATCTTTACTGCAGTTGCTTCTAGAGTTAAAAAAAAATAATGCTGTGAAATTAAATGCTCAATGAAGAATTTAATAAAAGTAGCAAGATGGTCCTGGGACTATTCATTATGACTTCACTGAAAGTCATATGTCCCACTTCCATTTTGGTCCTTCTCTCATCACATTTGATGTTTTAGGTTAGAGATTTAAATTTATTTAGCCATTAAATAAATCATTGCAGCTTCCCAGCAATGATGCAGCAATGGTTTGGTCCAGCCTCACACTTGTAGGAAACATACAAGATGGATCAGTCAACAGTTTGATTCAGGTCAGTGCTGGCCTGTGCTCATCTCATCCCAGCATGCCAGGGGCACCTGCAAGCAGCAGGTGTAATTCCAAGTGCTCCAGGATGGTGACCAGGGAACTTTTCCGGCTGTTGCTTGGACAGATGTTGAGCAGCGTACGAAGCAGGGAGCGTGCAATAGATTGGTGCCAAGCCTGAGACTCAGTTGCCAAATCTCCTGTGAAGCAGGGCTGTGCAGATGAAATAGAGAAACGATTTATAGTTTGTTAATGTTTGTTAAAACTTTTGGTGCTTACAGTCCTGCTGAGATGAAAAACTGCAGAGCAAATAGAAATCCCTGGGAACTCGCCTTGTTTTCTACAAGCGTCTCCTTCAATCTCTGCTTTACACTCACCTTTTTTTCCCAGAAATGTTTAATTGCCACGTTTGATGGCTTGAGGTTTCTGACTGCTATGAAACGGAGACTAAGTCTTTAGGTGTAAACAAAACCTCACTTCAGTCGTAAACCCACAGTTATTTTTGCTCATTCCACTTCATAGTACTACAGCTGTTTCTAGTAGGTATGGGGTAGTCTGACAGATTGCACAAAAGCAGTGCTAAATGTTACTATTTATACTGAAAGATTAACTAGACAAAAAAGCCAAGAACATTGTCCTAGTGTGGATTCCAGCATAGAAAGCCTCTCTTTAAGCCTCTTACTGGGGGACTCTAGCTGGGAACAGAGCTCTGCTTGTATACATCAATTGCAAGATCCTCCACAGGCAGGTGGGAGGGCACTGAAGGATGCAGGGGAGCATTTGTGAACTGTTGGTTGGCAGAAGTCATGTGCTCTCAAGAAGCTGGTACTCAAGGAAATGAAAAAGCCTCAAGTATTTCTGTAAAAATAACTTATTCTCTATTTCTTTTTACCTTTTGCTCTTGGTTGCAGAACCCAAACCACACAGTCTTTTGCCTGCAGTGGGATTCCAGCACTCAGCAGCATGAGGGGAAATCCAGACAGCATGTTCCTTTAAGCTAACCTCCTCAACCTTTAGTTACTTACAAAAAAAGGCAGTTTGGCCCTGCAGAACATTTAGGCCTCAGCTGTGGTGGTCTGTCAGTCATAATGCAGATAGAGCCATAAGCAGAATGAGTACTGAGACTTAATGGAGTTTGTGAAACTTCAACAAGATAAGCCTGATGGTAGGTCTGCATTGCAGATGGAAAACATGTATTTTTATTGTATTGGTATTGCTTCAGGCTACATATCTTCTTTTGGTGGGTAATGATGGCAAAATTACCAGGAGAATAATTCTTCAAATGTAACAAAGTTTTTAAAGTAAAGCACTACATTTCTTTAGGAAGTGTGATGCATAACCAGGAGGCACAATAGTTTCCCAACTTGATTTGGAGCTCAGTTGCACTGAAGGTCATCATCACTGGATAAAAAGAGAATGTTTTGTTGTACACACAGAAGCACTCTCGAAATGTGCACCATGTGTGGTGTCCAGGGATGACCAATTCCTTGCTTTTTCATCTTTAAAAGTAATGAGGCTTTCTTGGCTGGTAGTGCCGGTGTAGTTGTAATTTTTTTTTGCAAATTGTACTCAGCATATTCCTACAAAGCTTTTCCTAAGAGGTAAAGTGAGTTTTGTTTTTGTTCTTGAAATCCTCAAACCTCCTGATTTTCCATTATGCTTATAAGCTTTCTTTGTTTTAGCGATTAAGATTCACTTCAATGGGAAATACTTCCCACCAAAGCAACACAAATGAACAATTATCTCAACTACTGTGAGAAACATTTTACAGAGACTTGTATGTTCCAGATATTTTAATCCTCATGGAAAAGTGTCCAGTAAGGTTCCATATTCTAAACGCATTACCACTTTTATACAAAACAAGCTATTCTTTTTCTTTGTTGCCCAGCAGAGTTCCTTGGCAGCAAAACCATTCTGTGTTCAGCA
>NW_009953098.1:4787546-4796895 GCF_000747805.2 Chaetura pelagica | reverse complement strand
AGCAGGGATAGTTAAAAATATTACAGATTGGAATTTCATGCCAGATTTTAAACTGCTTTATGTTTACATTTCAGAGAGGAAATGTTTTATCTTTGGGTTTTGGCAATACAGTGAAAGACCTACAGGTACAGGAGATTGCAGTGAAGTTTCCTTAACCACGAGGCAAAATGGAAGACTGAATTAGCTGCTTGGACATTGTATGAAGCTCAATAGTGAAATTACATGTAATAGCTGCCTTTGTTCTAATTCTGCTGGAATTTTTCACTAAGACATCATTACAAAATGCTCCTGAAAATGTTTTATCAACTCCCTCTCTGCCCATACTAGCCACCAGGAAGACATCATTGTCTACAGCTAGGTCTGGTAGAAAAAAAAAAGCCAGTGGCTGTTTTGGGACCAAAATTCTATGCTCTGCATAAGTCTTTATAATTCATTGCCCTACTTCTCTTCTGCCAGCAGGCATGGTCCAGGACATGGCTTGTTTCTTGGTTTGTGATTGAAGATTAGAGCTCTGTTTGTCAAGTTGTGAGTTTTGACTCTTGGTGCAGGGTGATCAAGGCTGTCCCTTGTTGGAGCCTACAGCAAGAGGGGACAGAAAAGCCAATGCAATTCCCAGCCTGCATTATTAAAAGTAGAGGGATGCTGGTAGCAAGTGAAATTACATGCCAGGCTGTAAAATGTGATGGAGAATCAAAGACCTGTCATCTATTCTGTTATGTCTGTTACTAGGGTAGTAACATCTGCCTGACAGCTAGGAGAACATTTAGGAACTGTCAACCTTCTAAACTGCCCAGGAGTTGTGGATTTAGAAGGATATCTATGACTTTGGCCACAGGGAGATATTACATGTGTTTATACTATTACAATGTTGTGCCATCCTGAAATCAATTGCAAATTTCCTATGGGATTTAATATGACCCAGAATTTTGTCCTGCAAGAGGAAACAGTGGTTGATCAGTGGATGTCAATAATATTCAAAAGTAGCATGTCATGCAGGAAAACAATGGGACTGAAATTACTTGAGTTTCCATCTCCCAAAAAGCAGTGTGCCCATACTAGTGCTTCATCCTTTCTGTGCTAAGTCAATATTGCTAGTTTCAGAATACCAAACATAAACTTTCAGTAGCATTTAAATATACAAACATTTGCCTGTGTGCTAGTTGTAAATTATTTGCTGAAGAGAAGTTACATTTGTCATTACCTTAGGCTAAATTAAATTGCAGAGTAGAGTAATTTATTACAGACATAATATTTTGTGACAGTTAAACCCATTTACCAACTAATTTGGAAAGCAAAATTCTGTAATTGCACATACAGTGGTTTACAAAAGTCTTAGCATAGAAAATAATATTAAGAGGAAACTAAAAAGGGCTGAGTAGTCCTTGTTGGAAATCAATATGCATGGTTAAATAAGGGTGAAGTTATATTAGTGGGGCTTCTCTAATATAATCCCCAGTAAAAGAGACACCTAGCTAGACTTTGAACTACTGGAACCAACTACTTTATGCTGAGAAAAGGCATTTCCTACTCATTTAATCTGCATTCAGATGAAAAAACACTTGCTTTATTTTTAATTCTTTCATAACTTTGGAATTACATTGCTTTCATGACCTTGTTATAATTACCAGTAGCTATTTCTTGTTAATGAACTATTACCTGCAAATCCATATAATTCATCCAACAAGCTGGCAGCCAGACTAATTAACAAAGTTTGACCAGTATCTCAAGCACTCTGCAAAAGATTTTCTCCTCTGACACTGAAATGTTCTCTGAGGTACAATATATAAAGATATCAAACACTGTAAATGGTTTCTGCAAAGAGACTACAAAATCACCCTGCTGAGTAGTTTGTCCATAACATTCATCCAGAATAGATGTTGTTACCTAAAAATCCTATTGTGCACCACAGATATCCTGTGATTAAAACAGTGCTAAAACCACTGAGATTTAAAAATCCTTGATAATCTATGGCATCATTTCCATGTGACTTGCAAAAAAAAGAAATAAGATAGAGAACACCAGGCTACCCTGCATCAAGAAATCCCATGACCTGTCCACTAGCAGCAAACACTTTTGAAAAAGAGTTTGCCTATTTTCAACAAAAACTGCAATCTTAGCTCTTAGGATCTGATCAGTCAGTCTGTGAGAGAGCTGGTATTCCTTGCACTTGGAATTTGGATCTGGCCCTGGCCCTTTGTGGCTGCCCATTGCTACCTGCCCCATTTCCATCAACTTGTCTGTACCTGTGTAAGTAACAGGCAATCATGTCTCAATTCTAGGAAGTATTTTTTAAGTGGTTGTAAGGCAGGTTTTTGTGGCGTGATATTCAGAAAAACTAAGATATCTTGTAATGCTATAGCTGCTCTATATGTATGTACTGATACACATGGCACTTTACCATGAGGAAAAGTCCATGCTCAAGGCAGTTTTCAATCCAATGTGCAGTGATCTTCTGCATAAAGCATGGTAATTTTGTGCAGACCAAATTCTACACACACACAGTCTGCTTCTGTGTTGTTGTGAAAATGAGATTTGTTTTTGTTTGTGAAGCCATTGGAAACTAAAGAAATTAACTCCACAGAAAAGATAAGAAGGAAATTAATAATTCTGTCTTCAGTAGTGTTTGAATGATATGAAGTAAATAAGTCATGGGACCACACAATGAACAAAGGGGAGAAAACAAAATATTGAATAGCTGCTCTTGCGTGCACAGCATTTGTCCTGTGCAGTGCATGAGGCAGTGGCTGTGTGGAGAAAATACAACATGTACGTGCTGTTAGGCTGTCTGGTGCTGCAGCTGTACAAGGAGACTCTATTGAGGTTGCAGATCCTTCCTAGCTCTCAAGCACTTGAGTTTGCATCCCTCATTTCTTGATGGTGCTTCCTGCGACTGCATTTAGTTTGTGTTGTGGCCGTGTCCAGAAGCTCTTCTACAATGAATGAAGATCCAATTACAAAAGGTGTTCTCCAAATAGGTAAGAAGATGCTGTCCACCACAAAGAATTGACCAAATAATGTTTATCTTTTCATAAGCTTAATAGCTAATGGACAAGATAAAAGGAAATTGTGACTGCTTTTTTTAGGTTTTTGAAGGGAGGGAAAAGGAAACCCTTAAACTTGTTTCACAGGCAGCTGTGTTAAAGCCTAAACAAGAGATCTCATTTTGGGTGGTAAGATGTTTGTACACAGAGAAGGAAGAGGAACAGTAGACAAGAGTGTCACAGAAGTGGCAGTGAGGATGTGGATGTGCAGGAATGGGACTCGTTAGTGGAGCAGCCAGGCTGCTTCAGGAGCACGTGGCCATAAAAGGCACCAGAAACCTCCCAAGCATTCATGGTTCTCTCCTGTAGCAATTTGAAAGGTGAAAAATGAACTTCCTCCTCACGTGTGCTCTGTGTTGTTTGATGAAAAGACGTTTTCTCCTACAAAATTCCAAAAACAGAGTATTTTTGGAAAAAGTAGAACCAAAAAGATTTTATTAAAAAAAAAAAAAAAACAAAAAAACCAACAACAGTAAGATTTTTATTAAAAAGCTTGTTTTATTTAAATTTTCAGTGATGACTAACTGGTAAATTCAGATGGATTTCATTAATAGTTTCTGCTTTATTTTTCCCTTGGGGAAATTTCAGCTGTCTTTACTTGAGGTTTAGGGAAATATCTGCATTTGGATTGAGAGGGAGGAGCTCCCATCTTTCTTACCCTGTTTTCTCTCTCACTGCTGTTTCACTTTATTAACTGTCTGTTATCCTATCATAATACGGAGGGGATCTGTAAAATTCCCTATTGATGTAATTTTTCGTATTTTTTTTTTCTGGATAAACTTTTTGACAGTGTTTTGATGGTGGCACATCCCTTTCCTTGTTATATCAGTGACAGACATTTTCAGCTACTCAGGCTGCTTTGTCTAGTGAGGGACGTTCTCAGCACAAAAAGAAAAAATGATTCACTGGGATGAATGATTCACTGGGAACTGTCCTATTGTGTCCATGCAAAATCTCACCAGAGTTGACACTTGCTTTTACCTCAGTCCAGATAGTTGTATTGTAACCCATGTCCAGAAATAAGATGACCTTCATTCATTACAGTGGCATGAAAGTTCTTGTACCTCATCACCGGCAGCATTTATGTTGAAGCGACTGCCTTGGCACAGGAGACCTGTTTCTGCAGTGAGATATAGCCCAAGGCCTTTGTATAGCAGGATTTTTGATCACGCAAGTGCTCCACTGATGTTGACACTTAACTTTATACATTTTTAAGCACTCTCTGGTAGACAGGCACTTCAGGGAAAGCTGTTCTTGTATGGAATAGAAATCACATGAAACCCTGAACAGAGGAGGTACCAGCAAAAGCATTTGCAACTTTCATATACTTTTTTTTTTCCCCAAATATATGTATATATACATATATATGTGTAATTTTGATTGTATTTTGCCCTGGAAAAGTCTTCAGCAAATTGTTTGGGCTTTTAGGCTAAATAATACTCTGAACTTGTAAAACTGGGTGCTGCCCTTGCTGTCTGATGATGGGAAAGCTTTGTTTTGGGACACTGCATCTTTTAAGAATTTTAGGTCTTGGTGTAGACATAATAAATTGCCTGCATTTCAAGGAATAAAATGAGGAACAGCACCTGGGACTGTATGGGCTCTCCACAGATGCCACTTTAGCACAGCAGCATGTCCTGTGTCAAGAATGTGGAGCTAAACACATAGCAGCTGTCAGCCTAGAGAGAAAGCAGCAGGAGGGTGTCTCTCTGTGGGAGCTGCTCTGTCCTCGGCTGCTTAGGCTCCGAGTGTTGCAAATGACATGCAGATTAGCTTGATCACAAGCAATGGCCTCTCTCTTCTGATGGAGGCAAGAGACAACAAACCTGTCTTTTCCTGATTATTTCCAATAGGTAGAGTGCATGCTTCAACTACTACCTAGGTTATTGGAAGATGAACTTCTCCTTACAACAGAGGACAGCATGATGAATGAGAGACTCACCACTGATGGGTACTAGGACACTCCTTGGCTAAGCATGCCATTAATCTTCTCACAAAGCACGTCTTTATTGTAGAGCACCAGCCATGTCAACAAAAGTATGCCATCAAAATTCAGACAGTAAAAACAGAGACAGCAAGCCTTGGTGCTAGGATAGTTTCCACCTTCAACTGCACCTACCTACCTGATGAGTTATTGTTATTGTATTTCTAAGTAACTTACTGCAGACAATTTACATCTTAACCAATGCAGCACATTTCCTTTGTGACAGCTTTAGCACCCTGATTACATATAATCTGCTCAGCCTGTGGGGAAGAACTGCTGCTGTTCTTACTCATCACTCACATGTGCCCCTCCTGTCTCTTGCCCTCCTCTGAGGAGGTCTGCAGGCAGTTGGAGGGGAGGTAAGGGGAAGCAGGGCTCACCCCCTTGTCCTTGTTAGGGAGCACATCCTAGCTTCACAGCACCCATGCAGGATAACCTAACCCCACTTTGTCCCAGGGTTTAGCCCTCAACCAGCTCCTTCTCTTTTGCTGCTGACTGAGATGCTCCGTTCTTCCCCAGTGCGAGGTCAGTCTCCAAGGAGGTAATTGGTGGGGCAGAGCTCCCAGCAAGGGATGCTGTGTCCAGCCCTGAAGAGAACTGTGTTTTTCTAGAGCTTTGCTGTTAGCTGAGGCAGGACAGAACCCTTAGTTTTAAAGCTACATTCAGAGAGGATGAGGCCTCAGCAGTTTTTACGTGGCCCTTGGGTTCACATGGAGCCAGAGTTCTTAATCAGCAGTGCAGGAATTCAGCAGCCCCAGAAGTGTAACAGTACTGTTGGTGTGCCTCCATTTACTGAGGCTGGGAGCCATTAGCTGTGTTATAGCCCACAACTCCAGGAGTGTCTTTCCTGCAGAAGGCTTCGGACATCCACTTGACAAAATACAGGACAAATATGAAACAAATGTAGTATTTTTTCCAGTAGCAAAATTCATATCTAAGACACCTAGATTTAGGTTCTGGAGAAAGCCTGACTAAGTCTCTGTCCAAATCATTACAGTCTAATGAATTGTAGCACAATTAAATAGATTAGAACAAGGGAAATTAGTATTTAAATCAATTTTAGGCCTCCGGGAAAAGTTTGTTTCTGTCTTGTCACAAGCTGACTTTTCTATGTGACAAGGTAAATATTTTGGTAATTATTATGCAGGTAATTATAAGCAGGAAGAATTATCATAATGAAAAGTAGTTTCAGTTGTGTGATAGTGTGTGCTGTTATTGGCATTTATGTGCAAATAATTGGTCACAATCTCAGATGATAAAATTGTTCTGCTCCTAAACACTATTACAAAGAGGCTCAGTGTGTCAGAACAGGCTGGGACAGAGGCTAGTAGGGTGTCAGCATCAGCAGCTGTGAGATGCAATGCAACCTGCAGCTCAGGAAGTCCTTATAATGCTGATTGTTGAAATGATGAAGAGTGTTTCTGGGCAACAATTTCTGTTTTCCTTTGGCATTCATCCCAGTCACTGTCAGAGAAAAGATAGGAGGATAAATGAACTTCTGGCCTGATCCAGTATGACTGTTCTTATGTTGCAAGAATATTGTTAATTATTCAAGAGCACAGGAAAAGGTCTTTAGAATAGTATGGTATCAGTGAAAAATGGTAATAGACTCAGACAACTGCACAGGTTTTGATTGAGGTGCTGCTGATTTAATAAGCAGTTGAGACCTGATGGAGTTTAGTGTCATTCCAAATGCACTTTTAAAGTGTGGATTTAATTTGGAGTAAGATCTATCTAGGCTGTGAGCTGTGCTCTTTATTGTTTGTTAGCAAAATGCCATGTGTACTAGTAAGTGCATCTGTGAAGAAGCTGATGGGAAAGTGAAAGATGGTAAAGACTTTGAAATCATTAATGAATAGGAAACAGGTCAGCCATAGAGTCCTGCCTCATTAAATATGTTCTCTTGGTTCAGAGTAATTGCCAGTGTTACCTGGGCTGGCATTCTCAGAGTAGCACAACAAGCTGAGAAGAACTGCAGAATTAGAAATTAATCACAAAATGTCCACTACCTTCCGCTGCTAGGAGGAGGATGGGGAAATGTCCATTTTTAGCATTAACAGCCAAAGTGGTGCTTTAATATTTGCATAGCCTTTTAAAATACAGCCCTCCTTTCTAAGAACTGGCTCATCTATGTGACATTCTGGCCTACACCCTCAGATGGTGTAAGGCCCAGAGAATTGTCTATATGCAGTGAATTAGAATCTGTCCCATTAATCTTATTGCTGTACTAAGAAAGCAGCCCTATCATTCTAGACCTTCCCTCAGGCAAAAACTGGCAAGAGAATTCTGAAAAAGAGCCAATTTACAGATAAGCAGTTTTTCATTCAAGCCTGTGTACTGCTTTTTTTATTTGTTTCCCTTCTTAACCTAAAACTAATGTAAGGAATTTCATGTTTTGTATTTTTAATAGCTTTTCTGCTGCAGATAAATTGCTAAAATGACCTTTCCCTAAACCCTATTAGTGACCTCTGCATTTAAGGGTAATAGGGTTTAATCCTATCTATAATATAGGAAACAAATAGAACAATCTATGCAGAGTCACAAGAATGAAGATTTCATTAGATGTGTGAAATTCTAAAGATGAAAAAGTGTGCTGAGATTAGATTTGGACAGCAGCACTCCAGTAGTCCAGTCTGCAGAAAACAAAGAAAAAAACTGAACAATTAAGAAATTATTTGGTGGGGAGAGGGAGGAGCAAACACAAGCTTTTGCTATAAGTCGTCTTATGTCCCTTGCATTTTACTGTTTCTCTCTTAATCAAGATATAGGTCGTCATTGAGGTGGAGTATATTCCATAGATGAGATCTGTTAGGAGCAGTTTTCACCAGAAATGGACCCAGTCATGCAAATTCTCTTTTATTTGGGTATTTTGATGCAAGTAGTACCATCAACTTTAGTTCATAGACTCACAGAGCTTTAAGAGACAGGGCTGTTAATTCACCTGATTTCATCTCTTGTGCATTATGAGCAATTAAATTTTCAGTGTCCCCCTGCTGTGTTGAGCAGAACACAAAGTATTTTTAAAAAATCCTATAGTTCAGGACAACAGCCTGGCTTGATCTCAAGGTGTTGAAAGCTGCAGAATTCACTGATTCCCAGAGTTGGCTCTTCTGATTGCTGTTCAGATTCACTGTTTCTTGATTATTTGTTTGCAATTGGATCTTTTCTGGCTTCCCCTTTCAGTTCTTAAAATACCTTTTCAACTGTATTAAGAAAACTTCCACTGCCTTGTATGTCTTCCCAATGAAATCCTTGTGCACTGTAATGGAAGTACTTTTCAATCCTCTTATTGACAAACTGAACATGCTGGTACTTGAATTCTTCCTCTGAGGCCTCTCCCTGGCCCTCCCAGGGGTTCTGCCTGCATTCTCACCTGGTGCCAAGACCAACATCTCAACTCTCAGTAACTGTAACAGAACTAGCTGTATAATTAAGGAAATTTTGACAAAATTGTGACCAAAGTTGGTAAATCTAGGATTTCACTAAGTAGGTAAAAAAGCATTGACTGTGAATTGCTATTGAATGTGATGGGAGCTGGACTGTGTTTGCACAGTCGTGAAGTGTTGTTCAGCACTGGATGCTGCCAAGTAGTTTAGTTAAATTTGCTGCAGTCAGCCAGTCCACATTTGGCATACAAAGAAATTGCACACAACTTGCTGAAATGTAATCACTGAGTCACATCATTGAGTGCTTAATCTCTAGGAAAGTTAACTTTTTCGGCACAGGGTAGATCACATCAGCAGGATTCTTTCTTATTTATTCCCAGGTGCTGATAGTGCCTTCTGCTCCTCTTGTGAGAGAGATTGTGGGCAGTGCTATGGGAGCTGTTATGATGTCATATCATCTTGCTTTTATGCACACATCAAAAATGCAAAAGCACAGTTGTTTGCCTTAGCTCCACAAAGGGGCAAGTACACTTGGATCAAAGAACTTGCCAGTACCAACATGCAAATGTGCACTCTTCATTATTAGACAAATCTTTGGGAGCTTTAAAACATAATGTGATCTAACAACATCCTCAGAGCCCACAAATAGGGCTATTTCCCTTTCTGTGCTTGGTAGGAATCTGTTACATTAGTAGCTCTTTCTTGGGCAGCTGTGCCAGTAGGAATAAGATGAAAGCCTGTGCCAGTATTTACTGACCGCACAGCTGCATTCACAGGCAGAGTTACAAAGTCATTTCTTGACATGTCTTCTGTGACAGTTGGGCTCCTGTTCAATGTTCTAATTTCCTTGGTGACCTCTTCCCTATGTGTGATTGATGTTCCTTTGAAGCATCCCTATTTATTCATTTGACAGTTGCAATGCCAATGACAGGGAAAGA
>NW_009953098.1:4721166-4786853 GCF_000747805.2 Chaetura pelagica | reverse complement strand
GAAAGAGAGTAAGTGGCTGTAGTTCTTAAAAAATAAGTTGGAAGTGAGAAAGTCAAAGCCCTTGAGTTTTGAATCTTCAGCTCTGTTCTTCCCCAAGAAATATGAGATTTCCTTCCATCTGAAGACCCCCAAAATGACTTTGTGTATTTTGGGTAACGTACATTACCAAAATTATCATCTTCTATCCTTAAACATTAATGCTTTTCTGACAAATCAGCAAGGAAATGGAAAGACACTATAGCCTGTAAGGCAACAGCAGTATTTTTGCTTCAGTCACTTGATTTGACATTTATTTTTTGGAGAGACTTTGTTTGTCCAAAAAGCACCCCTGCTCCTCCCCTTTAGCCTCATCTGAATCCAAGTAGAACTTCTCACCTGTATTTCTGTGCTTTCTTTCATACCTCTAAAACATCACTCTGAAAGTGAGAATAGGCCTAATGGAAGAGTTTCTTGTCTGTGATTCTGCTTTAGATCAGAAAGGCAATAAAGATGATTTTCTAAATCCCTTCTTATCTCTGTCACTTCAAGCCACTCTCAGGCTAGCAATGCAGAGCACTTGCAATTAAACCTCAGGCAGAATTTCTGATCATCTTCAGTATCCACGGGTGTTTATTGTCCTGCAAACCTTCTCCAGGCTATTCAGGCTAAAACTGAAGTGCTTACATGGAAGAAGATGGGGAAGGAATGAGGTGGCTGAGCAGGTGTGACTTAGGCAACTATAAATAATCCTAGGAGACTTTTCATCTAGTTCCTCAGTCTTGGAACTTGCAGCGTTTTAACAGCCAAAATCAAAAGCAAGGGGCTCTAAACATTGTTTAATTCTTAGTTGTTTAAATGTAGTTGAGAGGAATGCAGATCAGATTTCTGTTCACCTGCAACTGGATGGTCATTATCTACTTTCAAAATACTGGTAGCTAAGCTAGCTAATGAGTCTCTTTTTCTTAAGAGAAGAAAAGGAAATCAAGCTCTTTTCTACATACTTAAACCCTGTTGAGGATTCTATTCTTGGAGTAAGACCTTGATGAAATGCAGAATTTTCCAAGTCTTGGCAGTTTAGAAATAATATATCAGTTACAATCTAACAAATACCCAGATTGGAAGGAAATTCAGGTAATCTCACGGGTAGCTTTGTGCTTATTCACGCCTTTCCTGCCAGGGAGGCAACAGGAGTTCAAAATGACACTTGCAAGGTGTGTGGCAAAAAGCTTCCATTTTCCTTCATGTGGTAGGGTTCTGCTCTGGAAGGTCAGTGCTGAAGATGCAAACACAATTGCATGAAAAATTGTGCTTTCATAGAATTCTTAGTTCAGGACACTAACACAAACATATTTTAGATTGTGTTTTGTAAACAGAGCAATTCAGAATTCTCTTTTTCTTTTGTCTCCTTGTGATTGACTTTATCAATTTTCTTAATAAGTTGGCTCCTGAAGCACTTGTTAAGAAAGGCAGCTGCTGAGTGCTGCTGGTGCATGCCTTTGTATCCCAGGGACAACATGTACAAGTTTATGGTGGTACTGAAATAATAATAATAATAATAATGATAGGTCCAAATCATAGAAGGGAGGAGCCTCTGAAGGGGCTGTGCAAGTCAGTGTGAGCTTTCTGCATCAGCTGAGGATACAGATAGCCCATAGACTATAGGTATATAAACACAATACGTGTATCTGTGAGTGCATAAATTCCAAGGGAACTATCAGTAAGAGTGTCAGTGCAGCCTTACTAATAGCCTGCTAATTGTTTGCTGGTTTCTACTGATCTTTAAATTGCATAAAGTCAAGATCAATTTCCTGAGGAATGCCTCTGACATTTGTAAGCAGTACCCACTATAATAATTGATCTTAGATCATCTTGTCTGAGGCTGACAATATTGTGAATTTCCAGTGATCAATACATTCCCAAGTACTGCTTTAGTAATACCTCTTGGAAGAAGCTAAATGTGTCACAGAAGGTCTATGCAGGAGCTTTTCTGAAAGCAGAGATGAAGAGTCCTCTTCCTTCACTGATCCTCACATGTACCTATCTGGTCCCTGTAAAATTGTTGCTTTTCCCTGGCACTATGAGAAATGCATCACCTGTATTTAACAAATAGTCTTTTAGGAAAGCAGCTTAGTGGGAATTCTACTAAGTGTGTTGAAAAACCCCACAGATCTTGGTTTGGATTAGATAGTAAATTGCATTACACTTCAGTGTGGGTTGCTTGTGGTAATTTTCTCAACCAACAGTGTCTGCATGAATCTCCCTAGGATTTCCTCATCCTTAGCCATCCAGTAAGGGAATGAAGAGAGAAGGATCAGTCACGATTCCTTCCTTAGATCTACTCCCCAACCCCAAGCTGAGAGCACCAGATCTGATTCTCTGCCAATTTTACTTCTTTGAAAGGAACTGAAATATGTATTCTTCTTTTCTACTATTATCAACCTAAAGAGTTAACAGAAAACAGAAGCCATGATCCAAAAATACATTAGACGGTTTTTAAAATATATATTAATGCCAGAATGGCCTTCAGGCACTTCAGCTGCAAGAGGTCACTTTGCCATTGGTCAAGTTTCAGCATCATTGGCTGCTCAGCAGAGAATGTTTTAAGGGAAAGTTGTTTCTGCCCTTCAGCTTAAGCTTGTCCCCAGCTCTGGCTGGGTTGGTAAAGGGTGTGAAGGAGATGGTGCATGTCTGAGGTACCCAAGAGTGGTAAGGGTTGGGGGTCTAGGCATGGGGCTGTCCCAGCCTTGCTCTCTGATTTGGACACAACAGTTTGTTTTTCAAGTAATGGGAGAACTTCAATAAGAGTTGCAAATGGAAAAATTACTCCAGCCTGCCCTGTGTGCTCTTATTGATCATAAACTACAACAGAAACTCAATCAGGCACTGTTCTTGTAGCAGAAAGTTCTTCTGGTCAGAGAAGGACCTTTGGTGTGCACTGAGGACAAGATCTTGGCTCTTGGTTTCCAGTTGTTTTTTTCACTCCACTTTGAAGTTCTGCCTTGTTTCTTTCTTGCAATAAATATCAAAAGCCAATGTAGGTTTTAGCTGATATCATTAAGATAAGCAATAGGCAGTTGTATGCTGAGCAGGCTCCTGCTCCCCGTAGTCACAAAAGTACCTTCAGCAGCAGTCTGCCCTTCACTACCACTGCCTGCCTGCCTGACTGCTGTTATGCCTTGTAATCCCTTCTGTCATTTGATTCACCTTGCTGAAGCAAACATTTAATCATGTCTAGTGTACCTCAGTATAACACTTTCACTTGTCCTCTTGGGGTCGACACTCTGGAGATTTGGGTCTGAAAAGAATCCCATAATATGGAGATTGAAATGACCCATATGGGATGTGCTCCCACATGGAAGGTCCCTGCTGGAAAAAGTCTATGTAAAAATTTTGTACCAACTATAAAGAATGCGGTAGCAATGCAGTGACTGCTGGCTTCCTGAAGTGGTTAAATAACAGCCATGTGCTCAGGACAGAAAGGTAAGACTAAAGTGGGTCAAAACATATTGAAATAGCTTGTTTTCCTCAATCCCATGCCAAGAGGAACTCTCAAAGCGGTGGTGATTTGCACATAGGCCATGTTCTCTCCAGATGAAATTGTTTTTCCTGCTTTCCTTTTTATTTTTTTTTAGTCCTCAATGAGGCTGTGTTGGCATCCCCCACCAGCACCCAGTTACACAATCAGAGCTGGACATTCTGACTCATCATGGTAGAAGTGTTGTCGCTGTATGTAACAAAGTGTGAATGCATCAAGAAGGACAAAGCTTACTTCCTTGGGCTTAAAGACCTACCTTTGGAAAATGCTAGAAAGAGAGAAATCAGATGTGCTGCAAAAGCAGCAAGATGCTTTGCTTTTCTTCTTCCTTTCTTAATAGCAATTTAGTTTCCAGAAAGCAAGTATCATTAACTGATCACTGACTTTCAATTTGGTCTGAACACTCATAACTGTTTGAATTGTTAACAAGGGCTCTGACAAACAGGAATAGCTAAATACATGGAAAATTCTTCCGACAAGAAGTTAATGGATAGTAATGATAACTATGAAAGATAGTATGTTTTCTGGTGACACACTATATGCAGGATTGGATTCTCATTACTCCAAGTCATGTACAACATGCAGTTTGCCCTTTACCGTAATTTATATCCACTGGTGCTCTAAGCAGATGCATAAAAAAGGCAACCAATCCATATCAGTCATGTTTTATATTTGAGTGAAGAACATGGATATTATTTTTATTAATTTTAATAAAATATCTGCTCTTGTACTCAGAGTGATAGATGTCTGCCACAGTTTTTTTCAGATGGGTTAGGAGTAGTGTACAGAAGGAGGGGGGTGATGAAGGAGGGAAGGATGTTTGTTATTATTTTTGTCTTACTGAGGACAAAGAAGCCATAAACCCTTCTTGCCTTTGGGGAAGTGCATTTAAGAGACTTCCTGGCATAGCCAGAGCTATCTATAACAGGGAAATGTTTTCTGGAAGGCTTCTTAAACATGTTTTGCCAAAGTAAATTGGTCCTGGCAGAAGTCTTCCTGTCACTGCTATGTTCTCTCTTGAGCAGAGCCTGCCAGCTGTGCTGAGATTTGCCAGATTTACATATCTCTGCTGGGGACTGGACAGGATCTTTGTGGTATTAGATGTCTGAGTAAGGTGCAGCCTTCTTCTAAAGTATATTTATTATCAAGTGTAGGGACAGAAGATGCCTTATACCTTCCTAGTCACTACTTTGAAAATTTAACTTTGTCATACAAGTATTTTCTCCAGGAACAGATAAAATAAGCTAGAAAGTTTCCATTTGATTAGCTTATTAATGTGTCATTGTATTTTCTTTTTTTTAAAAAAAAAATTGTATGTCTACACAGCCAGCCCTTAAAAAAATCTGCAAGTCCTGGAGAGGATGGTATAGATGTTGTACTTGCAATCTTCCTAAAATGAGGAGTCATAGGGCTGAGAACAGGTGGGGTAGCTGCTGTGGGCACAATCTGCTCCCTTTGTGTCTTCAGTTTTACACCACAGTGTTTCTGAGCAGTGGATCAGAGGTTACAGAGCGTTTCCCATTCCCAGACACACAGATAGTTAGCCTTTTTCCAAGTGCATTCTCACTGAGTTAATAAGGGCACAGGGCAAGGATCAGTAAGAAGACCACTGCAAGTGCGGATAGGGAGAGATGATCTTGATGACCCATTCTGGCCTTAAAAATCTGTGATGCCTGGAGAACGCCCAGTGCAGCTAACAGAGGAGCAAACCAGCATTAGACAAGTGAATTCCTGATTGCTAGTAAAACAACACAGGCTAATTAGCAGGAGAGAGTTTCAATTTTCATCTTGAATCATATTGGCTTGGAGAGGCAGCATATCTGGTAGACTGGTAGACTCCTACAGATTTCCAATACCTCTTTTTAAAAATCAACCTGAGCATCAGTAGCCTCAATTCTTGTTCTCTACCCATTGTGTAATTTTACAAGCTGTTGCCATTATTCCCATTTTACACCACGATGTTTGGAAAATTCAGGTCAGTGTCTTACAAAGTGCAGCTGTAATAGGGTTGCTGTATCTGCAATCATTTAAGGAAATAAGCAAGACAACATCAGCGAGTGTCCTTGCACTGCTGACATTGAGAATGTGCAGAATAACCCAGTATTCACAGAAATAAAGCTCAAATTTGTGTTTTCTTGCACAGTACAAAATGAATAAATCACTGTTTTTTTCAAAGTCATAAAGCACTGTAGCATCTAGCACCTTACATGCATGTATTTGGTCAGTGCTTCAAACTGCTCATGTGTGTTAGGATTTGAAGTTTTCACCTTAAACTGCAGAGGGAAAAGTGACCACTGAGACTGTAATGGGAACACACATCCTTGGGAAAGCACTTTCTGAATATTTTACATATTGAGTCATGTTGAGTCATATTTATTAATTGCTTGGAAGATATCTAGTCAATGACAGATGTTTGCTGTGTTTTTGGGCTATCCTGCAACATCGAAAGGGTTCTCATTACTGAAGGAGCTATAGCTGTTCTTAGTCCCTGTTCTACTGCTTGTTTTTTTGAGCTAGTTAAAAACAGGTTGTTAAGTATGTTTTTCAAGCTCCTGTATACCTGTTTCTGTGTGTTGCAGGTGTGTGTGTGTGTTTAAATGGTCTATACAAAATTTACTGCAGTAGACTTGGGGCCAAGCCTAAGCAGAAAGCCTAGCAAATCTTTGAAGGTAAATCCTCAAATCTTCTGAAGCATGTAGCATCTGCTTTATGAGTATCAGCTGCAGTAAAACTTTTCTCAAGTTACTTTTTCTGTTTTTAAACAAAATATAATTTTTTGCAAGGTGCAATTTAAAGTATTGAGGGATATACTAATTAAATGTTTTCAGTGTTCTGCTCTGGGATAAGAGTGTGAGTTTACTTGGGACCAGAAGGAAGGAATGGTGCATGGTTCTGTGAGATTAAGGCAGAAATACAAGGCCAGGTCCTCTGAGGCTGGACCTCTTATTCTAAGGAGAGTATATTTCACAGAGTAGGTGGATGCTCCTTTACGAAGATAATAGTTGCAAAACTTCCCACAATGCTGCTGGAACCTGCTTTTCCTCATTACCTGTTCAAGCAGCTGATAGAAGCAGTTCATGGATCAATGGAGCTAAGCAATGACTTCTCTCTTTGAGGCAGAGCCCTAAGCTTTCCCCTTCTTTGCTCTCCTGCCTGGATGAGGGGTGGGAGCAGCCCTGTGGTACAATTGGCCATACAGGTCTATACCAGATAATTTCATGGGCATTAAGGAATATGACAAGGTGAACTAGCGGTGGTGATAATACACTGGCATTTCAGTGGTTTGCTTGATACTTTCTGGTTTCCAAGGACTTAAAGAGCTGTTTCCATAGCTCTTGAAGTCACTGTTTTCTGTCATACCTTGGCCTCCTTTTTTCTTACTTGATAAAATTATTGAACAAGAAATATTGGTCATAAGTATCTTTTTTACCTCTTTGTTTATGGTTAAGAGCATTTACCATGTGCCTCCAAGCCTGGATATGTCTTGCCTTTGCATTCTGGCTCTTTCTCTGGTTTGGGATGCCTCCCTGAACTCTTCTGTAAGAGTAATTTCCTCAGGATGTGGTTTTTAAGCAAATCCATGCCTGCCAGCTGAGATGCTGTGGGGACTCCTTTGTCAGACTTCATGAACTGCTAGAAGGAGGAAGGTCTCTGGTGAATAATGAGGAGATGTAGAAACACTGGGTAAATTAGAGACAGTGTCCCACAAGAAAGCCTGCTAGCTTCTTTCTTCATTCTCTGTGCCGTAGCCAAATGGCTGTAGGGATGAGTCAGACATTGTGTGCTTTGGTGCTTTCATAGTGCCCTTGAACACAGACTGTGTCTTTAGACCCACATCCTGAGATGCCATTTTTAATACTTAAAAATGTTAAATACTAGCGATCAGCACAACATGGAATTTTGGCTAGAAACCTTCAATTCAGACAACAGCCTGATTTGGTCTGCTTGGGTCAAGACTGAAATTTCAAATTTTAGAACTGGTCTCTACCTTGTAAAATTTAAGCATCACTAATACAGACAAGTTGCTTTTTAAAGAGAAAATGTGATGTGAGAGCAATTTGATGGAGTTTCAGCAGGAACTGGGGAAAGAAGTGCATTTTGTGTTCATGTAACTGAAGAAAATTGGGGGGATGATTCATGTCTTCTTATCGTTACTTGGTGTAAAGCAGATCTTGGGCTGCTAGAAAGGTATGGAGGTGTGCCTGTGAGTATACCTGAGGAAAATCTTGGGGGGCAGAACAATGCCTTTGGTGCTGTTCAGGAGGGTGATGGGAGACTCTCAGGTTGGCACCCATCCCAATGCTTTCTCTCTCTTTTGGAGCAGATTGTTTAGTGGAACAAACTCTAGAGGTAATGAAGAACAGCAGCGGAGGGGGGATTCTGTGTGCTTCTGTAAGGCAGATTCAGATGTTGAACCTGAAGAACCCTGGCCAGACCTGGGAGAATGGTTTCCATGGTTAATTTTCTCTTTTGTGATACTGATTTTTCTTTTTGTTATGCTTGAAATTGGGAGCACTTTATTCAACGTTAGCAGCCAATGGCAATATGCTGTAAAGATGAGACTTTGCACAGATACAGGGCAGGAGAAAATAAGAGGTGTGAGAAATTGAAATTCCAAGGTCAAGTTGGTGACCAGTGATGTGGAGGATGGAAATTTTTACCCAGTGTGCTTTGGTGATTAGTTAGAAGAGACCATAGTAGGCAGAGAAGTCTCTAGAGATGAAGTTAGCAGGTCTGAAGCACATCTGGTGTAAAACAAAAGAAAATTGAATCATTTATGCTTTAAATGAGTGTATTTGGGAGCTTATTCTCTTTTTCAAGATTGAGACATTTGAGCATATGTTCACTTGGGATGGACCCAGTATCAACTGCCAATTGCATCTATGTGTCTGTGCATGGGAAGTGAACCACTAGCATGACTCACAGCAGATCCATCTGTCACCTGGGATCACAGCAGCTCTCACTACTCAGGTTTTTATTTAGAGTCAAACCCACTGAAAGTGTGATCATGCTTTTCAGATCTTACCCTTCAAAGTCTGTTTGCAAGCAAAACCTTTGTTGCCTCAGCTGTCCTCATAAGTTTTCTCTTCCTTTCTGTTCAGCTGTGGTTCCAAAATATAAAACAATGTATTTTGCTGTTTGGGAGTAAACATATATTTTAATTTTATTAAGAAAATAACTGCAATCATTGAAAAAAATAGACTTTTCTAGAAATTTAACATGTTGAAAATGAAAGTGTTATGGAGGTATGGGGGAGTTATGTTTAACTGAGCTAAAATGGATCACGTGTTCTGGAGTGACTTGTATCCTTCCTTGTGCTTCTGGTGTTTCTCTCAGTTAGCCCAGCATGTATTTCTTAGGTTGAGGGATGTATTAAAACAACTGTGCCAAAAATCACCTTCCCTTTACACAGGGGTAGATGAAGAATGAGTCTGAGAGGCTGGGCATGTCTATTTGGATGAACACAGACCATGAAGGTCTCTGCAGCACCCACTGCAGCTGGGTGAAGCTTTGTTGCAGCCTGAAAGCTGTTGGCAAAGCTGTCAGCCCAGCAGAGAAACCCTGCTTACACCTTGCCAGGTGCTAAGGTTTCACTGCACACGATCAGAGCCTCTGAACCAGGGCTGGCTTGCACAAAAGGAGGGTGACCATCAGAGTTGGTGAACTCCACATAGTTAACACCCTCCCAGAAGCTTTCCAGGGTGGCCAGGAACTGTAGAAAGGAAAACACAGGCAAAAGCAGGCTAGCACCCTTCTGTGGGACCAGTCATGATCCTTTGATTGCTTTTGGATTAGAGGTTACATAAACCTTGTCTTCATTTAGTCCAAAGTGAAATTCCTTTCTGTGAAATAGCCTTTCCCCAGGCACTGGTCTCAAATTAGATGGAAGTGCTACTCGGTAGCTCTGCATTTGTTTCTCTGCACAGTAATGCATGTCACCCTGGCTTCAACTTCATTTCCATTTAAGCAAGCAAAAAGCACCATCACATAGGCTCTGAGCAGTTTGCAGATGACTCAACATGACAAAAGCAAAGTGCAGGGTACCAGCAATCAGTAGCTCCCACAAACTGCTTGTCACATTGCCCTTTCTTTTACATCTAAAGCCAACCAAAGAGGTGGGCCAGGCAATATAAGGGAACAAGCCTGATTGGGATCCCATGGGTCCTGCAGACCCCTTCTCCAAGTGAGGCAGACCTACTTTAACAGTGGTTGTGCACTGTAGGGCTGAGGTTTCTTTAACCACCTAAGATAAGCCACATTAGCTCAAGTGCCTGGCAGGTGTGGTGGCAGCAGGAGTAGCCCGAGGTCCATGGGTTGGGCAGTGCTGGCTGTGAAGACAGGAGGCAAGAGATGATGGCTCAACCAAGGACCGTCCAGCACCCCAGGCTGCTCCAAGCTGGTGGAGGTAGAGGTGCCAGCCCTGTAGGGGCAAGCACATTGCTACCATTGTGTGGCTAATCCTGCCATGCAGTGGCATCTGCATTCCCCTGGTTGTATTGTCCCTTGCAGGCACATCACAGAACAAGTGCAGTGCCAGCCATGTGATTTCATCTCTTGGCAAGTGGGGCAGATTTTACTTTGCTTTTTCTTCTGTTGAACTACACCTTGATGTCACCTTTCTCCAGCAGCTGAAGAGAAACCAGCCTCTGTGGGGAACCCTTTCCTCAGTTAATACTATCTCTTGGGTTGCTGAAACTGAGCTTGAGCCTGCTTGGGTGAAGCTCAGGCAAGGACCTTCCCCGTGGCAGCTCTGCTCTTTGGGAACAGCAGCACTGGTGCTCAGGGACGGCAGGCGTAGGGCGGGGGTGGCCGTGCTACCAGGCATGTGCTGTCCTGCTGACAGGAACCCTCCTGTCACATCTTTAGGGAGGCCACAGCCTGTCATTTCTGTTCTCGCAGTGGGGTCTTTCACTGCTCAAATGACTCATTCCCTGTCCCCCTCATGTATCTGTGCCAGATACAAGGGAAATGTTTAGGACTGCTGACTCTGGAGCTGAGAGTGGGGGAAGGAGAGTTTGGTAAAGATGATTGATGACAAACTGACTTGAGTTAGTGTCTTTTTCTGAGCCCTAGCCCAAGGAAGAATGAATCAGTTAAGGAAATAAATTTGATTTTGGTAAAGACATGAAGAAAATGTGTTCAGATACGTTGTTTTTCAACAAGGTAGCACAGAAGATAATTATCCAAACGGATGGAAAGTTTTATCCAGCCTTTTCTGTCTCTGACACTTCACAGAAAAGACCAAGAGAAAAACCTCACCAACTCTGAAGTGCAACAGCCTCCTCAGGGCAGCTGACAACTCCACAGGTATCACCCAACACTGGGTTCCTTCTGTTGGGATTCCTGTGGGAGTTGGAGTGGGAAATAACAGCAAAATGCTGCCATGTTCACATCATCCTGTGCAAAGAGCAATGGTGGCTTTTCTGAATTTCAAAATTCATTCTGGAGTAAAGCAGGGTTTCTCTGCTCTGTTTGTCTCTATTTTGTATTGCTACATGAGCTTTCAATAACATATGCAGCATCCCTTTCAATATCCTTAAGAGGAACATTTGCAAGATTTGGGGGGCAGGCATTTGCCTCAGCTTGTTATTAGCTGCAGGCACAGCTTTATTTAGTGCTCTGTGAGGTAGCAGATGCACATCTCTAAAGGCCAGTCCTTTGGTCTTGCTTCTGCACATCTGTGTGATTAGACCATCACACTTCAGATGAGCATAATTGCCTGGGTCTTTACTTCATTTTGAACAGTGACAGGAGCTTTCTCAAGGGAGAGAAGAGCAAGCCTGTAACCTTCTTTAGTTAATTCAGAGGTGAAGGCCACATAAAGGTTTCTGGCAGTAGAAAAAGCTCAAATAACAATCTTAACATTGAAGTGGCCATGGTTTCACATTAGCACTTGCAGGGAGCAGCTTTATTGCAGGCAAGCAATAAAGAAGAGCAAAGTTTTTTCTCTCAGAAGGTTTTGGGTTTTTTTAAGATCCTGCTCTGAGCTCCTAAGATACTGCCTTATATCCAAACACCACTGTGGGCTAAATACAAGGGGGGTATTCTGAGGCTCCAGGACACTATGAAATCAAATCCTGTTGTGCTTAACAGGACTGACAGCCCTGCCCATGTGGTAGAGGAAAGGCTCCTATATCCTGATTCCTCTTTATTTTGGAATAGCAAATGTTTTTTTAAGGACCGTGAAGATTCACAGTGAATTCTCAGGAGGCTGCTGTGAACTCATAACAGGCTCTCCCAAATCCAAGGGATTAATGCAGAGTTCTCTACAGCAAGGCAATAGAACTTTCCTCTTCTCAATATATTTCAGATTCAAACTCACAATATCTTCTTCCAAGTCTTGAGAAGACATGACATCCCTCTCCCTGGGATGTGTGTGGAGGTGGGGTGAAGGTATTGTATTTATTACTATTGTGTGGGGTTTTTCTTCTTTCAAAGAGGCTCCTCTCTGGCTGTGTGGTGTCTGTGCCTCATATTTGGGGGCACAATGTTTTAAACTGCAGATGAACTTTTTTATCATTACCTTTTTTTTTTTTTTTAACAGTAATGAGGGCAAATAAAAAAGTTTCCTTTCATTTTGACAAATTATAGGACATTATACTTCCCTGTAAATTCTTACAATATTGATTCACTCAATAAGCAAATTGCAGGTTGTATTTATTGGAACTATGGTTTGCTTTCCTACTGACCCTGAATGTTATCTCTAAATTTAAGTAAATAGTAAATGAGAATTATATGCTGGAGTTATTCTGGAGAAAATGTTGCTCTGTGGCTGTTGTTTTTCTTTTTGAATCTTTTTCATAGATACAGTCATTTATTTATATAATTCTCTTGCTCTTACTCAGCATAGCACTTAAATAGATGCTGAAATTTAATCAACAGGGAACCCTCTCCCTATTCAGCAAAATACTTGAGTATTTGCTGAGTTTTAATACATCAGTCAGTTGTAGATTCTCATTTGAGTACTGATCTCAGTACATTTGAGTACTGATCTCAGTGGCTGTGTCCCTGTTGGTCCCTTTGTGCAGGGGAAGTGGGAACTTGAGTCATTTTATCATGAGCCATGGCAAGTCCTGTCCCCAGAGGCCACCTGCATAATGGAGACCAAGTGAGGTGACAGCTATTTTGTTTGCCATCCTGGTCAGTCTTGTAGTCTTGACATTTAAGTTTTTAAAAGAGTGAAGAACCTTTAGGTACTTTAAACTTCATTTGCTTGATGCTTGGAATGTGCCTCATTCGAGAGAGATGGTGCTGCAGGATTCTCTTTCAATGCATGTTGGACCCACAGTAAGCACATTGAAATCCTGCCTGGCTAAATTCTTTTGCAGACCTTTTTCCCATCCTTAGCCAGTACTTGTACTTCTATCAGACAGCTATTTTGCTTGAATAATTGCACTTCTGTGGAATTCTGATTCTCAGAAAAAAATATCATAATATGTGTGGTAGAGTTTACACCGATTTATTAGGAAAGTGGTCAGGTGAAAAATATACAATAAGATTTAGCAATAAAAGTCGTGCCTGTTGCCAGCCGTTGTCTTGTCAGCTGGGAGCTTGCAACAAGCCTGCCTGAATGACAGAGTAGGGGAAAAAGCTAAAGCAAAGACTTCTACTGGAACCTCAGGCTTTACTGTAACAAGGTGACCCCAGAAAAGCAGTAGACTCAGTGATATCTACAAGCAGGCTTTTCTGCTTTCTTCCCTTGTTTCTTAAAACGCTCTCTGAAGTGTTGATTCACTAGAAATCTCACTAATAATGTTGTGTTTCTCAGCAAATTATTAATTAAAATTGCAACTGAAATCTCTATCTGATTTAAACGGAAACCATTTTAAAATTTAAAACTTTTAGGATACAATTCTAGGAACTTTGATGTTGTTAATTAAATGATGTAAGAGCAGTTTTTCTTAATAAGAACAGTTAGTAGTGGAAGTACCTAGTGCTGTGCAGAATAGCAGTAATGTTAGGCAAAAGTTTGGGCCTTACATCAGATGAGCTGTTGGAGTTGCAAACTGCCTGTTAGTTCCTTCTGCCTGGAACTGTGACTCAGTGTGGTACCACTTGGCTTGACGTCAGCCCGAAATCAGGACCTACAAAGGCTACTTTCCATGCATAGTGACTGTTTCTCCCCATATTCAAGGGTACATTTAGAAAGGAGGGATTTCAGCTGCAGTTTTAGGGTCTCAGTACTTGGGGGGAAATGCAGTGAGACATGTCATGTTCTTTTTTTTGATGGGAGTTGGTTGGAGTTCCCTGAAAACTGATAGAAACAGGTTGCTGCTGTGGTCAGCTGTTTCTGAACATAGCAGGAGAGAAGAAACCTCCCTTCTTTTCCTTGTGGAGGCTTATTTGAGGCTGTGAAGTATTTCTGCAAGGAAGAGCAAATCTTACCTGTTCTGACTTTGTCCTGCTTCCAGCGTCACAAAGGAATGAGGAGAGATACAAAGCAGGAGCTGCTTCAGAGAGCTAAAGAGATGTCATTAGCTGGAGTAGTAGAACAGTGTGTGAGAGTCAGGATTTGGATGGGACCTTGAGGTGTCATGAAGCCCCAAATTCTTTTCATCCCAGGACAGATCAGCTCAACCCAGATGTGCATTATTCTTCTACTGAGATAAAAATTAGTTGTTCCATGAGAAACAGTTGCTTATACATCCCTCCAATCAGTGGTGGGTTTCAGATGAGATGGACCATGGGTTTTTTCAGGTGTGCCAGTCCCAGACTTTAAGCTGAAAATAATAACTTACTCTAAAGTTTGCCATCCACAGTATTAGTTTAGTTTGCTGGTTTTCTCTGGTGACAAAACTGGAATCTGCCTGGGTATCTTCAGTGCATTTAGGCTGTCACAGTGAAGGCTACTGATAGGTTTTTTTATATTGGGTTTGCTTCTTACAGAAGCTGTGTACCAACAGTTAGGTTTTTCAGGGTTTCCTGTTTATATAGAAAATTTCTTGTTTCTTCACACCAGACATTTTACCTCCAGATGTTTACTCTGCATGTATAGCAGTCTTAGACTCACCTTGGAATATTTTCTTTTCTTCAGGGTTTGTTTTTAAAGTAAAAATCTGCTGGTTTGAGGAACAGCACACCCTGGAATATATTTTGCCTATAATACTTAAGCCCAGGATGGTGTGCCAAAGAAAGGGCATGTGCTGTCAATGCTGCTTGGCCATGTCTAGCCCTTTTCCTTTTCACATTGCTACAGTTGTCTTTTTCCATGAAAATCAAAGGTGGGCTGAGCAGTCACATGCTAGGAATCACCAAATGGTACTTAAATAGTTGTGTATCATGACTGTGAGACAAGCTGAGAAGGACCTCACTCCTCACAGGCACTCAGGACGTTAGGAACATATCAGATGGATGCAGCCAGAGGCTTCAGCTCTCCCCTCCACTCATGGAGGACACAGAGCACCTCTCAGGGCTGGGTGAACAGATTAGGGGCAGAAGGAAACAAACTACTCTGATATTGCCTTGTATTGCAGTTAAATGTCTGCCTAGAAGTGTTTCTGACTCTTCATGAGTTAATGAAGTTTGGAAGCTTCTTATGATGATGGGCAGTGTTGTGGGATGTACAGATAATGGGGAATATCCACCCCTTCTTATATTTTGGACATTTGAGGGGGTTGTATATAACCTGTCAGCATCAGCACATGTTCAGTGGGCAGCTGTGCTACCAGAGTTCATAGTGAATATGGAGATAATGAAAGATTGTGTAAAACATTTTCAGGATAAACATTTTCCATTTATATCTTTTGCTATTTGAGAAGCAGACTCAAGTGCAGTCTTTCTTTAAACCTTTTCTTGCTGCATCCTAATGTTTCAGAAGAACTTGTAATTTTGATTCTTGCCTTGGAAACAATTTAAAGATTGCTGATTTTTGGTGGCTGGGAATGCTGCACTTCCTGACTAATCAGACTCTTTTGACATGCCTTTAATTGGGCACTGAAATAGTGGATAAACAAGTGCAAGTGGTTGACTTAGGACAGCTCTGTGGGGGTTTAGGCAGAGTTGCTTTAGCACACAGCTCTGATATGCTCTGAATAAACACACAGTTATCACTGCTGGGCAGACAAAAGGTGACTGATTAAGGCCCAGTAAGTCAGTCATTTGAAACCATGAGCCTGTGCTCAGAAAAGTGATGTGTTCCAAATGACTGGACCTTTTGGAAAATACAGGCTTGTTCTATTTCAGCATCAAAAGAGTCTCCTGCTGGCACTCAGAATGTCTGGCATAACAAGACATTTATTCCAAATATGGTAAAATGCATTATTTGGACTTCCTATGGTTGATCCCAGTCCTGGGAGGTTCAGCAGGAGTCTCCATTGTCAATAAGTGAGGTCTGTCCTCCCATGTAAGTTAGTGACTCTACTGCTGTTTTGTAAACTGCCCACCTATGCTGGGCAAAACAAGCAAAGACAAGTGGGTGCAACTGAGGGAATGGATGTGCTTCTGAATGTCCTGCCTTAATTGGGGGCTCTTGGCTCTTTTTTTTTGTCTTCTACAGGCAGGCAGATGGCCATCTGTCCTGGCAGTGCAAGCAGAGTCCTGGACTAGCTAGTACAGTTAAAGCTGTAGCCAGACAAAAACCCATCTAAATTCTGAATTCTTGGAGAGAAGAGGAATCTGATTAATTTCCAAGTTTTCTTTCTTTTGGAAGTACTTTTGCAGAGCTGAAAGGGAGAGTTCTTTATTGCTTGAGTAATGCTTTGAAGGTTGGTCCTTTACCAAAAGCCTGTTGACAGTAACATGAATGTTGATACTCACTAGCATCATGTATTATTTGGGGATCTTTAAAAGCTCTCTGAGCAGCTTACCAAGACTTCATTAACATTTTATTTCTATCTAAGTGAGGAAGAAATTATTACTGTGTCTTTTTTACGAGTGGATAGGCAGCAGTAAGCAAGTTCAGTGATTTACCTGCTGCTTAGGGCACACTCCCCAGCCCTGGTAGAGATCCCAGGAGTCTGACAAAGAAGTAATCTCTTTCTTTTTAACAACCAATCTGACATCACCTTATGTTGCCACCATTTCTATACCTTCTTATTATTCATGTAGTATCTTTCTGGGAAAATGAAATTATGGATAACCTCAAAGTTTCATTTCACAGCTATTTCCTATAGTTACAAATCAACATCAACCTTTTCCCTATGGTTTATAATTATTCCTTCTCTACCCACCCTTCCCTCCTATTTTAAATGGGAAGGTTTATCTGAGGTGTTGAGATTTCTCATTATCATTCTCTCACTGGTAACACTGGCAATGTGTCTAACCCTCTTTTTTCTTCTTGTCCTCAGGAAACCCTCTGACTGTGGCCTGCAAAGCTTTCTTTGGATTTAGTGGAGAATCGGGCCCCATGATCTACTGGATGAAAGGGGAAAAATTCATAGAAGAATTAGAAGGTCACATCAGAGAAGGGGAAGTCAGGTACTTTTTGGAGAACATACTGTTAAAAACATGGTATATGCCAAAAGGCTGTTGTTTTTTTTTTAAACTGGCTTTTAATTGGAAGTGGAAGTAATTTTCTGTCTAAAGAGTGATGAATGACATGGAACCAGGGCAGTGTGAGTTGCTGCCTCTCCTTCCTAGCGAATAAACCCTAAAGACAGGGTAGCTATCTGTGTGCCTAAAGATCTGTTACTGAGTTCCCCTTATGGTAGCTGAAGTGTCTGGTGTTTTGGGGGTTGATTTTAGCCCTATGTGGAAATGATGCTGTCCCTTGCAGCTGCCCCCTGTGGCAAGATGACATTCATTTCAGCACCAGCATTAATCTTAAAGATGAATGGTCTCATGTCAAGCTCACCATACTTTTTCTCTTCTCATGGCTGTGTTGTCTGCCTGTGCTGCAGCTCTCAGTGTACCTTAACCATGGCTTTTGAAGGGTTTGTTTCCCCATGCTTAACACTTCAGGGTGAAAAGGTGGTTGCTGTGTCAGGATGTCCAATATCCAACTTGTGCATGACTTGTTCCAGATGCTGGTTATCATTTAATGTACCAATTGTAAAGAGAGCAAATTACTTGTATTCCCATGAACTTTCCATGGAATTTGCACCTGACAGCATCTTTTTGTCTTTCCTGTTTAATATTACTTGACTGATAACTCTTTGAGCAAAGACTAAGCTATGGTTATAATATGGACAAGGCGGTCACAGCTCCTATAGACAAAACACATAAAGATTATAAAGGAAGACAAGGACTTTGCACCTTCCATTGCAAATTTTTTTACTCATTTTTGAGTTTGTTTCTTATAAAAGTAATTTTGAAGAGCAGGCAGAGAGAGACATTCCTTTTTTACTTGATCAATAATTTGAAGTTCAGCCATTTAGCCACTAGTTATTAAGATATACTAAAATAACAGAACTAACATTGCATCTTAATTGCATAGAGATGCAATTTATCATGTACTGCCAGAATGGCTTTAACTGCCCTTTTGGGCTTCTGACCACAAAATACAATTATTGGAAACTTTTGCCATTGCAAATGATCAGCATTTAATGACATTGTGGCCTCTCTGGTGTATATATTTGAACAGAATTATTTTGGTCATGTTCTTCCTCTGCATCAGAAGCACAATTTGTGGGTTTTATATTTAAGGAGCTCTTCAGCTCTAGCACACTTCAAAACATTTCCTTTATGTGCATTTGTTAGTGAAGTAGAGTTTGAAAAAGCTGTATTCGTCCTTCATTGTGTTATCTCATTACACATTAATGTTTCAAATTAATTTTGTGACAAGTAATTGGGAATTGTTACAACCAGACCAAAATACTCCATGAGTTGTTCCTTTGGCAAGTATCTAACATTTTTACCTGTACATTCCCTGCCTTACATTAGTTCACTCATTTAGTAGAACTCTGTATTTTTGGTGCTGTCCTTACCCTGGACTGTACCCAGCCATTGTGCTGCTGGATTTGTTGTGTATAATTAGAGTCCAGGTTTGCAGATCAATGCACAGTAGGAGTACAAAACATCCATTCCTAGTCTGCATCCTCTAGCATGCCTAGTTACCAGTCAAGTAGCCTGCTTTTATGAAAATAAGGAAATAAGGATGCATGTGACTTGAGCATTCAGTTAAAATCAAACCTGTTAAACTGTTGGGGTTTTTTGTAAACAGATTTCACCATGATTAATACATGTGTAGCTCTGGGATTCTTATTATATATTAGGCCTTGTTACTGAGCCCAGAAATAACTGATCAGCATTGCAGAACTCAGAGGAGATGACCCCCTCTTTAACCATCTCCTTGCTTTCCCTTTAATTTAAATCCCCAAATGCATAAAAGGGGGAAAAGGAAAAAGAAACTTTGCTTGCCAGGTGTGTTTTTTTGCAGCCGGAATAAAAAATGTCATGTAAATTGAACCAGGACAATTAAAGAAGGAATCAGAGTCTTTAAGCCTGCCTGCAGAGTTGTCAGTTGCGCCTAATTATCAAAGAAGCCCACAGAAAAAATCAACATGGACTCTGCCACAACAGAGAAGTATTCTCAGACATTAATTTTACTCTGTCAGCCACCTCTGAGTTGCTTTTTTTTTCTTCTTCAGGCAGCACTGCAGAACAGCTTGCAGGTGCTTCATAATGCTCAACTTGTGGAGCGTGTTTGGCCTTCCCCTCCTTTCCCCCCCCCCTCCATTTTTAAAGTGGAAATAGTTTAACTCATTCAAGAGGCATGAAAAGAAGTGAATGGAGACATTTTGAACTGCAGCTTCATTTCTTCGGACTTTGCACCTTCCATTGCAAATTTTTTTACTCATTTTTGAGTTTGTTTCTTATAAAAGTAATTTTGAAGAGCAGGCAGAGAGAGACATTCCTTTTTTACTTGATCAATAATTTGAAGTTCAGCCATTTAGCCACTAGTTATTAAGATATACTAAAATAACAGAACTAACATTGCATCTTAATTGCATAGAGATGCAATTTATCATGTACTGCCAGAATGGCTTTAACTGCCCTTTTGGGCTTCTGACCACAAAATACAATTATTGGAAACTTTTGCCATTGCAAATGATCAGCATTTAATGACATTGTGGCCTCTCTGGTGTATATATTTGAACAGAATTATTTTGGTCATGTTCTTCCTCTGCATCAGAAGCACAATTTGTGGGTTTTATATTTAAGGAGCTCTTCAGCTCTAGCACACTTCAAAACATTTCCTTTATGTGCATTTGTTAGTGAAGTAGAGTTTGAAAAAGCTGTATTCGTCCTTCATTGTGTTATCTCATTACACATTAATGTTTCAAATTAATTTTGTGACAAGTAATTGGGAATTGTTACAACCAGACCAAAATACTCCATGAGTTGTTCCTTTGGCAAGTATCTAACATTTTTACCTGTACATTCCCTGCCTTACATTAGTTCACTCATTTAGTAGAACTCTGTATTTTTGGTGCTGTCCTTACCCTGGACTGTACCCAGCCATTGTGCTGCTGGATTTGTTGTGTATAATTAGAGTCCAGGTTTGCAGATCAATGCACAGTAGGAGTACAAAACATCCATTCCTAGTCTGCATCCTCTAGCATGCCTAGTTACCAGTCAAGTAGCCTGCTTTTATGAAAATAAGGAAATAAGGATGCATGTGACTTGAGCATTCAGTTAAAATCAAACCTGTTAAACTGTTGGGGTTTTTTGTAAACAGATTTCACCATGATTAATACATGTGTAGCTCTGGGATTCTTATTATATATTAGGCCTTGTTACTGAGCCCAGAAATAACTGATCAGCATTGCAGAACTCAGAGGAGATGACCCCCTCTTTAACCATCTCCTTGCTTTCCCTTTAATTTAAATCCCCAAATGCATAAAAGGGGGAAAAGGAAAAAGAAACTTTGCTTGCCAGGTGTGTTTTTTTGCAGCCGGAATAAAAAATGTCATGTAAATTGAACCAGGACAATTAAAGAAGGAATCAGAGTCTTTAAGCCTGCCTGCAGAGTTGTCAGTTGCGCCTAATTATCAAAGAAGCCCACAGAAAAAATCAACATGGACTCTGCCACAACAGAGAAGTATTCTCAGACATTAATTTTACTCTGTCAGCCACCTCTGAGTTGCTTTTTTTTCTTCTTCAGGCAGCACTGCAGAACAGCTTGCAGGTGCTTCATAATGCTCAACTTGTGGAGCGTGTTTGGCCTTCCCCTCCTTTCCCCCCCCCCTCCATTTTTAAAGTGGAAATAGTTTAACTCATTCAAGAGGCATGAAAAGAAGTGAATGGAGACATTTTGAACTGCAGCGTTTAACATTCTGCCTTTTCACCCACAGGAGTCAATTGATGGGTGCAAAATGCTCAGACAAGATGAAATGTATTCTGTTAGGAGAGGATGCTGAGGGAGGGAGGCAGAATTACCATCACTGTTGGCTAATGTGCTGAGTACTTTGCAGAGAAGTCTGGAAATGACAGCCCACTCCTGAAAAGCTTCTGCTATCCAAGTAGACAATTTCTGGGCAGAGAATTACAAACATGATGCAGGAAAGTGAGAGGGAAGATTACTGTGGCTTGTTGGTTGAAACACTTTGCTTTGGAGAAGTACTTGAGTACACACACAGATCTGTCCTTTCACCTACAGACCATTGTTAAGGACTAGAAAGGAGGGACTGGAGTTCATATCCTTGTTCACAGTCCAGATCCTCAACTATATTAAGGAATAAAAGTTTCCTTTTTAATAAGTTCCAGTTTGCATGCAGGTTATTAAAGGTTTGGAATCAATATCTTAATCTTGTAAAGAGAACCATCTGAAGCTTTCTTACAGCCTTTACATCTGTGGTCATACAAAGCCTGAAAATTTTAGAAAAATGGGGTTTCAAAGGAAAAGTATTTCAACTTCAGATTTACCTTTTAGCGCATAAATGCTTTGGAAAATATGACAAAAGGTTTGACAATTTCAAAATAATGGATATTCTTTAAAGAAAACATTTGTATTCTGAAATGACACTTTTGGTTTTAATTTGTATTTTTTTAACTGAAAAATAATCAGTAGATAAAATTATTTGTTTGAGATCAAATAAAATGCTTCAATTTGAACAAAAAGAAAGCACTGGCTTTATAAAAAATATTTTTACTTCAACCACCTCTTCTGTCTCTATCCCATTTGTTGTGAGTTGTCAAGCACCATTGATTTGCCTACATCCTAAATGGTGTAATTACCCTTACAGTTTGTTCATCAAACCAGAAAAAAACAGCCATTATTTTCTCAACTGCATGGAGCTGGCATCTGTTGGCAATGCTGCTGGTGAAGTTTCCCCCAACTCAGGGACATAGCTTCAGCCTCTGGCTGTGCAGCAAATACTTCTGCAGCTTTAAGGCCTTACTTCTTGATACTGTATTGCTTCTCTTCCCCAAAAATACTGTGATCAGTGTTCCCTGAAAAAACTACAAAATATAGTCAATTAAAGGCTGCACGCAAATTAAGAAAATGTAGGTGACCCAACTGTGTGTTTTTGTGGTGATAATGAATCATTAGCTTTTGAGTGGTTAAAAGAAGAAAAAAAAAGATAAAAAGTAGGAACAAAAGGTTTAACACCAGTAAGAGCTTTATACATTTTGCTACCAGCATAATTTTTAAATGTCTGTCAGCATTTTCATGTTAGATCCTGTTCTAAAGAGTTCTCTTCCTAAAGATTGCAATTAGCATGAACATAAGTGGAAAAAAAATCTCAGTCCAACTGCATATTCTTTTTTTATGAAAGCTCCTTTCTCGTTGATCATGTATTGTTTAAATTTAGGTTAAGGGTCGATTACTTTCTTTTAAATAGATTCAGTATAATAGTTGATTTTATCTTAATTGTAATCTGACTTCATTTTTTTTTCCATGTAAGACGTGCTGATTATAGTAAGCACAAGACAATATGAACATTCACAGTGCTCCAGATTAGTGTCCCAGATGTCTTCCCTGTTACTGGTTTTATTTGTTCCTTGCAGCTTGATTTGTAGGCTAATAACTGTGGAGCATGTTGTTTACCAACAGAGAAGACAGACTTTACTGAGTAAAAAATATTTCACTATATATACATCTGGAATATTAATAGGTAAATGAGAATTCATGTATCTGACCCCCAATGTTTTAGGCTGATTTGAGTCTGCAAACAGATCAGGGTTTTCCTGCAAGATTTCTGGCCAGAAATGATACCAGTTTCAGCCTTTCACTTGGACTCAGGGACAGAATTTTAAAAAGCACAAAAATACACAATAAATGAGAGTGAATTTTGGAAAAAAAAAAAAAGAGCAATCCAAACTTCTAAACACAACACACATGCCTGTTCCTAAACTAATGTTTTTCTACTTGCTTTTTTGCAAGTTACACAGCCAGAGTGGAAGAGGTAGAATTGTTGTGGATGCTCTGGTCCATCACCTGAGTTCTGTCAGTTCACACAAGCCTTTAAAGGCTCCAATGTTGTATGAAATCTTCCTGTAAATATGTGGTTTGTAGCATTCAGGCTTTCATTTTTTCTTGTCTAGTGCCATGCTTTCATACTTCACGCCTGATTTGTTTTCAAATTTGGAGTTCCACACTTGTTATATGAAATTATTTACATAAGAAAATGTTTGTTCATTGGAAACCCTAAATCAACTTTGGTTTGTAATAAAGAAGTTGGGGTTTCTTGTTGCTATTGACAAAAATCTCAGCTCTCTGGACTCATTTTCCATCCAGCGCAAACACAAATCTGGTTAATTCTTTTGTTCCCTGTTGCTTCCCATCAGTCTCCAGAGAAAACATTCCTTTTTTTTTTTTTTTTTTTTTATACCTTTACCTCTTAATGCCACACTGTCTTTTTGGAAAACAGACTCACTGAACTAGTGTGTGCAGGGGGGAGTTCAGAGGCAACTCTGAGGGCATCGCTCCTTTGGTGTTTACCCCCTTGCACAAGATGCAGCAGAACATTAGGAGGATCAAATGAATCTGATAGTTTTTACTTTATGGTGCATTTCCTTCTTCAAAGAACCAGTAACGTTTTCTTGAGCAACTGATAAGAAGCCTTTTGAGAGAATAGGACATTGTTTTTTAAACTGAATATCAGCATCAGAAAACACTTGCATTTACTTTCACTCTTTTTCATGTTCACATTAGGACAATTACATGAAAAGACTGTATCTCTGGCCTGGAAGTCTGCTAGAGCTTTGTTCCCTTTGTGGAGATTTTTTTATGTCTCCTCTGTCTTCTCAAAGGAGCAGAGAGAGAACTTGCTGTAGACACTGTTCTCTTTTGAAGTAAGGATCTAGACCCCTAAAACAGAGGAAATTCCACAGAGTAGCACAGCTCCTTTCATTGGTTTTCCATCCTGCATTCAAATGTATCACAATACCCAGACTTTAAAATATTGCCTTAAAATTTGCCCAGTGACACCTTCATAGTGCATATTTACTTTTCTGGAAAGTGAGTATTTACTGCTTCTTTTAAAAGAAATGTTTTTATCATCTAATTCTGGTGGAGCTGAGGTAAACAAGCCCCATGCAACCAATGCACTCCTGGCCACTCTTCCTGCACTTGATGCAGCTCC
This sequence comes from Chaetura pelagica, assembly GCF_000747805.2. Lineage (NCBI taxonomy): Eukaryota > Metazoa > Chordata > Aves > Apodiformes > Apodidae > Chaetura > Chaetura pelagica. The sequence goes on along the minus strand of NW_009953098.1, from coordinate 4,762,871 downwards.
TCACTACAGGCATGATGGGACAAAAAGGTGCTTAGTTGTCATGGAAGATCTCTCTAGAAAGTCTCTTTCAGGCAACTCAAATCTCCTTCTAAGTCCTTCTCAAGGAGTGAAGGAGGCCACGAACACTGTATCTTGTGCTGAGAAATCATAGTTCTTTTGGGAATCTTCCACCCATAGTAATTCAGATGAGCAAAGACTGTATTCTCCTTTTCAGACTCCTCCGAGAACATCTTGGAGAAAAAGAAGTGGAACTGACATTGATCTTTGATGCTGTAGAGGAGGCAGACCTGGCTAACTATACGTGTCACGTGGAAAACAGAAATGGACGGAAATATGCCAGTGTTCTTCTGCGCAAGAAAGGTGATCGTATTTGTATCATAGAATCGTTAAGGTTAGAAGGGACCTTAAAGATCATCAAGTTCCAACCCCCCTACCATGAGCAGGGAACTCCACCACTAGCCCAGGCTGCACAAAACCTCATCCAACCTGGCCTTAAAAACCTCCAGGGGTGGGACATCAGCAACCTTCCTGGGCAACCCATTCCAGTTCCTCACCACCCTTAGAGTGAAGAATTTCTTCCTAATATCTAACCTAAAGCTCTCCTCTCTCAGTTTAAAACCATTACCTCTCGTCCTATTTACCTTGTCCTATTTAATTATCTGTATTCTCTCCTACCTCAGCAGCAACAGGTCAGTCAGTAGAGAAGGTCCTGCTGATCTCTCTGAGCCAGCCTGGAGTCCTGTGTGACTGCTCGGAGCTGAAGTGTGTTTGTGTTATAGCTTCAGTTTACCATTTGTGACGAAAGTCATGGATTGTTCTTTAGTCTTCAGTGAATCAGCCTTGAGGTGATGCACTTGCCTGGAATACAGTCATCCATAAAGCACCAATATAATCAGTGGAAGTATTTTGATCTAAACAACCTATGAATTTGACCCAGAATTGACTGACTAGACCAGAGGTCATTGTAGGATGGAGATAAAATGAGCTTTTCTAAGAATAGGTACCTCAGCAGTGAGGTCAAGATGTTCTCGAATTTCACAGCTTCCTGGCTTTGCTGTTTAAATGGAAAGCTTTAAACAGTTGCCATGCATTTTTATTTTGAACTGCACTGGGAATTAAAACACTGCAATGAGAGCTACAAGTCAATGGATAATTACCCCATCATGGTTGCTTTGCTTGGTACTGTAGCTGGAATTTGGAATAACACTGCTGACAAGTTATTTGTAACAGAAAGGAAGCCATTTGGGTTTGAATGTCCAAATTAAAAGGTGCTTCTATGCTCTACTATTTGTAGAAGTCATTATCATAAGGCGGGTAACAGTCCTGTCAAAATCAGTTGAATCAAGTCCTGCTTACATGGTTTCCTCCATACATGAGAGTTTTATGTCCTCCTAGAAAGAAGGGCACAGCACAGGATGTATTTTACACTAAGTGATAAGGATAAAACACAATAGGGAAGGTGCAAACCACTCTGAGAAACTGGGCCTGCAGTTGTGGTGTGAAACGCACACTAATGTATATTCAACATCTAAACTGACAGGATATCACAACTTTAATTAAGGAATCTGGTCATCATGATGAGGGAGGAGCCTCTTTAGTGCAAAAAGCATTCTACCTTTCCATCCACTGAACCTTGTAAATACAAATCTGATAGTAACTGTATCTGTGTTGACATTGTTAAATGTTCAGCAGTGTTGCATATATTAGAATAACAAGCTAGGTTTATTTGTAACAAGAAAATGCAGTTATTTCAGAGCTCTGCTGAAATCACGGAAGGAGCACTTCTGAGTACAGAATGCAGAGGTGCAAAGGATCACTTCTCAACTACTATTTCATTTCTCTCTGCACTGTTTTTGTAAAAGCTTATATTCCCCTCAGGCATTCTCAGTAGTTGATTTTCAAGGTATTGAAGTGCCATTTTAAACAAGCACAATATTTTCACTGTGTCCTTTCGCTGCTTCTCCTGTTGTCCTGGTTGTTATTTATTAAGTTCTTATAAATACTTGAGCAAACTTTTCTGCAACTTGATATCATTACTTCTAATCCTAGCTCTCTCCAGCTTGGATTTGACTGTAGAGTGTTCATGAGCCAGGAGATACTACTGTATTTTCTGGCCTGAGAGGAGATTTAGGGCAGGAGTGGTGGAAAGCTGTTGCCCAGCATCCTTTGTGCATGTCATAGCAGGGATTGTGGGTTCCTGTTGTAATGTGCTGCAGCTTTCTAGATGCTGAGGCACTTGGGAAAGGCATGGAGGAAGCACAGATCTCTCAGCCAGAGAAATCTCCGTCCCTCCAAAGTCCTACCTGCTAAGGGCTTTGTTATCCTGTTAGACAAGAGGTACTTGGAGCTCTGTTTTGTCTCCAGGTTGTCCCAGGTGTCTGGATGTGTCTGCCCTCTGCTCTGAGGTGAGAGTGCAGCACATCAGGTGTACACAAACTAGCACAAGTCATGAGTCCTACTAGTCTGGGAAGGCTTTTGGATAAAAGAACAAGAAAAAGCCCAATCCAAGTTATAGCTGTACTGTAAGAGTTTCTGGAGTTAGTTCCTGTTTTGACACCAGGTGGTTATTTTAATGCACATACTTTTATTTAATGAAGAAAAAGGAACTGTTCAAATATTTAAGGGAAAATACGTTGAAGTCTTTTGCTGTATTAGTGGTGCTCACAAGTGCTTTTGGAGAACAGCAGAGTGCTGTCTGTGCAGCACCAGGGTCTGCACAGCCCCACAGCAGCCATCCTCATTTAGGATTTTTAAATATTTAATTTTTTTTGACTGAAAAAGAACCAAATCCAGTTTCAAACACCCAAAGCTATCAATACAGACTCAGACACACTTCTCAGACCATTGTCTGCTGTCACATTCTTCTTACATTGTTTTGCATTAGAAGCTATCCGTGTATTATTATTTACTAAATATAAGTCACTATTATAGCTCAAAGCCCAGATCCAGCATTTCCTCTAATGCTGGTGTGCTGCCTTCCCTGGTGACCTCTGTGAGGACCACTGAGGAATGAGGCATTAATCAGAGGCAGAGAGTAAGAGCTGGAGTAGGCAAGAGAAGTGAACATTCTGAGTTTTTCTCCTTTGCCTCTATCTTGGAATGGAAATAAGGAGCCCCAAAACCTTGGCTTTCTGCCTCTTGTGTCCTTTAGGAGAGCTTATGGGGCAGTGGGACAAACAAAGGACATGCAAAAGCAGATCAATTCTGCCTTTTGAACTGGACCTTGTGTTTTTGCTCTAGACCTCTACCATTCCCTCAGCAAGGAGACACAAGTCTGTGCTCCTTTGTGGGCTACAACTGATCAAGGCTCAGCATTTTCCCTCCTTCCAAGCTGGCAGCTTTACAATCATCTCACTTTCCTAGCAAAAAAATATTCAGTACAACAACAACAAAAAATTTTTTCCCTGAAAAGTGATTTTTACCAACTCCATTCTCTATTTGGCCAGATTTATCCCCAGAGCATATGCTAACTTTATCCTGCAGTGTAGCAGAGGTCCCATGAATTCCCTGTGTTCTCAGAGAGATTAAATAGCTTTTATAATGGACTTTTATGTCTATTAGTCCATGACTTCTTACTAGACATACATCAGAGATACTGTAAACTGGGAATAGCTTGACATCTGATACTAATTATTGAAATGCAAGGCATGGCAAGGCAAGAAAAACCCCAAATGAAACACAACTAATTTACTTTTTATCTTGGAAGTGACACAAATGACAGTGTAAAGCGTAAAGAATTTAAAAAAAAAAAAAAAAAAAAGGAAAAACTTTGTCCTTTGTCTTGCCTGGATTAAAGTTGTTGCATTTTCAAGTTGTATTTATCACAGCAGCAAATATCTTATGATGTCTTAGCTAAACTAATATAGGCTGTTAGAGGTAGCATTGTCAAATTGTCATCTGTTGTATTTATGGCTAAGTAATATGCCAAGTGGTGTTAGGTGCAATATTGTGTTCAGAGGACATTCCAGGCTGCACACCCATACCCTTAGTGGTTTGTAGCAGGTAGAGCACTGGATTGTTGTGCAGGCATTTTTATCCCATTCTGGCATTAGTTTACTGAATGACCTTGAACACGTGGCTTCATTTTTCTACGCCTGTTTCCCCAGCTATGAAAGATGGATATTGTTCTTTTAGGCAGACTGCTTGTGGTGTTTCCAAACAAAAACATCCCAGTAGGATATTTTAACTAGGACTAGTTCCCATTAAAGTATAATGTGTACTAAACAAACATGAGAACTCTGTTAGTAGCCATCACAACTCAAGCAAAGGGGCTCTTGGCAGCCTGACGTGTGCTCTGGCTTCTCATGTTAACTTGGGCATTCTGGATGCTTGATTTATTCTCCAGCAAGGCAGCTGAAGTCCTGGCTTGTCAGCTCATAGCAGCTTATCCACTGGCTTCCAAAATATAAAACTAAACTTTAATAATTTGGGGGAGACTAGAGCCTCCCAAGTGGGGCACACTGTGTCTAACATATCTATTCTCAGAAGCTGCATACAGCATTTGATGCACTCTGCCAGTATGGAAGTTTCAAACTCTACAACCTCATTACAAGTTCATTAATCCTCTGTGTAAAATCACTACCTAATTCCCTTGTAGAAGGATTATGATTATAGCCTCAAATGCATTCTGTATAGTGATTTCAGATGGGCAGTAGATGGAATAAATGGGCAAAGTAATAGGTAAGGAACAAAAAAATGAGGCATCTTTAGTGTCACAGTGGTTACAATTGGAAGCTCATCATTTTATGTGGAATTGTACAGTGGATTAGAGTAAATAAAGCTTGGGAAGATCATGACCTTTTTGTCTTTCCTTGCTAATTTTAGATTTGATCTACAAAATAGAGCTTGCTGGAGGACTAGGAGCCATCCTTCTTCTGCTTATTTTGCTCGTGACCATCTATAAGTGCTACAACATTGAGTTAATGCTGTTCTACAGACAGAACTTTGGAGGAGATGAAGCAGCTGATGGTAAGCACTTGCTCAGGAAACTCTGTATGCAGTGGAAATATTTTGGAGACCCAAAGTGATGAAACTTAGAGAATGAAATTAATCCCAAAAGGTACCTGCTGCCAGTTTAAATCTAACCTATTAAGCACCCAACAGTTTTACGCCCTAAGACTTTCTCCTAAATCCCCCTGAAACCAATGAGACTTTTCTCTGAAATGTCACTGGGCCATGCCATAGAGCATGGCAGGGATTCCAGTGGGAGTCAGAAGAATTGTTCATGAATACATTACAGAGGCTTGAATTTTATTTGTGAGCTGATTCCTCAGGAGAGGTTTTCATGTTCACGCATCCCAGTGCCACATATTCCCAGGATTGCTTCTCCTGAGATCCATAGTTTAGATGGGCAGCCCATCCACCAGGTATTTTCATTATATGTTTACATTGAATTGCCTTCAGACTGCCAACTAACTCTACTAACCAGTGAGAGGTGGTTGTTATTGAGGTTAACTTGTTACTTCATTGGGAGACTGCAAACAACTTAGTGGAAAGGTACTACTTGCTTGGACAGTACATTTAGGAGTAAACAAGGCTGGTTTTCAGTGTTCTTACTCCATCTTTCTTCTCACTAGCAAATATTCTGGTGCCTAAATCTAGACGAGTATTTTTAAACTGAAGCTTTAATTCTCCTGAATGTAAAATATTCCTTCTATGAAGCTGATGTAAGCCCTGGTAAAGTAAATCCAACTGCTTTGAATCCTATTATTATATCCTTAACACTTCTATTATAGCATAATTAAAATGTTATTAATATGCATATAAATAGTATCTGCTAAAGATCTGGAGTACAGTATTCAAGTGCAGGTACTTTTCAGCCCACTGCAACATTGTGAGTCATGAGGGCTGCCTGGGATGGTGGATCTAGTAACAATAATGGGTTTGAAAAAGAGCATTTCCCCTATTGTGCCAAAACAATGTGCAGTTGCACGGACCTGTTGCTTTCTGCAATTTAACTGGGTATGGTGTAAAAATGTTTCATTACAATGAAATCCATAGGAGTTTTGGAGAACAATTGGAATGACATCCAGGGGACTTTAGAGTGTGGAATGCTAAATAGCCAGAAATAGTCAGGAAACTTCCTCCTTCTCAGGCTTCATGCATAAGAAAATCTAAAATGAGGCTTTTTTTCATAATATACAATACTACACAATATTTATACTGATACCTCGGAGAAATTAGAGGATGAGATGATATAGTTTTTGAAGTAGTTTACCTCTTAATACCTTGGGATTATATCAACATAACGCCCCTGGTTCACACCAACAAAAAGTGACCCAAAGCGGTAACTTCCTCCAAATTGCTTGGATTCATTTATCTTGTGTTTTCAGTGTGAAGCGGCTGTATTTAAATTTATGTAACATCTTTGGTTCCATCACTTTTTAATTTATGAAACAAAATTATTTGCTAGTTTTTTAGACAAAGCCCCATGAGTACCCAGGGGATATGGTGCACGTGTTGATTCTGAAAACAACCTTTTATTTTTCAAGTGCATGATTTTACAATTATTGCAGCTTTGTATCTCATTCTGATCCTGCAGGATGAAGGATGGAGACAGAATGTTACTGAAGACAAATCACATTATGGGGGTATTTCTTTCTACTTCTGTAGGCTATAGTGGGAAAACAGAGAGCTCCCATGAGCACTCCAGCTGTATAGATGCAATTGCAGGGTCATTTTCAGTTTATACATTTATTTCTTTAAAACTGAAGATTTGGAACTCAACGGATTTGCTTTATTTCTATTTCTAAAAATACCCGATGTAGGCGATGTTGGATCCATTTGCTTCCTGTGTGGTGTGTAGCAGTGTTTTTAGAGATAATGACACTGAGGACTAAGAGAAGCTGTTTAGATAAATGGCTCCAAACAGTGAAGCATCCAAAGCACACAGAGCAAGCGCTGGGCAAGCGTGGATAGGTCCTTCTGCTGTGTCCTGTGGATGTGAAGCTTGTGAAGAGGGGCTTGAGACTGTGGGGATGTAACACAAGCAAACAGACTCCAAGGAGCCCAGAAAAGCTGGTTCTGCATCTTGCCTGCACGGTGACTAGGGGCGGCTGGAGGGAGCAGCCCTCACAGCCCCCAGCAGGGCAGGACGCACAGGGACTCGGTGCGAGGGCACAGCTCTCACCCTGCTTCACCACCAGGCAACCTGGTGCTCTGGGCTTGGCTTTGCTGCCTGTGCAGAGCTCTTAAATGCTTGCAGGGATGTTTGCCTCCAAAATCACTTGATGACTGGCTTCTCTTAAAAGGTTTTGACTGGCTTCATTACAGACAGGGTAGCAGGTTTTGGACTGACCTCCAAAGCTGACTGGCCTTTATTTCTTTGCTGTTCTCCTGTCATCTTTCCATCAGTAGCTGCTATTTTTGTATACTATTGATTTCAGAGAAATATCAGCAAGCCAGGTGGACATCCCCACATACAGCTATGGTGACACTAGGCAAACTGCCTTTTACAAACATATAATTATTCACAAGCTTTGTCTGCAGCTCTGAACCTCAATGGTCTGGCTTTTTGTCCAGAATCATAAGAAAGTAACAATCATTTCAAGGTCATCAGGGAACGTATTGTATTCTGATGAGCTATTTTCTTTTTTTATCAGAATATATTGATGACTTTTAACTACTGTAATTATCTTTCATGTGCGCTGTTCTTTACAGATAATTGGTACTCAGCAATCCTCTATTCATGCAGTTTTGTCCTCACAACATTAACTATTTGATTTTTCATTTTCTGTAAATAACGGCAGCTGCTCTTCCCTGGAGACTGAATTGCTGAAGGTTGACTTTTTCTATAGACTGTTTTCCATTACTGCAGGAACAGCAAAGAGAAATGTCACTAAGTGTCCTCTCAACATAGATCCCAAGCTCAACAGTGGTGCCACCTCTGTTTCTGGCACAATCACCAGCTCTTAGCTCTGTGTTTTGGATGTAGAGAGCTGGGGACAAGTCCCAGTGCTGTGCAGGAGGAGGAGATGTATTGTCCTTTCTAGCCAAACACCACTGTCCTCATGTGGCATTACCTGGGTCCTCTCTGTCACTCACTGCCTGCCTCCACCTTTGGATGAGGCTTTGCTTCCACCCCTGAGCTGCAGGCAGGATGGAGGGGCAAGTCTCCCCCTGCACCCCATTTATATCCTGGATGGATTGAGTGACCTGTACAATTATTACATTGGTTTCAAGAATTGCAAAAATTTTTGGAAAAAAAATAAAAAATAAAAAATATATATATATGTTTTGGACTGTTTGTCATTGTTTCTGCATAATCAGTCATTATTTGAGTTCAGTCATGTTTTTTCTCACAATTATTTGTATGAGGATGTTTTCCTTTCTCAAAACTTTCCAAACTTTCCAAGCTCAGAACCTTTTCCAAGCTCAAAACTTATGCATAATCATAGCACTTTTGAGGCATAGGAGTTGAAAAAAAATTTTCCATTGGCAATATGTAAGGGATTAAAATAAAAAGTTCTAACTTCAGTATTTGTATCAACATTTTGCCCCCAGTCTTTTTAAATATGAAATGTGTACACTGACCACATGAAGTGGAGTTACTATCTAGGTCAGCATGAGGATAAAACTCAAAGGAGTTGAATCTTTGTCTGGATCTGAAAAATTTCTGTGGAAATTAGTTTATATGTTCCTGTTCCCAACTTTGTTAGGAAATGCATTTGAAGGAATAATATGATTTCCTATTACTTTCCTGTATTCTTTATATTACGTGTGCAAACAGCAGGCTGAAGAGGAATTTTTTTTTTCTTTCAGACAACAAGGAATATGATGCATATCTTTCATACACCAAAGTGGATCCTGATGCATTAGATTGTGATAACAATGAAGAGGAGCAGTTTGCACTTGAAATTCTGCCAGATGTTCTGGAAAAGCACTACGGATATAAGCTTTTCATTCCAGATAGGGACCTGATCCCTAGTGGAAGTAAGTATTTCTGATCTTTCAGTTTTAGTTCTCTCTGATATGTCCTGAAGGTCTGGACTGTGTGATAAGTACTAGATATGGGAAACCTCTCTTTTTGAAGTGGTTTTGAGGATTGGGAAAGTTTCCTCTGTACTGAAAATTTGTGTGCTAGGTTAGAGCTTGTTCCTGCACCACTCAAGTCAGAGGGAACTGCCTTTTATTTCAGTGAAGGCAGGAGCTGGACCTTCTTACAGGGAAGGCTGCAGTGGTGCAAGCAATACTGTGGTCCAAAGTCACCACAGTGGACACGGGTAGCTGAGCAAGAAACTTTCAGAAAAAGATTTTTTTAGTCTATTTTTTATGAATGAAAAAGGGTTTATTCTTTTTTTCCAATTATTGTTTTTGTCTACAACAGCTTACGAGCAAAAATCATCTTTCCAGTTGTCTTTTTTCTCACTTTGGAGTCTCATAAATAGCTATGATAGTTTTAATGGTATAGGTGCAATTTTTTAATTAGAGTTTCGACCAAGTGTTGCATTTCTGAGCAGCGTTGGTGTTTTGTAACTAATTGGTGTGGTGTGAGTAGCACTAATTCTTCAGAGGACTATGTACAACCCAGTGATCCAATGCTCTTTTCCATGCTGGTGGTAAAACACAGTTGTCAGTTTCAAATCCATTTTGCTGCCGTGTCTGAGGATTCAGCTACATCTTTGTATGTCTGTACCAAGAGTTACTGCCTTCCTAGCTGTGGTTACCTCATTTTGTCTCCCATATTTGTTTTTGGACAAGTGAAAAAAGACCATGAATCATATGCATCGTGTTGATGAATTTTGAATGCACAATATATTTGTTTTAATATCACATTTATTTGAAATTCTACCCTTGAGAAAAATAAGTTTATTTTACAAATTCTGTCTGCAAATCACTTCCATGAAAAATGTTAGAAAAAAATATGAACTTTTCTCTGTATGTGCTACTGTATAGGGAATATGAAGAAGAAAACAAAGCAATGTCTGTGCTGGAGAAGATGTCCCCAAACATGAAACAGCTAGAACATGGCTGCATTAGCAGCCTGCCTGCCAAAAAACTTGAAACTGCTGCCAAACCCTGGTGGCTACCCCAGAAGTTGAAGTCTACTTCTCTGACACTTGAGGGAGCTGGAAACAGAGCTCTGAATCCTGTACCATTGGGAAAGAGGAGTCAGAGCCTAGTCAGAGATAATGCAAAGTCCCATGAGGTGGCTTGAATTTATCATGTGCATTTGCAACTCCTAGGTTTGAGCTGCTTCCCCTATTCTTTCTGCTCTGCCCCTGCAAGGTGTGAGTTTTACTCCCTTAGTAACATATTCCAGAAAGGGGACTTGGCTCATAGGTTTCTTAGTTCTGACAGCACAAACAAGTAACACTGACATTTTAGCTATTATTAAGAGAAAATTAATATTTTTGTGTTACAAGTCACAGAACTGTTGTAAATACTTGTTTCATATCCAACAATTAGAGTTTAAAGCTAGCCCTTCAGTGGTAACTGTACTGAAGCACAGATTACCCTGAAATGAGATTCTTCTTTCCAATTGCTGCACTTGCCAGGATGTTATTTTATTTTTGTCTATTTTTGTCAGTCAAATACTCAGCAAATACTTGTCATCACGTCGGGTGTTCATTAAACCTCTCCTGAAAATGTAGGGTACCTGAAAATGTCAGTTCTCATTTATGAACATTCACAGATTTAATACCTCTTTTTTTCCTCTCAAACTCACTTCTTTAGTAACGTGATTCTAACACACAGAGCTTCAAGAACACTTAATCAGGCATAATGACAATGCAGAACAAAATGTGGAGCTGAAATGAGTGTGATTTGCATGCGTTAGCTTTGAAAAAAATATGGGGGAAGGCACTTTATTTGAGGGGGCAAGAGGAAGGGAGAGGTGATGAGGAAGGAGGGAAAAATCAGAGTCCTGTGTTTGTAAGCTCCCTGTGTGTGCTGAAGAGGAGGAAGGTGGCTGCCTAATGCTCACCAGTTTTAGAAGGACTTGCAGGGCTTGGCAAAGAGGGCAGGCAGTGTGAGGTGGTATGGACCTGCTAGAAACTTCAGAGGTAAATAGAATATTTTAGAGCAACTGCCTCCAAAAGTGACAGATATGAGAGAATATATAGCTCTTCATGGTAGATTTCTGTAGGAAAATGGGGGGTTGATCACAATTACCTTTTTTTATTTTAGGAAATATCTCTTCTTAGATTCATTTTGTTTCCTTGTCTTTTGATATAAAGTGACTTTCAGTGTGTTTTAAATGCCTTCCCACTCTCCATTCTGATGTGTTTCTTTCAATATCATATGTACTTAAATGTGTGCCATTCCACTAGTACAACAAATAAGGTGTTTTGTAAGGCTAATTGTTACATATTATCTCTGCAATTTTAAGGTGCTGCCACAGGAGGGTGTGCATTATTGCGCTTGCTTCCTGGCATGAAGCAACATACAGCTGCTACTTGGATTTGGAAGCAAGCAAAAATAGATTTGTTAAATAGTATTTCATTAACTTTCTTGCATGCTGCTCTCACCAAACAAAAAAAGCTGACTTCAGAAAAATTCCAGGGCAAGTTTGATAATGTTTTTGTCCAGCTAGTTCATCTCTAACCTCTGGGGAAAGCTGTGACAGGCTCTGCATGTCCCTGTGCAGCCAAAGGAGAGATTGCAGCCAGATGTGCCTTAGCTGAGGTGTGCACCCAGCAGTAAGCTCCTCTGCACTGCAAATCCAAGCTCTGTATTGAGGACCATCTGCTGCAGGGACACCCATGGAGGGACTGTTGCTGTTGTTAGGAGTGTAGAGATGGTGGCTGTGGGGACTGAGGCCATCACTTCACCATGGGGAAGCAGATCCCGAGCATTGAGAGTCCGGGCCAGATGGGGCTGAGTCAGGTTTTGCAGTAGGTGTTGGTGTCTATGCCCTGCTGTGATATAAATGTTATCCCAGTGGAGCATTTTGTCCTACTGGGAGAATCACGATGAAGTATGCCAAGGGCCTTGGTGACATTCCTCACAGGGTGACCACCAAGGACCTTTATGATGACTTTTGGAGTTGCCTGAGAGCAGCACGGGTGGACCCGACTGCCCAAACTGCCAAGGTAGAAACAAGGCTCAAGGGGCCACTGCTGCTTGGCTCTGACTCATGCAGAAGCCGACGTGGCCATGGAGGCTGGAACGTGGTGGGGAGACAGGAAATGCAGTGTGCTGTGTAAGCAGCAAGGCCAAGTTTGTGTCCTGGGCTTTGAGTTGCGTGCTACAGGAAGCACTAGAGCAACTATTCTTTCTTAAATAATGTCTTTGGTCTTCACAGAATGTGTGTTCCTCATTCTGCCAAAGCTGACAGCACATCTACCCTTCTGGCTATGTAACCGAGGCTTAATTGGATATGAGCCTGTATAAGGAGACTGGGATGCCCAAGATGCAGTTGTAGTTGTTACTCAAGTTTCTTAGCAGTTACCATTTTTTTCCCACCTTTTTGGTTTTCAGGGCTTTTTCAACAAACCCTTTCCCACAGCAAGCAGACTGTTAAGCTTTGGGAGCTTTTTAATTCAGTATCAGGAGATCTAAGGAGACTGAATACTTTGGGGGATGGAGAAATTATCTTTTTCCCTGAGTCATTTTCTGTCTTGCTAAGGCTGAGGTGTCTACAGAGAGAAAGATCTGTTTGCACTTGACTCTCCTAAAATTGGGACTACATGAGAGGAAGATATTTTTCTCAGAGGGTTTCTGCAAATTATTTTAAGCCTTGAAAGGGAAGAGGTCAAAACTGTCAAGTTGGATTTTTAATACCAGCAAAATGAATCTATTAGAGCATCATCTAGTTGCTTTCTAAGCATATGTGCATTTGGTCTTGACAGAATTTAAAAAATATCAGCAATCCATTCCAGCTCAGCTCAGGGTATAAAGACCAGGCACTGGAAAGAACAGTAGTGATGGAATAAAAATCTTTGCTTTTACCTGAAGAATGAGAGGTTGTCAGCACAACAGAAGAGCATTGTAGACGTGTTAAAAAGCACCCAACAGTCAATATTGCAGTTTTGGCACTTTGTAGTTTTTTTCTGTCAACTGTGTGATTTTCATCTGATGAATTCCTGGGTTCCTGGATGAAGAAAACTCAGTTGAACTGTGTGCCTAGGGTTCCTTAGGAGCCTTATTAGGCATGGGACACCATTTACATGGAATGGGAATAGATTACCCAGTTTCACTCATTTCAGAAGTCCCTGGTTGTCTGTGTGAGTCTTACACTTTATGCCAGGCATGGGTGGGGGTAGCAGGAATACAAAGGAAAGACAGTTGAAAATGGAAAAAAATACAAACAAAAGCCAGAAAGGCTGACTACCCTGTAACAGTCCAGTGAAGGCCACCAAGGTGGTCAGGGAGCTGGAGCACACAGTACAAGATGAGAGCCCAAAACAGCTGTGTTTTTTGAAGAAAAGGCAAACAAAGACAAAGCCAAGGAGGAAACTTACTGGTGTTTTTTCCAGAGAAAAGCACAAAAATGGAGACAGAATCCAGAATTTTGATCCCAACACCTATTGCCAAAGTAATTTGACCAAAATGACCCACATCAGACACTTGGGTCTGCAAGGAGGCATCCACAGAGCCAGCATCTTTTCCTTCTTAATTCCTCCGTCCTTTGCCATGTCAAATACAGAAAGTTTGGCTAGGAGAGTGTTATTTTGAGAGGGCTGTGTGTCTGTATTATTTGTTTCTTCATGTTGAACTCGGCAGCTACCCCTTAGCTTCTACTGGGATCAGGCTTTCTCTGTTCCAGCAGTTACAACTGATTTCTGGTCTGAGCTAACAAGCAAGAGATACTTAGTAAATAGGAAAAGCAAGACACGCAATCATTTTTTTCTAATAAAGGAATCAGGGTTTGGAAACTATTCAGTTAGGGAATGAGGACTGAATTATTCTTCTGTAAATAACTTTCTCAAATGATAGTCCCATTGCCAAACATAGAAAGGCTGGTTATTTTCAGACTGCCAGGAACTAGCAAGTATGCAGTTGATGGTAGGTGCTCTGGTTCTTGTGCAGACCATGCTTCCCAAAATTATCCACAGGACTTTGTGATTCCTGGTGTTCTTTCCTTCTACCTCAAGTGCTCTGCAAATCATCTGAATCTAGTTAGTCGGTCATTTTGTGTTACCAACTCTCTGTCCATGTTGTTCATTAATTTCCTTGTTCTTAGTCCGCTTGCACATGAGGTTGTCTGGGTTTCCTTCCAGCCTCTGCTTAGCGTGGCTTGTTCAAGGTTCAATAGGCAGTTATGCATGTTTTGATTGCAAATGGGATACATGTCTTGGGCTTCTTCAGTGCTTCAAACTGCAGTTCAGCATTGTTACATGTTGACAGTGCTTGATGAGCACACATTTGATGTCAGATGACATGTCTTCATTACTGAAGGGCACCCATGCAAAAAACAGTTTGTGGCTCTAAAACTGCTTGCTGGCCATACCTGCTTGGGCATTACATTGGACATAATGCAAGTAAGTTACTGAAAGAGCTACTCATAATTCTTTTTTTTTTTTTAACCTATGGGAAATGCTAACATTTTGAAAATTATTGTTGTGCCATATTGCAAAATAGTGTTTCAAGAGGGGGGAAAGGGTCAACATTTAAAATATACTTTTTCAATAACATTGAGTGGGTTAATTCTAATGCTGGAATTTTATTCTTACATTGTAGTTTATGATAAAATACAATATTTGGGATTTAAAAAATGAGTAGTTCCTTACTGATTTGGTCAAGATGATGTTTTTCTCCCCTCACAATGAAGTGTCATTGGAGTTGACACCTTCTGCAGCAAAAGTGAGTTTTCTGCAAAATGGTAGTTATCTGATAGAAACATACTGGTCTGGAATCTTACAGTTGATCTTAGTTGGTGATGTCATTCCTGAAATCTCTGCTCACCTTGTTTTGTGAAAGTGAAACAGAGCCATTGCCTGACAGTTACTTCTCGGCTGCCTGGAATGGTGAAAACAACCCTTTCTCCATCCCACATGGCAATATTGGTTGCTTGGGTTAAATACCTTCTAATGGATTGACCACGTGTGACAGCCCAACCTACCATGTTTTGAGCAGTTTCAAATTCTGAAGTGGAAGGACAGGGGATGATTCACAGGTTTGTGCAGTCAGTGTGGTACCACTGGAAAAAAGAAAGCCTGAATTTCCACAGACTGGAATCTGTCTCCTCACGCTTTTCCTCAGCGAAATGTGCAAGTTGTGCTTGTTGCACATTCTGTAGAGTGCACCCAATAGAACCTTGTGCTCCAGGGAAGCTGTCACCTACCTATAATAGTCTTCCCAAGCTGAAGTTCTTGGAAGTACTGAGCACTTCTGGACCAGATGGCTGGAAAGTGTGTTTACCTTTTCATTTGGATTTCTGGTTTCCTATAATAGAGCGTATTTTATCCTCAGGGTCCAACAAGCCCCTGTACACTGGCTACATCTGTCGGCGAGCCAGCTGCAAACTTAGAATTTGAAGGGGCACCTAGTGGTCATTTGTGAAGGTGTCTGTGTAGTCTGTAGAAAGAGCTCGTGTTGTAATATCCAGTAAGGTGGGCGTGCCAAAGTATGGGAGAGGCACAGAGGGGAGAAGTATCCATCTGAGAAAACAGGGATTTTTTTCCTGTCTTCTTCCCACCTGATTCCCTGTTTGACTAAAGCAAAGTCTGGTGAGTTTTTGATTGAGATGGTATAATGGATTCTTACTGGGTTGTTGCTGTTGAAATTATAACCACTGGATATTTGAAAAGATGAAAGTGGAGTGATTTTTTTTTTTTTGTTTGCTTTGTTTTTTTGTTTTTGTGTTTAATTGGATGCATATAGTATATGCATGGCTGTGCTTAGCACTAACCTGGATATGTGGTTCTGACTAGTATTGTGTCCTGCAGAGAATTGTCTTGTACCTAGCAGTATTCTGAGTTGTTTGAAGGAGGGATGAATACATCTCAGGAAAGATGCATGATAGTTTGTTGTTTTACTGTATCTTGCAGATTCAACCTCTAATGATGAAGCTTCCCACCTAAATTCTTTCTTTTTGGGAGCAGAAAGAAAGGAAGAAAATGAAGAGTCTGAGCTGTTGATACATTGGGATAATCTCTTTCCATTGTATTGAACATTTCTACCTTTCCTTAAGTTTTGTTTCACCAGTTCTGCTTATCATTTTCTCATTGTTGCTGATTCTCTCCCCTCTCCGCTGCCTCTCCCATGGATTTTAATGTTGAGTTTTTTTCATTAATGAGTAACTATTTTACACAGAGTGGTTTCCTCATAAAATATTTTAAGAAAAAACCCAAGCAAACCAAACTGTAAATACTGCATGATTAAAGAGTCATAAAACATTAACTATAAGTCAGGATTGTTGCATAGACATTTGTAATGTATGTGTATGTCTTAAATTTTTGTGTGTCTGTGGGATGTTTGCAATTGCCTTTTTTCCATTTGTGAAAGAAATTCTTCTTGCTGCTAAGTGGTGAAATAAAACGTTGGTAAAGGCAGATTTGATGCTAACTATGCCTTCAGTCTCATGAAAATAAGCTATTTTAGAATATTCCTGTTGGCCTATTTTGTAGCTATTTGCCATGCTGGAAGTGGTGTGAATACGCATGCTGTGGTGTGGTGCCTGGGACTACAAAAATCAGTCTTGCAGTAACAGATGTTGATGAATGATGTTATTTGTAACTGTTGTTCCTGCTAGAGGGCAGTGTGTGTAAGAGAGGCCCTGCCCTGTGCTGAGTAAAGATCTGTTCTGTGCAGCTCTTGTGTCCAAGTCTTCATTTCTAACACGTGGTTCTCCTCTGTTGTTAGCCAGCACCTTCTGAGTAGCAGGGTCAGGAGGTTCATGTAGCTTAAAAAAGAATATTCTGTCTCTATGCTCACACAGTGCTGTGCAACCAATGAACACTTTTCTGAACTTAGTGGGTTGGGTTTCTTTCAGATTATTTCATTTTTCTGGTCTTGATCCAAAACCCATTGAAATTTATTGAAGTCTGTTCTTTTGCTTGGGTATTGGATCAGGTCTGTAAGTAGATTTCTTTCCCATCCTGTTCCATGTCAGACCAGTGTAATTGGCTTCTCTTCCCTACCATTCCTGGGACAAGTGAGACTCAGGGATCTAAGTCAAACTCCAAGAATATGTTGTTGTTCAATGAGCTGGAGTCATGGAGCTAATGATGGGACTGGCATTTATGTTTGCACAGATTGTTGGCAACTACTTGGCGTGCATGAAAAAAAGAAGAATTCTATTTTCCTTGTTACTGATGTCTTAATAAATAAACACCACCAATATGTTTAATTTTTCCATTTGTTCCTGTCACTTGTGAAGTTTCTGTTAATACCTTGGGGTGCATAGAAGCACGGGTTTGTGATAGTAAAACTGTGTTTTTTTGGTCAATACCTAAAAAAGAAAAAGCTACCATAATGCTTCTATGCAGTAGCACAAGTTCTGCATGTGATGAGGGTTGATTTCTTTTTGAGCTCTTGCAAGTCACTGTTCATACACACCCTGCAGCACCTTTATGTCCTTGTATCTGAAACACAAGAACTACTTCCCAGAGCATGCTTCCCTCAATGCAATGTTAATTATAACCAGCATGAATGTGAACATTTGCACAAATGTTACATTGATCTTGACCTATATTTTTTCAGTAAGTGAACTGTGTATTTTTGGTCACTAATGCATCTACACCATGAGGTTATGATGTAAATGTTGTTCTGCTGAGATGAACAGGGAAAAGCAGTAAAGGACGGAGGGTGTTATTAAGGAGTTTTCTATATGTACTTCATAAATAGAAATATGTTGTGCTACACAATCCGATGTTTGTTGGAGTGTGTTGTGAAATGCCCTTTCTCTTAAATGGTGTGGATCAGTAAGCTGTGGGATTTTGTTAGACTTGATTGCAAACCTGATGTTTTGATGCAATAGACTTCTTTATTCTTTACTCTTTCTCTCTTTCTATAATTTGTAGCCTACATTGAAGATCTCACAAGATGTGTTGAACAAAGCAGAAGACTCATTATCGTGTTAACTCCAGACTATGTCCTCAGGAGAGGATGGAGTATTTTTGAGATGGAAAACAGACTCCATAACATGCTAGTCAGTGGAGAAATCAAAGTTATTTTGATAGAGTGTACTGAATTAAAAGGGAAAGTGAATTATCACGAAGTGGAATCTTTAAAGCAGACCATCAAACTTCTCTCAGTGGTCAAGTGGAAAGGACCAAAAAGCAGCAAACTGAATTCTAAGTTTTGGAAGCGCCTAGTCTTTGAAATGCCAGGGAAGAAAAAGGAGATGGTGCCTCGGCATCAGGTCCTGGATTCTGCAGAGCAGGGCCTTTTTGGAGACCTCCAGACTGTACCCTCTCTTGCTGTCACAGGCACTTCTGCCACATTGGTAGAATCGCGGGCTGATTTAACTGATTTCCACCAAGCAGATTCTGTGCAAATGAGACATTATTGCAGAGGATACGAGTACGATGTATCAGCAGCAACGTTGCCAATAGCTTCCATAAGCAACCACCACACATACTGTAACATACCTTTGACACTACTAAATGGACAGCTACCTCTTAACCATACCATGAAGGATCCCCAGGAGTTTCACAGGAACAACCCATTGCTACCTTTATCAGCAAAGGAGCTTAGCTTCACCAGTGATATTTGGTAGTGAAGAT
The DNA here is from genome assembly GCF_000747805.2 of Chaetura pelagica. NCBI lineage: Eukaryota > Metazoa > Chordata > Aves > Apodiformes > Apodidae > Chaetura > Chaetura pelagica. Next base: position 4,744,260 of record NW_009953098.1, on the reverse strand, counting down.
CAAGACTCTTCTGAGATGCTTCATGACCACCATGAAGACACGTTTTTAAAGAACTTTGCCCTAACTCCATAAGAGGAGAAAACATATTGGAAGCAGCAGCACATTTGTTTGCTTTTCTACTTGAACTCTTTTGTTTACATTTACTAATTATTGACAAAGAGGGCATTCTTTTGTAACTCAGTAATGTCCTTCCTGTCTTTTAATGTACAGTTTTATTGCTTCTTTAAAAAGGAGGGGGAATGGAAAAAACATCCCATCTTTTTACAATAGGTTTACAATCTGGGATGGAGAAGAGGTCACTGTATATGATCTCCAACATCCACACATATTTAAGTAATAGTAATTGAAATACACAGAAGTTGTATGGTTTTTCATACAGACTTCAGTACAGCTTGAAATTCTAATCATGCAACAAAAATTATTGTCTCCTGGACAGGCCACAAGGGGGTGAATCATCCTCAAACGGAGGGAGGAGGAAACCTTCCTGGTAACATTGTCTCGCAGATACATTTTAGAAGATGACCAGCTGAAACCACGCAGATGAAGCTTTATCAATAAAGTGCATAGAAGCAATTGCAGCAGAATAAATCACCTGCTCACATCAGCATCTCTTCATTTTATTACTGGGGCATGTTGTATTCCTAGTCAATGGTTAGCAATGTGGTTTTATTAAGCAACTTGCTAGAATATCGGAAGATGTTTAGGAGGATTTAAAATAATTTTTCTGTCAGTTATAGATCATTTCACATTCTTTTGCAGATTTTTAAAGACTTTTTTAAAACAGCCTAAGTATAAATGTATCTGTCTGTCAGTCAATTCATTAATTTGAAATTTCTTGGCAATTCGAGCTCTTTTAAGGTTTGTAGTTAATTCAATGTAATTTTATGTACGATTTTTTCCCCACAGCCAATAGTTACAATTTGAAATTAACCTTTTTGTGAGAACATCAGCAATAGAAAATAATTACTGCAGCAATATTCAGAGATGAAGTGCTAAATTATTCAGGTTTACTAGTAGTCAGACTTCAATTGCAGTGATAATCACGTGAGACAGTTCTCTCTCTGTGTATCCACCTGTCAATTTATGTACCTTTTTATAAGTATGGCTGAAGCAGGAACACTTCTCCTCCCTGTGCAGCTAGTGAAAAGTGGTATTTTTAAGAAGCTGGTAAGGTCTTGCATGTGAGTGATCCCATCAGTCAAACAGGATACTGTCATTTATCTCTCCTGGAAAACATTCTTGCTGCTTGTGGATGAGAAGTACAAGTACTCATGCATTACAACTCAGTGAGTTGAGTTTTCTTTGGACCAGCATGTTTCATGGAGGTTTCCCTACTTGGTTGATTAAGGGTTGCAGAGTCAGACCATGGAGACAACAGTATTCAAGGAAAAAGCTCTAAATAATGAATGCAGAAGCAAGTCTTGCAGAATTTGGCACGGCTTTAATGAAAACACAGCACACATGAGAGTTTTGTCTCAGTAAGATCTGCTGGAGCAAGTTCCCAAAAATATTTTTATGGCAGACAACCTCGCCTTTATTTTGGTGTCTTTTTAGCGTTGTTCTCTTTCATTGCATGAATAAAAGTTAGCACACTGCACTCAGCTGCCTGTGGTTTCATCAGCAAACAAGTTCAGTAAATCCTTGACATTTTGCAGTGGTTCCTAAATTGTACCCTCTAGTCAAATGGAAACACTGACCTAAGACTTAAAAGTATCCAGAAGTAGCCCAAAGGCCATGAGAATGATCTCAAATGTGCAATAATTCATAGAGGTCGGTATTTTTCCATTGCTTCTTTCCCCAGTTCTTTATTCTGTGCCCTCCTACACCAGTTATCTGTAAGATTTTCATTAGTTCTAAGTAATATGTTTATCTTGGTTTTTTTCTAGCATTATTATGCATTTGACACTTAAAACTGAAAATGGAAATTTAGAAAATATATTAATTTATTACACAGTATAGGACTATAACTTGCTCTTTTGTGAAGTTAAGTTCCAAACATATAAGTGTTTAATATATGTATTTTTCTACTGAAAAAGAAAGTGATTTTACCTCCATTATATGTACTTCAACCTCCTCCCAGAAATTTACAAAATTTGCACTGTTTTATAAGTGTTACAGACTGTGTTTACACTGGCTATATTCTTTAATGCAAAGTGTAATTTAAAAAAAAAAAAAAAAAAAAAGGAAAAAGAACCTGAGAGAAAACTCTGCATGAAAAAAGCTGCATATGTTCAAATGAAAAGCTGTACTTTTCATTCTTTTCCTTTCCACGTTGCTCTAGAATCTGGTTAATCCACATAGAATGTTCAGCAAGTTTTCTACCCTGCTAGTTCTGTATTAAGCATGCAAACTCCTAAAAAGAAAAAATTCAAATAACATATGCAGGTTGGTCTGCTTCTTTTCTTTACAATGACTAAATATGAGTAGCAAATTCATTTACCTGATGATAATGTCTCTTAGAGCAGTAGCTATTCAAAAGCAAAATGCAGTGATGTTTGCATCGAGGTAACATGAAAAGAACAGTTTTTCTGTCATTTTGGAAAAGCACACTGTGTGTCTGTGTATCACTGTCTTTTAGTTATAGATGACAAGTCACAATCTGCTTTAAGATTTCAAAGTGTGTATCGAGTACTGCGACAATATAAACCTGAATCAGAACTGCCTGTACCCCTCTGCTTTGAGTGTGGGGATGGGGGCCTGAGGTCAGGAGGCCATTTGTTGATTCAGTTTCATGTAGTTTCTGCATGACCTGCTAGAAGCCAAGCGTTCCCGTAGGTGGCACTTAAGGGTCTGGGACAATGCTGTCAAACCATAAAACGCATCCATCGGTGGGACTTGGGTGGCACAGAGACCAGGAACTTGTCCCACTGTGAAAATCACCTCTGTAGCAGGGTCCCCTCCAGCAGGGTCCCTCATGGCAGCAGTGACAGCTGGATCAGAGCCACGGTCGCAAAAATGCTCTAGCTCATTCATGTGAACTTTCTTAGCTGAAACAGAAGGGAATAAGGGCATTTTGTGTCCTTCCATCTCACTGAAGCTATGTAGTTATTCAGCTGGATTTATTGGGGAAGCAGTCGGGGCACTACCCTGAAAGTGCCTGGTGCTGCATCTCAGTGTGACTGTGCAGTCCTCGACACCCCCAGTTTGTCACACTGTGCCTTCCCCAGCAACGAAATCACCATCAGCAAACATCTTTATTGCAGCTATGCTGGGCTTCTGATATGGGGCACATTCATTTTAAAGATGGTTTATTATAATGGTTGGAAACTGCTGTTTGTATACTTACCTTTGTGTGATGTGCTTCAGAAACAATCATGGTTTGAAGGTTGTATATAAAGTGAGCTAGAAATTGGAAACCCATTCAGCTTCTACAGATGTCATGTTCCTAAAGAAAGTTCAGAGAGAAAGCAGTATGAATTTAAGTTAAAAAACAAAGTAGAGTGAATATTGACAGTTCTTGGGGGCTATGTACTGGACTGGTGTTTTAATAATTAATATTCCTTTCTCTAGACAGTGGATGAGAAAGCTGTATAAAGATATTGTCATAGTCTGCCTACAAGTCTGCTCCTAAGACCCATTCAAACCAACAGAGTTCCATCAAATTCAGCAGACTGATGGTACAGCCATAAAATCTTAGGTTTACTGTGTACAGAGGAATAAAAAAGGCAAAAGGGACAGAAAGAATTCAGGAGACTAAGAAGCATTTGCTTATTTAAAAATCTGCCTAAAATCAAACTTATTTTTGTCCCTGTTTGGTGCAGATATGTTCCAGGACTATCCAGCCTTGGGAAAGGAATTTTGTTCATTCTTTGTTATAAACAAGATAAGGACTTGGGAATAAATAACAGATACTTTTAGGGGGAAAAAAAAACAACAAACAAAACCAAAAAAACAGCCCACCATGATTTTTAAGGGCTTCTACTCTGCTTTCAGTAGTTCCTTTGATTTGACAAGCTTTCTCTGTTCATCCAAAAGAATAAGCACATACTTAAATTCCTCTTAATTCAGTGAGAAATACTTTACTGAGCAGGAGTCTGGAAGAGTAGTTTGGTGCCAGAAATCCTGGCATTTCACAGCCTCTAGAACTGGGCCTTTGTGGAGATCTCAGAGCAGCCTTTCCCATTTCAGTCTCTGAATGGATGTATTACAGCAGAACAGCTGTTGGGTCTCACAGTCCTGGTTGCAAGAGAGAAAGTCTTCAATGCTAGTTAGTCTGGCAGTGACATCTCCCTGGGAACTCAAAGGTAGATTTGAAAACAGCAGCTTTTTCATTGTGTCCCAGCTGGGCAACTGGGACCTTCCCCCATGGGCAGCAGCCATGGGACAGCATGGTTAGAAATACTATCTGCAAGAAACCTCTGCCTGGAGCACCTCTCCTGTGGAGACAGGTTGTTCAGCCTGGAGAAGAGAAGGCTCTGGGGAGACCTTATAGCACCTTCCAGTACCTGAAGGGGCTACAGGAAAGCTGAGGAGGAACTTTTTACAAGGGCGTGGAGTGGCAGGATGAGGCAAAATGGTTTTAAGTTGAAAGAGGGGAGATTTAGGTTAGGTATTAGGAAGAAATTCTTTACTTTGAGGCTGGTGAGTAACTGGAAAGGTTTGACCAGAGAAGCTGTGGATGGCCCATCCCTGGAAGTGTTCAAGGCCAGGCTGGATGGGATTTGGAGCAACCTGATCTAGTGGGAGGTGTCCCTGCCCATGCAGGGGGTTGGAAGTAGATGATCTTGAAGGTCCCTTCCAACCCGAACCAGTCTATGGTTCTGTGACCTCCATGCAGCTTGTGCATCCACTCTTGTGCACCTTTCTTTTGTGCACCCTTTGAGATTCATGCTGGGGCTGCAAAGTTACTGGAACATTAAGAAATAAGTGGAGAGAGCAAAGAAGGAAGAGGAAGAAGAGAGAAGTGAGAGTCCAAGGGTTTTCCAGGCAGAAACACTGATTCAGTGTAGCATAATGGCAGCTCTTGCATGAATATAATGTATTTGTCTACTATTCAATGGATGCTGGGCAAAATTCTCCAGAAAAATATCAATTCTTGCCAGCGCACTTACTTCAGAACCCCTGTCTGATGATTTTAAAATTAAATTTCAGTTTCCAGTTGGATGGGAAATTTTCTTTATTTTTTCCATGGAAAAAAAAATAAAGCTAAGAAAACTGCTTCTTTATGTGTTAAAAATAAGGTATTTTGGAATGCTTTCTTACAGGAGGAAAGCAACATTTCAAAATGGAAAGTAATGGCGTGTCATGTGCTTGCAAACACAAAGAACAATGGTCTGAAATGTACTTTGCTTCCCTAAGAAATGGCATGAAGTGTTCATCAATGTGATGGAAGGATGGCTTTGCAATGCTTGCTGCAAGAAGCTGTTTGATCATTTCAATGCCACTGGAGAAAATCTGAAGTTATTAAGGCTGCTCCAAAGAGGTATAAAACAATGTCTAAAAAAAGGAAACATAAAGTAAAAGTTATTGAGCTTTGCCAGGATATTTGTCGTTTAAATACAAAACAGTAGCATTGCCAATAGAAACAGAACATGACCTGTCAGCATTTTCTCTTCATTGCAATATCACTGTACAGCTGTGGACCAAGCAGGAAAGCAAATAAATAATAATAATAAAAATACAGTTTGTCAAACGGAGCCAGATTCTCACGGTAGGTATTCCATAAATAACTACTCTAATTCATTTTGATGGAGTGTAATTGGTTTTACAAGGTTTTAAGAGCTTTCTTCTCTTCAGGACAAACACAAAGACAAAATAATGTATTTTAAACTAGATGAGTTATGCAATTTCTTTTAAGATTGTAAAATAATTCCTTTGTACACAGTAGTGGTAAATGTTTCCCCCCTGCAAGTTTCCACTGTGGGCATGCAAAGTGGTTTCCTGGAGTGGGAGCACCAGCAGCTACTGCTGAACCCATGGGAGCAGTGGAACATCAGGGCTACACTTGAGTGCAGTGGGGTACCCACCGTGCTCCTGCGTGACAGGGTGGGCCCAAGTATTTGGCTGGGCAATGCCTAGAGAACACAGCACCAGTTCAGACTGTGCTCATGCTGTGTAGAGGGATTTCCAAAGTCTCTGGTGCCCCTTTTTATGGAAAAATGAAGGCAAGCCAGGTGGAAATAAAAATTGTCAAATTATGCACCTCATTTTTTCAAAATCCAAATTATTTGGGATTCAGAGCATGCCCTGGGATCTATGATGTGGAGGAGAGAATTAGTGATTCTCATGCAGAGACCACAAGGGGATTTGTTTTTTACTACCAAGACACATTTTCATGAGAAATCCAGATCCTGACGTGCCCTTGACTTAATGTAAATTAGCCTCTTATTAGGTGACTCGGGAAGAGAAGGTCTAATGAGATGTGAAGAAGCTTTTAAAGTACAACATACTCTAATCAGTGTGTGTATGTGGCTTAAAGGCAACTTCTGCCAACACCTAAGCATTTAATACTTAGTCCTCAAATAACATGAGAGAGTCCATCTTCTATTGTAGACTGCACACAGAAAATTAACATCTATTCCACAAACTATAGCAACCTTTAAAACCCTTAACATCTTTGATTAAAAGATATCAAAGGCTTTAAGATCATGAAACAATTCATCTAACACCTAACTCCTCTGGGGAAATATTTTCATCCTCCCTGTAGCAAAAGGAAAACAGGGTTAGGATCCATTTTGTCCAAAATCCTACCAAAAAACAAAGGCAGAGCTGGGGCCTTGCTAACAGAAGCTAATCATCAGCAGTGAAGTGACTTTGGAAGGATGCAGACTGACAAGACGACTTGACAGGAAATCTCTGTGCTGTAACAAATTATTGGCAAAAGGAGACAGCAGGGAGAAGAAATTGGACAGTCAGATAATTTGTACTTAACAACCATCCTGAAGCCAGATCAGAGCTCTAGCTCTTATGCTGCCAAACACGGGGGAAATCTGAACAAAGTTCAAACTTCATTGCTAACACCCATCAACATAATGAACAGAATAAGCATCTGTGATATGACAGTGCCAGTCTGTGAGGAAGGCTTCAGTCCAGGGCCAGAAGTTTTCAGTTCCCCTCCTGAACACTCTCTCCTTGCCAAACGCCTAGACCACTGCAGGTAGAAATGTGTCTTAGAGCACAGAGGATTCAAAGCCCCTTTATTGTGGAACAAAAGAGAGCAGCCTGAGGCAGCAAAATAAAGGATGTTCATGAACTTGGTTGACCTGGTTGTCCTTGGCAGACATACAAGCTGTGAAATACAAGCATTAAGTGCCCTGTGAGAAGAGCGACGGTCAGAGGTAGTTGGGCTGGGTGAGTGTATCTGAGAGGTGCTACAGAGCAGTTTGGGGTAGAGAGGGGCAGGAGCTCTGGGTGAGGGGCTGGAGGCTACCACCACAGGCCTACAAGACGTACCTGGGCCAGCAGCTGGTGTGGATGCGTGGGGCCTGGGCACTGCATGGATGCAGAGCCTGCAGCATCTTGTGGTTACTACAGCCTGTTCAGAGACCCATGAGAGGCTTTCCAAAACAATGTATGGTACCCAGTTCCTGAGCTCCCCAGGGTCCAAAGAAAGGTAAATCCTACCCAAATAGCTCTGCCCCTGGGAAAAAGGCTGACAAGGTTAATAAAGGAATTAAAAGAATAAAAGAAATAATTAATTCAGCAATCTGTTTTAAATCCCTTTCTTAAACCATTATCTTATAAACTCATCATCTTACTTGTCTTTAACATGCTGAAGTCCCTGGAGAGGGTACAGAAGTAGCAGTGTGTGTAGCAGGGGGTGTTTCATGCACTGTGTAAAGCTGGTTGTGGTCATATGGATTAACTAGGAGATGAGCCCTTAGGTGGCCACCTGTGAGGTCTGGGCATCACTTGCAAGGTGTGGGCAGTGCCATCCATGGGAGGAGGAGAGGACACACATCTGCAAGGCAGTGGTGGAAAGCTCCAACGGTGCCCTGGGAGCAGCAGGACGGGCAGAGCGCCCTGAGCCCCGCGGGCATCGCAGCGTCGCGTCTGCACCCAGGGAAGCAGGGGCAGCCCATGCCAAGGGCTCCTCTTGCAACATGCAGCACTGTAACCTTTGAGCTGCTAATCATTTTTCCTTTTTGGCAGCCAAACAAATGTTACGAAAGAGTAATTCTCAGCATCCATTGTGCCCTGAGGGTTAACAAACGTGTAAGAAGAGCTCCAGATAGAAAGCTGGCAGCCTCAACTTCTCCTTTAGTATGTGGAGAGCTGTACTCAGACTTGAGGGATGATGGGAGTTGTCTTTTCTTTTTCTATTTCTTTTCCTTTTTCTTTTTTTTTTTTTTTTTCTGAGGAATAAGGTCACAGAAATTGTCAGAGGAGCATGTGGAGTGATTATACCAAAAGCACAAGAGCCTCTTAAAGAAACTGCCATATTTTAGAAGCCTGATTCTTGTTATTTTACAGTAAGGCTATGAAGCACAAGCTCTCCCTGAGAGCTGGAAAAAAAATGTGGTGGTTTGTACAGGGCAGCAACAGAAGTTGAAGCAGGAGTGAGCAGAAGGGCAGAAACCAGTATGTCCACATGAGATAGCTGACATTAATCTCATGTGGTGTCCTGCAGGGACAGAAAGCTGGCAGCCTCAACTTCTCCTTTAGTATGTGGAGAGCTGTACTCAGACTTGAGGGATGATGGGAGTTGTCTTTTCTTTTTCTATTTCTTTTCCTTTTTCTTTTTTTTTTTTTTTTCTGAGGAATAAGGTCACAGAAATTGTCAGAGGAGCATGTGGAGTGATTATAGCAAAAGCACAAGAGCCTCTTAAAGAAACTGCCATATTTTAGAAGCCTGATTCTTGTTATTTTACAGTAAGGCTATGAAGCACAAGCTCTCCCTGAGAGCTGGAAAAAAAATGTGGTGGTTTGTACAGGGCAGCAACAGAAGTTGAAGCAGGAGTGAGCAGAAGGGCAGAAACCAGTATGTCCACATGAGATAGCTGACATTAATCTCATGTGGTGTCCTGCAGGGACAGAGCCAGCAGCCTCCATACCATGGGGAAATGCAGCACCCATCACCCTGCCATGGGTGGGCTGCCCACACCTGCTGCCATTGATGGTCACTTCTCTCTGACACTTGCTGATCTTGGGGTGGTTTCTAGTGAACAGGCCTGGACCTCTCCCTTGGAAGCCTTTTCTCTTCACTTGGCAAAGAGGCTGAGGCAAGAGCAAGCCCAAAGACTGAATTATTGTCCAGTGCTGTCACGCCAGGGGTACAGTGCTCAGGGGTTGGCATGGGGATGCCTGTCTGGGCCAGTGTCACAGGCACAGAGGTTCAAGTACTGTCATATCCTCAGCAGAAGATGCAACAGCATTTGGATACACATATCCACCAGGCCTCACTGGCCCCAAAACCTCAGCAAAGTGTCTGATTTCTAATACTTGCTCCCCCTGAGCCAGAAAATACCACATAAATAGCACTGGTGGCAAAGCTCCAATATTAGGGTGAGACTGAAGTATCACCAGGTGACCTAGTCAGGACCAGTTTAACTTGTAGCAAGTTATTCACTTCTTAAATAGAACTTTAAAATAGTGATGCGGAAGATGAGTTTTCACAAAGTAGCTGAAGCAGAAAAAGCTCAGATAATCATCAGCCTCAGTGTGTCTTGTCAGCTTTGCCTGGCACCATAGGGAATGAAACCTCCCCCTCGGCTGACCTTCCTCTTCCCGACCTGCTCTGCTTTCCCCAGGTTTACCATGTGCAGGGGGTGTCACTTCTGACCCTTCAGCCCCCTGCACGGACACTACAACATTTTCCTGGCAACTTCATGTTTGCACTGAGCTGCCTGAGACCATGCAATGCAGCACTGTGGCAGTGAGGATCACTGCAATATTTAGAAATCACATTTTATGGTACTTGGTTAATTCAGAAGCTTACCAGGTAAAACCAAGAAACTAGGTGAAGGCTCTACTGGGACCACAATCAGGCCCTTGCCTGCAGCCTGGGCAGTTTGCATATGGAATGAAATGAGTTTGGTGTACGTGTGAGCAGTAAGCCACTGACAATTAGTTTTCTTAGAGCAGAGCAACATTTCTTTAATTTTGCTGTCTTCCCTACAGGCTGTGGAGGAAGTGACTAACTCCTGAACAGGCAGCCACGGACCTGATGAGAAATTTCAGGTATGTGTTGGAAGCTAAAAAGGTGCCTTGTCTAGTCTTGGTGATATTAGTCAAGCATAAGTCATAGTACTATACCTAAGGCAGGATTCCCCAGGGAAATCATTGACTGCTAATTTGGAGAGAGGAAGCAGTGGGTTTTTTTATACTAGTATGATAAAATAAAGGTCTCCAGCTGAGATATCCATTTTCAGAGATGAATGATAATTTGCCAGAACAAAGAACAGCTGAAATTAATAATTATATTCTGCTGTAATTTCTACTACTCAAAAGCCAGAGTCAGATCAGTGCAGTCACTAGGGATCTGTACCTAATTTCTCTGAATGAGAATTTGTTCCATTAATCTCAGCAGCTTAAAAGGAAGATTGTAATAACTCTGAGCATTTGGCTTCAGTTGATCCAAAAAAGACCTGTGAGTTCCAGGGTCTGTGTTTTTGTAGCTAGTTGATGTGATGTGGCTTGGCAGAACTTGTGATTCCTAACATGGAGGGCAGCTACCAGCCCTATTTTCAGTTTGCCACCTGAAGTACAAAACCACACTTCCCCTCCCTGCAGTTCTACGTGGGTAAGACATCAAATACTGCACCAAGTTTCAAGAAGTGAGCTGCAACCATACTCCACACTCAAACAAGCCAAACCCTCCCAGAGTCAGCTGTACTGTGAGAGACCACAAAAGTCACAGCATGAAGTTAATGTTACCCAGGGGCCAGAACTGTCCCTTCTGACCCCAATGGCAATCAGGTTTTAGCTTGACTAAAACGTAGTTTACCTTTCTTCTAGCCTGCACCTCTGGGAAGGCCCTCAGCCCCAGTGAGCCCTCCCTGTTCCTCTGGTTTCCTATCTGATCAGTTAGGAAGGCAAAAACTGCAGAGAATGCTCTCAAAAGGTTAACAAGAAAAATGCAATAGAAATGCTGGCCAAGTCAGGATCAGCCCTGGAAGCTTTCTAATTCTCAGTTTGAGCTTGGACGTGTGGAAAAAATAATAGTCATGAAAGGACTTGCAGGCCCTCCCAATCTAGATGAAGAATAAACAATAAAAAGGGAGGAAAAAAGACAGAGATATTCTGATTATCCCCCCAGCAGTTTTAACAAGGAAATAAGGGCAAGATAACAGGCAATTGAATGCCAGCATCAGCATTGGAAAAGTGGAGGTGGTCACAAAGGAGATAAAATAGGACTGAAAAACCAACTAGTGTCAGTATAGGAGAATCATCAAAGTAAGCCAAAAAGAGAAAGAGTGAGGATACACAATACTGACCTTTGCTACATTGTTCACACAAATGTCAAGGGAAAACACAAACCCATACAACCACACAAAAGTAAAGCAAATTGTTATCTGGCTGAGCAGGAAGACACGTCTGGACAAGAAAGAAAACAATCCATCTCTGTGGGGTAACCCAAGTCCAGCAAAAAGAACAAAAGGGTTCAAGTATAGCAGGGTTCAACTGAAAGATTTTTTTTCTGATTTGTTTGTTGATTTTTTTTTAATTAAAGAAAAAAAAACCCACCTAGGGAAAAAATGGAAGTGCTATTGCTGCTTCAAAGCAAGAGATGCTATAAAGTGTACAGCTCAGAAGAGGTGTGTGGGTACCCACAGTGCATGCGTGTGTGTTCATGGTCATCACAAAGAACATCTTTCAGAGAGCAGATCAAAGAAGAGGTGCAAAGAGCACGGGTGTTAATCTGCACGGGGGAACCCTGCAGCACAGCCAGGCTGCTGTGCCAGCCTCTGCTGCATCCCAAAAGGCTCAGCACAGCAAGGGCCAGGGCCGAAGGGGAACAGTGCTAGGCTGGCTAAAACATCAGGATCGCTTGTCACTGCCTGTGACAAGCCTGTGCCTGCAGGGATTTACCCCCGTGTGGGACCGGAGCGCACAGGCCTTGGGATTTTTTTTCTGATTTGTTTGTTGATTTTTTTTTAATTAAAGAAAAAAAAACCCACCTAGGGAAAAAATGGAAGTGCTATTGCTGCTTCAAAGCAAGAGATGCTATAAAGTGTACAGCTCAGAAGAGGTGTGTGGGTACCCACAGTGCATGCGTGTGTGTTCATGGTCATCACAAAGAACATCTTTCAGAGAGCAGATCAAAGAAGAGGTGCAAAGAGCACGGGTGTTAATCTGCACGGGGGAACCCTGCAGCACAGCCAGGCTGCTGTGCCAGCCTCTGCTGCATCCCAAAAGGCTCAGCACAGCAAGGGCCAGGGCCGAAGGGGAACAGTGCTAGGCTGGCTAAAACATCAGGATCGCTTGTCACTGCCTGTGACAAGCCTGTGCCTGCAGGGATTTACCCCCGTGTGGGACCGGAGCGCACGGGCCTTGGTGCGAGCCGATTGCCAGGGCCCTGCTCCGAAACGCGGGCGGGCAGAGGAGATGGCTCTGGCCAGGGCTGTGCAGGGGAAGGCTTCCCAGACACAGGGCCGTGGGGGCTGCAGCAGTGGCCCGAGGGTGGAGGAAGGTGTGCAGCCCCTGGCACGGGGCTGCCTGCTCCCTGTGGAACGCTGCCGGGCAGCGGGCTGGGAGCGCCGGGGCCTGCGCTGAGGGCGAGCACCGGTTTCCTGCACTGGACACGCAGGGTGCGGGAGCTGCCTGCTCACATGGAGGGAGAAAAACTGCCTGGCAAGGGTTGTCCTCCAAGTTATGGCTGGGGTGGCCAAAAACTAATGGAGTGGAGCTTTGGAGGAAGCACAAGAGACCATGGTGGAGGGCAACGGTGTGCAAGGCCCTGGTTCCTCTTGCGCTGCAGCAGAGCAGGAACACAGCAAAACCCAGCAATGGGGGCAGCTGATGTAGGCCCCAGGGTGCACAGAGACACCCCCACTTTGTCACTGCAAGGAAGGGGCCCATACACAGGTTTTACCAAAGAGGTATAATATAAAAACTGTGCAAACCAGCCACACCTGCGCTCACCTTCCCTACCAGCCGTGATTGCTGGCAGCTGAGTCCCCGCCTGGCGCGAGAGCTCCTTTGGGCAGCTGCATGTGTGTCCCCACCCCTGGAGCTCCAGGCACCGGGAGAGGGCTGCTGGATCTGGGATGAGGAGCACACACTCTGAGCTGGTAGGTACAGCTTTTCTGGAGAAGCTTTAATAGAAGCTGTGTGGCCTTGGGGAGCTTTGACTCAAAGGTGGGGTGAGCTTTTGAAATGCCATCTGTGTGTGTAGGAAACACGGGTGTTTGCAGGGAGGGGGGAACTGCTGAGGTGCCTCCTGTTTGTGGAGGGGTTAGGCTGGGCTGTTTCATGTGGACTTATTGGTGAGTTGTGTTCAGGTAATGAATTGTACAAAGTGTCTTACTGGGACAGAGCTCATTTTGGAAAGCCTCTGTGAAGATTTAGCGCTCCCAGAGTTGCCTCACAGTCCAGGGGCTGTGCCTCAGTGCCATGTCCTCCCAGGGTGAACCTCATGCAGAGGGCACTGCCTGGGTGCTGAGCAGGCAGAGATGATGGATGAGGCGTTTTCTGGGATGATTTGTCACTGTTTTAGAAGAAACAGAGATGGTGACCTTGTAAACAAGCAACAGCAGTAGCAGGTCCAGAGCAATGGAGCAGGTCTGCCCTTCATGTAAGGCTCTTGGAAATGCTCCTTTTCAGACATAAGCACATGACTGACCTCAAGTGAGTGGGCGAACTGTATTTTTATTGCTATGAAATGACGTAGAGTTTACTGAGAAAAGCAGATTGGGCAGCTGGTGGGGATTTTTAATCACAGAGAAGATTCAGTGGTCACTGAATGTTAATCCACAACTGTTTACAGAATCACATTGTTCCCACAGTGTGTTGTTTTTCCTCTCCAGGAGTCAGCAACTGTGTTTTAACACAACATAATGATGTATGTTTATTAACTGACTTCAAAAGAGTGTCTAAGAAACTTAGAGCATTTAGGAGATGTGCAGTACATTTATTTATGTATATAGTGCAAATCTGTATACTTTATATATAAATACATCTAGGCATGCAGGATATGTCCTACAGAAAACAAAGGGGTGATAGATTCACATAAAAATTTATTATGTGAGGGTTTTTCACTTTCAAGATATTGCTGATTTGTCTATTTAAAAAACAAACAAAAAACCAAACAAAAAGCCCCAACCAAAACAGTACTTCACAGTCTTGGTTGTAAGCTTCCGTTTTGAAGAATATCAAATTACTGCATTAGCATTCTCCTTTTTTTTTTTTTTAAATGTTAACTAATCTGGAGGAAAAAGACAGGAAGGGCAGAGAAGGCATCAGGATGGGAGTCAAGGGGGTGGCACACCAGTTTTATCTGCCTGCTACCATAGTGGATGTGTAAATGCAGATAATAGCTGTTTTACTCCCAGTCTTAGTGTGTAAAGTTTATGAGCTCATGGACTATTTATTACTTTATAACCTAAAACTGGGGCTTCTAGAAAGCAAATAATTAAGGTTGAAGTTGGACTTTTCCAAGCCTGTAAGAGTTTGCTTGCAGAAATGAGGCCACAGGAGTGCAGCACCCCAGATTTGGTCAGCAGAGGATTCCAGGCTCACCAACTCTGCTTGGGATTGCTTGCCCTGTGACCTCGTAAGATGCTCAGGTCTCAGCTGGATGAAATCAGCTTTCACCCTTTCAAGCAATGTAAGCATGCAAACTGCTCAGAGAAGGTAGGAAAGCTCAGGGACTTAAAAATGCTTAATTGGTTTATGGAGCTAAACTCCTTAAAGAACTTAAGCTGCTGTGAAAAGGGAAGCTGGTTGAAATCCCCAGTTCTCCTGGCTGGAAGGCTAAGCCCAAGTGTGCTACAGGGTGGCAGTGCTAGGCTTGGTTGTGACATGGCTACTGTAAAGCAGCCAGGCAGCCCTCCAGGTGGGATGGATTTCCTGGTTGGCACAGAAGCTGCTATGTTTGAGACATCTTGTTCACCAGCTACACTGGACTAGTGAAATAGTCTGAAATAGTATGCTGAAAGCAGCTGCAACCTGGGGAGGTCTGAGCAGTCTTTACCCTAGGAGCAAGAATGCAAGAAACCCATGAGAAATGGAAACCAACAGGTCTGCTGACACACGGAGACTTTGTTTCTATTTTGTTGGGTTTTGGTTTTTTTAATTGTCTGGTTTCTGCTTCAGCTACTGGCTCTCATTGTGTCTTTTGTGATTAAAATGCCCACTGTTTTCTCCTTAGGAGAAAACATAAAGTCACTTCTCTTTTTAGTAAGGGAAGATCTTTAGCTGTTCAAGGCGGGCACAGTAAGCTGTTTTGCCACATTATTAGAAAGATGCTGGAGTTGCTGCTCCAGCGTCCACCTCAGCAAAGCTGTATGGGAGGTCAAGTCCCTTCTCCAGTCTATCTTCTCTGCTTACACAGCCATCAGCCCTTTTGCCACAGTACTGCACCTAGATGTCCCCCCAGATTTGCTCCGTTTGATACAGTTTGTGTCTCCAGGATTCAGTGCTCTGAGCAGTGTCCAGGCTCTGCTGGGGACAGCCAGGCCAGCATGGGAAGGAGGGTCTGTACCACAGCCCAGCAACCCTACCCTGTGCATGTAACCTGGCAAGAGCTGCCAGTGAGATGTGGTTTAAATGGATTTAGGTTCCTGTGCCACATGTGCTGTATAGTGCAGCCCTGTGCCACTTGCCCCACTGCCTCTTGGTGCCCTCTGTGAACTGTGCAGCGATTCTTTGGTGTTTGTCTCCAGGTTATCAATAAAAACAGTGAATACACCCAGTCCTGGACCTGCGCAAACACGGTCCTTGCCCACAAAACTTCCATGACTAAATATTGGTGAATGACTGGCAGATGTACAGAGGCTTCCTGTCCTTCCCCAGCCACTAAACAACTTGTCAGATTTAATTTTTAAAATGTTTACAGTCTCAGCTGACAGCTGCACTGTGCTGCAGCAGCAGCACGGCCAGTTGCACCTACGCACTGTGTTCCCAGCTACATGGCAAGGTGCAGGGAGAGGCCTGACAGACCCTCCCGAGAGCCCTGTTGCCAGCCTGAGCCTGATGTTACAGGCATCATTGAAACTTGGCTGGAAGTTACACAAAGATTAATACACAAAGATGGAGAATGTTTAGAAAGGTCTGGCAAGGATATACAGGAAGAGGCATAGATTTATTCATGAGTTAGTATTGGAAGAGGACTCTGTTGCTCAAGGCTCAGATGAGCTTCCCTTTGCCTTTCCCGTCCAGCAGTCGCGCGCACACAAAAATTAGGCAACATCCCAAAGACAGGATACATTTCCCTTGAGGAAAAGAGGAGGATTTAAAAGGCTCAGGCCCTGCACTGGGGTACTCAAGTGTGTTCGAAATGTTCAAAGTTGACAAACTACTGAGATGAAAAGCAACTTGGAACTAAATAGAAATTGGAGTGAGAATAGACGAGATTTCCCTCAACATGTTTAATAGGTCATAAAGGGCAGGTTTTGTTCCAGAGGGCTGGATGGGGGCTCATAAATTATGGTTCCCCTTTTGCCTTTTTTTCCTCCCCTAAGAAAAGGAGAAGTAGGGGACCTGGGAACTGCAGATATGTAACTGGGACTTGAGCAACGGGGTAGGCTTTTTTTGAAGCTAAAGACAAGTTAAAAATTGTGTAATTGTGTGAGGCACAGGTTAGGCTTGCAACACAACTGAAAAAAAATCTGTTTAATTTACTGAAAATGTACCCAAACTGACACATGACACTGAAAAAGGTAAAAAGATAGAATAATGTGTTTAGATATATTTTTAAAGTACATTGAAAGTTGTCCCCACTTACAAAGTTCTTGAATTTTTTTCTTTGCGGAAGAGGGAGGGGGGACCAAACCAACACACTGCACCCAAGACTTTCATCTGACAATTCCTCCAAACCAAGGGTGATTCAGATACCAGTTCCTTCTTAGCTAACCACAAAATTTTAGTGGTTTGGATAAAAGGGAACCATCATCTGAGTCATCCAAGGTTAGCATTTGGTTGGCAAAACCAAAGCCATGCCTGCAAGATTTTCTAAAAGTCAAAAAAACCCTCTGCCTGTCTGCCAGAAAAGTTACCACAAATGATCTTGCTTTGACAAAAAAAAACAACACATGTGCCACATGATATTTTGACTGATAAATTGAATGTGGTAACAACTAAACTATGCTATGTCAGTTTTCTTTGTATTTTGGTTTTTTTAACTGAAAAATCTGCCTCTGAAGAAGCAGCAGCTATTTTTTTCCCATAATTGCATCTGTTTCAGAGAGCAGACAGATGTTGGACTGAAATTCATTATGGTATTCATAAGCCCCACTGGGATCTGATGACCTAGTAACATATAGCTACTGTTCCTTGCAAAGCATTTAAAATGGTTGCCACTTGGAATGAAGAAATAACTTTGCAGAAGATGGGAGGGAAGGGAAAAAACTTCTACCTTGGCAGATGGCTGCAGAACAGTAATATACAAGAGTAATATATAATGTATGAGTTCAGTTTATTTAAATTAATCATCTTGCTCTTAATTTTGCCAAATTGCCAGCCCGCCTGTGTGCCCTGGTATTAGTGTAGCATTCAGGTGCTGTGTTGGTATTTAGATATGAGGCAAACAGACCAAGTGAAATACCTGGTGATGTAGGGAAGAAAAGAGAATTAAACAAGGCAAACTCTAATGGGCAGACAATGTAATAGAAACAGCCTTCACATTATCTGTATGATTAGTGTATTACTGCACAAGTTCACAGCTGATGATCCAACTGGTGCTGGTGCTGAGAGTCCAAAAGGCAGAAGTGGGAAATATCATCAGTCCAGCTCTCTTCCCTAAGTGTTGGTGTGGCTGTTGCAGGGACAGCAGGGATGTGTGCTGGGCTGATGGGAAATGGGAAACTTCCAGCAGCAGCCTTCTCACTCAAGAAACTCCAAAGTGCTATGGTGAAACAATGCTGTGAAGTCATGGGTCATGCAGTGAAAGAGGGTTATCAGTCCCGGGAGGAGAGGGTTCCTCCTGCTCACCATGTGCAGTTTACTGGGACAGGCTTTGCTCAGGCAGGCTCATCTGTGCACAACTGAAAAGCAAATAAATGTCTGCAAGAGGCCCCGTGAGTGGCATTTGGACTAATGCAGGTTTTGTGGGAGACCCATATTTTAAGTTTTACCCTAGGAAGTGAGGTGGCCAACCTGGCTGTGAGTACAGTAGTGAGAGGCACTTTTTCCAGCTTGCCTGTCCACTCAGGAATCCTTTGGGAAGGAAGCTGTTTGGTCTCGTTTTGGATATCCTGTGAAACTGAAGTAGCACAGCTGCCAGGAACTGAAAGAAGTTATTTAATTTTTAAAGAGCTGAAAACTACTGTATGTGCTACCGGGTGTTGTACAGGAAATGACTGGTTTGGTTTGTTTGTCTGGATTTCTGGTATTCCCAGTTTAGTCAAGGTAGTAACTCTGTCTCTCAACCCTAATGCAGCAGCCTCTACGAAGTGCAAATTTGAAGACAGATTCGGGTTTAAATATGACTTTCTGGCCCAGCCTTAGTGTGTTTGGAATGAAGTGGAATTTTCTTTAGTTCAAATAGGAGAAAGCATGAGAAATATTCAGAGCCTGATCCAACAATCCATTGAAAACAGATATCTTACTGTGATTTTCAAGCACCTCAGGGATGGGGCACAGAAATACTGAAGTTATGAAGTGGATTGCATTGAGGGAGGGGTTGGTGGTTCATCTCTTTTATCATCTTTTAACTAAATTGGAATGTAAGTAACTGGGTGTCCACTGCCTGAAAGGTAAATCTTTCTGCTACTATTCAAAGAATTTTTGCAGCAGCTGTGCTAAGTTGTGCTGGTATTTTCCAAGGTGTGACCTGATGAAAGTATTCCTGACTTTTCTGCATTCGTCAAATAGTACTCTTGGTCTGACTGCCACCAAACTAGCTCAAAGACATACCCAGGCTGTATACAATCCTCAACAGGTTTTTAATGTGGAAACTTGTTCCTGACAGTCTAGCAAAGCCACCCTACTCATGGATGAAAGTTGTGCTTAATACCATGCTGGCCATTGCCACCCATTGACTCTCCTATAATCAGCATTGACCAGCTGGTAATCTTCTGGTTCTGGTGCAACCAAGTGAAGACAAATGTTTCCTGAAAGCATTAGGCAAAAAGATAGGCCTGCCTTTTCCAGCAATCCAGAGAGAGCCTCTGGAAGGGGAGGGTGAGGTCTGTAGTTATAAGGAGATTTTGTGAGCTTTTGTGTCACTTTGCTGCTTCTCAGCTAAGGGTTGTGCCCTAAAGAAACACTAAAGAGCTATCTAAAATCTCTAGTTCATATGAAAAAAAAAAAAAAAAAAGAAGTAATGGGGAATTCTGTACAGGTTTCTTATTCTGGAAGAAAGGTGCTGGTGTCTGAGCATAAGAGTCTGCTTCAGTCTGAGCAGGCACCCCTGGCACTGACAGAATGCAGTTTCCTTACACAAGGTAAGAAAACTCCCAGCAAAATAAATCTCTTGGGGAGTGTTTTGTTGCCAAGGAAAGCTGTTGTTTATGGGGATCCTGTTTGACTCTGAAGCAAGTGCTGTGGAGCCATTGCAGAGAGGAGTCCTGGGGAAGGCCAGCACGCTGAGCTTGGGCTCTGGCTCTGCCATGAACATGGGAGCAAGGAACCAAGAAGCTTGATGCAGGGTTTACCTCTTACCTCTAGCAGGGAGCCTAATTTGAGCTTTGGGATTTCTGAGCCCCTTGTTGGAGAGCTGGCATCTGGATCTTGAAAATGCTGCATGGAGAGGGTTGGCTCTGGAGACACCGCAGGGGCATGAACTGCTGAGCCTGGCTGGTCCTGCAGCCACGGGAGCAGCAGGGATGTCCATCCCCTCAGCACCATCAGGGAAGTTATTTCAAAGAGAAGATCCTGTGTGTCTTAGTCTTTTTGAATATTCATCTTTCTGAATTTACAGTTCAGAGAACTAAGAAATTCTGAAAAAAGTCTGTTTGTCCAGTTCAGACTGAAACCACATTTTAAGAAGCTGTTTATTTCTTGTAGACAGGAAATCCTGTTCTCTTACGAGTTATCTTCTTGGGTTTTTTTCTTTGCCAGTTTCACACCTGTAGCTGAGACCCCAGCGTAAACAAAGCCAAAGGAAACAAGCCAGCATGGCAATTTGAGCCTCAACTATAAAAACACTCTTCCTTTGCTGAGTGTCACATCTGGCAGTGGCAATTATTAGTAGTAGTAGGATTATGGACTCAAATCTGAGGTTAGGGGTGTGTGTGCAGAAAGAAGAGCTGAGGATTAGCCCCATGCTTCTGGGGCACAATGGCATTTCCTTTGCTGAAACAGAGGAAGTTCTTCCCTGTTCATGCTCACACTTCCCTTTTAATACAAAACATCCTTTACTCATAGACATTTTTACGTTCAGGTCTCTGGTTGCTGAATTTGACTGCAGGGGTTTGACTATGGCTGTTGGAGAGGAAAGGTGTACTGATGGCATTTAATTGTCTTCTGATTTGGGTTTGCTTTTTGTTGTTTTCTGTTTGTTTGTTTATTTTATATTTGTTTAATTGAATTTATTCTTAAGGGATCCTGTTCGCTTTTTATTATTGGTAAGACAAATGTGGGTTTCTAGTTTATTAACAGTCAGGTTGCATTGGATTTCCTGATTCCTGGAAGTAATTCTGCCATGTGGCTTCATGCAAAAGAGCAAGGTGTGACAGCCTGCTGGCAAGGTAGCAGTAGCAGCAACACCCCATCTGAGTGATGCTTTGGGGAAGGCTGGAGCAGACGCAGGGCACGGGGCCACAGGGGACACTTGGGGCACAGTTTCAGTTTCTGCAGAACCAGTCATCAGGCTGGAGATGAAGAACTCAGGGCTTGTAAATCTGGTTCTACTCTGAAAAGTCACCTTGTCTTGGTGGCTTTTTCACCCTGAACAAATCTGCTGTGACTACCAGTGACAAAACCAGCTGTTGCTTCTGTTAGACCTGTAAGGCCTTTATGGGGAAAAGATGTGCTGGCTCTTTCTGCAGAGAGGGAAGAATCTCTTACATAGCTCGGCCTGCAGTGGTGTGGATGGGATTGCAGTGTCCAGAAAAACTCTGGACCAGCAGCAGGGCTCAGTGGAGGGAATGCAATGGAAAGTGATGATAAAAGCAAAAGCACGTAGCAACGAGATACTGAGTCATGCCTGCAGAAACACTACAAGCCATATTATACTTCTAAAACCAGATTTTCATATAATTTTTGGGTGTAGAGCTTTCTGTCAAATGGAAATTAATCCTCAGGTTGGAGCACTTGCCAGAGGCAGGCAAGGCAGGTAGGATTAATTTTGGCAAAGAATCTCAGAGATGGAGCAAGAGAAAGGGTGCTTGGTAGACAACAGCCAGGAGTTTCACACTAGTTCTCACCAGGGAAGCAGGAAGGAAGTGGAAAGTAGCAGGAGACAAAGGACAAGCCCAAAGGTTAGAGAAGAGATAAAGAGTGATTGTGAGAAATAACACAAGCAGAAAGGCTAATGATGGATTTACGTAAGGCAGGAAGGCTATAATGGGGAGCAAAACTGTGGCTTAACTTTATCAAAGGTGACACAAGGGCCAGAATTTTCCAAATGCTGCCCAGGGGAGAGTGATAGCTGGGCACAGAGAGGGACTTTGGCTGGGCTATGTGTGGATTTCTGCCCCTGTCACGCACAGCTGCATTACGCACATCTATGTCTTCAACAAACTTAGGCTTTAATGCAGCAATCAGGCTCAAATCTGTTAGCAGCACGTCAATATGTTGGCCTACAGACAGATGGGAGAGCAAAAAGCCGGGGTAGCTTTAGCAGATAATGTGCCCGGCGTGGGCTGTTTTAACAGAATACTTTGGAGTTGAACAATGCATCAGCATTTCTTTCAAGGAAATTGCCAAATGCCTTTGTTACAACACTGCCACTCTGCTGCTGGCATTGCATCTGCTGGGTGTGCTAATAGGCACCAAAGATGCTGTGACCACTTCATCTTGATTTTGTGACTGTGATTGTGAAAATACTGATTCAGAGTTTTGGCCCCTTTGCTCACTCTCTCAAGGGAACAATTTCCCTGCCCTAGGCATCATTCAGGAGTTTTCAAGGACTTTCTCTCAGAAATGTGCATTTCCACTGATTTTTGTCTCTAAATATAAGGCACAGATATATACAAGTCCTAAATACAAGTCCTTCCACCCCATGACAATACAGTTGTACACTATGTTCTTTCCACGGCCATAATTAAAGGGTGAAGGAGACTGTAATGGGCAGCAGAGTTTATAGTAACATGTTGCCTTGAAACTCCAGCACTTTGGGACAGGCTGGCCAAGGGGGTTGCTGCCCTGCTCTGCATGTGAGGGTCTTCATAGAATGGTTCAGGTTGGAAGGGGCCTTTAAAGGCCATCTAATCCAACCCCCCTGCAGTGAACAGGGACATCTTTAACTAGATCGGGTTGCTCAGAGCCCTGTCCAACCTGACATCGACTGTTTCCAGGGCTGGGGCTTCTGCCACCTCTCTGGGCAGCTTGTTCCAGTGTTTCACCACCCTCATTGTAAAAAAATGTTCTTCCTTGTATCTAGTCTAAATCTCCCCTTGTTTAGTTTAAAACCATTACCAGCCCTGCTAAAAAGTGTCTCTTTCTTTTAAGCTGCCTTTAAGTAACGGAAGGCTGCTCAGAGGTCTCTGTGGAGCCTTGTCCTTTCCAGGCTGAGCAGCCCCGACTCTCAGCCTTTCCTTTTCTCAGCTGCTCCAGCCCTCCGATCATTTTTGTGGTCTCCTCTGGACTTGCTGCTGCCAGTTGCCCCCTGTTGTGTGTGGCACCGCGGGGCCAGGCTGCTCTGGCCCCTGTGATGGCTCTGAGCTGGGAGCAGCGTCATTGTCACCTGTAGGGGTTGCATTTGTGCGTGTGGTCACCTTTGGGAAACGGTCTAGAAGTGCTTGTGTTACATTTTCTAATGTATGTTTGTTTTTAGTGTAGTTTGCTGCGTTTTTAAGGCTAGGGGGTTTTTATGGCTGGTGTAATTTCCCTCAGCCCGCTGGCACGGACTGTCCCTGCGCGCCGGGTGCCAGGGAAACCCCCGGCTGGGAG
>NW_009953098.1:4710207-4720073 GCF_000747805.2 Chaetura pelagica | reverse complement strand
CCCCCCCCCCAAAAAAAAAAAAAGCTAAAAATAGTCAACATTCGCCTAGTTTGCTGTGAAATTTTTCATTATGGTCTTGTGTTTTTAGGTCTTTAACATAGTCCAAACTTTGGCCACATTTTAAAAGCCACAATGTTAGTGTTTCATGTCCACAGACAGTTACCAGGGTTGTGTAGGATTCCTCTTAATTCCACTTTGTTTTTTTACCTAGAAGCTGAATATCTATCAACCCCATCCAACCAGGCAGGTTTTTTTCTGGGGCACCCTCCACAGAAGAAGAGGGAAGAGTTCAATTGTGGCAAAAAAAGCAGTCAGCCCCAGACAGTGAAACCAAACCGAGCTACTTTCTAAAAATACCAAGAGGAAAAAAAAAAAGGTCTGGGAGAAGCCTTTGCAATAATCACATGGTGAGGAGGGTGTTCCAGACCAGAGGCTGAAAGAAGAGAGGCAGCAGAGACAGTGAAGTTTGTGAGGATGGCACAAGGCTCCTAGCTAGGCAAGCAAAGCAGACGTTTAACCTGGCTCTGCTCAGGGGAGAGACACAATGATGGAAGTTCTTTAGAGCTTTAGCAGATGAATCTTATCTCCTGAAATAAATGATAAGAAACCAGCGTAAGTTGGAAACAGAGTAGTACTGCAAACAGTGCAGGCTTTGCGCCAAAACCTCCCACTACAGTAACCTCCCCAAGACTGTCAGCATGACAAGGTCCAGCCTTGATAGGAGAAGGGACACAGGTGTCCTTTCAGAGGAGACCTTTTCATCATGTCAGCAGCCTTAGTCAGGTTTGTGCTTAGCAGGAAAAGGAAGGCAGGTGAGTCTGGGCTGTAGAAATTATGTGAAAACAGGTGCTTTACCTTGGCTTGATTGTTCCCACGGCCAGTGGGAGATGCCTGGTGCTGTGCTCCCACCAACCTTGCTAGTGTCAGGAAGTCCAGTGAAGAGGCATGACTGTGGTTAGGGTTGCTTTTGAACTGCACGGCCTGGCCTTACTCCCCTCCAAGTGGATGCTTGCCAGGAATTTTCCCCTTTCCTGGAAAGTTGGTGGTTTGGGCCATATTTTCCAAATGTTACTGGAACATCTCACTGGGTGCTCCTGCACTGGAGATTAAAAAGTCTCTGATCTCTGCATTACGTGCCAAGGTGCAGAGACCCTAAAGAACTTGAGCTTCAGACACCTGTGTCTTGTTTAGCTGCAGAGATTGTGAAAAGTGTGTTTCAGTCAGGCTCTTGCTGCGTGCCTTGTTTTTCATCCTGCCTTTTAGGGGAGATGGATGTGGCCTGGGTGCTTCCAGGTCAGCAGTCTTGCTCTTGCCTTTTGAGTACTCTGCAGATGACTTGCAGGAAAGCAAGAAGGCCACCAAATGGTACAGTGCATTACAGTAATTAACCTTAAAGCAGTGAATGTTCAGGCTGGGATTTTGGCATCTGTCAAAGTGAACCTTGCAGTTTGGCAGAGACTGGCTGGTAAAGGGTTAGAGGACCACAGAGCTTAAAAGGTAGCTGAGTGGAAGCTCTACATCAAAGATGATACCCAACACCAAGATAATTGAGAAGTTGGCCCATTGTGAAGAATGCCAGCAAACAATGCAGTGCTGATATCCAAGCAAACAAGGACAATCCAAGGACCAAAGTCAGAGGCCAGATTAATATCCGTTATGACTCTTAACAAGGCTCTGTTCACTACAGTGTCCTGATTAAAAGATCAGAGATGGCCAAGTATTTTGGCTGCACTCAGAGCTGCAGAGGCTTGAGACATTAATGCTCAATTGGCTAGGAAGGACAGGGTAGGATTTTCCCTATATTAAATTAATGCTAACATTTATTTAGATAATTGTTTGGGATTTTCCTAGACTGTCTGAAACCTTCAGAAGCAAGCTATCAGCATGATAAATCAGAATGGAATTGATTTGAGGGAGTGAAAGAAGCTGATTTTGAGGCACAATATTGTATTTGCATAATAAATAAGCTTAGAAAAGAAGAGTGAGGACAGAGCGTACATTTAAGTGAGAGGGACTGTTGCAAACTCGGAGGTGAAAAATGTGGTTCAGATTCCTCTAGGTCTCCACAGTGTGCAGAAACCTCTTAATTCAGCAGTGCTGCTTTCTGTAGCAGAGGTGTGAAAATGGGGTGCTGCTTGTGCTTCCCATGGAGTAGATATTGTGCACAGAGTCCCTTTTCTGGAAGAGTTCCTCAGAGAGCTGCTGTGTGTTTTACTGTATGGACTGTATGCAACCCAGCCCTGTGGGGAGGGTGCACGTGAGGCAGAGGTTTGTAGCACCCACCTGTTGCTTTGGCAGCAGCAATGCCAGTGGATTATTGCTGACTTCAGTTCTGCTGAAGCAAAGTGTATGGCTCGTTTATATCCAAGAGTACTGGAAATGAAAAATGAAGAAATGAGAAGGCAGCAAAGCACTCTATAAAAAGATCCCAGTTGCAAGCATTCTTATGCTGGTGCTTAGTTCCTTACACAAGTGCTCCCATTGGTTTCCTTCTGGGTGAAGGCTTTTGGAATTGAAGTCTCGAAGGCCAGACCTTACTACATTGGTCTGTGCATGGGTCAAAAATCAGTGACTTGATCTGGTTTATGCATTGTTCATGAGTTGTTGGTTTGTTTTGGTTTGTTTTTAATAAAATAAAAAAAGTAGTCTTGTGAGTTTGGTAATTCAGGAAGTGTAAGATCAAGACTTATTTAACTTAAAGACTAAATCAAATCAACTCATTAGTAGCTTCAGTTGTGGAAGTCTGCTGTCTTGCTCTGACAGTGCCATTCCTGATGACAGTTGTGCCAGTAAAGACACAATCTGCTCATAAAAAAAGCCTGTGTGTTTTCACTGGGATTTTGCCCAAGTAAACTTTTCCATATCAGATTAGAGGAAAGCATTATTTATACTAAAAGAAAAACATACAAGTGGAATGAAAAAGTAGTCTGATACCTTTAAAAAAAAAAAAAAAAAAAAGGAAGTTTTGCAACTGGGGTCATATAAATTGTACTCTGGAGATAATGGTTTTCTGTGTTGCATTGCTCAGTAGTACCAATGGGCATCAGCTAATGAGACAGATTGCTGAAACAGACGTGGTAAAACTGACACATGGAGTTAATAATATTTTATATAAATCTCTCAATGATATCATCCCAAGAAATGAGCAGACTGATAAATGGCCCAGCCAGAAACCAAGAAACTGGTCCCTTGAGTTCTTAATGTTTTCATATAAATCTCTCAAGGGAGTTTTAACTGAAGCAACAGATTTCTTAATGTGCTCAGTCATGCAGGAGTGAACATTTACTTGCCCATGCCTTGCAACAAGATGGTCTTTCTACATCTGAAAGGCTGCAGTGTCTCATTATTGGAGAAGGACATTTGCTGCAGTGGGTGGTTTTAGAGCAACTAGTGCTCAGTCAGTAGGACAAAAGTTGTCTCAAGTGGTATGATACACTGATCCTCTGACACATGAGTCTTCTGGGTAGATTAACAGCACTCTAGTTCAGGTTCAAAGCCAAAACTTCAATACATCAGTCAAATTCACCTTGTTATGTTTGCAAAATAGAACAATTGAGCTTTCTCAGCCTACCTGTGGTGTTAAGGTTGCCTGGGATGGTTCATTTCCCTTTTGTAAAGTCATTTGGCTCGGGTGATTCATCTAGTGGTTTTTATTTTCAATTCTGTTGTTTTGGGTTCTTTTCTTTGTTACATTGCAGGTGCTGAGTGTTTTCATTGCAGAAGGCAGCAGCTCCGCCTCCAGACCACTCAGTGTTTCAAGATTTAGGGAGCTTCAAGTTTATTCCTTAAATTACTGCTAACCTCAATCTTTTATATGCTGTTTTGCTGTGCTACAAAGCTTCCCTGAGTTGTTCGTGCATCAAGTTTTGAACAGCTTGTCTGAAAACTTCAATATTATTGTATTTCTTATACTACTATTTGGCTATTTCCACTTTAGTTTGTAATACAGATCATTAGGAGATGTGCCACAGGTGTTTTACATGTGCCACAGACATTTTAATTTGGATTGTGTACAGTTCTGCTCCATTTTGAATTGGTTGCTTTGCTGCAAATAATGTTTTGCTTTTTGCAGGACCCTGCAGGAATCTTTGAACTGGTGCAGGTTGTTGGGAATGGGACATATGGACAAGTCTATAAGGTTTGGACACCTTTTTAAATCTATGACACTGTTCTTGATAAAGCTGATTTTGCTAAAATGACCATTTAAGATGGTGGAAAATCTTGTTCCCATAATGGCCTGGTTTATGCCTGTTTTGCTGTCTTTTCTATGTAATGCAAAATGGTGTCACCTGTGAAACTCTGTGCCCCTTCCTTCTGCCCTGTTTTTGTGTCTCTTTGCAGCCACAGACCAGATAAG
Source organism: Chaetura pelagica (assembly GCF_000747805.2). Classification (NCBI taxonomy): domain Eukaryota; kingdom Metazoa; phylum Chordata; class Aves; order Apodiformes; family Apodidae; genus Chaetura; species Chaetura pelagica. The sequence continues at coordinate 4,715,716 of NW_009953098.1, read as the reverse complement.
TGTGTTGGCTTTCATACTAACTTCCCTCTGCCCTGTTTTTTCTGTCCTGTGGTTATTTTTTCTTCTTCAAAATTGTTTAATAGGTGGCTGGTGCAAATTAACATCACTGATGGCTAAATTTGGCCTGGATTGGGTGGAGAGCTCAGCTGAGAGTAAAATAGCAGTACTTTTTGAGACAGAGGTGTCAATTAACCCTGCTCTGCAGGCAGGCTGTGAAGTTTTTTATTTCCATTATTACCTTTGTCACTGTGATATCAAAGCAGAACTACCAGTCCTACAACAACTGAACACTGTCTGCTCTAACAAGGTGTGCACACTGTGCAATGCAGTCCTTATTTAGTTAGAAGAACTAGCCTAGAACACTGTTTTTTCACTGTGAGACCTTTCCTAAGAACAATCTAAGAGGAGATGTGATAAAATGATGCGATAAAATAGGGAACCGAGTTTGTGTTGTTCCCGTTTGGTGGAAGAAGACAGAGGAAGGAAAAGTCCATGCTGCTGAACACTTGGAGGTACATCAGAAGAGTAGCAGCACTGGAGGAAGCTGTCTGGTCTTGCTACTCCTTTACATCCCACTGCCAACAAGCTCCGGCGTGATGAGTCTTTCCACTGGTGCAGGCTCTTTCTATTCCAGGAGGAATGCAGAGGGAGCCCCGGCACGGGAATGCAGGACTCTTCACCTTTCTCTCATTTCCAGCACTTCGAATGTGTGTTACATTTTGTTGTCCATCCTCTGATGGCAGATCTACTGTGACTGCATTTTGATTTCCCTTTGAAGCTGTAGATACTCTTTCAAAGATTCTGGAAAAAATCTTTTGCTGAAGCAGTTCTGGGGATTTCCTGCTTTCCCATACTGCATTTTTAAAATTTATGCTTATGTCAGAAGCAGGGTCTTTCTCATGCAACTCCTTGTTGCTCTGTTGTTTCTGAGATTGTCATGCAGATACTGAGGTCAGTCCTACTGAATTAAAAATAGAGGCTGAGGGGTTCACATGGGTAGATTAGAAGCCAGAAGATACTCAGGGGTGCTGTTGTCTGTGTAGTTAGTTTGCTACACGTAAAGAGATCCTAAAGCTCCCAAATGGCCTCTGAAATAGTTGCCTTTCTTTTCATGCCTGCATTTATTTTATGTTGGGAGAGGAAAAATTTCAATCTAGTCATCTTTTAAGGATGCTGAGAGTGAATCAGCTGCTTAATCATGGTAGAAACAGGAAGGACCAACATAGTTTGCTTCTTTGCCGCAAAATAAAGCGTTCTGAGCGACCGTGTGCTTCGCTAGAATGTCAGTTGCCAAAACGTGTAAGAAATGTTGATGATTATTACAACTGTACTCAAAGTCTGCTCTCTACTGAGCATGCAAGGGACCAGGGTCTGGGGATTCTGGATAATGGGTGATTTCAATCTTGGCTCATTCTGTACTTGGAGTAGCTGCAACATCTAAGCGAGGCACTGAGGGACGGGGTCACGCAAGGCTGAGGGGAAGCGCCGCACTCGCGCCTCACGCCATGGAGAAATGTTGGGCTGGCTCAGACCCGGGCCCCGTGCAGGCACTGCCAGCACAAAGGCTTTGTTCATGGCAACACATCTGATCACTGAACGTGGGGTGTCCTGCTGAGACTTGCTCAGGGGATGGAGCTGCTCTCTGGAGGAGGATGACGGTGAGCCATGCAGCTGAAGAATACAGGTGGTGAGAGCTGAGGAGGACAGGTACAAAGTATGTGCTCCAAACTGCAGGCAGTCAGCTTGGTCTCTGTTATGAACAGTGTTCCCACAGTCCAAAGCACAGTCTTTGGAAATACATCTGCAGAAGATGCTGAGAAGCAACTGAATGTACTCAGATGGTATCTTTCTGGTGCTGGCCTAGCAAGCAGAGCAAATCTGTGTTTCCTCTGAAGGAGGGCAGCTGCAGTGAATGGAACAACTGCTTTTGAAGTGACCAGAAAATGTTAGCCTATTATATTCACTTTTCTTTTTCACTGCTGTGTAGTGAAAAGTCCTTCGATCTATGCAATGCTAGGACTGATGGAGTGAATTAGGGAATGCTGGAATCATTTTGTAGTTTGTCTAGTATAGGTTTGTGATCATGAATACTTAAGTTATAAAGTATATAGTTATCCACATAATGTACTCATGTTATTAGAGCATGTTTTTATTCTCCACGAGTGTCAGAATCTTCCCTACATTCCGAAATAGATACACATAGTAGTTTGCAGATAATCAAAGCAAAGCTTATTTCAGGCTAAATAAACTGCATCCAAGATTACTAAATTGCTTGGTTGGCTGTGAAGATGATTCATAAGGCTCTATGTTTTAATATATGCAGCTCCATAAAAAATGAAAACAAAATGTAGACGATTTGTCATTAGATTTGGAAAACAATGTTTGACAGATTTATGAAGGAGGGTATTGTTCATACTGAGTTATTCCAGACCAGTTCCAGTTCAGTGTCTTTTAAAATTAAATGGAAGAGGTATAAAATGTACCCATGATAATGCTCGAGCTGTCTAGAAATGTTATAAAGTTGGGATTTGCATATAATAACTGACTAAAAACTAGCAGATTTTTTGACAACTTATGAAGTAGTAGGATGTAAATATGCCAGTAGTGGCAATTTCAGCCTTTTCAAGAGTGTGAATTATATATTAATAAATCAGATGGCACACAGAAGTCAGGAGACTTAGGCTTTATCTCTTGAAATGACAGATGAGTTTGTCAGTTAATTGCTGGCTTCCAGGAGCTGAAATCTGAAGAGCAATACTATGTATGAGGCAATTCTGAATAACCTTATGGCAGGTGGTAGCAGAAGGTCTTCTCTGAAGGCAGTTGGAACTAGTGCATTTGCTGGTGGTTGGAGAAGTGTGAGTATTGACTCCTTCATGTCTGTGTTTCCTGAACTTTGAGGTGCTGAAGGTCAGGTTATGTCCAGTCTCTGCACCATCTCCATTGAACACATAAGGGAAAGAGAGGTTTCTGAATGTCCCATGCACTGCTTTTTGCACGGACTGTCCACATCTTCTGGGCCCCCTCAAGGCCAGGGACCACAAAGTAGATGTGGATTTGCTCTCCAAAGTAGGAGGGCCAGTGGTTTTCTGGGCTTTTTAGAGCTAAAGACAGTACAAAGCAATGTTTTCCATCGTGTAACTGTTCATGTCATCTAGGAGGAAGCAAGATTACTGAAGGTGTCACCCACAAGTTCTTGGGTTTTGCTTCCTCATTGGGCTGCAGCTGTGGTGTCTTAGAACTCATTCTGGACTGCCTGGGCAAGCTGGAATTTGATGTTGTTTAGAATGGCAGTAAAACTGCAGAAAACTATCTAGGAGATTTATAAATACCATTGTTTGTTATTTGCTAGTAGTTCCTACATTGTTGTGGCATGGTGTACAGTTCAAGGTGGTATCTTTAAAAGCCCTGTGAAGCTGTGGGAGCTGCTCTTGGTGAGCTGGAGACTGTATCTTGCAGTGTAGGTATGACTGTCAAGACCTGACAATGTTGTGATTTGAATAATTCTTCACCTATTCCCATTACTTTAATGGTGTGGGTGCTTTTTTTTCTTTCCACGGTTGGACTCTGTTGCTGTGAGGAGCTGGATAGCGATTGTGTCACTGTTGATGTAGAACAGTTGTATCTTGGTCTTTGCTTGTGCTTTTAGTAATAACTAAACTGTAAATTTGGGGGGATGAAATGTTGCTTGTGTTTTGTTTACAAAGACTTCAGCTGCTAGTTTCATATTCTTTGAGTTGTGTGTCTTCAGGAGGAGCCTGCTAATGCATTTTCTATCTGTTAATTTTCTGTTTAATCTGATAATCTGTTAATTTTTAATTTGAGGGTAATTTTTCTAATGGGTGAATGGGGAAAGGGAGAGAGAGGGCAACTGAAGTGGGTGCCATTTTTTAGGTCTTTGGGTCAGACAATTGCTCTTGAGCTTTGGAAGAGACTGTAGGGCTGTGATAGCTGTTTTGTTTTTGTTTTTATTAGTTGTCAAGATGAAGAAGAATTGCTCCTAATTCAACTCATTCTGCTGTGCTCTGAGCATCATCATCCCTCTAAAAAAGTTTTTGTGGGCCAGATGAGGTCATCATCAGCATCTGTGCAATCTGTTTGTTTTCTGATGTTCAGAGGCACCTGACTGGGATTTTTTGCTTCTTTTGTCTTCATGATGTGGAATAGCCCTCTCCTGAGATTAGCATTTTTTACTAGCACAGGGAATGAGAGGTCAGTGGTTGTGACAGGTTCCAGGGGCTGGTGCTTTTTGGACTGTGATCTTGGCAGACTGATGGTAAACTGTGACAGATTTGCAGCTGCTCTGTGGGCTAGATGGTTGTGTCTTTAATGAAGTCTAAGGCACAGGTAACTTGAGAGAGACACTCTGGCTTGGGACAGTGGGAATTGGAAGAAATGGCTTCCAGGTAATGCAGCTGATGGTGACAAAGCAGGGCTGGTGCTGAGGCTCAGCAGAGGGTGGAAGCAACCCTGCCTTCCTGCAGGGGCTCTGCACAGCACATATTATTTCTATGGAGTCACAGAAAACTCTAGATACACAAAGGAAGCAGGGCTGAGTAAGGAAGTGCTTTGGGTTGTTGTTTTTTTGTGTGTGTGTTTTTGGTTTTGTGTTGGTTTGGTTTTTTTTTGGGGGGGGGTTTGGTGTTTAGATACAGCTGTTTCTTGGCATTGGATCATGCTTCAGTTGTTGACATGAGTTGTAAGTTATTCCACTTTTGATGTACAGTGGCAGGAGTGTATTGAAGCATAAATACAATTTTTCAGTTGATCTTAAACAACTTGAAAGGCTGCTAAGTTCTTCATAATTATTTCATTGAATAACTGGCTGAAGTAAGTGAGACCAAGCTGGGAGGGGGAGTTGGGGGCAGCAACATGGTTTTTTTGAGACTTGCAACCATGTGGAAAAAATCACAAGACCATGCTAAGTTATGAAATGGTAAAGTCTGTGGACTGTGTTGAAAAGCTTATGTGATGGTAGCACCTCAGGCAGCTACGGGAAGGCTAGATAGAGGAAACGTTGCAGTTATGTTCAGTGCAATCCAGAAGGCAAACATGTGAAAGCTGAAATCTTCAAAACTGTCCCTTCTGGGGGTAGGTCAGAAGTAGATACCTTCTGAAGAGTATGTCTTGGGGCTGAAATGCAATTTCAGAGTCTCAGAACTGACACAGAGACATTAAAAATGTTGTGTCGACTCAGGGTATTTTGTTATCGTTTGTGGTCAGTTACAGTTTTCAAGCTGATCACAGCCTTCAAGGCACTGAGGTTTTGATGAGTCAAGTAGGGAAATCAGTTGTTCTTCACAGAAATGACAAAACACTCCTTTCTGTTTCACAGGCAGTTGGTAGAAGTGCTCGTTTGTCTATTAAGTTTCTTTATTTGGGTTTTTAGTAGCTGATTATCTTGTCCACATGAGAAACTAGTCAATTATTACAGGCAGCAGTGTATAAATAAGTATTGCTGCAGTGTACTGAATGGAGTCAACAACTCATTGTGTAGATCCTTGGTTCA